>NC_060087.1:125586170-126222487 GCF_922984935.1 Meles meles | reverse complement strand
GGACTCGAATCTTGATTTCTGTACAGCATATCCTTAGGCAATTTACTTAATATCTTTCAGTTTCAACTTTCTTGTGTAAAATGGAAACAACAACAACAATAATAATACTTTTCTTTTATGGTGTATGGGTATTAAAAGTGTTAATCAATGTTAAGCACCTGCTTTAGTACCCAGTATTAGTACGAGTATTACACTCTTACAGATGCAGAAACAGGTCTTGAAAGGTACTTGCCTGAATGTCACAATGCTAGTAACTTATCAAGGTCATAGAATTGATATGATCTAAGTGAAGTGACAGATGACTGGACACATATTTTTTTTTAAAGATTTTATTTATTGATTTGACAGGCAGAGATCACAAGTAGGCAGAGAGGTTGGCAGAGAGAGAAGGAAGCAGGCTCCCCGCAGAGCAGAGAGTCCGATGCGGGGCTCGATCTCAGGACCCTGGGATCATGACCTGAGCCGAAGGCAGCAGCTTAACCCACTGAGCCACCCAGGTGCCCCTGGACACATATTTTAATTAGATTAATCTTCAGGATGTGTGCAGTTTTCTACAGTTTCTATTAGCATATCAGTATCTATCAACAGAATGAAAACTTGGAGCAGGGAAATAGGGACATCATATTTGATGAAAAATAGAGGAACAGTTGTAGCTATAACATCTTGAGAATGCTCAAAGAGCAAAGATGGGGTTAGTCGAAACCCATTAGGAAATCTGAGTTGAGAACTTGCCTTCTAAGCTTCTGCCATGGTGTTATACCATAGAGGGCTCCTCTGCTGTGATTCAGCTATGCCTTCAAGGTATCTGCTATATTTCGGATGTATTTCGGAGTTTGCATACATTTTTGCATTTGAGTCCTATAACTAAAGAGATATATTAATCCCCATTTTACATACATTGAAATTGAGGCTTTCAGATGTTAAAGAACTTGTTCATAATCACCAGCTTTCCAACACAAGTAGGAAAGGCCAACATGCAATCCAGGACTGGCTGAGTGCTCTTACCTAAATTGGTTGGAGAGTAAGATGATAATTATATAATGATAAGAGTAGCTATTATAATTACCCTGTATTGAGTGTTTACTGTGTGCTAAGCACATCGCTAGCACTCTACATGAAATAGCTCATTTACTTCTCACCAGAATCAGAAGACATAGATGCTATTATTACTCACATAAGGAAGAGGAAATGGGTTCAAGAGGATAAGTCACTTCTTCAGCAAGGATCTCACAGCTAGGAAGTAATTTAGCTAGATTACAAACTCCAAGAATTAAATGTAGGTGAAAACACAGGTGATTTGAACTAGACTAGGAAGAAAACTTAAAAAATTTAAAAATAGGTTTTTTTTTTTAGTACCAGTGATTTAGAACAATGCAAATTTTACCCCCCTTTTAAGATAAACACCTGTAATAAATAAAGCTAAGGAAAATTTGCCATCTTAATCTTTTTTTTGCTAGGAAATGCTATAAGATAATTGGCTATAAATATACTTTATTTTTTAAATCTTTTTGTCATTAAATATAAGACCTACACCCAGAAACATAAAAATACAGAATCATGAATACTTATCAATCAAACATCGATGTAATCAATCAAGTTAAAAAAAAAAAACTGCCACCACCTAGTTGCCCTGAGAGGCACTTCTTCTGATATTGTACCTTCTTCCATATATGCATTCAGTATTTGAATTTCATGTCTATTGCTAATTTTTTTCTTACTTTTTGGAGCTCTTTATATTCTAGATATGAATCATTTACGTGTTGTAAATGTCTTTTTACACTCTATAGATTGTCTTTGTGTCTTTTGGTGCATGGACATTTTTAATTTTAAGGTGGTTTTATGGAAAAGTTCTATGGAACTTTGATATAAGTTAAACTTGAAAGAATTTATCAAGCACTTTATGCTTAATGCCTTTTGCGTTTCTCTTAAGAAATCTTTCTGTATATGATGATCTTCTGTATTATTCTGAAAAAGCTTTATACTTTTGTCTTTTCATGTGTAAGTCTATAACCCACTCAGAGTTGATTATGCATGGGGTGCATATTCACTTGAGTAAGCTGTTGTATCTCTTGATACTCAATTGTCCCAGCACCATTTACAGAAAAGATTATTCTTTCACCACCTTTATTGTAAACCCAGTATTATGTGTGTATACATATGATTCATTCCATATGATTATGTTCAGTTGTATGGATGTACCACAATGTGTTTGTCCTTTCACTCATTGAAGGGCTTGTGGGTGGTTCAAATTTTTGGATTATGTATGATGTTTCTATAAACATCCATGTACAGGATTTTGTGTGACCAAAACTTTTCATTTCTCAGGAGTGGCATTGCTGGGTGTTTGTCCTATGTAAGTATATGTTTAACATTATAAGAGACTGCCCAACATATTTTTTCAGAATGGCTATACCATTTTGCATTCCCACTAGCAATGTAGCAAAGTTTTGGTTTTTCTGCATCCTCACCAGCATTTGCTATTGCTTTTTAAAATGTATTATTAACCATTCTAATATATGTGTAGTGGTATCTCATTGAGGTTTTGTCTAACATTTCTCTAAAGATGAATGGTGTTGAGCATCTTTTTATGTGCTTATTTGCCATCTGTATATCTTCTTTGGTGAAGGGTCTGGTAAACCTTTAAACCTTTCTCCATGTTTATTTAAATTTTTTGTTATTGTTGCATTTTGAGGGTTTTAATACGTATCCTCAGTAGAACTTTCTTGTCACATATGTAACTAACAAATATTTCTTTCCAGTCTGTGGTTCATCTTTTTATTCTCTTAGCTGTGTTTCATGCAGAAAAGTTTTTTTTAATGTTGAATAAGTTCAATTTATCAGTGTTTTCTTTTATGCATCATGCATAAAATAATCATTTCACAAAGATTTTTCTTGGGAATTTTTCCATTTTCCATTTAAGCTGGTAATCCATTTTGAGTTAATTTTTGGATAAGGTGTGAGATAAAGGATGTGGTTCTTTTTTTCATACAGATATCCAATATTTACTGCAATATATTTGAAAAGACAACCCTTTCAGCATTGAATTAGGTCTATTTATATACTCTTTATTTTGAAATTTCTTTAGTATTCCATCAATATATCTCTGCTTTTTGGCTACATTTTTTGGTATTTTTTGATGGTTTTTATAGAAATTACAAGATTTCTATCTTTTTACAGTCTACTTAGAATTAATATTTTACTACTTTAAGTAAAACATAAAAGGTTCACAGTTATATAGATCCCTTTTGTCCTTCCCACTTTATATTAATGTTTTCATGTGTATTACCTTTATATACATTGAAAACTAGACAAAGTCAACTTTTGCTTTCAATAGTTATACACATTTAAAATAATTTAAAAGGAGCAAAAGAGTCTCTTATATTTACACAGACTAATCATTTTTGTTGCTATTCCTTCATTCCTGAATTTTCAGGTTTTCCACTGGTATCATTTCCTTTCAGACTGAAGAAGTCCCTTTAGCTCCAAAGCAGACCTCTTGGTGATGAATACTTAGTTTTCCTTCATCTGAGAATGTTTTTACTTCTCTTTAATTACTGAAAGACATTTTTTCTTGGTTACTGAATTCTGGGATAATAATTTTCTACTCTAAACATGAAGATGGTATTCCACTCTTTCCGGTGAAAATTTTCTCCATTTGAGTCTCTATTCCCCTATTTGTAATGTCACAGTTTTTCTCTGCCTGCCTTTAAAATGTCTTTGGTGTTTAGCAGTTATGAGACACATCACAGTTATAATGTGTCTCTGCATGGTTTTGTTGAGTTTATCCTGCTTTGAGTTAACTGAGCTTCATGAAAATCGATACTTATCTATCTCACCAAATTGAGGAAATTTTCAGGCATTGTTTCTTCAAATATTTCTTTTACACCTATTTCTCTCTCTTCTCATGGAACTCCAATGACATGAGTGCTAGTTCATTTGAGATATTTACAGAGGTTTTGAGCTTCTGGTTTTTTTTTTTTTTTCTTTAAACGTCTTTTTCAGTTTGAATGATTTCTATTGAAAGACAGAGATAAAAATTATTTCTATTGAAAGACAGAGATAAAAATTATTGAGGATTCCCTCTACATTGTTTGGACCAAAGATTCCATTTTTCTGTTTTTCTTTATTCCTGGTGAGAAAAATTGGATTTTCCCATAGTTTTAGCTACAGTTATACCGGGAGAGAGAGAGAAGAAAAACAAAACAAAACAGAAAAAAATGGGATTTTTCTCTTTTCTTCAATGGCTCCTTTTCTGAGTTTGGTGGCCAGGAAGACAAGGTTGAGCTTGGGATTTGTGCCAGTCTGCACACAGAATTATGAGATCTCTTCTCCAGCTCTAGGCTCCCCTCACATGACTTAGCTCCCCAGGCCCTTTTCCTGATTCTCTGACTGAAAAGACAGACATTCTCTCACATTTTTGGCTACCTCTTCCATGTCTAGGTCAATGACTGAACCATAATTCATGTCAAAGCCAGAAGATAAAAGAGGAAATAAATCTGAGAAAATCAATTCTGTGTCAGTTGCTTTCCTAAGTTTGAATCACCTCTTCAATCTGCCTGCTGTTTATTTTTAAGGACCCTCAGGTAGTTGTTTTGTATTTTGTCCAGAATGTTTAGTTGTAATCAGTAGGACAGATAGACAGTGAAGGGTTTACTCAATTTGGGCTGGCACTCTGAATCCTCCTGTTGTGATTTTGATTGGGCTCGTCTTAAATCTAGGTCATTCTGTGAAGAAATGTGGACATGTAAAACAAAAAATATATTGACTCTTCAAATCCTCGACTATAGTATATTTCTTCATTTATTTATATCTTCTAAATATCTTTAAATACATTTTATGACCTTCCTCATTAGAGATGTTGATCATGTTTTTGTTGGATTTATTCCTAGGTATTTGATTTTTTTATGTTATTATTCATGGTACTTTAAAAAAAAACTTTTTTTTTAAATTTTTTTTTATTTTTTCCATTTTATTTATTTTTTCAGCGTAATAGTATTCATTCTTTTTGCACAACACCCAGTGCTCCATGCAAAAAGTTCCCTCCCCATTACCCACCACCTGTTCCCCCACCCTCCCACCCCTGACCCTTCAAAACCCTCAGGTTGCCCCAACCTCCCACCCCTGACCCTTCAAAACCCTCAGGTTGTTTTTCAGAGTCCATAGTCTCTTATGGTTCGCCTCCCCTTCCAAATTTTTTTTTTTAATAAACATATAATGTATTTTTATCCCCAGGGGTACAGGTCTGTGAATCGCCAGGTTTACACACTCCACAGCACTCACGATAGCACATACCCTCCCCAATGGCCATAAGACCCTCTCCCTCTCCCAACCCCACCTCCCCCCAGCAACCCCCAGTTTGTTTTGTGAGATTAAGAGTCATTTATGGTTTGTCTCCCTCCCAATCCCATCTTGTATCATTTATTCTTCTCCTATCCCCCTACCCCCCCATGTTGCTTCTCCATGTCCTCATATCAGGGAGATCATATGATAGTTGTCTTTCTCCGATTGACTTATTTCACTAAGCATGATACGCTCTAGTTCCATACACGTCGTCGCAAATTATTATTGCTTATATAGAGAAATTCCCTTGATTATTTTATATTGACATTTTTACAGGAAAATTGCTAAACTGTTATTTTTTAATGACTCAATGTTGAAATTTATCCAGTGCTTTTTCTGCATCTATCCACATGATACCTTTTGTTTTTTCTTCTCTAACCTACCAATGTGGTGAATTATTTATTTTTTTGATTATTCAATATTAAACCAAACTTAGAATCCTAAAATAAACCTGACTTGAGCAAAATGTGTATTTTTTTTCATTTACTTTTGAATATGGTTTACCACAATTTTGCTTAGGACTATATATGTCTACCCATTAGTAAGAGTGGCTTATAATTTTTCTTTTCCAAATCATCTTTTTAGGTTTACATATCAAAGTTATGTTAACCTCATAAAATGAGTCGGGGAGTGTACACTATTTTTACATTTTCTGGATCAGTCATTTCAGTTTGGAATTTTTCTTTTGCTAAAAATTAACCGAACTTGAAAGTTGACAAAGAAGGTAATTTGTCTCACTATTTGCATGTGTGTATGTATATGGGTGTGTGTGCATACATGTACATGCATGAGGGGTAGCTATAGGACTGTTCATATATTCTGTTTCTTCTTGAGGCCATTCTGGTAGGTTAAAATCTTTTTTTTTTTTAAGTGGTCAAGAACAACTGCTACATTTTAATATGTTGAAGCTATTTTAAAATCCCATTGGTCCAACTGACTTTCTATTAATTAATTAATTAATTTTTTCAGCGTAACAGTATTCATTGTTTTTGCACAACACCCAGTGCTCCATGCAATACGTGCAGGAACTTGCCTATTTTGTCCACATTTTCAAATTTTTTAGAATATAATTTTTTTAATTTATTATTTTTCATGTCTTATTTGTAGTCATTGTCCCTTTTTCATTTCTTACATTTAATAAATGCTTTATCTTTTAATCACTCTCACCATAAGATTATACATTTTTTTCCATTTTTTAAGAACCAACGTTTGGGTTTTGATTCTCTGTATTTTTTTTAAAGATTTATTTATTTGACAGAGAGAGATCACGAGTAAGCAGAGAGGCAGGCAGAGAGAGAGGAGGAAGCAGGCTCCCCGCTGAGCAGAGAGCCTGATGTGGGGCTTGATCCCAGGACCCTGAGATCATGACCTGAGCCGAAGGCAGAGGCTTAACCCACTGAGCCACCCAGGTGCCCCAGATTCTCTGTATTTTTATGTTTGTTTTCTATGTTATTATTTCCTTGCTTCCATTAATTTAGGGGATTTATTTTACCCTTTCTTTCATCTTAACTTCATTTATTTTTAAATTATCTTCTTTTCTGACATATGCTGTTAAGTGTATAGTTTTTTTCCCCTGAGTACTGATGTAGTTGCATTTAGTCTTTTTTTAAGAAGATTTTATTTGTCAGAGAGAGAGAGAAAGAGCACAAGTTGGGGGGAGGTGCCGCAGAAAAGGAAGAAACAGGCTCCCTGCCAAGCAAGAAGCCCAATACGGGACTCCAACCCAGGACCCTGGGCTCATGACCCAAATCGAAAGCAGATGCTCAAATGACTGAGCCACCCAGGTGTCCCTGCATTTAGTCTTGATCTGTAGTATTGTTATTACAGTTTAGTTAAAAAAATTTAAATTTCCATTATCATTTATTCTTCACGGATTATTTGAAAGAGTATTTCTTAATATTTAAACATATGGGAATTTCTTCTATTTTTTTTCAGTTGAATTCTCTCTTGGTCATCCTGTGGTCACAGAATATACTCTAAGATTTCAGTGCTCCAAAATGTTCTGAGACTTGATTTATGGCCCACAATATCACAGTATTTTTGGTAAATATTCTATATTTTCTTTAAGTGATGTATTTTTTCCAGTTTTTTGTACAGTGATCTAAGTATTTCTGCTAGGTCAATGTTGTTTATGAGGTTGTTAATATGTTTGTGTTCTTATTAATCATTCTGTCCATTCCTGTGAGTTATGTGTTAAAATATTCCAATGTAATTGTGATCTGTCTAGTATTCCCTATACTTCTGTTAAATTTTGGTTTATGTATTTTTAGTTTATTGCTAATTATATATACATTTTGGATTGTTTGAGCTTATTGGTTATTTAAATCTTTTATCATTAGACAGTGATCCTCCTTATTTCTGTAATGGTTTTTCCTTAAAGTGAAATATGTCCAGTATTAATATAGCTATACCAGGTCTCTTGTACTTATATGATATATTTCTCTATCCTTGCATTTTCAATCTTTAAATGTCATTATGCTTTAGATTGGTTTCTTATAAACAGCCAATGCTGGGTTTTCTTTTTAATCCAGTCCTATAATCCTCTTCTTATAACTAGAGCAGCTCATCCATTTGCATTGGTTATAACAACTGATATATTTAGGCTAAATTCACCATCTTATTTTGAGCTTTGTATTTGTCTTGCCTGTTCTATATTTTGTTTTTCTCCTCCCTTTCTTGATTTCAACTGGACTGATTATTAATCTCATTCCATTTTTTCTTTCAACTGGTTTTGAAATTATGCATTCTCTTTCTTGAGGTTGAGTTTCCCTGGACATCCCAGAAGTTACAACACTGGGTAGTAACTTAGCATGAGAGACTATTTTTGTCTCACCCTGACATTGGAAGTGAGGTCTTTGAGTGTTTTAGCCTAAAAGGGATCAGAGTCCCTAACTTTGGTAGGCCCTGGGTTTGACTTCTTCGGCTCGGGTCATGATCTCAGGGTCCTGGGATCGAGCCCCGCATCAGGCTCTCTGCTCCGCAAGGAGCCTGCTTCCTCCTCTCTCTCTGCCTGCCTCTCTGCTTAGTTGTGATTTCTCTCTGTCAAATAAAAAAAATAAAATAATTTGAGTCAGGTAGTAGTGGTAGTTCACATGATATTGTGAATTTTTTTTGCAAGACAAAAACATTTTTTGCTTTGTTTACTGAGATAATATTAGGACGTGAATTATATAGACATGGCACTTCTAAAAATTGTACTTTAGAACTATTTTAAAGAATAATGGTTAAAAATGGTGGCAGTATGGTAAAATCCATCTATGACAAAGAGAAATGAACCAATGATAAATTCATGTGTGTCAAACAAGGCTGTTTACTTACACAGTTAACTTGTAGTTGGTCACTTTATGAGTCAAAAAGCAAATTCCTGGTTTGAGCCAATTTTGTTGAAAAGCAAAAGGGTTTTAATGGGAATAAGACATGAAATTTGAATATCAGATTTTTGCTTCGATAAAACATTATAGTACATGTTGAGTGATTGAGTGAATCCACTCTGAGTGTGTGGAGTGGCCTTCTTCCAGGCACAAGAGCAGGATCACTGTTAAATCATGCTCAGTTTTGAATGTTAAAATCAGAATGTTTTTGACTACAAACAATAGTCACAGATATTGTTTCAAACAGTAGCTACTGAGATTTATGGTACAGATCTCTAGCAGTTATGAGTTGAAAATGTTTCTTTTGTGCTGTTTAAAATATCTCTTCTTGA
Organism: Meles meles; assembly: GCF_922984935.1. NCBI lineage: Eukaryota > Metazoa > Chordata > Mammalia > Carnivora > Mustelidae > Meles > Meles meles. Next base: position 126,213,444 of record NC_060087.1, on the reverse strand, counting down.
AAATGTTCAGATATTATATAGCAAACCAAGCTGTTTCTCATTTCTGTTGCTATGCATAAATCTACCTAACCAGCTTCACTGCATGTGTTTGGCCTCTTAGATTGAATGAGTCTTCATTGTGGCATTGCCTCAATGCTTGGATCCTAGGACTCTTGGAAACTTTTTCTGATGCCAATTCACATTAAATGAAAACACCTTTTGGGGGTATGAATTGGAGATGTCAGGATGAGGGTGAGCTGATCTAGCTGACTCAAGGCAAACTTGGACATTTGCCCTCAGTTAAGGTAAATCAACGTTTTCCCATTGGTCACATGCCAGCAGAAAGCATGAGAAACTAACTGCTTATGGATCAGAGTGGAAAATGAAACTAGTTATTTATACAGCTAAGTAATATTAAGGTATTAGAACACTTTTTGTTAAAAAATGAGGTGGGAAGACATTAAAGCTCATGTCTTTTGCCCCTGGGAGTCATCTGCTCCAGGTTTAGTCTCCTTTGCTCTTTAAGTTCCTGACCCAACAGGTAGTGGGGGAAAAAACAACAACAACAACAAAAAAAAAACACAACCCCAAGCCAAACAAAATGAAAAGCCCCTAGAACAAGGTAAAATTTGCTGGTATGGTTTTCATGTTGAAACCTGACCCTATTTTTGGGCTGTCATTTAAAGACAACCAGATGTTGCCCATGTAAATATATGGCTCCCCCTCAAGGATTTCATTGCTAATTATAGATTTCTTTATTAACTAGCTGTAACTTGTGTTAGTTTGAACAAACTGGAAGATAAGACCTTTTTGAAAAATACAATTTAATTTTTAATTAAAATGAATCTATGCTTATTTTCAAAACTTAGCAAATACATATACAAAAAAGGGAAAAATAATTGATGATTTCATGACCCAGAGGAAACAGTTAATATGTTGGTGCATTTTCATTTAGTCTTTTATTTATGTATATGAGTATGTGTGTGTACATGTTTGGGATAATAGCCCATATGCAGTTTTATTTCTTGCTTCCTCTCACTTTGTATTATATGTATTTCATCATGTCACTTAATGAACATGCTGTGATTTAATTATTTACCCATTGAATGTTTATACTTTTTAATCTTTCATTATTATTAATATGTATATTTTATATCCTAATTGTCTAGTTTTTCTATCTCTGAATATTTCCTTTAGAGCCCTACAGATGGAATTAGTGGATCAAAGGGTACAGCTCATTTTTAAATAAGCACATTTGTTACCCATTGCCGAAATGCCATTCAGAAATCCTGCTGTACTGATTTGTATCCCCCCCAGCAGTGTATGATGGTGACTATTTCTTTGCCACCCCCCAAGTCCCATATAACAGCACTGTCCACTAGAAATATAGTGTAAGTCATACCTATAGTTTAAAATTTCTTTAAAAAGTGGTGGCTGTGTGAGGAGATAATATGCTCATTAGCTTGACTGTGGTAATAATTTCACTGAGTATATGTATATCAGATCAGGTCGTAGACCTTAAGTCATATACAATTTATGTTAGCAATAGAATTAAAAAATTTCCTAATAACCAAATTAAAAGAGCAAAATGAAATAAGTGATTAATTTTGCTAGTGTATTATTTTTAACCCCATATATCCAAAATATATCATTTCAACATGAAATCAGTATAAAATTACTAATGGTATATTTTACTTTTCTGTGCTAAGCCTCTGAATTCTACTGTATAGTTTATGCTTCACAGCACATCTCAATTTGGACTAGCCATGTTTCAAGTGGCTAGTCATGACCCTAATGGATAGCGTAGACAGAGTATTGCATTAAAAAATCCCTTGCCGGGGCACCTGGGTGGCTCAGTGGGTTAAAGCCTCTGCCTTCAGCTCGGGTCATGATCTTAGGGTCCTGGGATCGAGCCCCGCTTTGGGCTCTCTGCTCAGCGGGGAGACTGCTTCCTCCTCTCTCTCTCTCTCTGCCTGCTTCTCTGCCTACTTGTGGTCTCTGTTTGTCAAATAATTAAATAAAATATTTTTTAAAAATCCCTTGCCAAAGGGAAGCAAGGGCAAAAATGAATTATTGGGATTTCATCAAGATCAAAAGCTTTTGTGCAACAAAGGAAACAGCTAACAAAACCAAAAGACAACTGACAGAATGGGAGAAGATATTCGCAAACGACATATCAGATAAAGGGCTAGTATCCAAAATCTATAAAGAGCTTAGCAAACTCAACACCCAAAGAACAAATAATCCAATCAAGAAATGGGCATAGGGGTGCCTGGGTGGCTCAGTGGGTTAAAGCCTTTGCCTTCGGCTCAGGTCATGATCCCAGGGTCCTGGGATCGAGCCCCGCATCGGGCTCTCTGCTCCTCAGGGAGCCTGCTTCCTCCTCTCTCTCTGCCTGCCTCTCTCCCTACTTGTGATCTCTCTCTCTCTCTCTCTCTCTCTCTGTTAAATAAATAAATAAAATCTTAAAAAAAAAAGAAATGGGCATAGGACATGAACAGACATTTCTGCAAAGAAAACATCCAGATGGCCAACAGACACATGAAAAAGTGCTCCACATCACTCAGCATCAGGGAAATACAAATCAGAACCACAATGAGATACCACCTCACACCAGTCAGAATGGCTAAAATTAACAAGTCAGGAAATGACAGATGCTGGAGGGGATGAGGAGAAAGGGGAACCCTCCTATGCTGTTGGTGGGAATGCAAGCTGGTGCAACCACTCTGGAAAACAGCATGGAGGTTCCTCAAAAAGTTGAAAATAGAGCTACCCTATGACCTAGCAATCACACTACTGGGTATTTAACCTAAAGATACTGGGTATGTAACCTTCGGATACAAACGTAGTGATCCGAAGGGGCATGTGCACCTGAATGTTTATAGCAGCAATGTCCACAATAGCCAAACTATGGAAAGAACCTAGATGTCCATCAACAGATGAATGGATAAAGAAGATGTGGTATATATATACAATGGAATACTGTGCAGCCATCAAAAGAAATGAAATCTTGCCATTTGCCACGACGTGGATGGAACTAGAGGGTATTATGCTTAGCGAAATAGTCAATCAGAGAAAGACAATTATCATATGATCTCCCCGATAGGAGGAAGTGGAGATGCAGTGTGAGGGGTTTGGGGGGGTCGGAAAAGAATAAATGGAACAAGATGGGATTGGAAGGAAGACAAACCATCAGAGACTCTTAATCTCACAAAACAAACTGAGGGTTGCTGGGGGAGGGGGAGAGGGAGAGAGGGGTGGAGTTATGGACACTGGGGAGGGTATGTGCTATGGTGAGTGCTGTGAAGTGTGTAAACCCGAGGATTCACAGACCTGTACCGCTGGGGCTAATAATACATTGTATGTTTCTGTTTTTTCTAAGATCAACTCTTTTATCCACCTGGGTTTTATTTTGGGTCATGGCATGAGGCAAGGATGAAAAGTCACTTTTATTTGTTCCCAAAAACCCTGATTTCCATAGTACCATTTACTGAATAATCTATCTCGTCTTCTTTGATTTAATTCCTTAATAATATGTTAAGATTATCTGGGTATTAGGGTCCATTTTCTCTGATATGTCCCCTTGGTATTTCTGCGGTTTCCATGTTTATTACTCCAATATTTTAATTATTACAGCTTAATAATAGATTTTAACATCTTGCAGGGTAAGTTTCCTTTTTTCTTTTTGTTTTGTTTTTTTTTCTAATATTAATACTTATTCTTGCTTGATTTTTCTTCCAGATAAAGTTCAGAATAATGTGGGAAAGCTCCAAACAATTCTGCTGGTATTTTTTCCATTGGTGTAATATTAGAAATATTTTAAAACTATATATTATTTGGGAACTATTGCCATCTCCCTAACAGCCACTCCTTACATTCAGATACACTGTTTCTGTCTCCATTATTCACATCATTCCTGTTGCTCAGCAATGTCTTATGGTTCTCGCCATATAATTCCCTCATGTTTCCTGTTAATATAATTAGCAGGTTATTTAGATTTTCTAATTGGTTATTTTTGTATTAATTGAATATTGAGTATTCAATTAATTGAATTCAATTAATTTTGTATTAATTGAAAGTATTAATTTTGGAATACTTCTCTCTTATCTAAGCATTATATATAACTTGTACTATTGTGACGGTTGGGGGCTGTTTTGGGAAAAGAAACTATTATGGAAAGAAAACCATTAAGAGACATACCATTAGTTAACAAAGGATATAAAAGAGATATGTTATTAAGCTTTAAATCAAGGATAAGTGACTCTTAAATATACATCTATACGTTCTTACACCTCTGGTCTCTGAGAAAATGCCCTGAGCTATAGCACATTTGCTTTGAAACTTCATTTCTAATCAGAAGCTTTCCGACATTCCTCTGCCTGCACCTCTGCCCCTTTCTTCCCTGAGCTGCTGAGATTTAAGTCTCCTAGGAACCACAGCTGCCTTTTTTATTTCACTAACTGACTACTCCGTTTGTTTGAAGGCTGGTTTTTCCTGCTACAGCAGTCATGAGCTCTTCCTGTGCCTTTTCACCACCTGATTCAATTTAGACTAAATTCAAAAGGCAAAACATGGCAATCATCCAGCTGCCCACCCTGTATTTTTCTGCATCAGCAAAGGGGCATGATCAAGAGGTAGAAATGTGGGGCTGCTGGTCTGCATTCAGCCCAGACCATCCCTCCTGTCTCTCCTCCCCAGCTACTGACTTCCTGATCGTTCCCCACCCTTCTCTCTACTCTGGCATCCCACTGCCTGGACTCCTAATGGTTCTCCCACCGCAAAATGGGTTTACCAAACCCTTCAGCTTCTGTAAAAGCAATCAAACAAATCTGCTGGTGAGACTGTTTTAAATACTTTTTTGTTTAGTATAAAGTCTTTTTAAACATAAATGATTTTGAACAGTTAAAGCAGCACTCTTTTCTATGGTGACCTCATTAAATTCTGCTTTCTCTCAGCTCTGGGACCCACATGTGACAGTTGATTCCAATCACTGAGTAATCTATCTTGGAAAAATGTGTTCTATGCCATCTCGGTAGAAGAGGTGGTAAATTTTAAAAGTAAATTATATTAAACAGAAATACAGAATGTGAGTATACTTAGAGACACATTACACAATAGCTTCTTTTTTTTCCCTTTTTATTAATTTTTTCAGCGTAACAGTATTCATTCTTTTTGCACAACACCCAGTGCTCCATGCAAAACGTGCCCTCCCCATCACCCACCACCTGTTCCCCCAACCTCCCACCCCTGACCCTTCAAAACCCTCAGGTTGTTTTTCAGAGACTATGGACTCTGAAAAACACAATAGCTTCTTAATAAGTTTGCTTTGACACTTTGTGAGAAAACAATATTTAGTAACAGAAACATGGTTCCATTCCATATTTGCTGTAATGCCTTACATGAGTTTAACATTTTATTAAGTGTTGACTCTATTTCACAAAAATCTATGATTTGCTAAGAGTTTGGTTGGACTATGGGAAATATATTATTTTGGAAATGGTGTATGAGCTCAAAGATTTCATCATTATCACCCCAAGGTATTAATATTGTCCCTACTTATGCATGAATATACATGTACCCAAGCCCCAAGTCCATGGGGAATTCAAGTCTCAAACTAAGAGCAGTGTTACATTTTAACACATTAATAACAAAACACAGACACTTCTTTCAGCTTCTTTGTTGCCATCTCCATTATTTACCAGATACTAAAATTGGTGCAGCACTGTGCACATCAGATTTAAGGAAGGGATCTTGAATATTCTGAAAGGTGCCCAACTGTTTAAAAATTAAATCAGTGACCTGGTCACACAAATGGGTATCTCTATACTTTCTCTGCTAGTACCCTAACATCAGATTCCCTTAGGTCTGTAGTAGAGTACAGCATCAAGGCAACCTGAAAGTGAGAAACTACCTTTACTGTAGCAAATAGTTCAGTCTAGATGTAAATTACAAAGCAGCCTGTATGTTCTTCATGCAAAGGAAAGTGACCATTTTTCATTTCATACATCATTTATAGCATGATGCAGTGATTCCCCAAAATCACTAGACTTTAAAAAGAACAAATGAGACATATTTATGTCTAAATGTTCTGTAGTTATAAAGGTAGACATGTTGCTGTGCATTTTATTTTGTTTGTCCTATATGGAAAGCAAAGATAACATTCGTAAGAAAGAAGAGTTGTGTTAGAGACACTTTTTGCTACACTGTCTGAAGTACGAAGTTCCCTTTATTGGGAGACCTGGAGATACACCTCAAATTTAGATAAATTCAGTCGTGTGAGGGAGAGCATCAAAGGCATTCATTCAAACTGTATTAATAAAAGTATGGCTGATTATTTCAGTAGATAGCTTTTATAGCATTTAATCTGCTTAATCCTCAGAAGTTAGGAATATGTCAGAAATTTTACCCAGATTTGGTATTTCATACTATTAAACTTTTGCTTAAAAAATAACTTGTATACCCAAGAGATTTCAGTAAAATTTAATGGTCATAATTATATAGTGGGATTAAAAGTGGAGGTTTTCTATTGGTTATCCAGTAGCATGTCAGCATCCATTCAGTTAAACATTTTCATTGATATTTTTTCTCATTAGACTTTTTAGCATGCAGTATACTCACAAGGCAAAAAAGAGAAGGAAAGATAATACATTTCACCAAACTTGGAGTCATGGAAGGATGGTTGGTATAGGTGAGATTTGAGGAGAGAAAGGGTGGAATTGGAATTGGAGAGTAGGAATGAGAGCTTTTGAATGAATAGAGAAGTTAATTTGGGTAAACAATGGGTAAGATAATATCAGGCAAGCAGTTAATAAATATGGTGCTTAGTAACACATTGTGCTGGTTGACTTTCCATCTATTAAAGAAACTTCACGGTTGCTGATGATAGTATTATGCACACAAAGTTGGAGTTGGTTTTAAAAGCTTTCTTTGTCTCCCCCTATGTGCATTCAGAAAATACTTTTGCCAGCATTTTGCATTTGTAAGTTGGCTGTTTTAATGCCTGCTTTGTTTTGGACAAGTGAGTGTGATGACTAACAAGTTCCCATCCTGCTTTCTCTGAAGTGATTTTCCCTGCAAGAGGTAGTTGGGGAGCATCATTTGAACTAAACAATATGGCCTTTACGTTGAATTTATCTGGTTTTGTGTAACATTAAGAGGTTCACAGAATGTCAATAGGGAAAGAGGTGTTAGAAATTGGCTATTCCAACTTCATTTTACTAATGAGGAGCCTTAGACCCATGTATGGTGAGAGCTTGGCCTCCTCACTTACACAGCTAGCTTTTCCTCCTGGATCATAGTTAGGTATATAGCTGTCTTTCTCCCCACTTGACTGTGGGAAACTTGTGAACAAGTACTAAGTTGTACTTGCCTTTATACTCTGGGTGACATTTTGTGTGGGGGCTTGCATGCAGCAGACACTCAATAAATATTTGTTGAATGAATATTAAATGAATACTGAGTAGAGATGAATTTTACAGGCCACTAAACTTAGACACTGAAGTAGTGTAACAATTTTTTGTATAACCCAATTTAGCCTCTATTTTGAACTCCTTCTCAGCTCCAAAGAAGAAAACTTAATTTTGCCAATTCAAGTTAATTTTGTAGCCTCAGGTTTTTGCAGCTGATTTGGAATGAATACACAGTCAATTTGGGGTTCTTTTCCTCACCATCTGTCCACAATGGCACTTAGGTCTGATGCACTCACTTAAGTGTATCTGACATTTTTTATGCATCCCTTTAGATTCTTTTGCTATTTCAGCCACCAATGAGAAGACCAGTTTGTCACCAGCTTGACCTGATTGAAGCTAAAGTATGAGATGTTTCAGAAATCACTCAGAGCCCGTGCATGCACAGCACAGAAATGGGGAGGAATTCATGCCCAGCGGGGCAAAACTGAAGCGAGGGGCATGGGTGCTAGCTGATAATTGTTTCTCAGCTTTATTTTATTATTTATTGTTTCTCAACTTTCATTTCTCAGCATTTTATATGGTCTCTCAGACATTTCATCAGATCAAGCAGCCATTTACCTTTTGCAGTAGCTAGCTCAATAATGCATTCTTATTTTGCTTCTGCCCCTTCCCTGTTTTATTTCCCTTTACCTCATCCTTAATCCCCAGGATCACACTCCCAAGAAAAGTCTTTGTGTCAGGCTTTCCTTCCAGGCTTTCCTTCCCATGCTTCAGCAGGGGCTAAGACACAGTGGGGTGGGTAGTGGGCCCTGGATGGCATCTTCCCATGCTGTCTTTCCTGAAATGTACTTATTCCTGTCCTGTTTTGAATCATCCTCACCCCTCTGTCCTGCTACCTGCTGAAATGTTTCATTCCCATCTATTCCCATTCCTAGCCTTAAAATTCCTCTTGTATCTGCTGAGTGGCTTTTCATTCAAGATCTGAGGCCCTTCCAGATCCACTGTGGGCCACAGGGGACATATAAAATATTTCCCACATGCCATGCGGATCTATGAAGATTCAGTGAGGCCTATCTTCCTAGGATGAATCATCTTTCCTTTCCTCTCCTAAGCTGTGATGGTTTAAAGATATTTCTCTGAGTCTTTTCTCCTCCCAGAGCAATAGTTAGAGGAAGTACTGTATGGGACCTTCTTAATCTTGATTCCAAAATTTATCTGGGCGCTTTATCACCTCCTGATCCTGATTGGTCTGGGAGACCTCACCAAAACCTCTCTGGCATTTTTCTTGGACCATCTCTTCCCTCCTCTATGCATACCCTACTATTCACATGAAATCTTAAATAAATTTGGGTTGGGGGGTCAAATTCATTCTGAGAGATGATACTGTTCTTTTCCTGTTGTTCATACCAAGTTTTTGTGTTCTGAGACTCAAGGACACAGGCTCTTATAACTCAAAGAAAGTATTTCCTCTAAAGACAATTGTCTCTGTCTTGAATTCAGAAATTCTACTGGGAAATTCAGAAACTCAGGTTTGGTCACTTATTTGCTTTTCTATTTCTGTCCTAAAAGCCTGCCCTAGGGGCAGTTAATTCTGTGATGATCCAGCTGTGGGTAGTAGGAGAGGACCTTGGGGAATCATGAAGTGGCAGATCAGTTAACAACAGTTTAATATAAGACTGGATATGGCTGAAACTAAAACTAATCTTTGGTAAAGTTTTTCTTTGGCATCACCGTCATTCCTTGGCTTATTACCCTTCTTTCTTCTTTGTGCCCAGGCCTCCATGTCCTCCTTCATTAAGCTGCTCTAAGTAGTCACTAAGGGACATTTTATGGCATTCTTGAAAGCAAAATATGCTTGTTTTTTCTTTAATAGGGGCATTGACTTCCAGTTCTGTTGAACTGGGCCTAGAGCTAAACTATCATATGATCTCCCTGATATGAGGACATGGAGAAGCAACATGGGGGGGTAGGGGGATAGGAGAAGAATAAACTTCCAGTTTGATTTTTATTGTGGGTTACCCCTTTGGGGGATGCAAGAGGATTGATTAGCCAGACCCTGCTGTGCTCTAGGATGGAGCAATTCCTTTGTTAGATTCAGAGAACTTTCTCTCTTTTCCTCTCCATTTATTCTATTTTTAAAACCGAGATATAAGACACAAAGCATAAATTCACCCTTTTAATGTATATAGTTCAGTGGTTTTTAGTGTATTTATAGATTTGTGCAACTATCTCTACTATCTAATTCCAGCATGTTTTCATCACCATGAAAAGGAACCTCATACCCATTAGTAGTCATTCCTTATTTTGGCTCTGCCAGCTCTTGACACAACACTAATCTATTCTCTGTCTCTATAGATTTGCCTATTCTGGACATTTTATATTAATGGAATCATACAATATATGGTTTATTGTGTCAGGTACAATTAGTATAATGTCTTCAAGTTCTATACATGTTGTAGTATTTAGCAGTATGTCATTTCTTTTTCTCAGCTTTATTGAGGCATAATTGACAAGTAAAATCACATATATTTAAAGTATATAACATGATGATTTGATGCACATATACATATGAAAAGCAAACAAAATCAAGTTCATTAACACATTCATTACTTCCCCGCCTCTTTAAATTAAAATTTTTTGATATCTATTGACATATAATGACATTTGAGAGTGTATAAATTTAAGGTGTACAATGCACTGATTTGCTACATTGCATATTGCAAAAGGATTACCACTGCGGCATTAGCTAATACCTCCACTATGTCACATAATTACCTTTTTTTTTTGACAGACACAGATCACAAGTAGGCAGAGAGGCAGGGAGAGAGGAGGAAGCAGGCTCCCTGCTGAGCAGAGAGCCCAATGCGGGGCTCCATCCCAGGACCCCGAGATCAGGACCTGAGCCAAAGGCAGAGGCTTAACACACTGAGCCACCCAGGTGGCCCTACCATTTCTTTCTTTTTTTTTTTTTTTTGTAAAAACATGTAATATCTATTCTCTCAGTAACTTTCAAGTATGTAATGCAGTATTGTTAGCAGTAATCACATGCTGTACACTAGATCCCTAGAACTTATTAATCTTATAACTGTGTTTGGACCTCTGATAACCACTATTCTACTCTCTGTTCTTATGAGGTCAGCTCTTTTAGATTCCACATATAAGTGATACAACATTTGTCTTTGACTTATTTCACTTAGTATTATGCCCCCCATGTTTATCCAACAGATTACGAATGGCAGGATTTTTTTCTTTCTTATGGCCAAATAATATTCCATTGTATGTATATACCACATTTTCTTGATCCATTCATCTGTCTGTAGACACTTGGGTTTTTTCTCCCCATGTCTTTGGTATTGTGAATAATGCTGCAATGAACATGGGAGTGCAGCTATCTCTTCAAGATACTGATTTCATTTCCTTCAGATATATACCTAGAGATGGGATAGTTGTAATGTGGAGAACAAAGGCAAAAGGAAATGTAGATAAAATTAAATTTCCTTTTAACTTTCAGCCCACTGACATATACTAGAGGCAAGCAAACTATGACATTCCTCCAGGAACTCCCAACAGTCTTAATGCTTTGCTAGAAGGAAAAACTACCTTAACTTAACAAGAGGTGATATTTCATTGTGGTTGTGCTTTGCATTTCCCTGATGATTAAAGATGTTGAACACCTTTTCAGATACCTGCTGACAATTTGTATGTCTTCTTTAGAAGAATGTCTATTCAGGTCCTTTGCCTTTAAAAAAAACTGGATTATTTGTTTTTAATTTTTAATTTAATTTTATTTTTGCTATTGAGTTGTATAAATTACTTATATATTTTGGATATTATATATTTCGAGGTGATATCTCATTGTGGTTGTGATTTGCATTTCCCTAATGATTAAAGAAGTTGAACACCTTTTCAGGTACCTGTGGACAATTTGTATGTCTTCTTCAGAAGAATGTCTATTCAGGTCCTTTGCCTTTTTTTAAAAAAACTGGATTATTTGTTTTTAATTTTTAGTTTTATTTTTGCTATTGAGTTATATAAATTACTTACATATTTTGTATATTAACACCCTGTCAGATACGTGGTTTGCAGATATATTTTCCCATTCCATAAAATGCCTTTTCATTTTGTCGATTATTTTCCATGCTATACAGTTACTTTTTATTTTGATATAGTGTCACTTGCTTATTTTTGCTTTTGTTGCCCATGGTTTTGGTGTCATGTGCAAAAAATCATTATCAGGACCAGTGTCAAGGAGGTTTCCCCATATATTTCCTTCTAGGAGTTTTAAGGTTTCATGTTTTACATTAAAGTCTTTTCTGAGTTAATTTTTCTGCTTGGTGTAAGATAGGGACAAATTTTATTCTTTTGCATGTGGATATCCAGTTCTCCCTTATACCATTCATTGAAGAGACTGTCTTGCCCATTGTGTATTCTTGGCACAATTGCCAAAGATTAGTTGAACATATATAGGGGTTTATATCTGAGTTCTCTATTTCTTCCATTGGTCTTTGTGTATGTTTTTATGCCAACCATACTGTGTTGATCGCTATATCTTGGAAATACAGTTTGAAACCAGGAATTGTGATACCTCCAGCTTTGCTCTTTTTTTCCTCAAGATTGCTTTCACCGTTTGGGGTATTTTGTGTTTCCATATGAATTTTAGGATTGCTGTTTCTATTTCTGTGAAAATTATCATTGGAATTTTGTTAGGGATTTCATTGAATCTGTAGATCACTTTGGATAATATGGATGTTTTAACAATATTAATTATTCAAATCCATGAATACAGGATGTCTTTTTTTAAAGACTTTATTTATTTATTTGAGAGAGAGAGTGAGTAAGAGAGAGCATGAGAGGGCAGAAGGTCAGAAGGAGAAGCAGACTCATTGTGGAGTTGGGAGCCTAATGTAGGACTCGACCCAGGGACCCTGGGATCATGACCTGAGCTGAAGGCAGTCGCTTAACCAACTGAGGCACCCAGGCACCCATACAGGATATCTTTCTATTTTTGTCTTCTTCAATTTCTTTCATCAATGTCTTATAGTTTTCAGTGTACATGTCTTTCACCTCCTTGCTTAAATTTATTTCTAAGTATTAGTTGTTTTGGTGTAATTGTGAATAGGATTATTTTCTCAAATTTTTTTAGATAGTTCATTGTTTGTGAAGCACAACTGATTGTTGTGTGTTGATTTTGTAACCTGAAAATTTGCTGAATTTGTTTATTAGTTCTAACAACTTCCTGTTGGAATCTTTAGGGTTTTCCATGTATAATCTGCAAATAGACATAAATTTGCTTCTTCTTTTCTAATCTGGATTGTCTTTTTCTGCCAAGTTGCCTTGGCTACGACTTCCAGTACTATATTGAATAGGAGTGGTGAGAGTGGGCACTATATTTTTCTTCCTGATGTTAGAGGAAAAGCTTTCAGTATTTTATTATTAAGTATGATATTAACAGTGGGTTTGTCATATATGGGCTTTTTTACATTGAAATACATTCCTTCTATACCCAATTTGTTGAGTTTTTGTTGTGAAAGGATATTGAACTTTTTCAAATGCTTTTTCTTCATCTATTTAGATGATCATTAGTTTTTGTGTTTTTTTAACCAAGATTTGTTTTTAATTTAGACAATATTAACCAATAATTGTATAGTAATCACACTGTTTTCCCGGTCTTCTACTCATGTGATTTCATTCTCTGATTGTTCCACAAATCTGAGAAGAACTGGAAACCGTCACCACACACAAAACCACATGTTCCTATCAGGACCATGCTTTCTCCTTACCAATGACCTTTTCATCTTTTACATCCTTTTTATCCTTCATCCTATTAATGTAGTACATCACATTTATTGAGTTTTGTGTTTTGAAACACCCTTTCATCCCAGGGATAAATCTCATTTGATCATGGTGTATGATTCCATTAGTGTGCTGTTGACTTTGGATTGATTGCCAGTAGTTTTTTGAGAATTTTGAAATCTGTATTTATCAGGGTTATTGTCCATAGTTTTATTTTCTTTAGTGTCCTTATCTGGCTCTTGTATCAGGGTAATGCAGACCTCATAAGAAGAGTTTGGCACTGTTCTCTCTTCTTCCAATTTTTGGAAGATTTTGAGAATTTTCTGCATTAATTCTTTAAGTGTATGGTAGAATTCACCTGTGAAGCCATCTGGTCCTGAGTTTATCTTTGTTGGGAGGCCTACATTTGGGCAGGATCATTGACTCTCCTCTACGATCAAGTGGGGCTTTAGGCTGGCCTCCATATCTGGTCTGCTGAGCAGGACATCTGTGTTCCTGGCCAGATGGATCTTCAACTTGACTTCATGGATGGACAATGCTGATGGCTGGGCTCTCTGGCCAGGTGAAGCTCCTGGCTGGGGAGCGGTATCACCATCAAGATCTGTGCACTGGTTACTGTGAGCCCCAGCCCCATTCTTTGTTTCCAGATGACTCCAGGTGGTCTAGCTCTGCCAACTACCCCAGTGTTCCCCATGAGATGAGACTAAATTGCACCTCGTGAGTTGTGCCCTGAAATCCTGGGGAAGCTAGATATCTGACTCAAGCTTTCTTTTCTCCATTGGAGAAATCATAGGCCCAGAGGCTGCCTCTAGATATGGCTCTGTGTTGACCTGGGCTGCCTCTAGATATGGATCTGTGTTGACCTGGGCTAGAGGGAAATGGTTCCTCTCACCCTTCTAATGTGGTTTTTCCTAGTTTTTTGTTTTAAGAGAGTGCTTCAGCCTCACTCTCAGGTTCTGGGATTTTCACAAAGGTGTTCTTATCTGTTGATAGTTGCTAATCAGTATTTCTATGAGGATTACTAGAGCCAGGGCCATCCTATTTCACCATCTTCTTGCTGTCATTCCTTCGTCCCTTTTTATGGCTGAATACTATTCCATTGTATGGCTATACCACATTTTTGTTTATCCATTCACCAGTTAGATATTTGGGCTGTTTCTACCTTTTGCTAATTGCCAGTAATGCCACTGTGAATATTTGTATGCAAGTATTTATTTGAGTATCTATTTTTAGTTCTTTGGGATATACCTAGGAGTGGAATTGCTGGGTCATATGGTAACTGTATAGTTAATTTTGATGAACTGTTTTCCAAAGAGGCTATACAATTTTACTTTCCCATTAGCAGTGTCTGAAGCTTCTAATTTCTCCACATTCTTACCAACACTTTTTATTCCTATCTATTCACAATTTTTCATAATATGTTCCTGATTATTTGGAACCACAAGGATGCTCTGTGCTTTTAATAAAAATGTATACATCTTATCACTTATTGCATTTATTGAACTCTTTATGAATTTCAAGAGTATATGCATGCTTCCTTATAGATAACACTTTGTAAGAGCTCCTGTTTGCTAGTGGGTGTTGTCTCCTGCTACCATGCAAAAAGAAGGTTTATCAAAGTGTTTATTTGCATATGGAAAAGGACCTGTGTGTTGATTATCCCCAAACATATTCTGCTGAAGAGTTATCCTCACTCTCTCACATTCAACTCTTTGAATTAATGCAGCTGAGATCTTGGATAAATATAGAAAATTTACATGGCTCTAGCAATTGCATGCCAGCTTTTTATTGTGATTTAAACAAAGACAAAATATCATGTACAAAAACAAACAAAAAATAGTTAGTCAGGCATTGTTGTTTCTAAAGATGGAACCTAACCTCCAAAGCTAGAGATTCTTCCTCTATTTATAAACCTATGTGGAAATGTCATTGCTAATTTTAAAGAATTGAAGCCTGAGTTGTTGAGTAGTGCTGAGTGTTGGGCAGTTGTTGGATAGTTTTAGATAAGCATTTGAATTTAGATTTCTAAAACAAATCCAAACTCTGAATCTGAAAATAGTTTCTTATTATGTATAATGTACAGTGCTTGGGATATAAAAATGTTTAAATTAAAGCTTTATATAATGTTGATTTTAATTTCTTCATTTGCCAGTTTAATGGGGGTACTTTGGAAATACTAATCTATCATGTCTCTCCCCACTACCTCCAAATCATGTCTCCAGTAGCCATTACACTGTTATGCACTTGGGAATGATGGGGTGATCTTTTCCCCCATTTAACCACCTCAGAAGGAAAAGGGTAAATAAGATAGAGGAAGTAGAAAGCCCACACTACATTGGATAACTAGCATGCCTTTTGCTGTGCAGCATATAGATTATTTTCCTATTTTGGGGGCAGTGCCTACTGTATGAGCTTTCTTTGCAGCAGAGAAGCTAGAAATCCTAATACTTGCTTCCCTGTGGTCCTTTGAAATTAGCACTATCCCAGTCACATTGCTCCACACCTTAAATGGCAAGTTAAAGACACATAACAGGGATTCTATAAAATCCATTCTGACAGCCATAGTATTGATGTGATGGCAGCCACATTCATTGACCAGCATCAGTGGCAGTAGCAGTGTATCTTCCAGGACCCATTTCTGTGATGTTGCAGTTAGCCATGATACCTCTACACTTGGTTCTTCAGCTCTTCTGGAATCTGTTATCCAGGACTAAAATTATTTTATTTTCAATTTAGAGAAACTGCTTTCTATTGCTTCAAGTTAAGACCCCTAATGGGTACACTTACCCTCCCTGTCCCTGGTGAATTAAGGAAAAGAGAAGAGATCAGAGGTATGGGAATCACGTAGTGTTTCACTTATGCATTAGATTCACATTTCCAGCCTGGGGTTGGGAGGAAAGCCAAAACAAGAAAAACCATTTACTCTGCTTCTCAAATTTGGAAGGCCTTACAAAGTATTTCTATGGTGTAAGTTCTGCTCCTCAGTTTCCTGGTCTTTTATGTAGTAGAGAAAGCATCTAGAGGTCCCTTGGGTCCTGAGAAGAAGAGTGGAACATAACTGATAGTAATTGATAGTGAACTTATGAAGGGGATCACAAAAAAATGAGACAAGATGATCTTGTATTTGAGGACTGCAGGGTAGACTGACTGGGTCAGAGATGCAGTGAGAGATAGAGCCAGATCACAGGATGGTAAACTATGCCAATGAAGTGAGGCCAAGTTAACAGGACCATTGGGCGCTTTCTGAACTGAGAGATAACAGGCCATTAGTTTCCATCCATAGGCCATATAGTTGAACAGTGACAACGGACAGCTACTCCTCTTACCACAAAAGCCACTGGAGACCCAGGGACATAGTCATTATAGGACAAGATAGAAAATAATATTATTCCATCTTATTAATAGGGAATAGACATTCCTTCCGTGATATTGAAGTGAGACTTGGATAGAGCTCTATGATCATTTTTGTGACACTCATTTCAACTCAGATGAAACAGGTATGCTAGTTGACTGGTGGCCTTTTAGGGAGTTCACTTCTTATGAAAATGAACTTCTTGCTCACTGAAATGTGGCTTATACATGTTGAGATCTTTGCCCAAAGAACCTTTTTGTTCTGTCTCTACATTAGGTCAGAGTTCTTTAGAAATATTTGTCATTAGTCAATGTTAGCATTTTTCATTCCTATAAACTGCTGTACTTTTTTTTTTAACAAACTGAAATTTACTACTTTTACGTATAGAACCCTAACATAAATTGCCTAGCATATACACAGTATTCTCATTTCCCATTATTCAATCCAGGAAATGAGTATTTCCCTTACTCACTTGAACTAGAAAGCATGGTTTACTTCAAGTGTTCAAATCCTTTGTGGCATCCAGATCCCCTGACCATACTGACCAAGCAGGATCATATGAACCATGTGGAGGACAACAATCAATAAACACATTTTGATTAATATGACTCACACATTTATATCCATTCACACCACCTGGTTTTATTGAGCCATACTGATTTCCTTGGGCATTTAGAGGCACAGCTAATACATCTTCTGCTTCTCCGTCTCCTTCTTTCTTCTTCTTCTCCTCCTCCTCCTCCTCCTCCTCCTTCTTCTTCTTCTCCTTCTCCCCCTCCTCCTCCTCTTCCTTCTTCTTCTCCTTTTCCTTCTCCTTCATCATCATCTTCTTCTTCTCCTTCTCTCTTTTTTTTTAAAGTAGGCTCCATGCCTCACATGGAGCTGAATGTGGGGCTTGACCTCAGGACCGTGACATCAAGACCTGAGCTGAGATCAAGAGTCAGACACTTAACTGACTGAGCCAGCCACCCAGGTACCCTGAGACATGACTAATTCTTAGAGTTTAAAGGAATTGTGTAGAGAGGGATGCCAAGGACTTTTCCTAAGGCAGAAGTTGAGTTAAAACTTACTAATATGGTTTGTCTCCCTCCCAATCCCATCTTGTTTCATTTATTCTTCTCCTAACCATAAATGACTCTTAATCTCACAAAACAAACTGGGGGTTGCTGGGGGGAGGTGGGATTGGGAGAGGGGGAGCGGGCTATGGACATTGGGGAGGGGAGGCGAACCATAAGAGACTATGGACTCTGAAAAACAACCTGAGGGTTTTGAAGGGTCAGGGGTGGGGGGTTGGGGCAACCTGAGGGTTTTGAAGGGTCAGGGGTGGGAGGTTGGGGGAACAGGTGGTGGGTAATGGGGAGGGCACGTTTTGCATGGAGCACTGGGTGTTGTGCAAAAAGAATGAATACTGTTACGCTGAAAAAATAAATAAAATGAAAAAAAAACTTACTAATAACTTAATTACTTGCTCTGAATGAACTTCAATTGGTTGGAGATAATATCCTTCATCATTTTAATTTCATGCCTTAGGTAGTCCACATATGTAATTAGTGCTGTTGTTACTATGCTACAGTTCTAAAATGACATTTTACCAAGAAGAACCAAATGTAAGTTATTTGGTTCGGTTGATTATGTAATTTGAAAAACCCTTTGCTATACTGTCATATATTGAACACTTTGAAATGATATTCTGTATTTTCCCAGAGGACCAAAATGTATCAAGGTGTGTATGCCTGTTTGATATATATTCTTTCAATTCTCATTGTTTAGGGACAATGGTATTCAATCAGCTTGATGTAAAGATAGCTCTAGGATAGTGATAAAAATGAAATTTTTATAGATTTACTTTTTAAAAATTCCCTGCTATTGTTAAGAAAAACATAAATAATCAAGCTAATTGGATTCTCCTAAATACATGAGTGTGAACTTGCCATTTATAGATGAAAGTATATGAAAGAGTGGCATACTATTAATGGTTGAATTGTCATTAGTAGCCATGACTAAAATTTTGTTAGAGATTGTGCAAAGACAATCTGAAATTATCATGACCTTACTTTTTGAAGTATGATCAATTTAAATGTCATTGTAAAGTATTAAACATTCTTCTCTTTATATCTGTTAAAATTACAAGAAACTCAGCATAATCTCTTCAGAATGAAATAAGTCAAGCAGAGAGAGTCAATTATCGTATGGTATCACTTATTTGTGGAGCATAACAAAGAACACAGAGGACATGGGGAGATGGAGAGGAGAAGGGAGTTGGGGGAAACTGGAGGGGGAGATGAACCATGAGAGACTGTGGAGTCTGAGGAACTAACTGAGGGTTTTGGAGTGGAGGGAAATGGGCAGCTGGGTGAGCCTGGTGGTGGGTATTGTGGAGGGCACGTATTGCATGGAGCACTGGGTGTGTTGCATAAACAGTGAATTCTGGAACACTGAAAAGAAATTTAAAAAATTAAAAAAATAAAAAGTGAAAAAAATTATGAGAAACTAATTAAAAATCATAATACCTTTTTTTAATTTTTATTTGTTTATTTACAGTATAACAGTGTTCATTGTTTTGGCATCACACCCAGTGCTCCATGCAGTACGTGCCCTCCCTATTACCCACCACCTGGTTCCTCAACCTCCCACCCCACCACCCCACCCCACCCCACCACCCCTTCATAGCCCTCTGGTTGTTTTTCAGAATCCATAGTCTCTCCTGGTTCATCTCCCCTTCCAGTTTCCCTCAACTCCCTCTCCTCTCCATCTCCCCATGTCCTCCATGTTATTTGTTATGCTCCACAAATAAGTGAGACCATATGATACTTGACTCTCTCTGCTTGACTTATTTCGCTCAGCATAATTTCTTCCAGTCCCGTCCATGTTGCTACAAAAGTTGGGTATTCGTCCTTTCTGATGGAGGCATAATACTCCATTGTGTATATGGACCACATCTTCCTTATCCATTCATCCGTTGAAGAGCATCTTAAAAATCATAATACTTTAAGTTCCATTTTATAATAGTTAAATTTATACAGTAATTACATAACTTTTTTCTTATATGTATAATGACTCAAATATTATTTAATAGGCACTGTGCTAAGTAATGCTAATATGAACATAGATGTATTCAGAGTGCTTGCCTATATGGATAACTAAATGCTATTGCTGCAAAGTTGACTCATTTACTACCTTAGCTTTTTGTTTATAAGGCATTTATGAAAAATAAATAAAAATATATATTTACATAAATAAAAAAAGAATAAAAAAGTCTAGACTAGTATGAGTATAATAAAATCCAATCATTGTTATGGGCTGAATTGTGCCCCTCCCTCAAATCATGTGTTGAAGTCTTAACTCCCAGTACATTAGAACGTGACTGTACTCGGAGATAGTTTTCAAAGAGGTAATTATGTTAAAATGGGGTCACTAGGATGAGCCTTAATCCAATATAGCTGGCATCATTATAAGAAGAGGAGATTAGGATACAAAGCCACAGAAGGAAGACCATATGAGAATACAGACGTAAGATGACTGTCTGAAAGCCAAGGGGGAAAGGCTTCAGAAGAAACCAACCTTGCTGACACCTTGATCTCAGACTTCTAGCCTCTAAAATTACAAGCAAATAAATTTTTGATGTTTGATATGCCCAGTCTGTTGTACTTTATTATAGCAGCCCTAGCAAACTGATACAGTTATACTTACAGAGTTGTCATTTGTGTATATTCAATTGTATGTAACCCCATTACATTTGGGCATTTAAAGACACAGCCCACATTTAACCACAGGGAAGCAAGTATTAGGCATTTCTAGCTTCTCTGCTGCAAAGAAAGCTCATACAGTAGGCACTGCCCCCAAAATAGGAAAATAATCTATATGCTGCACAGCAAAAGGCATGCTAATTATCCAGTGTAGTGTGGGCTTTCTACTTCCTCTACCTTATTTACCCTTTTTCCTTCTGAGATGGTGTATATGGCCTTATAACTGTTAAATTTGGTTCAAGAGCCAGACAACTTGGTGTTTGCAATTATTCTCAAATGGAATACCAGAGTTTGTTTGTATATGTTATCTTGCTATTGTGGAGTAATCCTGAGTTATAAAAGGGCAATGACAAGGAGTAATCCAGCTGTTTTCTCTAACTCTGATAGTCTACTACCGGTAAGGATAGTGTCTTCAAATTCTATCCTTAGTTCTTATGCACTCTCTCTCTCTCTCTTTCTCACGTATTGTGTGTGTGTGTGTGTGTGTGTGTGTGTGTGTGTGTAGTGTCAGAAGTTTTCAACCTAAATTCTATACTAGCCAAATAACCAGTTGAATATGTCTTAGAATATAAACATTGCAGAAATTCTAGGTCTTGAAAACATTGACCTCCCACAAACACTTTCTGAAGAAGCTATTAGAGGCTGTTTTCTACCAAATGAGAAAGAAAATCAAGAGAGATAAAAACACAGGCTAGAGAAAACAGGCAGCATCGGAAAGGGATGAAGAGAATTATAGGAGGAAGGTGAGCCGAACCCCAGGGTCACAGCTATGCCCTGGGTATCACTGGTCCTGATTAGAGCAATTTAATTCAAGATATGCTAACTCCATCCTATAGTCTTCTTTCTGAAGACAGAGTGCCCTGGGGAGCCTTGTCCAGGTTCTTACCTGTTCTTGGCTTCACATTTGCTGGTAAATTTCCTCCTCTGCTGTCCAGGACCCTCTGCCTGGATCAGCCAGCAACACCATTTCATCCTGCAGAGGTGCTCTCTTCACTAACTGGAAAGAACCTAAAAGCAGTAACTCCAGAGCAGCCTCTCTTCCTGACAATCTTCCTGTCAGACCTCCGATACCAGACCACCTTGCAGCCCTGCCAAATGTCCCAAGTGAGGTGAACTTTGTGTTTCCCAGTTCTCATTCGTAACCTCATTCCCATTACTCCAGAAAACTTCTCGGTTGTTTGTGTATTGTCTGTGGCAATTTTGTGCCACAGTGGTAGAACTGAATAGTTGTGACAGAGATTGCATGACCTTCAGCACACCTTTCCTTGAATTCCTTCATCTCACGATAGCAACATTCCCTATTCCTTAGAATGAGGTTTGTGCTTCATACTTGGCTTTTCAAACAAAGTAGTGAATGGGAGGGAAAAGGAGGATGTTATAAGGGAGGGGCTCATAGATCTTTTAAAGTATTGATAAGGGTCACTTTACTCACTTGGTTGTTAGGTGCTTGGGAGTTCATTTAGCATGAATATATTTTCATATATTCATAGCATGAATATATTTTGTTAGTATTTATTAGCAATTATTTTTGATACTATTTATTATATACACTTTAATGTAGGTGTCTGTGAACTTTTTCTATAAAGGGCCACATAGTAAAGTCAATATTTTTTACTTTTTGTCATGCATTGTCTATCACAGAAAATACACAAACAGCTGCATATATTGTGTTCCAATAACACTTAATTTACAGAAACAGATAACGGGTTAGATTTGGCCCATGATCTATAGTTTGCCAGCTCCTCCTAATTGCACATACATGTTTTATATACTCTTATAAATGTATGATCCACTTAAAAAATCTATATATACAAACAAGCACAACCCCCCCCCCAAAACATGGGATGATGCCAATATCCATTCCATGGTTGTTATAGTCTATTTGTGTCCTTGTTCCCCCGCCCATTCATTTGTTGAAAATCTAACATCCAAGGTGGTGATATTAGGATGTGAGATCTTTGGGAGGCACTTAGGTCATAAGGGTGAAACCCTCAGGAATGAGATTAGTGCCCTTTTATAAGAGGCCTCTGAGAGCTTCCTTGCTCCTTCCACCATGAGAAGATACAAGGAGAAGTCTACAACCCAGAATAGGGCCCTGACTTGACAATGCTGACACCCCATTGTTGGGCTTCCAGCCATCAGAACTGTGAGAAAGAAATTTCTGCTGTTTATCAGCTACCTAGTCTTGTGTGGTATTTTGTTACAGCAATCCAAGTGGACTAAGACAATAGTAAATTTAAAAATGGATTTTTAGCTTTTTCCTCTCTATGTTCTTCCTTCCTTTCTATTATATTTTAGTCTGATTTGTTGTCATATTACTTTACTATTGTGATTTCTGGCATATACCCTTATAGCAGAATGGATACTGGATTGGGAATCAGGAAAACTCAGTCCTAACTCCATACCTCTTCAACTGACTAGTAGTTAAATGGTTAAATGCAAATGGCTTCCCTTCCTTGGGCCTCATTTTCTTCCAATGTGGAATGAGAGATTTGGACTAAGTGGTTTCAGAGGTCAATTTAGAACTCAGATAGTTTAGTTTTTCAGATGTCTTACTATGATTCAATTTCAGACATTTATTCATGTATTTCCTTCCTCCCTCGCCCCCTCCCAAATCCCACAAAGTGCAGTTTAAGTCATGCATGAACATTTTCTTTGTTATTTCCATCTCAGTGTTCTGGGTTAGAGGATCTGTATATTAATCAGTGTTTTAGATCTCAACATTCTGGGTTTGTCAGGAAGATAGTTGTTTATTATTTTAACTGCATAGATGAACTACCAAGTGAAGAACAGTAATTGTACTGTCTTGAGAGAAGAATTCCAAAATCCATCCAGAATCTGTCATAATATCCTAATGGTGTTGTTTGCATTATAAATTAAAGGCTTGTCAAGTAATCTTACCGAAATGCAATTTTTTAGGTGTTTATAAATCCCATGGTGCTGATACTTTTCATACAGGTTGTCAACTGCAATATAAAATTTTATTTCTATAGGTTTAGATTTATAGATGAGTATTAGAAATGAGAAGATAAATCCCATCGTTCATTGGTAGATAGCTGGACCAAACCCAAAGAAGAGTGAGTGGTCCTTGATGATGATTCATCTCTAGAGATGAAGATGTCCTGACCAGGCTACCTGGGTAGTAGATGGGAGGCAGCACATTTAAAATAAACTGTATAATACTCTTACGAATGGAGGAATGATAGTTAAATTTTTCTTCCAATAAATGAAAATAAAAAATATATCACATGAGAAGATTGAGTGTGATTAGATTTCTATGCTCTCAAGTCTTTCATGTGATTATCTCACTAAGAGAAATCCTAATGTAATCAATTCCAAATATATGCATCAATTGACTTCCATTTCTCTTTTCCAGCAAATGCATAGGAAATGAGGGCAAATCACGGTACACTTTAAGTAGTACTGATGGGGTCTGGACTAAGAAAGTGAGGATGTTTTCAGAGAAGAAAAGCAATTCATCCCAATGGTCTGGACTTGCCAATAGTGGCCTAGGAAAGTACCAAATGCTTAGGGAGATTATAGGTATTATGATGTCTTCATTTCTACTCTTCTCCTCACTCAGCCTCCATGATCTTCCAATAAGCCTGGAACAGGACCTTGCACATATTAGCTGGTCAATGAAGATTTGCTGAGTAATGGTCATAAAATAAGTTAGCAACAGCATAGCTGTCTAGGTCAGAATGTAATCCTGAACACTTCATTTGAACCTGGCTATTCAATTTCAATGTACTGATTACAGAGCTCCTACTATGTGTCAGAAATGAGAGAAGAGTAAGTGATGCTCCAGGTTTTGAAGTTGTCAGAGGGATATTTCAATTCTATTTTATTCCATCCTAACAAATAGAAATGTATTGAGTATATACTCAGAGTTGGACTGTGCTGGACACTGATTGTCAATTACTCTTAAAAATATCATGACACAAATGGTATTTTCATTTTACCTCTTTTGGGGATGAATTTAGAGGGTCTACAGAGGTTAAAACCCTACCAAGATGATCCTGCAAATAGTAACATGGAGGGTGCGAGTGAAATAGAAGTTCTTTTGCCTCCAAACTCCGTATTTTTTTCCCACCACACCAAACTGCTCTATCCGAGCCCTACTGCTTGGACACAATTAAGAAGGAACTCTTTAATCTGGCTGTTCACCTACTTTTGGAAATGTGGGAGCCCTTCAAACATTAACCAGTCACTGACCTCCCTGCTGCTGAGCCTAAGTAATCAGACCTGAGACTTAGGATACACAGGACAAGGTAGCCAATTTGTTTACTTTTCTTCCTTTGGAACAAGTGAATTTCTCTGGGATTATTTTTTTTAAAGATTTTATTTATTTATTTGACAGACAGAGATCACAAGTAGGCAGAGAGGCAGGCAGAGAGAGAGGAGGAAACAGGCTCCCCGCAGAGCAGAGAGCCCAACGCGGGGCTCGACCCCGGGACCATTCTGGGATTATTTTTAAACAAAATCACCATCATCACAGCATATGTGTATTTAGTCTTCCAGTTTCTTTGGATAAGCCTGGTTTGACCACTAGCCCTGCCTAATCTAGGCCACACCCCTGATTATTTGTTTATTTGTTAATGATTCATTTACTCAACCTTTATTAGGCATTTATTTATGTTGGGCAATGTGCTTCATACAAGGGATTCAACTGTGAACGACACAGACACAGTACTCTTGCCCTTATAAACTTCTGGTCTAGAGGACAAATACAATGAAATGTGACCACAGTAGGCATGCTATGGGACTCATCCAGGGGGTCCAGAAAGACCACTCCCTTGGAGAGGTGGTGTGTAAGTGAGTTGAGAAATAAAATATAAATGGAAGTTGCCAGGCTAAGGAGGAGGAATATAAGAGCAGGTGAAACATTTTGCTGGATGTCTCTACAGAATTGTTGATGTTTTTAGCCATTTCTTCCCCACTTCTCCAGCCTCTACTGCAGAAAAGTGCACTAACCAAGCTTCCTTCCCAGTTACAAAGCCCTCAGAAGTCATCTAAACCTATCTTAGCCTATGGGCCAGAAGGGAGCAAGTGTAAGGATAAATGACCTTGTAGGAAAAAGCTCTTGCCCTAACTAATCAAAGAAGACTTACCCTTGGCCACATTCATTCAGGGCCTTACGCAGCTTATGTTCACTTGGTTCTCATATACTGTTAAAACTATCACCATCTCTCTCAGATGTTTAAAGACCTTGCTAGCGAACAAGTTCAAGAAAACTGTGCATAGGATGGAAGAGATGGTTAGCTATAGAGATGCTTACTAAAGAAGGCAAATTTCCTCTTGAGGTTTTTGATC
Source organism: Meles meles (assembly GCF_922984935.1). Lineage (NCBI taxonomy): Eukaryota > Metazoa > Chordata > Mammalia > Carnivora > Mustelidae > Meles > Meles meles. The sequence goes on along the minus strand of NC_060087.1, from coordinate 126,187,852 downwards.
TATGTGAATGAGGATAGTGTGGGTGATGTGTGAATGGATCTTTTCATCTCTCTTATGTTAACCAGTATTCATTTACCTCAACCATCATACTTCCTCTTTGTTTGTTTTTTTTTTTATTTTGATCCAGATTTTATCTTTGTCCCTAAGAGCAAAAGAAACTAATGATTACCGCAAGGGTAGCCTAGTCAGCAAACAGTCTCCCCTCTTGTTAGTGATTTTCCAGAAGCTTGAAATTGTACTATGTGTGGGGGGCTGACGATGGTTTAAAAAAATTATAAATCGTTTCTGAAATCTTTGACTGGTCTTGAAAAACACCATGGTCTCTCAGCTAAAATGTTACTAGGTTTCTTACTTGATCTCTGTGTTCTTTATGTTCTGTTCTGTCAGTTGAGTACTTGTCAATGGGTCTATGGTGCCTTCATTATCCAGGTCACTGTACACAAAAGGAGACTTATTGTTACTCTGTACCCTTGACTTTGATTGGTATCTGTACATTTATGCCCTTATTCTGTTGTGCATCAAATATCTCTTGATCAAGCCTCCTGGGAGGTATTGGGGCAGATCCAGGAAGAAAAAGGCACAATCCCTTTGCCTAAGGGAGTTCAGGGATAAAGCATTCACAAGTAGATAATGCACAAGGCAGTGTGAGACAGGGTGTGACATTGATGTAAACAAATTTCTGTGGGATATTGTCTCTCAAGTTGGCAAAAGTCTCTAGATGGGATGAGAGGGTTTGACTCACATTCATTAGATCACAGTAACTAAGTTTTTTTTTTTTTATTGAGGTGTGGTTGATACACAATGTTACATTAGTTTCAGGTGTATACATAGTGATTCAACAACTCCACATGCTGTGCTCAACCATAAAGTGTAGCTACATTTGGCATCTGTATCTAAGATTTCTGATTAATATTGTGACTGATGGTTGCAGCTCATCTAGTGAGAATATGGGGCCTCTGAGCACTGAAGTTGTACGTTTGTATATTCTGTATCCAAATCTTACGGTCACAAGCATGTTATAAAACAGTGGTCTTTGACTCAGGACCCACTAGCAAAATCTCTGTAACCTGGACACCCCTTCCCCCATTTTCCCTCTCATTCAACAAGTGCCTCTAGGGGGAACCTGCATCCATACCTCTTCTGTACTTTTGGATACATTTATTATAGTCTCCACAAGTTTAGAATTTTTTATAATTAAAGTATAATTGACCTATGATACTGTGTTAATTTCAGGTGTATAACATGAATTATTCAACATTTGTATACACTGCAAATGATCACCACAGTAAGTCTAGTTACGGTCTCTCGCCGTACAAAGATGTATGCTTTTTTATCTTGTGTTGGGAACTTTTAAGATTTAATTTCTTAGCATCTTTTAAGTACGCAGTACCACATATTGACTGTAGTCACCATGCTGCACATGAAACCCCCATGACTTATTTTATAACTAGAAGTTTGTACCTCTTGATCCCCTTTACCCATTTAACACATCCCCCTACCCTCTGGCAGCCACTGTACAAAGAACCAATCTATTCTAAGTTTTTTTTTTTTTATTTGCTTGTTTGGTTTTTAGATTCTACATGTAAGTGGAATCATATGGTGTTTACCTGTCTGAATTACTTCACTTAGCATAATACCCTCAAGGTCCATCCATGTTGTTGCAATTGCCAAGAGTTCATTCTTTTTGATGGATCAGTAGTATTCCATTACCATTTATCCATCTATTTATCAATTACAGATATATATATATATCACATCATTCTTCATTTATTTGTCCACCCACGTATACTTAAGCTGTTTACATATCTTGGCTGTTGTAAATACAATGCTTCAATGAAAATAGATGTGCAGGGCTAGTATCCAAAATCTATAAGGAACTTAGCAAACTCAACACCCAAAGAACAAACAATCCAATCAAGAAATGGGCAGAGGACATGAACAGACATTTCTGCAAAGAAGACATCCAGATGGCCAACAGACACATGAAAAAGTGCTCCACGTCACTCGGCATCAGGGAAATACAAATCAAAACCACAATGAGATATCACCTCACACCAGTCAGAATGGCTAAAATTAACAAGTCAGGAAATGACAGATGCTGGAGAGGATGTGGAGAAAGGGGAACCCTCCTCCACTGTTGGTGGGAATGCAAGCTGGTCCAACCACTCTGGAAAACAGCATGGAGGTTCCTCAAAATGTTGAAAATAGAACTACCCTATGACCCAGCAATTGCACTACTGGGTATTTACCCTAAAGATACAAACATAGTGATCCGAAGGGGCACGTGTACCCGAATGTTTATAGCAGCAATGTCTACAATAGCCAGACTATGGAAAGAACCTAGATGTCCATCAACAGATGAATGGATCAAGAAGATGTGGTATATATACACAATGGAATACTATGCAGCCATCAAAAGAAATGAAATCTTGCCATTTGCGACGACGTGGATGGAACTAGAGCGTATCATGCTTAGTGAAATAAGTCAATCGGAGAAAGACAACTATCATATGATCTCCCTGATATGAGGACATGGAGAAGCAACATGGGGGGGGTAGGGGGATAGGAGAAGAATAAATGAAACAAGATGGGATTGGGAGGGAGACAAACCATAAATGACTCTTAATCTCACAAAACAAACTGGGGGTTGCTGGGGGGAGGTGGGATTGGGAGAGGGGGAGCGGGCTATGGACACTGGGGAGGGGAGGCGAACCATAAGAGACTATGGACTCTGAAAAACAACCTGAGGGTTTTGAAGGGTCAGGGGTGGGAGGTTGGGGGAACAGGTGGTGGGTGATGGGGAGGGCACGTTTTGCATGGAGCACTGGGTGTTGTGCAAAAAGAATGAATACTGTTACGCTGAAAAAATTAATAAAAAGGGGAAAAAAAATTATAAATCAAAAAAAAAAAAAAAAAAAAAAAGAAAATAGATGTGCATATATTTTTTCAAATTAGCATTTTGGTTTTCTTTGCTGGACCATACAGTAGTTTTGTTTTTAGTGTTTTGGGGAACCTCCATGCAGTTTTCCATAGAAGCTATACCAATTTACATTCCTACCAACAGTGCATAAGTGTTGCTTCTTTACTTCCTCGCCAACACTTGTTATTTCTTGTCCTTTTGGTAATATCCATTCTGATAGGTGTGGGGTGGTATCTCATTGTGGTTTTGACTTACATGTCCCGGATGATTACTAACATTGAGCATCTTTTCATATGCCCATTAGTCATCTGTATGCCTTCTTTGGAAAAATGTTTGTTAAGATTCCCTGTCCATATTTTTTTTGATTGCTTGAGATTGTTGTTGTTGTTATTGAGTTGTATAAGTTCTTTATATATTTTAGATATGAACCCCTTATTGGATATATAGCTTGCAAATATATTCTTTTATTCAGGATGTTGCCCTTTTGTTTTTTGTTTTTTGTTTTTTTGATAGATTCCTTCACTGTGCAGAAGTTTTTTAGTTTGAAGTAGTCCCATTTCTTTATTTTTGCTTTTGCTGCCATTGCCTTTGGAGTCCAAAAACATATCACTGAGAGTCAAAGAGCTTACTGCCTGTGTTTTCTTCCAGGAGTCTTGTGGTTTCTGGTCTTAGATTCAATTATTTAATCCATTTTGAGTTAATATTTGTGTATGGTGTGAGATGGTGGTCTAGTTTCATTCTTTCACATGTGGCTGCCCAGTCTCCCAAGAACCATTTATGGAAGAGACTGTCCTTTCTCCATTGTATATTCTTGCCTCCTTTGTTGTAAATCAGTTGACCACATTTATACATGGGCTTATTTCTGGACTGTATATTCTGTTTCATTGGTCTATGTGTCTGTTTTTATGCCAATATCATACTAATATAGTTTTAATTTTTTAATTTAAATTCCAGTTAGTTCACATATAGTATACTATTAGGTTCAGGTATACGATACAATGATTCAACATTTCCATACAACACCTGCTGCTCATCACAACAAGTGTACTTCTTTAATCCCCATCACCTGTATAACCCATCCCCCCACTTGCCTCCCCTCTGGTGACCATCAGTTTGTTCACCACAGTTAAGAGTCTGTTTCTTGGTTTGCTCCTCCCTCTTTTTCTCCCCTTTGCTCATTTGTTTTGTTTCTTAAATTCCACATACAAGTGAAATCTTGTAGTGTTTGTCTTCCTCTGACTTACTTATTTTGCTTAGAATAATACTCTCTAGCTCCATCCATGTCATTGCAAATGACAAGATTTCATTCTTTTTTATGGCCGGGTAATTTACACACACACACACACACACACACACACACACACACACACACCACAATATATACCACATCTTCTTTATCCTCTCATCTACTGATGAATACTTGAGCTGTTTTCACAACTTGGCTATTGTAGAAAATGCTGCTATAAAGATCGAGGTGCATGTGTCCCTTTGAATCTGTATTTTTTGGGGGGGTAAATACCTAGAAATGCAATTGCTGAATCATAGGGTAGCTCTATTTTTAACTTTCTGGAGACCCTCCCTACTGTTTTCTACAGTGGCTGCTCTAGTCTGCATTCCCACCAACAGTGCAAGAGAGTTTTTCTCCACATCCTCATCAATGCCTGTTGTTTCTTGTGTTGTTGGTTTTAGCCATTCTGACAGGTGTGAGGTAATATCTTGTTGTAGTTTTGATTAGCATATCCCTGATGATGAGTGATGTTGAGCATCTTTTCATGTATCTGTTGGCCATCTGTATGTATTCTTTGGAAAGATATGTGTTCATGCTTCTGCCCATTTTCAAATTGGATTATTTGTTTCTCAGTGCTGAATTTTATAAGTTCTTTACATGTTTTAGAATGAACCCTTTATTGAATATGTCATTTACAAATACCTTCTCCCTCTTTAGGTTCATTTCTTTGGAACCTTCTGGGCTTCTTGGGTCTGGATGTCTGTTTCCTTACCCAGGTCAGGGAAGTTCTTAGCCATTTTTTTTTCAAATAAGTTTTCTGCCCATTTGTCATTCTTTTCTCCTTTTGAGACGCCTAGAATGCAAATGTTATTTGGCTTGATGTTCTTTTTAAAATTCTTCTTTCTTTTTACTGCTCAGGGTGAGGCTAAGGGAGAGCAAAAAGATGGCAACCCCCAGCCTGTGTTCCCTAAGATAATTTTCGTAGCCTCTAGATATGTGGTAATCCTGAAGCATGCCCCAGAAGCTGGCTGAGGCTCCAGAACAAGTAACTAGGACTTTTCACAGCAGAATGGGTGTGTTTTGGTCTGCTGTTTGTACAGTGCCCAGCAGATGGTAGTCTGCCAAGAACCTTCTTTCTAGATCTGTAGGGCCCAGGAATGCTATCCTCCCTGGCCACTGAACCAAGCCCTCAAGGGCTGTCCTTTGTATGGGTGATATGTGCCTACCAGTTCTGGCAGAGCTATAGGGGTGATGCAAATGTGGGCTACCCACCTGCCTGGCTCTGGGGCAGGGGGGGCATAAGGGTAGGATGTGGGCAGGGTGTACCCACCAGTACTAGCAAAAATTGTGCAAAAATGGCACATCCCACTGCCAACACTAGCAAGGTAGAGTGAGAACATAAAAATTGCACTCACTAGTCCCTGCATGCAAGCCCTTCAAGAGCAGAATCTCAATCTCTTACAGCCCTATGGATATCCTGGATGTAAGTCCCATACGTTTTCAAAGTGAGGGATTTTGGGAGCTCATATCTCTGTTACTGGCCCCAAGTACTGAAGTGCCAAATGTGGGGTATAAAGCTCTTATGCCTTACAGAGAAAATCCATATTTCTGAGACTCCTGATTGTGGGTCACTGTGTTGGCAGTAGGGTTTGTGGAAAGACTGCATCTCTCCATCGTACCTGTGTTCAGTGTGGCCCTTTTATCTTTTGTTGTGGAGTTGTTTCAGCTAGTTTTCAGAGCTAGTCTTTTTCAGAGGTAATTACTTCATAGGTAGCTATAGATTTGTTGTTGAGAAGGTGAGTTCAGATTTTCTTATGTTGCCATCTTGAACTGCCTCCTCGAATGGTGGAAAGTACCTCTCACCATCCCTATGGCCCCACCAGAGCTTTTTTTAAATAAATTTATTTATTTGACAGAAAGAGAGAGATCACAAGTAGGCAGAGAGGCAGGCAGAGACGGGGAAGCAGTTTCCCTGCTAAGCAGAGAGCCCCGTGCAGGGCTCAATCCCAGGATCCTGAGACCATGACTTGAGCTGAAGGCAGAGGCTTAACCCACTTAGCCACCCTGGCGCACCACCCACCAGAGCTTTTATCTATACTAGTTACCTTTTCTTTCCTTTTTGGTTCATCTTGTTATTTGTAGTTTTTCTAGTTCTTAGCTAAATGAATACTTAGCTCATTAATACTAAATCTTTCTCCTTTTTTTGAAAAAAAAAAAGATTTTATTTTATTTGAGAGAAAGAGAATGAGAGAGAGTGCATGAGAGGGGAGAGTCAGAGGGAGAAGCCGACTCCCTGCTGAGCTGGGAGCCTAATGCAGGACTCCATCTTGGGACTCCAGGATCCTGACCTGAGTCTAAGGCAGTCACTTAACCAACTGAGCCACCCAGGCACCCCAATCTCTCTCCTTTTTAAACAAATATTTAAAGCCCAAGTTTTCCCTAGTACAACTTGGGTTTTATATATATATATGTTTTTCTACAAGTTATTTTCCTTTGTCTTACGTTCTAGAAAATTTATACCTTCAAGGGACTTTTTTTTTTTTCATTTATCAGATTTTTTTAAAAGATTTATTTATTTAAAAAATAAAGATTTACTTATTTTGGAGAGAGAGTGAGAGAGGCCAAAAGCAGGAGGGGGAGAGGGAGAGAGAATTTCAGGCAGACTCTGCTGAGTGTGAAGCTTGACACAGGCCTTAATCCACAACGCTGAGATCATGACCAGAGCTGAAACCAAGAGTCAGATGCTTAACCAAATGTTCCACCCATGCCCCAAGAATATTCCTTAATTTTTAATTGTTAAAGTTAAGGGGCCATCTCTGAGTTGTTAATTTCTATTTTTATTGGACTGTAGTCAGAGTATGTAAACTATATTATCTTAAATTTGAGAATGTAGTTAGCTTTACCCTTGGCCAGGTATGTGAACAATTTTTATTAGTGTTCCAATAACATAAGAGAAGATTGTGTTGCTGTTTGTACGGTAGCTATCTGTCTGTATGTCTGTCTATCTGTCTCTCTATATATCTTTGTATGGTGTGTGTTATGTGTGTATATATACAGATGGTCCCTGACTTATGATAGCTTGACTTATGATTTTTTTGACTTTACAATGGTGTGAAAGTGATATGCATTCAGTAGAAACTATACTTTGAATTTTGATTTTTGATCTCTTCTCAGGTAAGTGATATATGATCAAGTAGTCTCTCATAATGCTGGGCAATAGCTGCAAGCTGCAGCTCCCAGCCAGCTATATGATCTCAAGAGTAAACAAGCAATATACCTACAACCATCCTATAACCATACAATTATTCTGCTTTTCACTTTCAGTATAGTACTGAATAGATTACATGATATATTCAGCACTTTATTAAAAATAAGTTTTGTATTAAATGATTTTTTCCAACTATAGGCTAATGTAAGTGTTCTGAGCATATTTAAGGTAGGCTAGGCTAACCTATGATGTTTGGTACATTGGGTGTATTAAATGCATGATATTTTATAGTATTAAAATATTTTCAGTATAATTATGGGTTTAATAGGACATAACCCCATGATAGGTCAAGGAAGATATATAGGTAGATATAGATATAGATATAGACATAGATATCTATCTTTGTGTGTATGTGTGTATTGAGCTTCTAATACCTATTATTTAAATATTTTATAAGGATTTTTTTTTTTTGGTTTGGCCTCCTCCCACTTCAATCCCAGTCAATGAGCCTGAGATTTTTTTTTTTTGGCTTTTGCTGTCTTCCTAGAAGGTTTTGCTTAATGTATTTCACTCTTATGTTGTTTTTTTACATGAATTTAGTCTAGTTTTATTAACTTTGCGGATTCTAGCTTTTACCGTCACAAAACTTCTTTCTATCTGATTCAATACTTTAGATCTTGGGATAACCCTATAACTGATAGCATATTGTCACTCTTTTCATTTGCATTTGCTTGATATAACAACACATCCCTTATTTATTTTCTTTCTATGCTTTAAAATTATTAAGTTTTTGTAAATAAGTAATTGGAGCAGAGTCTGACTAGACACCCAACTTGGCTGCCCTTTCTTTGTCAATAGCTAAATGACATTTTCCAGGACTCTTACATGAAGATGGTGACACAGGACTGGTCTGATCAATAAAATGTAGACGTAAGTAATGTGTATCACTTAAAAGTCTTGCCTTGAAAAGATCCCCTAAAATCCTCTGTGTTCTCACTCTTTCTTTAACATTCAGATGAGCCAGCAGAGAATTTTGAGGCCCTAGCACAAGGCAGACATAAGGATGGAAGTTTATATGGAAAACTTCAAGGAGACCACCCAAGTGGATTGTGACATGAGGGGGTATATTTTGTTTTGTTTTTTGGTCATAGTGTTTAATCCACCATAATATGGAAATAAATTTTAAGATTTTATTTATTTGTTTGACAGACAGAGATCACAGAGATCACAAGTAGGCACAAGGCAGGCAGAGAGCGAGGAGGAAGCAGGCTCCCTGCTGAGCAGAGAGCCTGATGTGGGGTTCGATCCCAGAACCCTGAGATAATGACCTGAGCGGAAGGCAGAGGCTTTAAGTCATTGAGCCACCCGGGCACCCCCAATATATGCAAATAAATTTGTAATGCTTCAAATTCAAAAGGTACATTCATAGATACAGTAGAAAGTCATTCATCTATCCACTCTGGTCTGCCAGCCACCATATTCTCTTCTCCAGAGGCAGCCATAGTCAACAGTTTTTGTGTATCTCCCAAGAGAATTGTTCATATCCTTTTACTTACTATTGAATCATTGCTCTTTTCCTATCAATTTAAAACTTCCATTGATATATGAAGGAAATTAGGGCTTTCTGGTGGTATAAGTTGCTAATCTTTTTCTAAGTTTGTCTTTTTTTATCTAAAATGTTTTGATTTATATGTAGTTAAACTTGTTAGGTTTTTTTGATTTTTTTTCCATTTTATTTATTTTTTCAGCGTAACATTATTCATTCTTTTTGCACAACACCCAGTGCTCCATGCAAAATGTGCCCTCCCCATTACCCACCACCTGTTCCCCCAACCTCCCACCCCTGACCCTTCAAAACCCTCAGGTTGCCCCAACCTCCCACCCCTGACCCTTCAAAACCCTCAGGTTGTTTTTCAGAGTCCATAGTCTCTTATGGTTCGCCTCCCCTCCCCAATATCCATAGCCCCCTCCCCCTCTCCCAATCCCACCTCCCCCCAGCAACCCCCAGTTTGTTTTGTGAGATTAAGAGTCAAACAACCAGAGGGTTATGAAGGGGCGGCGGGAGGGGGTGGAGTGGGGTGGGAGGTTGAGGAACCAGGTGGTGGGTAATAGGGAGGGCACGTACTGCATGGAGCACTGGGTGTGATGCCAAAACAATGAACACTGTTATGCTGTAAATAAGCAAATAAAAATAAATAAATTAATTAAAAAAAAATAATAAAAATAAAAATACAAATGAAAAGGTAAAAAAAAAAAAAAAAAAGAGTCATTTATGGTTTGTCTCCCTCCCAATCCCATCTTGTTTCATTTATTCTTCTCCTATCCCCCTACCCCCCCATGTTGCTTCTCCATGTCCTCATATCAGGGAGATCATATGATAGTTGTCTTTCTCTGATTGACTTATTTCACTAAGCATGATACACTCTAGTTCCATCCACGTCTTCGCAAATGGCAAGATTTCATTTCTTTTGATGGCTGCATAGTATTCCATTGTGTATATATACCACATCTTCTTTATCCATTCATCTGTTGATGAACATCTAGGTTCTTTCCATAGTTTCACTATTGTAGATATTGCTGCTATAAACATTCGGGTACACATGCCCCTTCGGATCACTATGTTTGTATCTTTAGGGTAAATACCCAGTAGTGCAATTGCTGGGTCATAGGGTAGTTCTATTTTCAACATTTTGAGGAACCTCCATGCTGTTTTCCAGAGTGGTTGCACCAGCTTGCATTCCCACCAACAGTGGAGGAGGGTTTCCCTTTCTCCACATCCTCTCCAGCATCTGTCATTTCCTGACTTGTTAATTTTAGCCATTCTGACTGGTGTGAGGTGATATCTCATTGTGGTTTTGATTTGTATTTCCCTGATGCCGAGTGACGTGGAGCACTTTTTCATGTGTCTGTTGGCCATCTGGATGTCTTCATTGCAGAAATGTCTGTTCATGTCCTCTGCCCATTTCTTATTTTTTTTTTTTTAAAGATTTTATTTATTTGACCAGAGAGAAATCACAAGAGAGGCAGGCAGAGAGAGAGGAAGGGAAGCAGGCTCTCCGCTGAGCAGAGAGCCCAACGTGGGGCTCGATCCCAGGACCCTGAGATCATGACCTGAGCTGAAGGCAGCGGCTTAACCCACTGAGCCACCCAGGCGCCCCCTTCTGCCCATTTCTTGATTGGATTGTTTGTTCGTTGGGTGTTGAGTTTGCTAAGTTCCTTATAGATTTTGGATACTAGCCCTTTATCTGATATGTCGTTTGCAAATATCTTCTCCCATTCTGTGAGTTGTCTTTTGGTTTTGTTAACTGTTTCCTTTGCTGTGCAAAAGCTTTTGATCTTGATGAAATCCCAATAGTTCATTTTTGCCCTTGCTTCCCTTGCCTTTGCCGTTGTTCCTAGGAAGATGTTGCTACGGCTGAGGTCGAAGAGGTTGCTGCCTGCGTTCTCCTCAAGGATTTTGATGGATTCCTTTCTCACATTGAGGTCCTTCATCCATTTAGAGTCTATTTTCGTGTGTGGTGTAAGGAAGTGGTCCAATTTCATTTTCTGAATGTGGCTGTCCAATTTTCCCAACACCATTTATTGAAGAGGCTGTCTTTTTTCCATTGGACATTCTTTCCTGCTTTGTCGAAGATTAGTTGACCATAGAGTTGAGGGTCGATTTCTGGGCTCTCTATTCTGTTCCACTGATCTATGTGTCTGTTTTTGTGCCAGTACCATGCTCTCTTGATGATGACAGCTTTGTAATAGAGCTTGAAGTCCGGAATTGTGATGCCACCAACTTTGGCTTTCTTTTTCAATATTCCTTTGGCTATTCGAGGTCTTTTCTGGTTCCATATAAATTTTAGGATTATTTGTTCCATTTCTTTGAAAAAATGGATGGTATTTTGATAGGGATTGCATTAAATGTGTAGATTGCTTTAGGTAGCATGGACATTTTCACAATATTTATTCTTCCAATCCAGGAGCATGGAACATTTTTCCATTTCTTTGTGTCTTCCTCAATTTCTTTCATGAGTACTTTATAATTTTCTGTGTATAGATTCTTAGTCTCTTTGGTTAGGTTTATTCCTAGGTATCTTATAGTTTTGGGTACAATTGTAAATGGGATTGACTCCTTCTTCAGTCTTGTTGTTGGTGTACAGAAATGCAACTGATTTCTGTGCATTGATTTTATATCCTGACACTTTACTGAATTCCTGTACAAGTTCTACCAGTTTTGGAGTGGAGGCTTTTGGGTTTTCCACATATAGTATCATATCATCTGCGAAGAGTGATAGTTTGACTTCTTCTTTACCAATTTGGATGCCTTTAATTTCTTTTTGTTGTCTGATTGCTGAGGCTAGGACTTCTAGTACTATGTTGAATAGCAGTGGTGATAATGGACATCCCTGCCGTGTTCCTGACCTTAACGGAAAAGCTTTCAGTTTTTCTCCATTGAGAATGATATTTGCGGTGGGTTTTTCATAGATGGCTTTGATAATATTGAGGTATGTGCCCTCTATCCCTACACTTTGAAGAGTTTTGATCAGGAAGGGATGCTGTACTTTGTCAAATGCTTTTTCAGCATCTATTGAGAGTATCATATGGTTCTTGTTCTTTCTTTTATTAATGTGTTCTATCACATTGATTGATTTGTGGATGTTGAACCAACCCTGCAGCCCTGGAATAAATCCCACTTGATCGTGGTTAATAATCCTTTTAATGTACTGTTGAATCCTATTGGCTAGTATTTTGGCGAGAATTTTTGCGTCTGTGTTCATCAAGGATATTGGTCTGTAGTTCTCTTTTTTGGTGGGATCCTTGTCTGGTTTTGGGATCAAGGTGATGCTGGCCTCATAAAATGAGTTTGGAAGTTTTCCTTCCATTTCTATTTTTTGGAACAGTTTCAGGAGAATAGGAATGAGTTCTTCTTTAAATGTTTGGTAGAATTCCCCTGGGAAGCCGTCTGGCCCTGGGCTTTTGTTTGTTTGGAGATTTTTGATGACTGTTTCAATCTCCTTACTGGTTATGGGCCTGTTCAGGTTTTCTATTTCTTCCTGGTTCAGTTGTGGTAGTTTATATGTCTCTAGGAATGCATCCATTTCTTCCAGATTGTCCAATTTGTTGGCGTAGAGTTGCTCATAGTATGTTCTTATAATTGTCTGTATTTCTTTGGTGTTAGGTGTGATCTCTCCTCTTTCATTCATGATTTTATTGATTTGGGTCCTTTCTCTTTTCTTTTTGATGAGTCTGGCCAGGGGTTTATCAATCTTATTGATTCTTTCAAAGAACCAGCTCCTAGTTTCATTGATTTTTTCTATTGTTTTTTTGGTTTCTATTTCATTGATTTCTGCTCTGATCTTTATGATTTCTCTTCTCCTGCTGGGTTTAGGGTTTCTTTCTTGTTCTTTCTCCAGCTCCTTTATGTGTAGGGTTAGGTTGTGTACTTGAGACCTTTCTTGTTTCTTGAGAAAGGCTTGTACCACTATATATTTTCCTCTCAGGACTGCCTTTGCTGTGTCCCACAGATTTCGAACTGTTGTGTTTTCATTATCATTTGTTTCCATGAATTTTTTCAATTCTTTTTTAATTTCCTGATTAACCCATTCATTCTTTAGAAGGATGCTGTTTAGTCTCCATGTATTTGGGTTCTTTCCAGCTTTCCTCTTGTGATTGAGTTCTAGCTTCAGAGCATTGTGGTCTGAAAATATGCAGGGAATAATCCTAATCTTTTGATACTGGTTGAGACCTGATTTGTGACCCAGGATGTGATCTATTCTGGAGAAGGTTCCATGTGCACTAGAGAAGAATGTGTATTCTGTTGCTTTGGGATGAAATGTTCTGAATAGATCTGTGATGTCCATCTGGTCCAGTGTGTCATTTAAGGCCTTTATTTCCTTGTTGATCTTTTGCTTGGATGATCTGTCCATTTCAGTGAGGGGAGTGTTAAAGTCCCCTACTATTATTGTATTATTATTGATGTGTTTCTTTGATTTTGTTATTAATTGGTTGATATAGTTGGCTGCTCCCACGTTAGGGGCATAGATATTTAAAATTGTTAGATCTTCTTGTTGGACAGACCCTCTGAGTAGGATATAGTGTCCTTCCTCATCTCTTATTATAGTCTTTGGCTTAAAATCTAATTGATCTGATAGAAGGATTGCCACCCCAGCTTTCTTCTGATGCTTATTAGCATGGTAAATTGTTTTCCACCACCTCACTTTAAATCTGGAGGTGTCTTCGCGTCTAAAATGAGTTTCTTGTAGGCAACATACTGATGGGTTTTGTTTTTTTTATCCATTCTGATACCTTGTGTCTTTTGATTGGGGCATTTAGCCCATTAACATTCAGGGTAACTATTGAGAGATATGAATTTAGTGCCACTATTAGTCTGTAAGGTGACTGTTACTGTATATTGTCTCTGTACCTTTCTGATCTACTACTTTTAGGCTCTCTCTTTGCTTAGAGGACCCCTTTCAATATTTCCTGTAGAGCTGGTTTGGTGTTTGCAAATTCTTTCAGTTTTTGTTTGTCCTGGAAGCTTTTGATCTCTCCTTCTATTTTCAATGATAGCCTAGCTGGATAGAGTATTCTTGGATGCATGTTTTTCTCGTTGAGTGCTCTGCATATATCATGCCAGCTCTTTCTGGCCTGCCAGGTCTCTGTGGATAAGTCTGCTGCCAATCTAATATTTTTACCATTGTATGTTATAGACTTCTTTTCCCAGGCTGCTTTCAGGATTTTCTCTTTGTCACTAAGACTTGTAAATTTTACTATTAGGTGACGGGGTGTGGACCTATTCTTGTTGACTTTGAGGGGGGTTCTCTGCATCTCCTGGATTTTGATGCTTGTTCCCTTTGCCATATTAGGGAAATTCTCTCCAATGATTCTCTCCAATAGACCTTCTGCTCCCCTCTCTGTTTCTTCTTCTTCTGGAATCCCAATTATTCTAATGTTTCGTCTTATGGTGTCACTTATCTCTCGAATTCTCCCCTCATGGTCCAGTAGCTGTTTGTCCCTCTTTTGCTCGGCTTATTTTTTTTTTTTTTTTAAAGATTTTATTTATTTATTTGACAGATAGAGATCACAAGTAGGGAGAGAGGCAGGCAGAGAGAGAGAGAGAGGAGGAAGCAGGCTCCCCGCCAAGCAGAGAGCCCGACGCGGGACTCGATCCCAGGACCCCGAGATCATGACCTGAGCTGAAGGCAGCAGCTTAAACCACTGAGCCACCCAGGCGCCCCTTGCTCGGCTTCTTTATTCTCTGTCATTTGGTCTTCTATATCACTAATTCTTTCTTCTGCCTCATTGATCCTAGCAGTGAGAGCCTCCATTTTTTATTGCACCTCATTAATAGCTTTTTTGATTTCTACTTGGTTAGATTTTAGTTCTTTAATTACTCCAGAAAGGGCTTTTATATCTCCAGAGAGGGTTTCTCTAATATCTTCCATGCCTTTTTCGAGCCCGGCTAGAACGTTCAGAATCGTCATTCTGAACTCTTGATCTGACATATTACCAATGTCTGTGTTGATTAGGTCCCTAGCCTTCGGTACTGTCTCTTGTTCTTTTGTTTGTGGTGATTTTTTCCGCCTTGTCATTTTGTCCAGATAAGAGGATATGAAGGAGCAAATAAACTACTAAAAGGGTGGCAAAGACCCCAGAAAAATGCGCTGTAACCAAATCAGAAGAGACCCCAAATTGTGGGGGGGAGATAGGGGATAAAAACAGGTTCTGAAAAAGAAAAGAAAAAAAAAAGAAAAAAATTTAAAAAATAAAACAAATAAAAAATATAAATAAGAAAGAAAAAATATATATATTTAGATGAACTAGTCAAAAAACGTTAAAAAAGAAAAGGGTAAAAGTTTTAAAAAATTTAGCAGAAGAAGGAAAAAGAAAAAAGAAAAAAAATTGAAAAAAGAAAAAAAAAATTTGAAGTAGCCGCAAGACTAAAGAATCATGGGGAGAAAGCCATGAGTTCTGTGCTTTGCTTTCTCCTCCTCTGGAATTGCTCTGCTGTCTTAGGAATTGAACCTGCTTTCTCCTTGATAGATGAACTTCGTCCTGGCTGGATATTTTGTTGATCTTCTGGGGGAGGGGCCTGTTGTAGTGACTCTCAAGTGTCTTTGCCCGAGGCGGGATTGCACCGCCCTTACCAGCGGCCGGACTAAGTAATCGGCTCGGGTTCGCTTTTGGGAGCTTCTGTTCCCTGAACGCTTTCCGTAGAGTTCCGGAGGACGGGAATGAAAATGGTGGCCTCCCAGTCTCCGGCCCGGAGGAGCCGAGAGCCTGGGGCCCCACTCCTCAGTGCGCCCCCAGAGGACAGCACCCAATCACTCCCGTATCCCCAGCCTCTAGCCGCGCTCCGAGCTCACCCAGCCCGCGACCAGTTCAAGGTAACCCCGAACTGAGAGTTCAGTCCTCAGCTCTGTCTCTGCAGCCGGCTTCTCCGTTCTAATACCTGCGAGCTCTCCGACACTCTGACACCCCCGATCCTTCTGTGACCCTGCGGGACCTGGGGCCACGCTGACCCCGCATGGGCTTCACCCTGGTTTAGCCTCTGGAGCAATGTCCCTCAGTGGAACAGACTTTTAAAAGTCCTGATTTTGTGCTCCGTTGCTCCGCCGCTTGCCGGGAGCCAGCCCCTCCCCCCGCGGTCTATCTTCCCGTCGTTTTGGATTCACATTTCCGCCAGTCCTACCTTTCAGAAAGTGGTTGATTTTCTGTTTCTAGAGTTGCTGTTCTTCTTCTCTTCGCTCTCCCGCTGGATTTGTAGGTGTTTGCAATGTTTAGATAAGCTATGGAGCTGATCTCCTGCTACCTGATGTAGTCTCAGCCTGCTACTTCTCTGCCATCTTGACTCCTCCCCCCAAACTTGTTAGTTTTTTTAATTAAATCTTGTTTTGTGTTGTGGTATATACAATTTCTCTAAATTATCTATCCATATATAAAATTTAAATAGGCCTATGCTCTTTCCTCCCTAAGTCATTTACTTCTCCACTCTCTCATTTCCATCAACACCTTTAGAAAGTTATTTACTTTCCTGTTTCTGAACACTCTCCAACTCCCCCAAGTTCACCCCGTATCTCTTGGGTTTTTGCTGAGATAGTTGGGAATTATAGGTCCAGGATCTACATATTTTTAATTAGAAAATGTCCCTTCCATTTCAACAAAAATCCTTGAAAACCCTTTTATTAGTTTTTATTATCATTATCCTCATTGATTTAGGTGTAATTATAAAAAAATATGAATCATTGTTCAATGCTGTTTCTTGTACTTTATTCAGAAGATTTTTGTCCTGATTTGATTTTCATTTAGCTAGAATACTTTCTTGAATGAGTCTTTCAGAAGTGCCTTCATAGCCCTTGCAAGTCTTAAAATATCTTTTCTTTGGTTTTTCATGTAAGTGAGACCTTGGCCAATAGACATTATTTAGCTACAGGTCTTTTATCTCAGCAAACTGTAGATGTTGCTGCATTGCATTCTAGCTTCTAGTATCGCACATAAGTTGCTTGATGTTACTCTGTTTATTTTTCTTTAACAAGAAAGCTTTCCTATCTTTAGAAGCTTTGAAAAAAAATTTTTTTTAAAGATTTTATTTATTTATTTGACAGAGAGGGAGAGATCACAAGTAGGCAGAGAGGCAGGCAGAGAGAGAGGAGGAAGCAGGCTCCCTGCAGAGCAGAGAGCCCGATGCGGGGCTCGATCCCAGGACCCTGAGATCATGACCTGAGCCGAAGGCAGCGGCTTAATCCACTGAGCCACCCAGGCGCCCCTGAAAAAAAATTTTTAACCTTGGGGTTCAGAAAGTTAATCAGTATAGGTCCAACTATGTCTTTATTTCATTAACCGTGCCTGAGTCTCAGCAAGCTCTTAGAGTCTCAAAACTCAAGTTATTCTTTAGCTGAAGAAAGTTGTTGCTGTTATATTGTGGATGATTTACTTCTTTTCTACTATTGTTGATGATCTACTTCTTTTCTACTATTGTTGATGATCTACTTCTTTACTCTTTCCTTCCTGGAGGACTTGATAATCATGTTAGGTTTCCTAGATCTTTCCTCAGTGTCTCTTATTTTTTTTATTACATCTATTTCTTTGTATTTTTGCCCTGCAATATGGAATTGTTCCCCCTTTTTATCTTGTAGAAAACCAATTTGAATTTTAGTAGAGACTGTTCCTTTTAAAACTTCTTTATTGACTTTTATAATTAGATACCCGTTTGTCAGTTCCTGAAACATTTTTTGTGCATAATTTGTATCATCTTAAGACCTCATTAAATTTATTAATTTTATTAATTGATGAATTTTATAAATTTATTAATCATTCCCAATTTTTGTTTCTTTTAGTAATTCTCTCTCCATAAGAGACCCCCCTGTTCAGGTCATTTACTTTTAAACAGTTTGGGATCTTATTTTTCTTCTATTAAAAATTTCCTAATATGGGTCCCTGGGTGGCTCAGTTGGTTAAGTGATTGCCTTCAGCTCAGGTCATGATCCCAGAGTCCTGGGATTGAGTCCTGCATCGGGCTCCCAGATCCATGGGGAGTCTGCTTCTCCCTCTGACCTTCTACCCTCTCATGCTCTCTCTCGCTCTCAAATAAATAAAGAAAATCTTAAAAAAAATTCCCAGTATGCTGGAAATTCATTAAGACTACAGTCTCTTGGTACTTACTGTTGCATCAACAGATGATAGGAGATATGGTAGGAGTTTATCCTCCAAAAGATGAGCAGTCCACAGTGTTTGACAGGCTGGGACTCTAATGCAAGTCTGGTGTGAGGAGGCCCCTTTGTTGTCAGGAAGGAATTGCAAAGGATTATATTCAACCTGCTTATATTGACAGGAGCAGCTGACGTCTTCCCAGAAATGCAAACAGGTGTTTTTGTGTATTGTGAGGGAACCTGCTAGGGTAAACTGAACTGAACCCTATCCTCATCCTTCAACATCTCAGGCCACCCTGGAGTCTTCTTTGCTCCATATTCCATTGGAGAGGCAAGCCTGTTCTGGGTTCCAGGTCAACTCACTTCCCAGCAGTACAACCAATGAGTTCCACTGTAGAATTTTCCTCCCAAGTGAGTCTATAGCTCACATGTCATCATGGATCTTGTCTAGGCCCTGCATGTTGTCAGGGTTACTTTTAGTTGTTTAGTTGATCTTGTAAAGAGTTGTCAGGAAGAGAGAATCAAGAACTGAACAGGATATTCTCTTCCCAGAATCCTTCTCCCTTACCTCCATTCCCAGTAGCCATCTTACTAAAGAGGAAGGAGGGAGCATATGGTTGTAGATATAAGGTCCTGCACTTTCTCTGTCTGTCCACAAGTACCATGGCCTTATGCTCTCATGGTCTCAGTACTTCTGTCATCAGCAGTGGCATTATTCTTTGGATTTATTCTTTATGGCATCCTATGATTCTGAGAGGCTTGACAGAGTATCCCTGGACTACTAAGTTGCCTGACACCATGGGGGTACTCAAAATCATCTGTTTCTGCTGTCTGCTACTGAGCTCCCAACAGTGTGCTTATTCCAGCCTGAGCCCACACTCACATGCACAGTCATCACTGCTTGGGAAGTTAGCCAGTTTGCTTTTGTTCTCTGACTGCTTGGGAGCCAAGTCTCTTAATCTAGTCGGTCAAGATCTCCTCAGTGTGCCTATGGGGTTATCAGGTAAGCAAATTCTGGCTGTCTTATCCTTCTGGATCTGCCGGGTGCACCTTAACTGGGAATGAATACTTTGCTTAGGTCCTTGCTCTGGGGAACTGACTACCTACCACTTCTCTTACCTAAAGTGTTGGCATGAAGTTGAAATGAGACAATGTTTGCAAAACTGTCATGTACAGAGATCCCCTCTGCAATGTAACTGCCCTGACTTTCATTGTGTGTGTGACATTTGAGCTTGTATCCTCTAAAGGGCCCATTAGTGTGCTTACTGTCCTCCAGGGTGAATTTGTTCCTTTTGATCTTTCATGTAAGGCATTCCAGTGGGCTTAAATGTTATGCCATTTCTTTGCTACCATACCACCCTTTGCCCGTTTCAAAACTTCTTGAGTTTCATGGATTTTCATACTAACCCTTCCCGGAAACCCACTCTTCTCATGTGTATATCCTTACATAACTTTATTCTTCTAGCTAAGTGCATATTTGAATCCTATGGTTTGGGAATTTTTCATGTATCATCCATGTGACTCCTGTTTTATTATATGCTTCTTAAAAGCACAGGCCTAATTTATTTTGTCATTTACACCCTCTCAACACTTGGTATAATACAGAAAGTATTCAGGAAATGGAAGTAAAGCAATTTAAACAGCAGCATTGCTCCTCCCCCCACTACTAAATACCTTTTCTTTCCTAGAAGGATTTTTCTGGAGACACATATATACAAATACTTTTCAATGATTTTCCCTATACCTATATGTAAAACTGTGCATGCCATTTGGCCCACCTTTCAAAATTGGAGTTAGTTTTAAAAATGAAAAAATATATTAGTGTATTGCCCTTGCCAATGTGTGGGTGGTGATGCTGGGGAGCAGGAATGATTAATGAAAAAAAAAAAGGATATATAGACAAGTAAGTAGACAGATGGAGAGAGAGATAGATATTTTGTGCTTAGTTTTGAGAAACCACCTTTAATATCCAAAAGTTCTTTTTTTTTCTCAAGAGGCTTTTTGAAATCAGGGTTAGGGTAATTGACAAAAGACAAGCTCTAAGAAGCCTTGGATTTGGCACTTTGCCCACATGATTGGTATCTGAATACCTTATCTAATCCTTCTTTGCACTCATTCTGTTTAACTTGCAAGAAATGATTAGCTAGGAGTTGTGTCTCAGAGAGAGAGGGAGGGAGGGAGCAGGAGACAGACAGAGAGAGAGAGAGAGAGAGAGGATTTGGTAGTATGAATTCATTACCTGAATTTCAACATTCTATTTTATGGGAGACATTTTAGTTAGAGCACTCACAACTAGTTTTATAGCACATGAGTTAGAAGAAAATACTAAGGGTCAGGAGAAAAATAGAACTCCTTGAATGCAGCCATAAAGAGGACCTGCTGGCTCCTTTGAATTTGCAGGGCTAATTAAAACCAGCATCTTAGGAAATACAGTGCTCGAGAGAGAACATAGTCAGTTGTTATCACTGAATGTGTCACTAGAGATTACTGTTACATTTATGGCTAAAAGGAATTTGAAAGTGCAAAAGAAATACTCTTCTGTGAACAGCACAGAAAAATTTAATCTATGGTCAATCTCACTGTGGGTGGTATAATTCTAGTAATGAGTGCTGAAATGGGCTAATAGGAGCCTGGCTTAAAAATGTACTAAATGCAGGGGGAAAAAAAGGTTTGATGCATGAAATAAGCCTGATGGTTAACCTAGGGGAGTGGAAACTTTCAGGTTCAGTGTTAGTTTCAAACCCTTAGAAGTTCAGAAGGTGCTCTGGAGTCTGAACATTTCTGCTGGTTTTCATAGTCTGTTTTGAGAACTCAATTTCTGTCTTTAGAAATCTGTTCTGTTTCTCAGTTCATCCTGTCAGATCAATTTGGACCTGCCCTCTGATGGGAGCCTGCATTACAACATAACTAGGAAACTATTAATTAGAGACTGTATTTAAAATTGTATGTACCAGGGCAGTCTTAGTAGTGAAATAATTTGTTTTAATGAGGGGTCCTCTGGGAGTAGATCTATAACCATCTGACTGCAGCAGAGCCTGAGTAGAAAATACAGTGTTTCCACTGCATACAAAACTGAAACCTGCTGTGACACTACCAACAAACTCTTTCTTCTCTAAGAATGCAAATCAAGCTATGGTAGAAAGTGTCTTAACTCCTGAATTATTGTTTTTCTTTAAATGTTTTGGAGAAATGCCATCTGGAAATTAGATTTAGAAAACATGACATTATTGTGGTGTTTGCATCAATAAACTGATCTTACTCAAGAAGTCGAAAGAGTTAAAAACCTAGTTATTTGCAAACATCTGATTTAAGCAAATGGGGGTTGTTCTTTGTTTTGTTTTGTTATTTGTTTATTTATTTTTTGCATGGGCCAGGGATGTCTGGAAATCAGGAGTTCTTACTCCTCTGGATGTCTCTTTATTTCATAATTAAAGTATAAGAACATCTCCCTTGGAATGTTTGCTTTGGAGACTGGAAGAACCTAAACTTGTGCTCAAATATTTTCTTAAAGAATCAAATTTAAGTTTTGTAATTGTGTTTTGAGATTGCTCGTACCTGTTTCAGTCATTTGGGGATGTACACAATTAGTTAAGCATTAAAGTCATTCTTCAAGTGCTACAGTAATTGTTCATAGAATAGTGTATCTCAAAATGCACTTAATATTAATGACTTGAGTATTACATTTGGAAGTGTAGAACTGTATCGTGCTATTTCTTGAGAGTAGAAAGAGATGGATAATTCAACAATATTTGACTTTTTTTCTAAAATCTATTTTGCCCCCTCATCACATTGTAGTGGTTTCAGAATAAAAGTCCAGAATTACTGTCCTAGACAAGGGATGACATGTTTCCAGGGGCTGGCTTTTTGGGGCCTCTTTGTTTCTCTACACCATGTAGTGCATTGTCTTGCACATAGCAGGTTCTCCATAAACATCTGTTGAAAGAGAGTTAAACCCACTACTCTTTGGCTGTCCACTTTGCACCAGGTACCCCGCCTAATTGTAGACTTGCAACATCTTTTGTCTTATGTCTTTGTATCACTCCCATTTAACAATCAAAAATTAAGGTACAATTAACTGTTTTGCTTGATGCCAGAAAAGTAGGAGGTAGATGACAGCCAAACCTATGTAGGCTGATTCCAAAGCCTGTGATCATTGGGGTAGACTGCTCGCCCAGAATTTATGAATGAATAAATGGATTCATATGTTATCAACCCATGATTTTGAAACTACTTAAGCATAATTTCATTGAAGTTTTTA
This sequence comes from Meles meles, assembly GCF_922984935.1. Lineage (NCBI taxonomy): Eukaryota > Metazoa > Chordata > Mammalia > Carnivora > Mustelidae > Meles > Meles meles. Next base: position 126,165,604 of record NC_060087.1, on the reverse strand, counting down.
CCCACCTATTCAAGTCTCCCTCTGAATTGATATTAGGATAGAACAAACAAGCGGTCAGAATTTTGTCTTTTAACACACCATCTTAGAATACAGTCTTCAGCAATGTTTTGCACTTAAATGTGGAGATGGCCTTTAGTAGGTTTTCTGAAGAGAGAGAGGCATGAAAGGGTGAGGAGAGTGGTTTTGGAGATCCAGGGTTCAAAAGTTTTTCTCTTTTCCATGCTATTTGGAAACTGGCAAGTTTTAGAGATTTTGGCCTCAAAATCTTTTGATCTCCCGATTGTCTATATGAGAAGATAACACACTTCAGCTGCTATGAAAGAAATCATTATGATGGTTGCATGGACTCTTGGTTCCTGTTAAAGGATTGGGCTGAATCTAATAACTCACTGCACTCTGAACCCAGTTCCTGGTTCTTAGACTCCTAAATGTTGGAGGACACTGACCAGAAGAATATCTACTTTCTCAGAAGATCAATAGAATAAAAAGATTTCTTATTAAACATCATGAAAATTCAGTCCATAATAAATATATATCCCATGGAACAGAAAATCCATGGAAACATCCATAAGCTCTTTCATCACCTTCTGCTAGATCCTAAATTTATGCTGCTTTCTCTGTTTCAGTGTCTGATAGGCACACCATTGTCTCAGGCCCTGGAGTGCTAAGCTAGGAGACCTCTTTATTTCTCTTGCTTTAGATGTCTTCTGGATCAAGTCCCTTAAGATCAAATGAATTTTGCATGCCTAATATAGTTAGCATTTCTTGCTTTCCATCTCTGCTGTACAGGTCTAGACCACCGTTACTGCTCCCTTGGACTACAGCAGCCTTCTGAAAGGTCTCCTTATTCCTGTTCTTATGTTCCTGAAGCCCATTTCCCACATCAAGGAATGATCTTTCCAAAGTGAAAATCAGGCGTTGTTGCTGCTCTGCTTAAAAGACTTCAAAGTCTCCTGATTGTTCATGGCATACAGTGAAAAGTCTTTACTAGAACATTCCAAGTATCTGCAGTCTGGTTCTCACCCACCTTGGAGATTGTATTTCTTGATGTTGTTCCTCCCACCCTCTACTCTCCAGCAGTAGATGAGACAGCTAGGTGTATTAGATGAGGAAGAATTGTGGAGTCCTAAAACCTACCTTATTTGGAATCCTGGCTTTGCCATTTACCAGCTGTGTGACTGTTGGTGAGTGAGCTAACAACGTCCCCAAGCCTCTCTATTCCCATCTGTAACAGTGGGGATAATGGCATGTGCCTCAAAAGTTGTCAGGAAGATTAAATGAGACAGTGTATGCACATAACATCTGGTGAGTCTATTTCAGCGTGATCCTGTTCCACCTGTGTTATAAGTGTTGTTGACATTCCTATTTTCTTTGTGTTCTAAGTGCCACAGCAGCCACGGTTGTGTCTTATTCATCTTCCATCTCACACAGCACTTAGCACAGTGTCTTACACATAATAATTGCTCAAAAACATGTTGAATTGATTTGAAATAAAATGACAGCCTAGCTGTTCAATATCTGAGTTTCATACCAACTTTCTGAGGAACACAATGAGAATCACCCACTGGAGTGTTCATGTGTATACATCTGAATACCAAACATTTTTGCTCAGTAATCAAAATGCAATATCATAGATGATTTCTAAACTCTCCCTTATATCCTGTGCCCCTAATTTTGGCCATAGTTTTCTGAGATTTCATGGCTTTGCATTTGCAATGTGGAGCTACTCTAAAAATACAGCTAACAAGAATGAATGCTTCCATTTTCTCCTCTAGTGCAACTGTTTTATTCCTCTTTGCAGGTGTACCTCCTTTTATAAAACACACTTATTTATGCATAGTTTGCAAATATTTATAGAATGGCTGATATTTTAGCTGCAGAGAGCCTATTTTGAATACTTTTTGCAGAGTTAATGAATTTTTAAAAGTAATTTATGTATTTTGGGTGGGCAGTTTGGGATCATCCATTTATATTTGTTTTTCTTAGAATGGCACATCATTCCCATGTGTTGAAAGTACTTAGCTTCATGCCTTGGGTGTTCTTACCCACACTGATCAGGGATAAAAAGGACTTGGTGGTTAGAGGAGACTTGGGAAAATAGGTCAAAGAGAGGGAGAGAGCCTGGGCTGGCTGCTTAGCTGTGTGCAGAGCTCACAAAACACTTATCTGATGGTTGCCCTGGGATTGGCATGGGGAGGGTGGAGAGTGGGTGGTGGGGAGGGTTCTCACTGCCAAGTGATGACTGAGTCCTGACACATGTTGAGGCTCACAGTTAGAAATCTCTCCGTCATGTGCCTCATTGTTTAATGAGGCTAAGTAGAAACAAGGAAATCCTGCTTTTGGTCATCATTGAAACATCTAATATTCAGAAGGGCAACATCTGTTTCCAGTGCTGCTTCAGGAAAGATACTGATATGAAAGAAAGTCGTCTGGTCTACAAACATCATGAGCCACACAGTCATCCCAGTCCTAAATGGTTTAATCTGAACAATGTGTAGCTCACAGGATCAAGGACCACTTTTAGAGCCCATCATGTTTTGGCCTTTGAGTGCCTCTTGGTTAAAAAGTGGGCCTTGTAGAAGGAAAAATAAAATAAGATAAAAACACAGGGGGAGGCAAACCATGAGAGACTGTTAACTCAGGGAACAAACTGAGGGTTGCTGGAGGGGACGTGGGTGAGGGGATGGGGTAACTGGGTGGTGGGCGTTAAGGAGGGCGTGTGATGGAATGAGCACTAAGGTGTTATAGGTAACTGACGAATCACTAAATTCTACCCTTGAAACTAGTAATATGTTGTTATATGTTAACTAACTAGAATTTAAATAAAATCTTGAAAGACAAAAAGGTGAGCCTTGTAAACAAACCACTGAAAAAACTTTAGACACTTTGAAATTTGAACCACGATCAGCAGACCTTTCCCTCATCGTGGGAAGCCAAAACAGGAGACAGAGATTTACTACCTTTTAAATCATCTGGATGATTTAAAATGTCAAATTTCAGGTATTTGAAGCTATGGGCATTGCAGCTCTTCATGTTAAAATGCAAGATTTTTTGGTTTAACGCTAACAATTATGTCTCGTCATTTGATTAGATTTTCTCTGTAGGTTACATCCTTATCCCTGGCATCTCCCCTGCCTTGTGCTTTACGCTCTATATTATGAAATGGATGTTTGTGCCCTCCCCAAATTCACATATTGAAATCCTTACCTCCTATGTGATGATATTAGGCAGTGGGACCTTTGGAAGGTAATTAGTTCATGAGGATGGAACCCTTATAAGTAGGATTAGTCCCTTTATAAGAAGAGATTCTAGAGAGATGATTTCTCTCAGCTACATGAAGATACAATGAGTCTCGGTCATCTGTAAATCAGAAAGTGGTTCCTCACCAGACATGGGATCTTGTAGCACGTTGATCTTGGACTTAACCCCCAGAACTGTGAAAAATAAACGTTTAAGCCACCCAGTTTGTGGTACTTTGTTATAGCAGCCTGAGGAGACTAAGACATTCTAAAAAATCTCTTTCTCACCCCATTCACTTAGATAGCTTACACTCTTTAAGTTTAAATATCACTGCTTCTTGGGAGGCTCCCCAGGTTGATCCTTCTGGGTGCTCCCATATTGCCCTGTACTTCTGTCTCTCAGTCTACTCACCACATTACATTATAATTCCCAGTTTATATATGTCGTGGTGCACATCGCAGTTTTATTCTCTGAGTTGTATTTCTCTCTTGAGCCTCCCTTCCCCCTGGGTGACTGAAAAAGTTTTAATTATTTCAGATGCATAAACGCCTTCTCCAGTTCTTGAGGACTGGAACCAAATTCTTGGGCTAATGTATTGTTCAGGCATCATGGGAAGATTGCAGTTAGTTTTGGATCATCATCTAGCTGTGTAGCATCTGCCGAATGGTATAGTATCCCAGGTGATTACAGGCTGTATGTCCAGGCAGGACATTGCTTTCTCTGACTTTGTTCCCAATCAAAATACTTCACCTGGGCCAGTTAAATCTCTGCTACCTCTGTGTCCTTTCTGAAGAAATGATTTTTCTTCTGTGTCACCTCATGTTCATTAGAGGACTATTGGGGTCCTTCAAAGCAATCTTCCACCTTGTCTACTTCTCTTCATCATTTAGGAAATCATTTTCCTGCCTTCACACCTGGCTGGGCAGAGAGAAACTAGGGAGTCTTGCTGTTTTCCCAAGTCTTTCCCCGGAAAAGGACAAAGATTCTCTCTGTTCTTAAAAGCACACTAGGTTCTCCTTGAGCTATTATTTTCTCTCTCTCTTTCCTCCCCAAACATTAATAAGATTTTATGTAGACTCTAGAGGTGGTAGGGGTTGGGGCTGGCTTTTTCCATAGCTTTTCCTCCAGATGTTTTTACTTATTATTGGACCTTGACTATTAGAACTTAAGGGTCAAAACATGATTCTTTTGTTTAACTTCCTTGTGATCTCTTTCCTGAGACAATGCATACTGCAAGTCTAATGGCCCCAATATTTTTGGTAATGGAGTGGGAAGGAATACAGAAGCAACAGTTAATATCTCAACAGGTGATCACATCACACATTTGCCTCACTCACTAATCTGTGATTTGTTTAAAGGGAAGGACTATCTCACTAGCCCCAAACATAGTGTTGGCCCCATATTAGATATATGGGATATGAATACATTGGTGCATTGCAAGAGATCACATATGACTTTGTTCGTTCACTTACTCATTAGTGCAACAAATGTTTCTGAGAATCTCTTCTAGACCTTAGACTAAGCTCCACAGATAAATGGATGTCAGGCACAGTGGCCTCAAGGAACTTAGATGCAAGTAAATTCTTGATAGTTTAAGGTCACAATATGTCAAAGATATAAAATAGTAGTGGAGTAAATTTATAATAATTGGAGAATATTTGTAAACCTAGGGGTGCAAGAAATGTTCTTAAGGAAAACTGAAAATCCAGAAACCACAAAGAAAAAACATTAACGAATTTGACCACATATATATTTGAAACTATTTATATGGCAAAATACACCATAAATAAAATAAAAAAGTAAACCCTTATAGACTGAGAGAAAATATTTGTGACATATGATAAAAGGCTAATAGCTTCAATGGGCAAAGAGTTTCTACAAATTACTAAGAAAGAGTAAAGAATCCAGTAGAAAAAATAGGTCCAGGGTATGAACTGTCAATTCACAGGTGAGAATATATGTTGCCAATAAACATATAAAAACACTCTAATAATCAGGAAAACGCATATTAGTAAAACAATGAAATGCCATTTTCATCAGATACAAAATAGAGACGTCAATCCTGAAAAGTGGGTGGGCATAGGCACTCTCATGACATTGCTGGTGGAAGGGTGAATTGCTTACCTATTATGGGAAAGTAATCTGGCAATATTCAAAATTGACAAATTTAGGATATGCATATCCTTTAGTTTTCTGGGAATATAATTTACAAAAACAAAAACTCTAGCATGTGCAAGGAAATTCCCATAAGCATCCTGAATGTCCATCCATATAGGAATGGTTGCATAAATTATAATAGATCTTTGTTATAATAAATAGAGCAATGAGTTCAGTTTGTATAGAGCCAGGGAGACTAGGGGAAGCTTGTTGATTTTTGCCTTGTACATTTCTATACCGTCTGACTTATTATAAAGAGAAATTATCTTTTGTAATTAAAAACCCAATATAGTAAAAAATATATAATTTTAAAACTTGGTAATTACAGCATACCACGTTACATGTTACAATAGGGGTCAGTCAGGCGCTGGGGGGCATCACAGGAGGAGGCGCCTAAGCCTGTTGTAGTGCATCTAGACAGGTTTTCTGGAGGATATGACATCTGTGTTTACTCTCGAAGGTTGAGTGGGAGTTAGTTTAGCAGGCTGGGGTGGAGAATATTCTAAAGCACAGGAAGCAACAGATATGGAGGCTGTGGAAGACAGTTTGGTGGGTTCTTCCAAAACTAAACATACTCTTACCATATGATCCAGCAGTTGTGCTCCTTGGTATTTACCCAAATGTGTTAGAAACCTATGTTCACACAGAAACCTGCATTCAAATGTTTATAGCAACTTTCCTCATAATGCCCAAACCTGGAAGCAACCAAGATGTCCCTGAGTAGATGAGTGGATAAATAAACTGTGGTCTACCTAGACAATGAACTGTTATTCAGTGCTAAAAAGAAAGGAGCTGTCAAGCTGAACACATGCACAGGAAACCTCGTTGCATATGGCGAAGCGAAAGAAGCCAGTCTTGGGCTACATACTGTGTGAGTCCAACTAAATGATGTTCTCGAAAAGGTGAAACTACGGAGACATCAAAAAGATCAGTAGTTTCCGGGGGTTCAGAGGAGGAAGGAGGGATGAAGAGGTGGAAAACAGAAGACTTTTAGGGCAGTGAAACTATTCTCTATGGCACTATAATGGTGGACATGTGAAATTATGCACCTGGCAAATTTCATAGTCATGCATCACAAAGAATGAACCCTAATGTAAATTATGGATTTTATTTAAAAATGATGTATCAATATTGGTTCATCAATGATAATGAATGCACCACACAAATGCAAGGCCTTACTAATAGAGGAAACTACTCAATTTTTGTTCAAACCTGAAACTGCTCTAAAAATAATCTACTAATTAAAAATAAGGTAATTCAGGGTCTCAGCTAACATAGACAAATAAAAATCAAATCAAATAAAATTTGATTTTACTACTGCTAACTGGGTATATACCACATGAAAGTTCAGGCATGGCAGCTTATGGTCCAGTTATACATTGATTCTGATAAATTCTATTTCACATGATTTCATGAAAATGAAAAAAAGTCACATTTACAAATGAATACATTGACTCATCCCGAGAGGATACATCTCTATTTTGACTGGGCACTATCTACTTCACTGCATTCTGAAGACAAGCTATGTCTAAACATATATTTGCAAGGAAACCTGGGTTTGTCCCCATCTTACCTTCACCAAACTTCATCTTCTGCATGGCAGGTTTGCATCCATTGGCCATTGAAAAGCAGGGTCAAGGCCACAGGCCTGGGAATGAACTACGGCATTGTCAATGGGCTGGGGTTCCAGGCTGAGCAACGAACTAGGACTAAAGAGTAGAGACCAAAACACAAGTGTAGAAAGAGTAGAGACCAAAACACAAGTGTAGCTTATAAATGTGGCAACTTGCAAAGGGAGTGGGTGTGGAACAGAGATAACTCTGACTCAGGGTGTTTCATTGGGAGTCCAGAGTTTCACTTGGAGAGAGACTTTGGGCCCTGAGCCTTACTGGTAAGGATACCTGAGACTCAGGGCTGACATTGGGGTTTTGTCTCCTGCTTGGATTTGGAACACACTCCTTGCACCCAAAACTTCTCTCATTTTTTTGTTACATCTTTCAGTCTTCCCTTCACTTCCCTGTCTCTCCCACTTTCTAGCCATATCCAACTTGGACACCTTTTGTTCAAGATTGTTGGGGGCCTTGTCAGCTGCCTCATAGACTCAGGGTCCACGGGAAGCTTTGGGATTAACTCAGCTTCTCCAGAAAACTGGAACGGAACAGTGAGCCCCATACCTATCCCTACTGAGAAGTCTCTGCCGACAAGGCATCGGCACCACAAAGCAGTTCCTATCATAGGGGAATGATTTTATATGGGAGATGTCCTTGTTCAAGGCCAAATCTGTCTCCTTGGGACTGTTCTAAGTTCTCAGTATTTGTTAAATGAAGCCATTCAGAAAAAGGAACAGAACAAGTCTGTTTCTTCTCTCAGGTGACAGCCCTGTAGGGATTTGAAGATGGTGTCTTGTGTTTGTGCACCCTTTCAAGTTAAACATCCTGAGACCTCTAACTGCTTCTCTGTGTCTGCCATCCCTTTGACGTCTGAGTGACTGCTATCCAGACATGTCCCCTTAAAGGGTGCTGCCCCCTGCTTCAGCTGTACAGAGGAGGGTGAGCTTGCCCACCTCTTACGCTGAACACCATGCTTTTATTCCTGCCGTCCAAGGTCAAATTAGCCCTGTGACAGTCACCCAGCATTCCTCATTTCTACTGAACTTGCAGATGACCAAAATCTCTGTTATCTTTGCACATACTGTTTCTAAGCCACATCTCCTTCCTTCATGTGTATGTACTTTGAGATTTTGGACTGAAACATGGTGTTTATTCTCCATAATGGGAACTTGGGCCTAGCATTCCTGCTTGGGGAGATCTTGGGCACCCTTGTTCTACCATATGATGTTATTCCTTTGTGCCATCTCTGATTTTGATGTGCAGGCCACTTATGTCTTCATTTTGTAAATGTGCAGGGTGTAGGATCTGGCTGCTTTGGCTACATTCTTCATGGAACTGCTATGTGCCCGGCCTCTGCTAGGAACAAGGTTTGTATCAGTCAGTTCTTGCCACAACTTTCCAAATAGGTTTTTAGCACCATTTCCTTTCCTTTTTTTTTTTTTTTAGATGAGGACACAAGATTCAGGGAGATTAAGTACTTAAGGCCACACAGCTAGTGTCGGGGGGTTGGATCCAACTCTTAGCCAATGTGTGTTTGACACCAATGCCTTGGTGCCTAAGCAATCCACTATATCATCTTCAGCTTCTGAAAATCCAGTCTTCCCAAGTCCACATTTCTGTTACATATAAGATGTGGCTAGAACTGAGTGGACAAGAGGGGTGGGTGGGTGGGAGATATTTCAGAGAGGTAACTGGCACCCATATTATAAAGTTTTAACTTGTACTTTGAGTGACATGAGGGAGTATGGGAGGGTTTTGAGCAAAGGAATGGCATGACCCGGCTCTTATTTTATTTTCTATCGAAGTATAATTGATATACAGTGTTACATTAGCTTTAGCTGTGCAACATATTGATTGAACAAGTCTATGCATCACTCAATGCTTACCAGAATAAGTATACTCACCACATAGAGTTATTACAGTATAATTTGCTGTACTTTTCATCTCTGTGACTTATTTATTTTATAACCAGAAGTTTGTACCTTTTCATCTCTTTTATCTATTTTGCCCACCCCCTCCATTCCTTTTTTTCTTTTTTAAAAATTTAAACTCAATTAGCCAACATATAGTAAAAACCTCTTCTTATTGCTGTCTGTGTTGAGAGTAGAATGTGGAAGACATGGACGAAGTGCCAGGGAGCTCAGTGGAGAAGGTCATACCTTAGAGGATGAGGGGTGAACGGAGGGTCAGACAAGGCCAAGTTTTCTTATAGCTAAATCCAAAGGACATACATTATTATGTATTCAACATTGGAATTGCGACTTCATTCCCATCTTTGGGAAAGTGCAATTAAATTTATGTTGTCCTTACCAGATTAGCTGTAGTTCACAAAGGACTTGAGTTGAATTCCCTGATCCTGAGAATACTTTTTCCCTTTGTCACTAGAAGGCACTGGTGAGTACTTGTCCATTTACTCCGACAGCATTTACACTAGATGGCGCTCTGGCCATTTCCCCCTGAGGCTGGCTCGCTCCCACTTAAGCCTACTTACTGCTTGCGCGCAGAGTCTTAAGAAATTCGTCAGTACTCAGTTCAGGTAATACAATCGATTATATTATGAGTACTTTTCTGTGCAGTGTTGAATTATACACGCCCAGTGCAGCGATTCTGAGTCAAATTCAGAATTCAACTTAGATCCAAGCTGAGCTCGGGTTTATTTTACCAACTTGAGGAGGAGCCCCTATCCCCAGTCAGCCCTTTGCCATTGGGACTGGAGATCCATGTCTAATCAGCAGCAGGAGGTGGTCTTTTACTGCCTGAGGTCAGCTATGTGATCTTAGGTTAGTTGCCTGCTATCATATTGTTAAAAATCTCTTTGATGAAATGTTTCTTAAAGCCAGAAAACTGAAAGACAATTCCCTCGCTTCCAAGCTAACATTCATCTTTTAGTTTTTAAGGGATGGTCATTTCTTAAACAAACAAAAATAAATACAGGCTTCTGGCATCCCCTCTCCCTTGTGCTTAGTTCTAACTTTATTACCTCTTCCTAGTTGACATATATGACTTTAACTTGTCCTTGAGAGAGGAATGCATTTCCTTTTTACAGTTTATCTTTCAAAGCTAAACTGACCAAAAGGTTTTATACTTGGTCTGGAAGCCTTCCTCATCTTTCTAGCACTCAGAGCTCCTCCAGATTTCCTCTGGAGTTCTTTCAGTGGAAAGAAGACCAAACTAAAAATCTTAAGACCTGGATTTAGGCTGGCTTATGCCCCTTATAATTGTGAATCCTTGGACTTAAAACAACATTTATCTTAGCTTCACTTTCCTCATCTGTAAAATAGGAGAACAGTTAAAATTTTCTGATTGCTGCACTCTGCTATTCCCTATCTGATGAGAGTGTTTGTTTTTTTTTTCTTTTAGGCCTGACTATAAACTAAAAGTGACTTCAGAAGCATTTCATCTTCTGGGGAGAAGAAACGTAATATCTGTCCTGACAAAACCAACCTCTATAACCACACATTAAGAGCGTAGAAATCCATATATATATATATATATAAACAACTTTCTTTGCAAGAGGGGAGAGCAATGCAATTATGATCTCTCACTTTTGGAGAGTTTCAAAAGCATATTCACATCTTCTACCTCATTTAATCCTCCACCAAATCTGGTATGGAAAAGGCATACAGCCATTCCAAGTCTTATTTTACAAAGTATGTGAGACTTAGAAAAGTGAAGGGACCAGCTCAAGGTCACAAGTTATGGGTAGTGGGGTAGGCATGTGATCCCATGTCTTTGTGAGTCCTCTACCATTGGGGACCCATGTGACTAATGCTGGCTATTAGAGTTAACAGGGTAAGGGGTCTTGAAACATTTGTCCATTTTTTGGAAGCATTTGATGTAAACCAAAGTAAAGGGGAAAGCCAGTAACCTAAGGTCACATAAAGAATCACATAAACAGAAAATTGAAGAAAGAATGAAGTCAATCCAACTTTAGTCCATGCTTACAACAAAACCTCCTTTTGTTTAGTTATGAGCCAGTCCCTTAAAAAAAGGCATCTTTGTTCTTTTCAAAAGAACCAAATGCATTTTTAAATGTTATTTCCTTTATTAAAATCCTAGGTATAGAAAGTAAGAAATGTTTATGCTTAAAAAAACAAAGGTCCCCTTTGGGTTGAGCAAATGGGAATCCTTTGATTGGATCCCAGATTTTCTATTCTAGGTATGGCTACGTGTTTTTTTTTTTTTATAAAGAAATAAAAATGGAAAACATTCAGTGCTTTTAAATACCACCTTTCTCTTTCTCATTTGCTTGCTTATTATTAATACAGTTTGAATGGTTTCTTGCTTTGACATGGAAGTTTATTTTTAAAAGAACTGTGGATAATCTGTTACTATAGCAATGATTTCTCCCTCTGAAGCTATTTAATCTTTTTTTTTTTTAAAGATTTATTTATTTGACAGATAGAGATTACAAGTAGGCAGAGAGGCAGGCAGAGAGAGAGAGAGGAGGAAGCAGGCTCCCAGCCAAGCAGAGAGCCCGATGCGGGGCTCGATCCCAGGACCCTGGGATCATGACCTGAGCCGAAGGCAGAGGCTTTAACCCGCTGAGCCACCCAGGCGCCCCGAAGCTATTTAATCTTAAAGCAACATGGACTTTAAATGTCAAGGTGGTCCATATATAGAATGAATGCAGCACTTGGCTCTACCAATAATTAAGGTGTTCATGATGAAGAGAAATGGAGTTTTGAGGTCTTGGTGTTTGTTTTTAATTCTCTTACTGTGTCCCTCACCTGTTAGCCACTCTCAGCAGGGAGGAAACCATTTGCATGTAATGTCAGCATAGATGCCTATGCAACACATGAAAAGTGATTAGCTATGTGCCAGCGACATCTGTTTGTGCACAGAGAAGCCCATGTTTCACATTCTAAAGCAAATATGCACCAGAAAATAGGACATTAAGTTTGTGGCAAAATATTCTCGTAGGTCAATCACTTCATCTCTGGTTTAGCAGGTTCTGAATCCAGTATCTGGGAAAGGACTATCTTTTGCTCCCCATAGACATTGTACTGTTTGGACATGGCTTCTGGGGAGTAATCACACTTCCAAGAGGCACTTCATGCAATTTGATGTAGCTGCCACCAGGTGGTGCTTAGGTTCAGAGCCAGTTTAGGTGCTCTTTCTGCTGTGATAGAACTAGGACTTGGCCTTCATTTACAGGGTTCCACTTGCCTATTCTGAAACACACCCATAAAAAATATAAATATATGTATGTATATGTACATACATTTTTTTCAGGGGAAATGAAAATTACAAATAAATGCAACCTAAATTAAATCTGTCATAGAATCATAGATCTGTATGGCATTCTTCCTTTCTATTTACTTCCTATCAACTTGACTGGTCTGGAGAAAAACTGCTAGCATGAGCTACAGGGGCCGGTGGACCTGATCATCTACCCTGTGACCCACCTCACTTTTCCCTCTTACTTTATCTGCTCTAACGACACCACAAGTTGTAAAATTCCTAACTGTTCTTTCTTGCTTAAGGACCTTTACACATGCTGACCTGTTGCCTGAAAGCCCACCCACTTTATTGTACCCTGTTGCTGTTTTCATCCAGCTAATTCCTATTTATTGTTCAGATCTCAGTTCAAGGTCATTTCCTTAGAGAAGCTTTCCCTAAATGCCAAGATTAGATAAGAATCCTTGTATTGCCCATGACATAAAACTCTTGCTCATTGAGATGGCTTATTCAATGTTTAACTCTTCAGCTAGACTATACATTCAGTAATGTCAGGAATCTGTCTTGTTTACTGTGGTGTTTCTATGACCTAGCTCAGAGTGGACAGTTAAATGTTTGTTCAATTAATGAATGAATTACAGGCAGCTTTGGTGGTAGAAAATCAAAGAAGAAGTCTGCTTTAAGATAAGCCACCTCTGGAACTGGTAAGAGTCCATTTTTAAATGTGCTGCTGAATTATTCCTGATGAGCTAGGATAAGGAATGCAGCTGATTTTTTTAAATTTTTAAATTTTTTTTTGTAAACATATAGTGTATTTTTATCCCCAGGGCTACAGGTCTGTGAATCGAATCGCCAGGTTTACACCCTCCACAGCACTCACCATAGCACATACCCTCCCCAATGTGATAACCCCACCACCCTCTCCCGACCCCCCTCCCCCCAGCAACCCTCAGTTTGTTTTGTGAGATTAAGAGTCTCTTTTAGTTTGTCTCCTTCCGGATCCCATCTTGTTTCATTTATCTTTTCCTGCCCCCCTAGCCCGCACCCTCCCCCCCATTGCATCTCCACATCCTCATATCAGGGAGATCATATGATAGTCGTCTTTCTCTGATTGACTTATTTCGCTAAGCATAATACTCTCTAGTTCCATCCATGTCATTGCAAATGGCTGATTTTTAACACGTAGATCAAATGTACACATAAATAATCTGCTGTATCCTCCAAATCTCTTTGAGAAGAGGCCTTTAGGTTGTGTGGCATATTTCTTGTTCTCAAGTGAGGATTTTTTTATTTTGGAAATTGTTAAAAGTTTTTTAGACACACTAAATTTGTTCATTGATTCATTTAAAATATTCCATTTTTTCCCTCAAAAATAAGGTGTGACTAGTAAACAATGGAGCCAGTTTGCTTGTGTGACTCATAAACTGACTCAGATAGTAATTCAAAAAGTTACATCCCTAATGGGAAGCATGGAGATTCTATTTTACTTATTTTCAAAGTCACCGTACAAGCCAGATTTTGGCTGACTTTGTGAATAAGCCAAGCATCTACTGAATATTATACATGTTGCTCAAGTATCTCATGCTTGGATTGAATTTTTTCATGAAAGTCATGTCAGTCTCAAGGACCACACCTACCACCTGGCCTGTGGGCTCTAATGAGCAAACAGGATTTCACCAGTAAGGCTTGTCTTCTGCCCTGCATCCCTGACCTGTGGCCCAGTTGTCTGGTTCTATCTTCTTTAGAACCTATGTCTTACTTGATGAGCGTCTTCCTCGCATCTGCGGGTGGGCAAATCATGGTGTATGTTTCACTCCTTATAGACAGATCTCATTGCTGTATTCCATTAATTCAGTTCTGTTTAATTCACATGTGTTGAGCATCATGACAGGTCATTTGCTAAGCACTGAGATCAAGGAGATTAATGATATATAGGAAAATGACAGGGAAGTTACAGTCTAAAGAGGAAAGCTGAATAGACACTTAAATAATGACCACAAACTATTGTGAGTGGTGCAACAATCCACGTTACATGCAAGATTTAAAGGAAGGCAGCTCTAGGAGGGAATCATTTCCCTAAGGACTTCACACTACAACTTGAGTGCGTGCTGTAAGGACTGTGACAGGTATGAGTGCAAGGCAGCATGCCATGTCATCTTGAAATGCAAGGGAGAGGGGCTGCCTGCAGCCTGCCTTGTCTCCTTGGGGTGACAGCTTTCTCCTATAGTTCACAATGGTGTTCACGGACTGCATTAGTCTCCCGTCGCCACTGTAACCAATTGCCACATAGTTAGTGGCTTTCAACAACACAAATTCATAGTCTTTCACTTTTGGAAGTTGAAAATCTAAAATAGGTGTCAGTATGACTGCCTTTTCTCTAGACGCTCCACAGGAGAATCCCTCCTGTGGCCTTTTTCAGTTTCTGGAGGCCAACTGTGTTCCAGGGCTTATGACCCCTTCCTCATATTATTCCAACCTCCTGCTTCTTTCACCTCCTCTCCTACTACTCTGACCTTCCTGTCTCCCTCCTGTGAGGGCCCTTGTGATTACACTGGACCCACATGGAAAATCCAGAATAATCACTTCATCTCAAGGTCCTTAACTTAATCTTATCTGCAGAGTCCCTTTTGCCATGTAAGGTGACATCCAGGTTCCAGGGATTATAGTATGGACATTCTGCCTATCACAGGGAGGGGCAATGAGAATAGCAACAAGAGAAAAGAACTTGATGCTATGTTAATCCTTCTTTACCCTATTAACCCCTTGATTCAAAATCATGGACAGTGACTCTTCCAAATATTTTCTCTTTTTACTTTCCCTTCAAACTTCTCTACTTTGAAATATATATCATAAGACCACACTAGCCATTCATCTTCTTGTTGATGTTAATTGTCTGCATCCTGGTTCACTGTGCTCCTCTCTATTCTTATCATCATCTTTGCTGGCATTACCCATCTAACACTCTGGTCTTCCTGTTGGTGACCTTCTTTTTATCACTGGTCATTTTCCTCAAGTCCACATTAGCCCATAGTTCCTTGTTTACAATTCTGAAATTCTAATTTCAGGCATACTCTTCTCTAATCATTTCCTTTTATCTATTTTGCTTACTTACTGTAATACGTGCACCAACACAATTTTATTCACCTTTTCTCTTTATCTTCCCTGTTCTGACCTCAAGTATCTCTTTCTCATTATATTTTATGATGCGTCTTTATATTCATTCAGTTATTCAAATATTAATGGAACAGCTACTACATGCTTATGTGAGATACTGTGAGGAGAAAAATAAAGCTCTTGCCCTCATAAGACTTACATTTTAGTTAAACTATAATCACTTCCATATAAATGTTTATAATTCCCTTGTACCACTTCTGAAATTTCAATTTCAAACATTCTTTTCTAAAATTGTGACCTCCAGTATTAAACTCACCACTTTCTCTGTATCATCACTCTCTTTTCTTCACCTTCTTTGTTTTGATCTTCGGACTTCTCCTTTTACTAATTCTTTAGCTGATGACTATACTTCATTAAAAAAAGAGAATTCAGGGGCACCTGGGTGGCTCAGTGGGTTAAAGCCTCTGCCTTTGGCTCGGGTCATGATCCCAGGGTCCTGGGATCAAGCCCCATCTCGGGCTCTCTGCTCCGCGGGGATCCTGCTTCCTCCTCTCTCTCTGCCTGCCTCTCTGCCTAGTTGTGATTTCTCTCTGTCAAATAAATAAAAAAAATTTAAAAAAACATAATTTATTAAAAAAAGAGAATTCATAAAATAAGAACCCCTTCATCTTCACACTAATATGTTTCAAAATCTTCCTCCATCTCCTTAGTCCTCTAAGTCTGCCATTGCATCCATTACAATGAAAGGAGTGTCCTTGTGCATATCAAAGGTAGACACTTTCTCTTTTGCCTACTAAGGACACAACTCCTGTGTCATCAGTTTCTCTCTGTTGCATCATCTTATCAGCATGCAAAGACAATTTAGTATTTTTGGTTTTAAAACAAAGAAGCATCATGTGCCCTACTCAATGCATGTGATGTGATGAGCCCAGAGTGTTACATGCAACTGATAAATTATTGAACACTATATCTGAAACTAATGATGTACTACGTGTTGGCTAATTGAGTTTAAACAAAAATTTTAAAAAAGTAAAACCTGCTATAGGTTAAAAAAAAAAGCGAAGAAACAACAAAAACCTGTTTTGATCACATATCCCCTTCCAGCTACTGCCCCATTTCTAGGTTGTACTTCACATGAAAACATCTTGAGAGTAGGGTGATTTCTGGGATGCCACTTCCTCATCCCCCATTCATTCCTCAAGTCACCATGATCTGACTTTTGTGAAAACATGTACATCGTACCCTTAAACAACACAGGTTTGAACTGTGCATGTCTACTTATATGCGTGTGTTTTTTGACAGTATAGTACTGTAAGTGTATTTTCCTTATGATTTTCTTAGTGACGTTTTTTTCTCTAGCTTACTGTATTGTAACCGTATAACATATAATACATACAACACACAAAATATATGTTAATTGACTGTTTATGTTGTCAGTAAGATTTCTGGTCAACAGTAGGCTATTAGCAGTTAGGTCTTTGGGAAGTCAAAGTTTATATGTGGCTTTTTGACTTCACTGGGTTCGGTGCCCCTCACCCCTACCCCTACATTGTTCACAGGTCAACTATATTCCTGTCAAAGTCAACATTCATGACACCAGTGTGACATTGATATTCTTGTCATCAAATCTAGTGACTACTATGCACACATACAGTGGGGTGCTAAATATCTCCACTTGGATGTGTGTAAGGTTTCTCAGTATTAAGTACGTCAAACATAGAATTCCGACTCCTAACCCCAAAACTGTTATTTCCCCAGGCTTTACTCCTCAAATCTTATTCCATGGACAAATGCATCACAAAATTGTATAATGAAAATGTCTCTAATCTATCTACTTCTTTCTAGCCCAGTCATATCCAGTCTAGCCTCCTACCTGCTCTCCTGCTGCTACTTTTATCCTACTCATGCATTCACCACCCGGATGCCAGAGTGATTTGAAACTCATTCATACTTTTCCTCCATTTTTCATTTGGTGTTGCAAACTCATCTTCCTACAAATGAGTGAAGTAAACCAAGTATAGTTTTTCCTTAAAAGAAAAAAGAAAAACTTCCAGAAAGCTAAATAAAAGTTTTTAAAATTTTTACTGAATTAAATTACTGTAAACATTTAACAACATGTATGATACCATAGATTATATTTGAAAATTAAATTATAAAAAAGAGATAAATTAAACCAGCAAGATTTAATTATCCAGACTTTGTTCTCTTATCTTTTCTAGATTTATCTACAGATCGTTATCTCTACTATAAGAAAAACAGGGCAACAGTTAGGATAAATAGTGACAAGCACACCCTCGGTCTCAGAGTGGGGAGGACAGCTACAGGTCTGTTAACCATCTTTATGGTTTTACCTTTTCCAGAATGTCATATAGCTGGAATAATACAGTGTGCAGCCTTTTCAGATTTACTTCTTTCACTTAATGATATGCACTGAAGGTTCCTCCATGTGTTCTCGTTGCCTGATAGCTCATTTCTTTTTAGTGCTGAATGATATTTCATGGTCTGGATGTATCACAGTTTATTTATCTATTCACTCACCTACCACAGGACATTTTGGTTGCTTCTAAGTTTTGGCAGCTATGACTTAAGTTGCTATAAACATCCATGTACAGGGTTTTGTGTGGACATAAATTTTTATTTTTATTTTTAATTAATTAATTATTTTTTTTTCTTTAAATTCCATTTTATTTATTTTTTTCAGCGTAACAGTATTCATTGTTTTTGCACAACACCCAGTGCTCCATGCAAAACGTGCCCTCCCTATTACCCACCACCTGTTCCCCCAACCTCCCACCCCTGACCCTTCAAAACCCTCAGGTTGTTTTTCAGAGTCCATAGTCTCTTATGGTTCACCTCCCCTCCCCAATGTCCATAGTCCCCTCCCCCTCTCACAGTCCCACCTCCCCCCAGCAAACCCCAGTTTGTTTTGTGAGATTAAGAGTCATTAACATATAATGTATTATTTGCTTCAAGGGTACAGATCTGTGAATCATCAGTCTTACACAATTCATAGCACTCATCATAGCACATACTCTCCCCAATGTCCATAACCCAGCCACCCTATCCCTCCCCCTCTACCCACCAGCAACCCTCAGATTGTTTCATGATATAAATTTTTAATTCATTTGGTAAATACTGAAGAAGCCATATTGCCAGTGTATGGTAAGAGTATGTTTAGCTTTGTAAAAAATTGACAAACTCTCTTCCAAAGTGACTGTACCATTTTGTATTCATACTAGCAACAAAGGAGGCTCACCATTGCTCTGCATTATTGTATTTTATTTTTAAATTTTTTCAGTGTTCCAAGATTCATTGTTTATGCACCACACCCAGTGCTCCATGCAATATGTGCCTTCCTTGTCAGCATTTGGTATTGTCACTGTTTTGGATTTTAGATATTCTAATAGGTATATAGTGGTATCTCATTATTTTAATGAAGTCCATCTTATCACTTTTTTTCATGGATCATGCTTTTGATGTCATACCTAAAAAGTTATTGCCAAAGCCATGATCACCTAGGTTTTCTCCTATGGGATCTTCTCAGAGTTTCATAGTTTTGCTTTTTATAGTTAGTTCTATAATCCACCTTGAGGAAATTTTTGTGAAGGGTATTAAGGTCTATGGCTAGATTCTTTTTTCACGTGTGAATATCCAGTTGTTCCAGCACCATTCATTGAAAAGACTATCCTTTCTCCATTGATTTGCTTTTGCCCCTTTGTCAAGAGTCAGTTGACTGTATTTCTGTGGTTCCATTTCTGGGTTCTCTATTATGTTCCGTTGATCTGTTTGTCTATTCTTTTACGACATGTTTTCTTTTACTGATGACTGGAGATTTATGGTTATTCTTGCAGTTGGATATCAGTTCAGCTGCTTGTTGATGTCAATCTTCCAACTTCGTTCTTCTCTTTCAATATTGTGTTGGCATTTATGGATTTTTTGCCTTTCCAAATAATCTTTAGAATCAATTTCTTGTCATCCACAAAATAACTTGCTTGGATTTTGATTGGGATTGCATGAATTTATAGATTAATTTGGGGAAACTGACACCTTAGCAATATTGAGTCTTCCTATTCATGAACATGGATTCTCTCTCCATTTATTTAGATTTCTTTTGATTTCATTCATCAGTTTTGCAGTTTTCCTATTATATATCTTGCACATATTTTGTTGGAGATATATCCTATTATTTGATCTTTTGATGGCAACATTTGTTTAATATTTATAAAAATATGTATCCTGCTAATATGATGCTAATGATAGAGAAAACTCTGGGCAGGAAAAGAAGAGTGGGTTTAGAGGGCAAGATGGTAAGAAGTAAGCAGTGCAGTTACAGCTTACATTGTATAGGATATTTATTAAGGTTTTAGGCTCCAATAACTTATAATTTGTTTTGTGGTCAACTAGATGATTATATGTAATTTTTATAATTACCCTATAAGATTAGAATTATTATCCCTATATGAGGAGGAAGCTTGGTGGTACATAACTTTCACTGTGTATTCTTGAAGGTGGACCTACTACCTTTTTTTTAGTCTTTTTTGTGAGCAGACTGTCATTTACCATGGCTAAATAAAAAAAAAAAAGAAACCTCAAAGAAGGGACCAACACCATGGAAAAGAAAATCCATTTATCCATTTTGAGGTGACAGGGCAGGATGATACTCTGCTGAAGTTTTTAAACATTTTTTTTCAAGCTAATGATCACTTACTGTGGATGGAAATGTACTACTGAGTCACATTAGATTCCTTTTCACATTAGATTCCTTTTCAATGAACAGCCAACACACAAAATAGGTAAATCTGCCTCAATAGTAATAAAATATGTTTTTACCCCCAGAGCAGGTGGGCAATGTCTGCTGAAAAAGGAAATGACTATAATTTACATGAGAAATTCTGTTCCCCTATTCCATACTCTGTTCCTAAAGACAAGCATACAATCTTGATTGAAAACTATTTTTTTATTATATTTTGACTATTGAATTAATGTTTTTTCTATTCTTATATTTTCTTTACTGTTTTTAGTCATCTAAAATGTGTATCTAAAGTATGTTCACAAATATCATAAATATAAAATTTACTCCAGCAACCAAAATACACCATTAGCATAGTACATTTTGACTGATGGAATAAGTAATTTTGTTCATACTCTATAGCAACAACAACAGATTTTTTGCATACCTTATTTGCTGTAGAATTTCACTGTTTCATTTACCATCATTGAATGTAAGATAATTTTATAACCTTTTTATATGTAACTATTACATGTAGGACAATCTGCCTTTAAGTCGGGATAACTTACTCTGTTAATTTTAGAGTAAGTTATCCCTACTTAAAGGGATTAATACTAGGTATTAATTTTGTCAGTTAATGACAAGTGTCTTATAATTTAAATATCATAGTTATTTTTTAAAGTTTTTATTTAAATTACAGTTAGTTTACATGCAGTGTAATATTGGTTTCTGGTGTAGAATTTAGTGGCTCATCACTTACATACAACGGCCAATGCTCATCACAAGTGCCCTCCTTGTTACTTATTTCACCCATCCCCCTTCCAACCTCCCTTCGGGTAGCCATCAGTGTCTTCTCTGTAGTTAGAATGAAAATTACATATGTGGCAAAGAGCAATACTTGCACTTGATACATGTCCTGAGGCATTTAGTCTCATAATTGGAGAATCTTAGACCTGACAACAACATCAGGGATGGCCTAGTCTAACTTTATTATTTTACACTCTAGGGAAGGGAACAGTGCAGAAAATAAGTGGCTTAAGGCCTGCTTCATCTAGTCAGTGTCAAAATTGAAACTGAAACTCAGGATCACCTGGTCTAGATGGACCTTGGGGTCATGGGAAGATTTTAGCCTTTGAAGTTATATAGGCATGTCTTCCTAGTTTTACAAACTTGAGAAACTACCTTAACCTACTTGAGCATCATTTTCCTCAGCTTCAAATTAAGGGATTCATTCATTCATTCATTCTGGTATCTTTATGTCATAGGCAACAATAGCATCAGAAGAATGGTTGTTGAGATCTGAAAAATAGTTTGTCAATGTCTAAATGAGCTATAAATGCTAACTTATTATTAATGCTCTTTCTTTACTCCATATGAGATAGTTGCATATAAATCCCAGTAGACTTGGGAAAAGTAACACAGGGTTACATATTATCCTCATTTTACAGTCATACAATTCATCAAAGATCAGGAAACTCATCTATGACTATGGCAAATGAGAAACAACCATGTAGAGTCTCTGTGAATGATTTTGAATCTTAGGTTCACATAGGTCCATTGGAGAGCTTTTCTGTTTACATCCCTTCTTTCATGCTGATGCCTAGATCTCACAGCTGGTGGTTCTGATTGAATTGTTGGGGATGAGGGGTGGGGAGGAAAGACATTATTACAAAAACCATTCAGGTGATTCTCATGTGAAGATGGGATAATGATCCTGTGGGCTAGACTGCTCGGTGTGAGTTTCCAGTGGGCTGCATCAGTTGACAAGTTTTCTGAGGGTTACGTGGTTGGGTAGCGTGAAGAGGCTAAAGGTCTCAGCAGGGAAGCTCCTCTGTAGCCAGTGAAGTTCCATTAATGTCTTCCTAAGCTCAGCTGTGATCTTAACTAGCCCTAGCTAAGCCTCTTCATTTTTACTGCATTTTATTCCAAGTATAATAGCAGTTATAGTCAGGTGGGGTTGGCATGAAATTCAGAAAAAAGGTATTTGTCAAATTGAATATGGTGCTTGCTATTTCCTCAGTATTTTGAGTTTGGTTTTGAAAATGAACCTCCCCTCCGCCCCCAAGGGGGGTAGAGAATACTATGACAAGTTGAAATTTCAGCCTATAACAGCTTTGTCTCTTCTTTAGTATATGTGCTGCCAAAGCGAGCACAGCTTTGTCTCTTCTTATTCAAGTATTTTTCTTGGTAACGACTTAGCCTAGGATTATCTTTTTTTCTGTCTTAATTAATCCATAAGGAAGATGAGGGCTTAGGCGGGGTCATTGGAAACCTATTCTGGCTTCTTTAGCTAAGTTTTCACCATATTATGCCCAGAAAGTGTCTAATAAGAGCCTTAATGTAAATGCCTATTAATCAGAAAGTTCTGAGCATGGGGGGAGAGGAAATAGAAGACAAAGTATATGCCTTGATCTATGAAAAGCAAAATAAGCAGAATGAAGAGGGTGTTTTATCAGGATATTTTATCGTAATTGTGGAATGTCAGCCTGGCCTTATTTCTTTTGTATTCACCAGCTCTCTTAACACCACCACCACCAGCATGCATGCACGCGCTCTCTCTCTCTCTCTCTCTCTCCCTTCCCCCTTGGCTTTCCTAGTACTGTTAGATCCATACCAGTTCTTAATAAGTCCTGATAAAAGAGGAGTTTATATATCTCAGTAGCCTCCAGCTCCTCATCTTGTCTATCCATTAAGTCTTGGGGATCAAGGTGGTTTCCCAAAACTAGGGTTAGGGATCCGGCCAGCAATGTATTCTTTATTTTTTTAATTTTTTTATTTCTTTTCAGCATAACAGTTTTCATTGTTTTTGCACCACACCCAGTGCTCCATGCAATACGTGCCCTCCCTATTACCCACCACCTGGTTCCCCCAACCTCCCACCCCGCATCCCTTCAAAACCCTCAGGTTGTTTTTCAGAGTCCATAGTCTCTCATGGTTCATCTCCCCTTCCAATTTCCCTCAACTCCCTTCTCCTCTCCATCTCCCCAGCAATGTATTCTTGTCCTCTCTCATTACCTCCTTTATTAGCCTTTGCTGCCAAGCAGATTTGGGCCAGGGAAACTCCTGAATTATGTACCCTGCCCTCCATGGTTTGGTCCTCTTTGGGACTAATCTGGTTTTGGGCAATCCCTTTCCTCAAAAATAAATCCCGCCTCCTCCACTTGGACCTTTTTGCTGGTATACTGTTGTGTGTAAACAGGTCTCTAGATAATATTTTGCTCCTGCATGGGGCACTTGGTGTCTGAATCTTGGTTTCAGCTCAGGTCATAATGTCAGGGTTGTGAGGCAGAGTCCCACATGGGGCTCCATGCTCAATGTGGAGTCGGCTTATCCCTCTCCCTCTGTTCCTCCCCACAAATCCCTCCCACTCTGTTCATGTGTGTGCCATTTCTC
This sequence comes from Meles meles, assembly GCF_922984935.1. Classification (NCBI taxonomy): domain Eukaryota; kingdom Metazoa; phylum Chordata; class Mammalia; order Carnivora; family Mustelidae; genus Meles; species Meles meles. Next base: position 126,142,180 of record NC_060087.1, on the reverse strand, counting down.
TCTCTAAAAAATAAATAAATGTAATGCCCCTGAATGTGAGATGCCTGAGCACAGAATGCTTCATGAATCTCCTACTTTTGCCCCCACTCTTCCACCTGAATGCAACGTTGCAGAATTGACTAGTGGCTGCATAATGACAAAACTTGCCAGAGCCCATCATATAGAGGAGGCAGCCCCAACTCCTTCGTATGTCATGCATCTCGGTCTCTGTTATCTGCCTGTCCACACTCTGCCAGCTGTATTGGTGCCATTAAGTCTGGGTCTTTCTGAGTTCACGGCATGATACCAGGAAAGGACTAGATGGCCTGGCCTACTTGGGATAACCTCTGTTATCCAGCACTCCTTAAGCTCACCACACTTTGAGCTTACTACACTCCTTTAGCCTACAGAAAACTTGTGCTATTAGGTTTGAGCAATTTAGACCTTTGGTTTTCTATTTGGTTGGGATCTTTGAATTAACATTCAGTCCTAGGGAAGGTTCCTAGGGAAGTCTCTCGTTCCATTCTCCCTACTACCTGCACGCCTGGACACTGAAGCGATAGCCTATTACCTTACAGAGAAAACAGAACCTGTGTCTCTTTTTTCCCCCAGCAACTACCAATCACTACCAAATCAGTCTATTTTTTCCTGGGTCTGGTATTTGGAAATGTTGACTCTCTCTCTCTCTCTCTCTCTCTCTCTCTCTCTGTATATATATATATATATACATATATATATATATATACCCTATATATATATACCCTATATATATATACCCTATATATATATATATACCATATATATATATATATATATATATACCATATATATATATATATATATATAATACCCTAGTTATTCTTTCCCTTTGATCCATGGTTTTTATTCTTAAACTGTTTCTCTCATAAGACCCATAGGTTGTGATATATGTTTTTTTCTGTTTTTATATTTTAGAAAAATACCAAAAATTCCTTTGGCTTCTAGATGCTATATAAGGAACATGTGCAATGTTATGACTGTTCATTTTCATCCCCTTCTTGCTAAAGCTATTTTTTCCTTTAGAAATTCTCAGCAAGAGTGGGCAGCTGGGGAAGGAAGAAAACAGCATTGCTAAAGAATGTTCCCAAGACCTCTCCAATACTATTTATTTGATTTAAAATAAATTCTGCAAATCAATTGCATTTAACTAATATAAAAGTGGCTGGAAATCCATGATTTCTTGTTAGGTTGAGCCATCTGCTATACACTGAGCCTGTTCTTTTCTCAGTCCCATGTAAATAGTTGGCAGTGATCCCAGGATGACATCTGAAGGAGGAGGGCACTTCATCAGAGAAGGTGGTTTGTAGAAGTTTATTTCTGAACCATGATAGCCTTAACCAAAAAGAAAAATGAGAGCGAAAAGGGAAGGAGAGGTGAAATCTTATTTGCTGTAATTAGGTTAACTCCAGGGGAGAGGGTTGAGGCAGTGCCAGCCAATGTTTTCTGTGGGGTGTGAATATTCTGAATCTGTGTTGTGCAGTGTGGTAGCTAGTATCTCCATGTGGCTACTGAGCACCTGAGATGTGGCTAGTGTGCCTGAGGGACTCATTTGTATTTTAATTTAAATAGCTACATGGGACTAGTATCTGTGGGATTGGGCAGCTGGGAATTTGAGGATTGGATTCTGGAGCGAGTGGCTCTTTGATTGCAATGTTGAGCTTCTCACATACTTCATATCAGGGATTTTCTGCACTGTCACTCTCACCTATTGCTAGAGTGCTTCTGGGTTTATTAATCCATTTCCTTTACTTCTTGTAGATTCCTATGTACCATATTTGTTCAACAACTCTGTCCTAATGCGTAGAGTGTGGTCACATGTGCACTTTCTGAAGTTATGCAACTTTCATTCAAATGGCATTCATACACATTTGATGAAATACATTTAATTTCCTCCTACAAAGTCACTTGTTTGGTATGAGCAAGTAATCCTCATGTCACTGAGAATATAGACTTGTGGATGAAGTATAAACACTGGGAGGAGATAGAGATTCTTTAATTTACCAAGTTCTAACTAGAGTATCTCATTCAGTACTTAAAAAAAAAAAAATCACTCATCAGTTAAGATGGATCAACAAATCTGAGGCCTGCAGTGGATCATGGAGACATCTAGTACAACCTTCTATCAAATGCTACTTTTCTCCTTGCCCCTGCCCTTCCTTACCTCTTTCCCCACAGTTGGCCACTCAGTCTAGTCCAGGAGTTTCAGTGACAGGCACTCTTTCCCTCTACTTCCTGGCATGGTTCATTCCATTGCTGGGTGACTTCCATTCCTAGAAATCACCTCCTTATGTTGTGATGGAGTAACCCATGGTTACTACTCTGAGATAACACACGCCTATATAATTCTGTTTCCATGTATTGGTCCTCCAAATCTTTGAAGATAATTTTTTTTACATAGGATTTTCTGGATTGATTTGAATGAATTTATTTGTGGCATACTTTGAAGTATCCTCACTGTTTTGTCTTGTTTATCTTGATCCAAACATAAACTAGTTTGTTAGTGTGTCCACTTGACAGTAGTACTCAAAACTGAAACTGATCTTACTGTCTGCTGAAGGGTCATAGTAACTTTGGTTCACACAATGGAGGCTGATGCATTGCCACATCTTTCTCTTCTGACTTGAGTAACTTGTTTCTCTGGCACCTTGGAGTGCTGTTGTCAGTAACCATCAGCTGTTTGCAATATTTCTCAGCTAAAGAAAACTACCTTGCCAAGACCATCCTTACTTTTAAGGCCAGCCTCCATTTTATGACTGATCAACTCAGGGGTATAAAATGCCCTCCTTCCCACATTTTGGGCCACTTTTTAAAGTGTCTAATATTCCCTATGGGGAGTAAGCTGGGCCTTCACTGGGACAGCATCACAAATCAATCTCTTCTGCTTTTTCTGGTTTCTTTCCCTTCCTTTCATATGTGTTGATCCCAAGAGCCCACCCTAGTGTTCTATATGCTACTCTGTAGCTCAGAGTCTGCTTCACAGAGAGCCTCATTTGTACTCACAGATTAGTCCAGTCTGAGAAGCAAATTCATTAGGAGTCCTGCATCTGTCATCAAAGGTATCAGCTTTTCTAATTTTCATATATGATTCCTTTCCGGAGCTCCAGAGTCATACTTGAAACTCTTCAACAAATATCTCTACTTTGATTTGTCATAGGCATCTCAAAGTCAACACACCCATAACTGCATCCATTATTCTCACCAGCTTCCCCTCTAAACCTGTTCTTCTTACTACAACAACTCGGTCACCTACACTAGAAATCTTACCTTCTCCCTCAACCTAAACATTCAAAGCTTGCTTTCTTACTAATTGAAGCTCTTAGCATCCGTGATTTATACTATCATAATAGCCTCTTCCCTGACCTTCTGGGCCATGAATCTTTACTCATGACACTCCACCTCTCTTCATGTGGTCCCCAGAGAATCTCTATGACATAGGTCTGATCATGTTACCCTCTGATTTAAAAACGTTGATGCCCTTCCCCATACCCTTCTTTAAAGGATCAAGTTCATACTTTATAGGTCTTAGAGCATCTTCCTCAACCTTTCTCTTTTTCCTGTTTTATTTGCTTTTTCCCTCTTCTTGTGTACCCTAGACTCTAGCCATACTAGTCTCCAAACATAAACACTCTTTTATATTTGTGTCTTTGAAGGTGTTTTTCTCTCCACTGCCTTTCATGCCTAGTAAATTGTCTCTATCTTCTAGTAGATTATGAGATTCGTGGGGGCGGGGAGTCCACGCTTGCTTTCAGGCTTGCTCTCCAACACGTTATGCAGTATCTGACACACTGTGGTTCTACTGGGTCACCTGTATGGTACACAGGTACTAAGGTGTATGTTCCTTCCATGGAATTAAACATGGGATTCAAACTTAGAAGCTGAAAAAAGGAAAGACACTGACAAATTAGCATGACAAGCCAAAAGGATGGATTAATAGGCCTATTTTGTACTTTGAAAAGGGTTCGATATTATACTATTAAGTACTTTTAAAAGGATTTGATATTATACTACTTTTCTTAGTATTAACCAATCCTGGAAGTCTGAACTTTTTATATCTTGATGATTAAACTGGTACGCCCCAGACTAAGATGTCATGGTGGATTAAAAGCACATTTCTATAGAGAACATAGTTTTAGGATTCTCAGAAGTGCTGACAGAGGAAAAGGTAGAAAAAAAAACTCAACAAGTTGCACAGGTGGTTTAATGAAATATCAAACATAATTTCCCTACACAAGACATGTTTATGCTTGTTTTTCTGGAAGGAAAATGTCAGATTTAGACACTATTTCTTGGTCTTGAATTTAGCATGAGGTATGAGTTCCAAGGTAGGGATTCTGTGGTCTAGTGATATTATGAAATTCCTGGAACAAGTTGAGTAGTTTAGTAGCTTCAACCTAGTAAGCAAATGGACAGAGTCAAAATCCTCCAATGTGACCCAAATGTGAATGCTAGGCTGAAATCAGCAAGAGGAAACTTATAAAAAAATAATTTTTTAATCCTGAATTTAACTTTAAAAATGTTATCACAAGGTACAGAAGACCTGACTTACAAGTGGTTTATGTGAAAAACAACTGTATGTTTTTGTATGCCAACAGTTTGATGTGAGTCTTAAAAAGGAGAGGCAGTCTTGACTACAATGTCCAGACCAGAGTATAATAGCTAACCAACCTTGTGTTGATTCATATATGTCAGGAATATTGTATTTAAATTTGAAGGGAGTAATGCCAAATTAAGAGCTTCCAAAAAATGTTATAATGGATGGGGAAGTCTCTGTTTTCAACTAGGAAATGTTGAAACAGCATACATGCTAATCTGGAGAAGACATGACGATCAGATCTGTGTGTGGGGGTTCATGCTGAAAGAATGATCATGTACAAAGGACCAAGCATTGGGTTATATCGATTGTAAATATCAATGGCTCAAAGTTAAAAGAATGATAATTTTGTCTTGAAATAAGACTTTATATTCTAATGCATCAAAATATGTTCGAAAGTAAAATGTTTTGCCTTTTGTGGTAATGAATTTCTTGTCATTAAGTAGCAAGCAGATCAAGGCTGTATGGAAAATATGAGATGGGAGGTTAGACCAGATGGCTACCAACATTTTAGTTTAAGATGGTATGAACTCATCTAGTGTCAGAATGCATCATCATATATTAAAGTGTTGTTGATGAAGGTCATTTTGAATTTTTGGCTATTTTTTTCACCAAGATGTTATTAAAGTGTGCTATATAATATCTGTTCATTTTTTAAACATGAGAGTAATATTCTTAAAAGGCAGGTGACATTGTGAATTCCCATGTCATAGAAGTTAAGAGAAGAATGTTTTGTTTCTTGTCCGGGTTTTACCACTTTCTATGTGTCCCTGGGTAAGTCACTTTGCTTCTCTGAACATTAGTTGTTTTGTCCTTTGTTGTTAAATGTAACTAATAATAGTGCCTATATTATGGGTAGTTGTCAGGATGAAATAAAACTTGTGAAACATTAAGGTCATATTCAGTAAATAGTTATCATTGTTCTTGTTGTTATTATTATTACTTGTTTCTCTGTACTTATTAGAAGTTAACCCAAACATCTTCCCTTCCTATTGAAATAATGCAGACATTTTACTCTTTGCCCATAACATAACAAGGTTCCCTTTGTGGTTGCATTTTGTAATTATTTGATAAGTCATCCTTATTAAGTCTATGGGGAGCTTCAAACTTTTAATTTTTTCACCTTTATTTGTAACATAAAAAATAACAGAATTCATGAGGCAACAGATGAAAAATGTTATCACGTTTTGAATAAGGCATTCAATTGAAAATTAAATGATTAAAAATATAATCATTTCTGGAAATAACTATACGAACAGTGGAAGGATTTAGTGGAGGAATGAAAAATAAAGCAACTGCACAAAGCATGATTTGATTTTTTTTTTTAACCATGGCTTCATACGAGAGTCAGTTGTTGCCCTGTTTTCCAGAAAAAGGTCACTTTGACATTAGTAAATAGCAACGTTCCATTCTCTAATCAAATATTTTGAAATACGGTTACTGCATGCTTGTGTTGGTAGAATTAGGACTCAAATGTAAGTTACATCTTTTCTCAAATGGAAACACAAACCGAATTAGATATAATAATTGTTCTTGTTTGCTTAGTGATCTTGTTAATAGTAAAAATGTTATCTGTAAAGTAATGATGCTTCTTCATGAATAATAGTGATATTGAAAACAGTATATTGGACATCAAAAGCTTTACAAACTGAGAAATCTTAGATGAAATAGTTTTAAACATACTCAATTACTTCAGGAGCACATGAATTCTTTTTTTTTAATTTAAATTTTGTTAGTTACCATAGAGTGCAATATTGGTTTCTCCTTTTTTTCTTTTCCCCTTCTTATATGTTCATTTTGTGTTCTTTCTCAAATTCCACACATAAATGAGATCATACAGTATTTGTCTTTCTCTGACTGATTTATTTCACTTAGGATAATACATTCTAGCTCCATCCATGTCATTGCAAATGGCAAGATTATATTCTTTTTGATGGCTAAATAATATTCTAGTGTGTGTGTGTGTGTGTGTGTGTGTGTGTGTGTGTGTGTGTGTACCCCACATCTTATTTATACATTATTCAGTCAGTGGACATTTGGGCTCACACCATAAGTTAGGTCTTGTTGATAATACTGCTATAAACATTGGGGTATATGTACCCCTTTGAATCTGTATTTTTGTATCCTCTGGGTAAATACCTAGTAATGCAATTGCTGGGTCATAGGGTAGTTCTATGTTTAAATATTTTTAAGGATTTTTTTAAATTTTAATTTTATTTTTTCAGTGTTCCAAGATTCATTGTTTATGCACCACACCCAGTGCTCCATGTAATATGTGCCCTCCTTAATGCCTACCAATAGACTCACCAATCCCCCAACCTCCCTCCCCTCCAAAACCCTCAGTTTGTTTCTCAGAGTCCACAGTCTCTCATGCTTCCTCTCCCCCTCCAATTTCCCCCAATTCACTTTTCCTTTCTTTCTCCTTATGTCCTTCATGTTATTCCTTATGCTCTACAAGTAAATGAAGCCATATGATAATTGACATTCTCTGCTCGACTTATTTTACTCAGCATAATCTCCTGCAGTCCTGTCCATGTTGATACAAAAGTTGGGTCTTCATCCTTTCAGATGGAGGCATAATATTCCATTGTATATATGGACCATATCCTCCTTATCCATTCGTCCATTGAAGGGCATCTTGGCTCTTTCCACAGTTTGGTGACTGTGGTCATTGCTGCTATGAACATTGGGGTACAGATGGCCCTTCTTTCCACTGCATCTGTATCTTTGTGGTAAATACCCAGTAGTGCAATTGCAGGGTCATAGGGTAGCTCTATTTTTAATTTCTTAAGGAATCTCCACACTGTTTTCTAAAGTGGCTGCACCAACTTGCATTCCAATCAGCAGAGTAAGAGGGTTCCCCTTTCTCCACATCCTCTCCAACACATGTTGTTTACTGTCCTGTTAATTTTGGCCGTTCTAACTGGTGTAAGCTGGTATCTCAGTGTGGTTTTGATTTGAATCTCCCTGATGGCTAATGATGATGAACATTTTTTCATGTGTCTGATAGTCATTTATATGTCTTCTTTGGAGAAGTGTCTGTCCATGTCTTCTGCCCATTTTTTGACTTGATTATCTGTTTTGTGTGTGTTGAGTTTGAGGAATTCTTTATAGATCTTGGATATCAGCCCATTGTCTATAGTGTCATTTGTGAGTATCTTCTCCTATCTGTGGGTTGCCTATTTGTTTTAAAGATTTTATTTATTATTTGAGATAGAGGGAGCTCCAGCAGGAGCAAGAAGGGGAGAGAGAGCACACAAGCAGGGGGAGCAGCAGGCAGAGGGAGAAGCAAGATCCCTACTGAGCAGGGAGCCAAATGTGGGCTCCCAGAACCCTGGGATCATGACTTGAGCTGAAGGCAGATGCTTAACTGACTGAGCCACACAGGTGCCCTACCCATACATTGTTGATAAAACAATTGTCTGCTTCATTTTGACCCACTTATTAATAAATATAATTATATGTGTTGGTCTATGCATTTATACAACTAGATAAGTAGGTAAAATTTTACTAGTTGAGATCTTAGTACACTGGCTATTAAAAAATGCTTAAGATTTTTTTTATTTGTCAGAGAGAGAGAGCATACACAGTTTGAGCAGCAGGCATAGGGAAGGGGAGAAGCAGGCACCCCACTGAGCAAGGAACCCTGGACTTGATCCCAGGACCCTGGTATCATGACCTGAGCCAAAGGCCCATGTTTAACCATCTGAGCCACACAGGAGCCTCCTCGCTATTTTAAATGAGAGGTATTAAATTCAACTTTAGTTGATTTAACAGAAAAAAAAGAGGCCGTATAACTGAAGAAATCTATAAATTTCAAGTAACTATTACTTCTCTAAAAGAGAGATGAGATATTTTAAGTTTTATCTTAAGATAATAAAATATTATTAAAAACAATGAGGGGGTAGGCAGTCTTATTTTTAAAGTATTTGTGATAGGCAGCCCCTAAGATGGCTCCCAATGATTTTATTTTTATTTTTAAAAAGATTTTATTTATTTATTTAACAGGGAGAGAGTGATAAGTAGTTAGAGAGGCAGGCAGAGAGAGAGGGGGAAGTAGGCTCCCCACCGAGCAGAGAGCCCAATGTGGGGCTTGATCCGAGGACCCTGAGATCATGACCCAAGCTGAAGGCAGAGGCTCAACCCACTGAGCCATCCAGATGCCCTCGTTTTATTTTTATATTGTCAAAGTTTTTAGCATTTTTACAATGTCATAGGTTTTTTTTTTTTTCAATCATTTTCATTCTGTTCTATAACCATAATTTGCTCGGATATCTTCTGTGCCAGAAGAATATTTCTACTCTTTTTTTAACTTGTAACTACCTTTTCCCATGGTTATTGTACACTGATGTCCTCTCCGTTATTCCAGAGGGTACAGTAAGAGCATACTTCTAAAAACCAAAAGACATATGAATTTGCTTTGCAGAGATTGAAAGAATATCAGGGAAGACTCTACTCCTATTTATAGGCTGTCTTCAAGGAGAGAAATCCACAGAACTCCCTACATGATGGCAACTCCGAATTGGTAGGGAGAGAAGGCCACAGCCAGGAAAGGAACACAGAAAAGGAGTGACGTATTGATGGCTTACATGGCTAGTGGATGGTAAAATTGGGGTTAGAACTGAGGTAGTTTACACTTCAGTGTAAGACTATGTCCTCAACCACCATTCTCTACTATCTTGTGAGAGAACGAGAATCCAATCAATCGTGATCAGCATTATGACCATTGCTTTGGCTCTCCAGTGTGAAGGGGGAATTGGTTTGGTTCAGTATAGATGTTTCATAGTAGAGGTAAAGTATGCTCATTCCTTTCCATTCCAGGATATATCAAAGTACAGTTTGGTAACCAGGGCTTTCCTTGTTACCAAGTGGCACTTGTTGGAAGGAAAATAAACCCCTTGCTAAGAGTGAACCTACCAAGAGATCTCATTGTGAATAAACCGACCTTTTCATTGGTTCCTTGTCCCCTCGTCCCCTTGCCCTTAAAAGTACTACTTAACCTCACTGTGAGTGCTAAATATTTTATGTTTTCAGACACTTCCGAGGCTAGCAGGGTAGCTGATACTCATTGCTTTGGTACACTTGACTTCCTACCCTTAATGCTTTAACAATATCCTCTTGTACAAGCTAGATATGGCTTGTAGGAGTAACATTATACTTCACTGTGCTGCATATAGCTCCTGGAATCCAGATAGACTGTTGACTGCTGAGGGTGGATTTACCAACCTGCTGCATTTTGCATAGGGTTCTAGGCTGCCATGGTTGGGCAAAGCCTTCCCAGATACAGCTATCTTGTGGGTTTACCAAATACAAGTACATGTCTAGCTTTGAATCAGATTAATTGATATCAACATAGGAGTCAGGCTGGGCTCTTCATAATTTAGGAAAATGGAGCCATCTTGAGCTCAGTCAAAATTTGACCCGTTTAAGGTAAAAAGAAAGCAACTTGTTGAGGATTTTTGTCCACTTAAGAATCATTTGAAGTATACCAAAGGGGCTTCATATAATAATACAAGTGGGGTGTTTCTGATCAAAATGGAAATACAGCTCAATTTGAAAAATTCTGACACAAGAGCAGTTTCTCACACACATTTCTAAACTTTCTTAGATTTTTAAATTTTAGAGAAGATTTTTATATTTATATTTGAATGTTGGTGTTCTGTTTGTTTCTTTCTGAGTCATAAATGAATCATTGAACATGAATCATAATAATCTGTTTATTTATGGTAGTATTTTGTATTTGTTTCTTATTCTCAATGTTGCTTTGGAAATTATTGGAATATAATATAAAAATCTTCAGGAAAGGAGCTGGATTTGTTTTTGAGATTTCCTTTCATCTATAACAATAGATATAATTCCCTTACATTTTTATAGTACTGTAAAGAACATTCATGTGTGCTGTCTCTTTTGATTATTACCGCAAAATTGGGAGGCAAGTACATCAGACATTCTTATTTTACAGAGGCACAAATTGAGGTCCTAAGAAATTACACAGTTCTGAAAACTTTTATGTGCAAATCCAACATACATACATATATGTATAATTGCTGAAAAATAACTTGTTGGTTCAGGTATCTGTGAAGGAAAGTCCTGGCATTAGGATCTAGTGGATCTAGGGTTCATGTAGCAATTGGACTCTTTTTTGTTTTTTGGAATCTTTCTCATTCCTTCTCCAGCTCTCAGCACAGCTCCTATCTGCATGTTACCCTTTGTCTTTTGGGTTCCTCCCGTTAGCTGGGGATATGGTTACTGACAGATATTGGGGTCATATCTTTCCTTTTTTGAAATCCAGTGGGGATGAGAAAACCTCCCTGTTCCTGCTCAGCACCAACTCTGGAAAACCCACGGGAAGATTCTGGGTGGTCTGGCTTGGGTTATATGCCATTTCATGGATCAAAATCCACATTCATAGAGATATAGGATTGTGATTGACCTGACCTAGGTCAGATAGGCATGTAAGTATGTGGTCAGGGGAACGAGGTCTGTAAACAGAAAATAAAACTGTGGAAACCATAGAGGGTAAATAATAGCCGAAGGTATTCTCATTCTTGGTCCAATCCTTCTTGCCACCATATCATGCTGTTGTATGCTGTTTTTGTTCTCCAGAATGTCTCATCTTAGAAGGAATTGTGTTTAGAAGTGCACAAAGCTCCCATTCATTTACTTTTTAAAAATTTTAATTTGGGGGCTAGTGGGTGGCACAATCGATTAAGCATCCAACATCTAGTTTTGGCTCAGGTCATGATCTCAGGGTCGTTAGGTTGAGCCCCATGTTGGGCTCCACACTCAGCATGAAGTCTGCTTCAGATTTTCTCTCCTTTCCCCTCTGCTTCTCCCCCAACTCCTGAGCACTCTCTCTCTCTTGAATAAATAAAATCTTTTAAAAATTTTAAATTTAGAAATGGTTATGGATTTTCAGGAAGTTGCAAAAATAGTACATAGAAGCCCCATATAGAATCCCTATTACTCAGCTCCTTCCAATGTTAATATCTTGCATAATATTAGTACAATATCAAAACCAAAAATTTGACATTGGTATAGTCCAAAGAACTTATTCAGATTTTATTTCATTTGTATATGTGTGTATGTGTAGTTTATGTAACTTCATCACATGTGTAGATTCATGTAACTGCCACCACAATCAAGATGCAGAAATGCACCATCACCACAAAGACTTTCTTTATGTTAATCATTTACATTAACACCCACATCCCTCCACGCCATCACTAATGCTTGGCAACCACTAATGATGTCTTCTCCATCTCTATACTTTGTCATTTTGATAATAGCATGTCCATGAAAATCATATAATATTTGACCTTTGAAACTGGCTCTTTGCACTCAGCATTACATCTTTGAGGTATACCAAATTGTTGAGTGTATCAATAATGTTATTTTTTTAGACTGTTTTCACCCCTTCTTTTTTTTTAATTTATTTTTTTTATTTGTTTATTTACAGCATAACAGTGTTCATTGTTTTGGCATCACACCCAGTGCTCCATGCAGTACGTGCCCTCCCTATTACCCACCACCTGGTTCCTCAACCTCCCACCCCCCCCGCCCCTTCAAAACCCTCTGGTTGTTTTTCAGAGTCCATAGTCTCTCATGGTTCATCTCCCCTTCCAGTTTCCCTCAACTCCCTCTCCTCTCCATCTCCCCATGTCCTCCATGTTATTTGTTATGCTCCACAAATAAGTGAGACCATATGATACTTGACTCTCTCTGCTTGACTTATTTCACTCAGCATAATCTCTTCCAGTCCCATCCATGTTGCTACAAAAGTTGGGTATTCATCCTTTCTTTTTTTTTTTTTTTTTTTTTTTTAAAGATTTTATTTATTTATTTGACAGAGAGAGAGATCACAAGTAGGCAGAGAGGCAGGCAGAGAGAGAGGAGGAAGCAGGCTCCCCGCAGAGCAGAGAGCCCGATGCGGGACTCGATCCCAGAACCCTGAGATCATGACCTGAGCCGAAGGCAGCGGCTTAATCCACTGAGCCACCCAGGCGCCCCGTATTCATCCTTTCTGATGGAGGCATAATACTCCATCGTGTATATGAACCACATCTTCCTTATCCATTCTTCCGTTGAAGGGCATCTTGGTTCTTTCCACAGTTTGGCGACCGTGGCCATTGCTGCTATAAACATTGGGGTACAGATGGCCCTTCTTTTCACTACATCTGTATCTTTGGGGTAAATACCCAGCAGTGCAATTGCAGGGTCATAGGGAAGCTCTATTCTTAATTTCTTGAGGCATCTCCACACTGTTCTCCAAAGTGGCTGCACTAACTTGCATTCCCACCAACAGTGTAAGAGGGTTCCCCTTTCTCCACATCCTCTCCAACACCCGTTGTTTCCTGTCTTGCTAATGACCTCAACGTGAGACAGGAATCTATCAGAATCCTAGAGGAGAACATAGGCATTAACCTCTTCGATGTCAGCCACAGCAACTTCTTTCAAGATATGTCTCCAAAGGCCAAGGAAACAAAAGCAAAAATGAACTTTTGGGACTTCATCAAGATCAAAAGCTTCTGCACAGCAAAGGAAACAGTCAACAAAACAAAAAGACAACCCACGGAATGGGAGAAGATATTTGCAAATGACAGTACAGACAAAAGGTTGATATCCAGGATCTATAAAGAACTTCTCAAACTCAACACACACAAAACAGACAATCATATCAAAAAATGGGCAGAAGATATGAACAGACACTTCTCCAACGAAGACATACAAATGGCTATCAGACACATGAAAAAATGTTCATCATCACTAGCCATCAGGGAGATTCAAATTAAAACCACATTGAGATACCACCTGACACCAGTTAGAATGGCCAAAATAATGTTATGTTTTTATGGCTCAGTAGTATTCCATCATATGGAAATATCACAAACCATTCCTCTGTTGAAGGACATCTGGGCTTTACTTCCAGTTTTTAATTGTTACAAATAAAGCTGTTAAAAGCATTTGTGTACAGGGGCTCCAGGGTGGCTCAGTCAGTTAAGTCTCTGCCATTGGCTCAAGTCATGATCCCAGTGCCCTGGGATCAAGCCCCACATCAGGCTCCCGGCTTGGAGGGGAGCCTCTTCTCCCTCTACCTCTACCTACCGCTCTGCCTACTTGTGCTCTTTCTCTGTCAAATAAATAAATAAAATCTCTAAAAAAAATCTGTGTACTCATTTTTATGTGGGCCTGAATTGTCATTTCACTGGGGCAATTATTACAGACTGGACTCAGTGGGTCATACAGTAAGCACCTCTGTAGCTTTGAAAGAGACTGCTAAACTGTTTTCCAGATTGACTGTATCATTTTATATTCTAACCAGCAAAGGATGCATGATCTGGTGTCTTTACATCCTCTCAACATTTATTGGCATTACTTTTTTTTAGGCATTTTGAAGGTATGTAGATATATCATTGTGGTTTTAATTTGCATTTCTGTGATGATATTGAACAACTTTCACATGTTTATTTGCCATCTCTATATTCTCTTTGTTAAAAATGTCTGTTTTTATATTTTATCCATTTTCTTTTTTTTAAAGATTTTATTTATTTATTTGACAGAGAGAGATCACAAGTAGGCAGAGAGGCAGGCAGAGAGAGAGGGGAAAGCAGGCTCCCTGCCGAGCAGAGAGACCCATGTGGGGCTCGATCCCAGGATCCTGAGATCATAACCTGAGCCAAAGGCAGAGGTTTAACCCACTGAGCCACCCAGGTGTCCCTCTTTTGTCCATTTTCCAAATGGATTTTTTTGTTACTGAGTTTTGTAAATTTTCTATATATTCTAGAAATGTATCATATCTAGATATGTAAATATTTTCTTCCCATTCTGTAAGCTTGTATCTTCATCTTTTTATCAGGATCGTTTGCAGAGTAAACATTTTAAATCTTGATGAAGTCTTATTTATCCATTTTTTATTTTATGTAAAATCATTTTGGCTTAATAGCTAAGTTCTTCATGTAGCCCTAGGTCATGAAGATTTTTTCCTATGGCTTTCTCTTGGGATTTTATAATTTTGCATTTTACATGTAGTTCTGTGGTACATTTTGAGCTAACTTTGTATAAAGTATGAGGTTTAGGTAGAGGGCATTTTTTTCTCCCCTATGAATTTTAATTCAAAAGAATGATATTTCATATCATTTATAGTTTATATGTTTATAATGTTAGTGATTGCCCATAAATTTATACAAGCATATTTCTTGGTGATTTCTACATCTTGTTGCTACTCCAAAGAGTACTGGGCTGAAGGAGGAAGCATAATAAATGCTTGGTTAAAGGGACAAAAAAGTCTGGGTTCAAATTCTCTACTTACTTGATGTATTTTTTTTTTAGATTTTTATTTATTCATTTGACAGAGAGAGATCACAAGTAGTCAGAGAGGAAGGCAGAGAGAGAGAGAGGAGGAAGCAGGCTCCCTGCTGAGCAGAGAGCCCGACACGGGGCTCGATCCCAGGACCCTGAGATCATGACCTGAGCCGAAGGCAGCAGCTTAACCCACTGAGCCACCCAGGTGCCCCGATGTATTTTTTTTAACTTAGGATCACTTGGGAGACTTTGAATAAGTCATTTAGTGTCTCAATTTCCTCATATACAAAATTAGGTAACAACTTCTGCCTTGTCTCTCTCATGGAAGAAAAAGTGAAATAATGTATGTAAAAGTTGCTTTAAACAAATAAATACTTTTTTTAAAGAGAGGGAAGTGGGAGAGGCCAAGGGAGAGGGAGAAAGAGAATTCTAAGCAGGATCCATAGTGGGCATGGAGCCCAATGTGGGGCTTGATCTCACAACCCTGAGATATGACCTGATCTAAAATTAAGAGCTGAATGCTTAACCAACTGAGCCACTCAGACACCCCCAATTAAATATTTTTAAACTGTAAAGTAATTTTTTAAACTGTAAATGGTTTACTTCTGGATGATACTGGATTTTATTAGTAAGCATAATAGAATAGAAATAGAAAACCTAAATATTTGTGGGTACCTCCGGAGATGGGCAGCATTCTCTGCCCATAGGAGCAATCAGAAGGTTTTCCTTTCCTTTCCTTTCCTATCTCTCATGTCTTTTTGAGAGGGCTGTCTGGCAGTTACAACCTGCAGCTCTGACATGTTATTCCCTTGTCCACTCAGTAAGCTAGGGTCTGCTCCACTGCAGCCCAGGAAAAGATGGTGTGAAATACTCCTGCTTTCCATTTTCTGACATGGTCCCTTCATTCTACATATTCTACACACTGAATGATACAGATTTGGATGTCTATGATGCTACCACAGAAATTTTACATTAAACGAGCAGGTTATTCATAATGTCCAACATGGACATTATGTTATATATGAACATTGCCTTCAATTTTTCATGCAGAGTCCATCTTCAGTGAGCATCTGGGAATTTCCTCCCCCTTCCCCATGATCCTGTGGTTTTTTGGTTTGTTTATTTGTTTGTTTGTTTGTTTTTATCACCCACCTTTTCCGTTGAGTCTCAACTTCATGCACAAGAGGAAAGCATCAAATACTTCAAGTACTATAGAACTTCTGATTGTCCAGTGGAGCCTCTTTAAAAATCCTGCTCTGACCATACTGCCGCAAACAATGTGCTCGACACCATCTATTCTGTTATCCTGTTTAATTACTTAACACTGATCACTCTTCAATGACAATCATATTTGTTGTTTGTCTCTTCTATGAAAAGTTCTGCTTCATTACAGGGGAGGATTTAATATGCTTTGTTCACAGCCAGATCCTCAATAGTTTGAACATAGAATATGCTAAATAAATATTTTTGAGGGAATAAGTGAATTTTTTAGAGCAGACACTCTATAAGACAAATATTGGACCATCTTTTATAGCATAGTCATATCTCATAGTTTAACTTGTTTAGTTTATATGCTAACAAAAAGTTTCTCTCTCTTTTATATGCCCTAAATCCCCCTTTCCTTAGAAGATATGTGGGGGGATAGGAAGGAAGAAGTGAGGAGGAAGGAAAATCCTGTCCTGCCAAAGTATGCTTTTGGAGGAAGTGAAATGGAAGGAAAGGACACAGTGCTCAGGAGACTCAGGTATAATAATGAGGTAATAGATTTCTATCCTTGCTAGGCAAGACAGCTGTGAACATAATAAACAAATATAAAACTATGCAGCAGAAAATGATTGTAAGTAATTAGTGGTGAATGGTTTATTAGTCAAGGAAAAAGACAAATGAAAGGAAGGTTTGAGGATACTGTTGGGGGAATAACAGATACCAAATCTGTGGCCTTTGTGGTCAGGTTTGGAACCTGCCATACAAGGAAGGGCACGTTTATAAAAGGGAAATTCAGCTCCTCTCACAAAAATGCATTGTTCTTCCTCATAAATATCTAATGCTATCGATAACAATAACGATTGCCTAAGTGAACACTGAGCATTTTCTGTATGCCAAGCTTTGTGCTAAGTACATCATGTGTATTTGGTTTAATCCTCACTATAACCCTATAAGGAAACTACTACTATGATATCTATTTTACAGTGAAGGAAACTGAGGCAAAGTAATATACCAGAGATAATAATGAGCCTCCTCCCAGCCAGTTAGACTCGCTGTGCTTTATTTCGGTTGGAAAGATGGAATGTATTTTGATATTTAGAATGATGTGATTGTGACTTTATTTTTTTAAAGATTTTATTTATTTATTTGACAGAGAGAAAGAAAGAGAGAGAGAGCATGCCAGCACAAGTAGGCAGAGCAGCAGACAGAGGGAGAGGGAGATGCAGCCTCCCCACTGAGCAGAGAGACTGATGCAGGACCTGATCCCAGGACTCTGGGATCATGACCTAAGCTAAAGGCAGAGGCTTAACCCACTGAGCCACCCAGGTGCTCCTGTGATTGTGACTTTAATGCATAAAGTCCTCCAGGTCATTGGAGCTGCTATAAATAAAATAAGGCAGATTTTCCCAGGGACTAATAAATAAATAAATTATATTTATTAAATAAATAAATAAAGTTTATTTATTTATTTAACATATAATATATTATTGGTTTCAGGGGTACAGCTCTGTGAATCCTCAGTCTTACACAATTCACAGCACTAACCATAGCACATACCTTCCCCAATTTCCATCACCCAGCCACCCTATCCCTCACCCTACCCTCCCCCCACCCCCAGTGACCCTCAGTTTGTTTCCTGAGATTAAGAGTCTTTTATTGTTTGTCTCCCTTCCCCGGTCCCACCTTATTTCATTTTTTTCCCCTCCCTTCCCCCCACAAGCCCCTGTCCTGCCTCTCAAATTCCTCATATCAGAGAGATCATATGATAATTGACAGACTGCTACTTTTTATTTTTTTAAAGATTATTTATTTATTTATTTGACAGAAAGAGAGATCACAAGTAGGCAGAGAGGCAGGCAGAGAGAGAGGGGGGAAGCAGGCTCCCTGCTGAGCAGAGAGCCAGAGTCTTGATCACAGGACCCTGGGATCATGACCCAAGCTGAACACAGAGGCTTTAACCCACTAAGCCACCCAGGTGTCCCCAGACTGCTACTTTTTAATAGTTAGACACCACATGTTTCTTTTTTTTTCCATTTATTTTTTTTTCAACGTAACAGTATTCATTGTTTTTGCACAACGCCCAGTGCTCCATGCAATAGGTGCCCTCCCTATTACCCACCACCTGGTTCCCCCAACCTCCCACCCCAGCCCCTTCAAAACCCTCAGGTTGTTTTTCAGAGTCCATAGTCTCTTATGGTTCACCTCCCCTTCCAATGGAGAGCACATGTTTCTTTTTTTTTTTTTGCCACTTTATTTGTTGGTACCCTGGCATGGCCAATACAATATCCCTTATTTATTTCAAGGTGGGTTCATTAATATAAAAGGCCCAGTCAAAGTGGTATCACAAAGGTGGTTGTGAGCCAGGCTTTACAGACAGCCTTTCATTTATGCAACAAATATTTACTGAGCACTTACTATGTGCTAGGTTCTCTCCTAGGTGATGGGGGTACAACAATCCACCAAGATGTCAAGACCTCACCTCTCAAGAAACTTAGGTTCTAATGAGGAGAGGGAAGAAAAAGGCCCTTCTTTAGATAAAGGGCAAGAAATCCTGAGGGATAAGAAAGGAAGAGGGTGGAGAGAAAATGTTCCAGAAAGAGGGATTATCTCACACTGCTCTTTGAAACATTATAATGGTGTCAGCCCAATAGGATAAGCCTAAATTCCTTAGTGTGAGACAGAGATGTCTTCATGGTCAGACTCCTTCAGGCCTACATCAGCAGCTTTGTCTCGGATCAGTCTCCCCTGCTGCATGACATTTGCACCTTTTTTTTTTCCCTTTTTATTAATTTTTTCAGCGTAACAGTATTCATTCTTTTTGCACAACACCCAGTGCTCCATGCAAAACGTGCCCTCCCCATCACCCACCACCTGTTCCCCCAACCTCCCACCCCTGACCCTTCAAAACCCTCAGGTTGTTTTTCAGAGTCCATAGTCTCTTATGGTTCGCCTCCTCTCCCCAATGTCCATAGCCCACTCCCCCTCTCCCAATCCCACCTCCCCCCAGCAACCCCCAGTTTGTTTTGTGAGATTAAGAGTCATTTATGGTTTGTCTCCCTCCCAATCCCATCTTGTTTCATTTATTCTTCTCCTATCCCCCTACCCCCCCATGTTGCTTCTCCATGTCCTCATATCAGGGAGATCATATGATAGTTGTCTTTCTCCGATTGACTTATTTCACTAAGCATGATACGCTCTATGACCCAGCAATTGCACTACTGGGTATTTACCCTAAAGATACAAACATAGTGATCCGAAGGGGCACGTGTACCCGAATGTTTATAGCAGCAATGTCTACAATAGCCAGACTATGGAAAGAACCTAGATGTCCATCAACAGATGAATGGATCAAGAAGATGTGGTATATATACACAATGGAATACTATGCAGCCATCAAAAGAAATGAAATCTTGCCATTTGCGACGACGTGGATGGAACATTTGCACCTTCTTGGCACTGAACACATTGTGTCCACAGCCTTGAATTCCTTTACCGCTTTCATTTCCTGGTAAACTGCTGTTGATCCTTCAAGATTCCAATCAAGGGCCAGGTTCTCTTCTTCAGGCAGAACTGATCTGTTGCCTTCTGGGACCCTACTATATTTGGTAGCTCAAGCTATTTTAGTACTTGTCACAGTGCAGTGCTCTTACCTCTTACCATATCAGACTCATGTTCAAAACCCAGCTTTGTCACTTGACCCTTATGATCATCGGCTTCCCAGCAGTATATCTCAACAAATTATTACTTTGTTTTTACGTTGCAATTATTACTAATATTGACAATCTGTTACAAGTCTCTAAGCTTCTGCTTCATATACCCATATATTATAGGGGCTGAACAGGAGCTTAGATTTCTTCTAATAAACACCAGAATAGAATTCTGTAACACTGAAAAGGAACTTGCTAATGATTTTCAAATTGTGCTTAAACACTCAGAGGTGTTTCTGGGGCTAAGTTGGCAAGTATGTGGGCTACCACCTTGCTTTACCCAGAACATCTGTTTATATATATTTAATCTCATTTGCTAAGTGAGTTTTCATAAGATTTCATTTAGATTTTTAAAAATTTCAACTGTTTCAAAGTCATTTATCTCACTCAACTCCTCATTTTATAGGACTCTCACTTTTTCAAGGGAATAGAACTAGTTGCTGGTAGTCCTAAAATCCAGGTCTCTCAGCTCCCATGAAGCCCTCCAGGTAGGACTCAATCCCATAATTTTGAGATTCCAGGTCTTGCTTTGCACTGAATAAGCAGGCCAAGCCTAGCTATAGAATTCACCAGAATCCTGAGACTCCAGGATTTTGTTTTGTTTTTTAGAATATAGAATTCCTGATTATCTACTAACAAATCTCCTAACATGCTTGATCTGTTTTTCTCCATGTGCAAAGATGTTTACACTACAGAGGAGACCAGTGAACCAGGAGATAGAAAACGCCATCTCATGGGTATTCTCTGAGTGAAAATGTGAATAAAGTCATCCAAGGTGCACACATCTGGTACATGCTGTTGCAAAGGGAAGTGCGTTCTTTTTCCCAACCTTGCTTTCCGTATTAATCACCCTAGTCACTAATGTTTTGTGTGAACTGAGTTTGAGTATGAAAGCATCACCTCACATTTCTCACATTTGTAAACTTTACCATCCTCTTTCCTTTTGTCAAGCTAGGGGTTATTTTTATTTCTCAGGGTTGGATACCATAATTGTCCTAGTAGCAGGTTTTAAAGAGCTGTGTTTTAATTTCAGACTTGAATGTTTACTTATTACCTTTTGCATTAAAGCCCATATGTTTGCTCTAAATAGCATGACGTGATTAATTGAGTCATTAAGACAACTGTTGCCTTATTAGGGATCCGAGAGAGCTGAATGGAATGCTTCAAGTAAAAACTAACCACATTTATTTAAGTGTCACTGCACATGGGCATGCATGTTTTCCAAGCAAATGCTTCTGCAGTACAAATTTGCAGATGATATGAGACTCGAAGAGATTGCTAAGGCTTTAGACAGAGCTAATGCCTTAGGATCCAAAGAGATCTTGACAGTTTTGAAGGAATGGTCAATTCAAACAAAATAATAAAGAAAAAATGTCTGCCTTGCCCCCGGGCTTGAAAAAGCCCACTTGACAGAAGAGATAGTCTTTAAATTGAAAATTTCAGTTGATCATAAATTCAATAAGAGTCAATCTTCACTATGGTAATAGAAGGATAAAATTTAGAACAGAGCAAATGATAATATTGGTATTCTCATTTTTCCTTCAGTCCTGTGTGTCACCAGGCCCAGGAATGGCCTATTTTATTTTATTGCTGTTGTTATATGTTTTTTTGTTTGTTTGTTTGGGCTCCTATAATATTCATCATCTTCAATGCCCCCCTTTCCCCACATTTCCCTGCAACCTTTGTTTTGGAGACTTGATGTTTTCTCCGTCTTCCATAAAGAGATTATAGACCAATCAGAGCACATTTGTAGGAGGCTGTTGTCCAGCAAGAAGAAATCTAGAGATTCAGTCATGGTAATCTGGGGGGAAATGGTTTGTGAGGGGGGAATTGGAGAGGCCCAGATTTTTGAGAGGGCCCCTTCAGCAGGGTGGCTCTGTTTGGGCACTGGGTCCATGAACCCTTATCACTCAGCTGACACTTGAGGGGGTCTGGGACAGAGACTGCCAAGTACTGCATAGGCCAGGTGCATCTACTCCTAGTATAAAGGTGATGTATACCGAAGACAACTTGACTTTAGGACTGCATATATCTTGCTATAGAAGGGAGGTGCCTGGACCTACAAGTAACTGAAAGAATGTAATTCCAATGGGAATTATCTGAACTCTGGGGAGAGTAGTACACCTTCCACAAACAAGGGAATGTGGGTTTCAGGCACCCTCACTATATCTTAAGGAGTTGGCATGAAATAAAATGATTCTGTTGGTAAATATGGAATTGAATAGGACCAATAATTGTAAAGAATACTTGGCACAATTCTGGCTGTGTAACACAGGCTCAAAACAGTGTTGTCATCATTATGGTTATTATTATTGCTAAGAGTCAACTTATGTTGCAGTCACAATTGCAGTTGTGATCTTCATTTCTGTATGTGCCTCTGTCACAATTTCTAGACTTTGAAGGCCCTGTCTTTGACCTATGGCTATGTCTGCATCTGACCCAGGTCCCACCAGACAGGATGGTATCAGTGTGGATACATTCTCACTCTCTCTATTCACATTTGCTCAAAGTTCTGTACTTAAAGTATACAAGCTTTTGTCTCTGTTTTATAGAATTTGGTGACTGCATTTCTGGTGCTCTCCTCTTAATAATTTTTATCCTTAATTACAAGGGCGTACATCCATGGGACGATTCTCTGCTGTGTTAACTCCCTTCTAAAACTTTAGAATGCCAGGGCACCTGGGTGGCTCAGTGGGTTAAGCCTCTGCCTTTAGCTCGGGTCATGATCTCAGGGTCCTGTGATCAAGCCCCGCATCGGGCTCTCTGCTCAGCGGGGAACATGTTTCCCCTACCTCTCTGCCTGCTTCTCTGCCTGCTTGTGATCTCTCTCTCTGTCAAATAAATAAAACAAACAAACAAACAAAAAACTCTAGAATGCCTTATGTGAATGTGCTGGAATGTTTATTGCTCTTGTGCAGAGTAAGGTTTTGTAGTCAGAACTTCATGGTTTTAGGCAAGAAAAAGAACTTCCCCTGTGCCGCAAGCTTCCTGGAACATGTTCATTCTTTACTCACTCTTTTCTCTGGACACTTCCTGCTATTAGAACAAATATGCCCACCGCAAACATAACATCAAAGGAACTGTCTGCCCCAGTGTTTAACTGTTTCATATCCACCATGTGTACAACACAGTTATTCCTAGGTAAAGAAATCCTGATCTGCCTGTCATTTTTAAGTAAATTGGATGTTTTTTCCTCTGACCTAAAAACAAAAGGACAATTATCTATCTATAAGCAAACAGCAGATTTTATTATAATAAGCCAGGCTATAAGAGACAAATGACCCTGTTATCTATGTATTTGTAGGAGCTATTTAACATTAACTTGGACAAAATAAATCATGTAAGCTCTTCATCTAAAACTTTGCATGTCCGTATTTGTTCAGTTCCACTGACTCTATTTTGTTGCTATCTTACCCTACTAAAATAGTCAAAAATATACTGTTTAGAACTAGATTACCTACAAGAATATAATTGATTTTTCCTTCTCATTGTATTATTTTCTTTTTAACTCTTTTCTTTACAGACAATTTAGGAGTAAAGAAAAAATCCAAAGGGAGAAAAATCACCCACAAATCCCATAATGCTATTATTCACTAATAGCCATAATTGATATTTTAAGTCCTTCTAGTCATCTCCCTGTCTGTTTATCTGTATTATATACACATATGTATATGAATATAATATATATGTTTGTCAGATATATCAGAATTCTCATAATACTGTATCTATATTGGTAGTTTTACATATTGGGTTAATACTATACATATTTTATGGTGTCACAATTTTTTTCATTTAATACTCTATTATGAATATTTCTCAAAATCATTTTATAATGATATTATTTTATTTTACTTGAGTCTAGTTGACACACAGTGTTACATTAGTTTCAGGCGTGCAACATATTCAACAAGTTTACACTATTTTTATCGCAAGTGTAACTACCCTGCCCGATACATCGATACATTGTTATTACAGTATCATCAACTACATTCCCCGTGCTGTACCTTTTATTCCTGTGACTTATTCATTCCATAACTGGGATTCTATATCTCACACTCCCCTTCACCCATTTTGCCCATCCCCCAGCAACCATCAGTTTAGTCTCAGCATTTATAGGTCTGATTCTGCTTTTTGTTTCTTATCAATTTTTTTTTTAGATTCCACTTATGAGTGAAATCATATGGTATTTGTCTTTCTCAGTGTGACTTATTTTGCTTAGCAAATACCCTCTAGGTCTGTCCATGTTGTCTCAAATGACACAATCTCATCCTTTTTAAAGGTTGTGTAATATTTCAGTGTGCATGTGTGCGTGTGTGTGTGTGTCTGTGTGTGTACCATATCTTCTTTATCCATTCATCTGTTGATGGACACAAGTTGCTTCCATATCTTGGCTGTTGTAAATAATGCTGTAATAAACATAGGGATGCATATATCTTTTGGAACTAGTGTTCTATCTTTCTTTGGGTGAATGCCTAATAGTGGAATTATTGGATCATATGGTATTTTTATGTTTAGTTTTATGAGGAAACTCCATACTGTTTTTCACCATGGTGATACCAGTTTACATTCCCGCCAACAGTGTTGAAGGGTTCCTTTTTCTCCATGTCCTCACCAATACTTGTTATTTCTTATCTTTTTTATTTTAGCCATTCTAATAGATGTTAAGGTGATACCTCATTGTGGTTTTGATTTGCTGATGATGATTAGTCATGTTGAATGTCTTTCCATGTATCTGTTGGCCATACATATGTCTTCTTTTGAAAAATGTCTATTTAGGTCCTCTACCCACTTGTAATAGGATATTTGGGGTTTTGGTATGGGGTTGTATGAGTTCTTTATATATTTTGGTTATTAACTCCCTATCGGATATCTCCTCCCATGTAGTAAGTTGTCTTTTTTTTTTTTGATGGTTTCCTTTGCTGTGCAAAATCTTTCTATTTTGATACAGTTCTGGTAGCTTATTTTTGCTTTTGTTTCCCTCACCTCAGGAGACATATCTAGAAAAATATTGTAATGGCCAATGTCAGAGAAATTACTGCTTGTGTTTTTTTTTTTTTTTTTTTAGGAATTGTGTGGTTTTAGGTTTCACATTTAGATCTTTAATTCATTTTGAGTTTATTTTTGTGTATGGTGTTAAAAGGTGGTCCAGTTTTATTCTTTTGCATACTGCTGTCCACTTTTCCCAGTACCATTTTTTAAAGAGACTGTATTTTCCTTATTGTATATTCTTGCCTCCTTTTTCTCATAGATCTGGACTGTATAATCATGGTTTTATTTCTGTACTATCTATTCTGTGCCACTAATCTATGTGCTTATTTTTGTTGCAGTATCATACTGTTTTGATGACTGCAGCATTGTGGTAAATCTGGAATTGATACTTTCACCTTTGTTCTTCTTTCTCAAATTAGCTTTGACTATTCAGGTTTTATGGTTCCATAGAAATTTTAGTATTATTTGTTCTAGTTTTGTGAAAAATGCTGTTGGTATTTTGACAGGGATTGCACTGAATCTGTAGATTGATTTAGGTCATACAGATGTTTTAATAGTATTTGTTCTTCCAATCCATGAGCATGGACTGTCTTTCCATTTGTTTATGTTTTATTCAGTTTCTTTTATCAGTGTTTTATAGTTTTCAGAGTAGAGGTCTTTCACCTCCTTGATTAAGTTTATTCCTGGGTATTTTATTATTTTTGATGTAATTATAAATAGTGTTGTTTTGTTAATATCTCTTTCTGCTACTTTGTTATTAGAGTATAAGAATGTTACTAATTCCTAGGTATTAATTTTATATCCTGCAACTCTACTGAATTCATTTATTACTTCTAGTAGTTTTTTGGTAGAGTCTTTAGGATTTTCTATGTATACTATCATGTCTTCTGCAAATTGTGACAGTGTAAATTTTTCTTTACCAGTATGGGTGCCTCTTATTTCTTTTTTACTCTGATTGCTGTGGCTAGGGTTTCTAGTGCTATGTTTAATAAAAGTTGTGAGAGTGGACATCATCGTCTTATTCCTGATCTTAGAGGAAAAGCTCTAAGTTTCTTATCATTGAGTATGATGCTAGCTATGGGTTTGTTCTATATGGCCTTTATTATGTTGAGGTATGTGCCATCAAAATCTTCATTGTTGAGAGTTTTTATTATGAATAAATATTGAATTTTGTCACATGTTTTTCTACATTTATTGGGATGATCATAAAATTTTTACCCTTCGTTTTGTTAATGTGTGGTATCACACTTGATTTGCAAATATCAAACCACCGTTGCATCCCCAGAATAAATCCCACTTGATTATCGTGAATGATATTTTTAATGTATCACCTTATGCAGTTTATTAACATTCTGTTGAGGATTTGCATCTGTGTTCATGAGGGATTTTTGTCCTATAGTTTCCTTTTTTGTGGTATTTTTTGTTTTTGTATCTGGATAATGCTGGCCTCATAGAATATATTTGGAAGCTTTCCTTTTTCTTCTATGTTTTGGAATAGTTTGAGGAAAGTAGGTCTAAACTCTTGAAATGTTTGGCAGAATTCATTGGTGAATCCATTTGGTCTTGGACTTTTAATTTTTGGTGGATTTTGATTACTGATTCAATTTTGCTACTTGTAATCAGTTTATTCAGATTTTATATTTCTTCCTGGTTCCGTTTCTGAAGACTGTATGTTTCTAGGAATTTATCCATTTCTCCTAGGTTGTTCAATTTGTTGACATATAATTTTTCACAGTATTCTCTTATAATCATTTTTATTTCTATGGTGTCAGTTGTTATTTTACCTTCCTCATTTCTGATTTTGTGTTTTTCTCTTTGTTCTTGATGACTCTGGTTAGGAGGTAATCAATTTTACTTATATTTTCAAAGAATTTACTCTTGGTTTCTTTGATTTTTTTTTTGTCCCTGTGTCATTTATTTCTGCTCTGATCTTTAGTATCTTTTCTTTTACTCACCTTAGGTTTGTTCATTCTTTTTCTAGTTCCTTTATGTATAAGATTAGATTTTTTTATCTCAGCTTTTTTCTTTATTTCTTGAGATTAGGCCTGTATCACTATGTATTTTCCTCTTAGAACTGCCTTCGCTAAGTCCCAGAGAGTTCGGACCATTGTGTTTTCATTTTCATTTGTCTCCATGTATTTTTAATTTATTCTTTGATTGCTACATTAACCCATTGGCTGTTTAGTGTTATGTGGTTTAGTCTCCACATATTTATGTTTTTTTCCAGTCTTTTTCTTGTGATTTATTTCTAATTTCATACTGTTTTGATCAGAAAAGATACATAGCATGATTTCAGCCTTCTTAAATGTATTGAAGCTTGTTTTGTGGCCTGATATGTGATCTGTTCTGAAGAATGTCCCATGTGGACTTGAAGAGAATGAGTATTCTGTTGGTTTTGGATGGAATGTTCTGTATATATTTGTTATGTCCATCTGGTCCAATGTGCAATTCAAAGACTTTGTTTTCTTGTTGATTTTTTGCCTAAATGATCTATCCACTGATGGAAATGAGGTGTTAAAGTCCCCTACTATTATTGTATTACTATCAGTTTCTCTCTTTATGAACATTTTTATTTGCTTTATGTATTTAGGTCCTCTAGTGTTTGGTGCATAGATATTTACAATAGTTATATCCTCTTGTTGGATTGATCTCTTCATCATTATCATTATGTAATGCCCTTCTTTGTCTTTTATTGCAGTCTTTGTTTTAAAGTCTATTTTGCCTGATGTAAGTGTTGCCACCCTGCCTTTTTTTTTTTTTTGCTTACATTTGCATGGTAAATATTTTGCCATCCCTTCACTTTCAGTCTGTATGTGTCTTTAGTTCTGAGGTAAGTCTGTTGCAAACAACATAGATGAGTCTTATGTTTTTCTTTTTTTTAAATTTAATTTAATTTTTTCAGTGTTCCAAGATTCATTGTTTATGTACTACACCCAGTGCTCCATGAAATATGTGGGCCTTATTTTTTTATCCATTAAGTCACCCTATGTCTTTTGATTAGAGCTTTTAAGCCATTTATAGTTTACATAATTATTGATAGGGATATAGTTATTGATATTTTTTGCTATAGTGTTATGTTTGGCTTTATGTTATGTGTATAATGTTATTTTTGGCTTTCTTTTTATATTTTGTGTATCTATCTTAGATTCTGGGTTTGTGGTTACTATGAAGTTCATATGTAAGATGAGTAAATATCAGTCTATGTTAATTTGATATTCATTTAAGTTCAAACATATTCTTTAAAAAAGAAGGAAAAAACCTTTCTTTTTCTTTCTTTCCTTTCTTTCCTTTTTACTCCCTTCTCCATGTTTTATGTATATGTTTATAATGATATAATTTTAAATGCTTGCATAATATTCCATTTCAATTTTTATATAACATTTTATTTGACTTCTCATTTATGATGGGATATGAAAACTATTTCTAATTTGTCATTCTCATAAGTGACATTGTGAAGGAAATCCTGGTAAATAGATCTTTGTATAACTAGACCTGTTATTTAACATAGATTACCATAATTAGTAGTACTAGGTGAGATGGCATGAACATTTTTCAGGCTCTTGATAATTATTCATTAATTAATTCATTTAATCATTCATTCAATATACATTTATTGAGAATCTACTTTGTGCCAGGCTCTCTTTAAGAGTTTTGGTATTTAGTAATGGATTAAAAATATCACTTTCCTCATGCAGCTGATACTTTTGTGAAAGAAAACAAACATTATTTATATAAATGTTATAAATAAATGTATTACAAATAAACATAAAATATGTTGGGTAGTGATGTGTGATATGATAAAAAAACAAAGGAGGATAATGGTATGAGGAGCTCTGGAGTTGGGCATGAGGTGGGATTACTATGTTTTTGAAGTAGTCATAGAAGATCTCCCTTCTGAGGTGGCATTTGAAGGCAAACTGAAAGAGGAAGGGAGGGAGGTTCATATATCCAGAGAAGAGCATTTCAGGCAGGGAAAATGACAAATATGTAAAGACCCAAAGCCGAGTGCATGTCTAAGGTATTATGAGGAACTGCAAGATGTTCAGTGTGGCTAGAGCTGAGTGACTGATGAGAGAGAAGGAGCCCATGTGGCCAGAACAGCAGAAAGGTAAAGGGGACAGCAGATCATGTACAGCTTTGTAGGCCTTTTTGGAATTTCTGGGCCCTGAAGGAGATGAACGATTATTGGAAGGTTTTGAACAGAGAAGAGATAACAGCTGACTTGTGTTTTAAAATAAGAACAAAATGCGGGCACCTGGGTGGCTCAGTTGTTGAGAGTCTGCCTTTGGCTCAGGGCATGATCCAGGTGTCCTGGGATCGAGCCCCATATCAGGCTCCCTGCTTGGCAGGAAGCCTGCTTCTCCATCTCCATCTCTCACTCTCACTGCTTGTGTTCTCTCTCTCGCTGTGTCTGTCTGTCATATAAATAAATATTTTTTTTAAAAAAAGAACAAAATGCTCTCCATAATGATTGTACCAATTTTCAACCCCCACCAGCAGTGTTTGAGAGGTCTTTTCTAACAGCAGACATTGTCATTCTAAAAAAGCAAATGGAATAAAAAATAACTTTATTCATTTAATTTGTCTGTTTGACAAAACTTGAATGCCTACCCTGTGCCAGATACCATGGTAAGATATATATATATATATATATATATATATATATATATATAAAATTACATATATATGTAAAATTACAGACATATATAAAATATTATACATGTAATAAATATATGTAATATATAATTACATATATATATATGTAATATATGTAAATAAATGATATTCCTAAGGGTGCCTGCCTGGCTTAGTTGATAGAGCATGTGGCTCTTGATCTGGGGTCATAAGCTCAGGACCAATATTGAGTGTAGATTGCTTAAATAAATAAACTTAAAAAATGATTTTCCTTACTCTTGTGGAATTTTTTTGTCTAATGGGATAGACAGAAATCAACATATACATTCTTTTTTTATTAACATATAATATATTGTTTTTTTCAGGGGTGCAGGTCTGTGAATCCTCAGTCTTACGCAATTCACAGCGCTCACCATAGCACATACCTTCCCCAATTTCCATGACCCAGCCACCCAATCCTTCCCACCTTCCTTCCCTCCAGCAACCTTTAGTTTGTTTCCTGAGACTAAGGGTCTCTTATGGTTTGTCTCCCTCCTGGGGTGGTTCCATTTTGTTTCATTTTTTTTTCCCTCCCTTTCCCCAACAACCCCCTGCCCTGCCTCTCAAATTCCTTGTATCAAAGAAATCATATACATTCTTAAGGTGAGTGCTGCGAAGGAACCCAATGCCAATAGTGGAAAATGTGTGTCTGTTGGAAGTGTGTGTGTCTACTTAAATAAGGCAGTTAGGAAAGTTCTCAATGAGGAGGTGATACTGAAAACTTAAGTTAAAAAGTAAGATGAGGGGGCGCCTGGGTGGCTCAGTGGTTTAAGCCTCTGCCTTCAGCTCAGGTCATGATCTCAGGGTCCTGGGATCGAGCCCCGCATCAGGCTCTCTGCTCAGTGAGGAGCCTGTTTCTTCCTCTCTCTCTGCCTGCCTCTCTGCCTACTTGTGACCTCTCTCTCTGATAAATAAATAAAATATTAAAAAAAAAAAAAAGTAAGATGAGGAGCGCCTGAGTGGCTCAGTGGGTTAAAGCCTCTGCCTTCAGCTCAGGTCATGATCCCAGGGTTCTGGGATCAAGCCCCGCATCGGGCTCTCTGCTCTGCAGACAGTCTGCTTCCTCCTATCTCTCTGCCTGCCTCTCTGCCTACTTCTGATCTATGTCTGTCAAATAAATAAATAAAATCTTAAAAAAAAAAGTAAGATGAGATCAGTCACACAGAGATCAGGTGGAAGAGAAATCCAGGAAACAGGGTGTACTAAGTTGTTTTGTTTGTGCTTTGTTTTTGATTAGTTGTAAAGTCGAACATAGTTTTATGTACTTATTGGCCATTGCATTTCTTTGGTGAAATTGTGGTTTGTATCCTTTACCATTTTGGGGAGTCAGTGTTCACCCTTACTGGTTTGTAAAACAACAGTAAGAACATTAATAATTGTTTTGTCTTATGTGCCGTATTTGTTGCAATATTTGCTAACTTTCTTTCCTTTTATGTTGTTTTAGGGATTGGTGAAGTTTTTGCTGTTGTCTCCAACATATTTGTTGAACTTTGGTTGCTAAATCTGACAACATTAAGTTCATAGGGTCCCTTTTAGGATTCTGCCTTCTTTTTTTTTTTTTTTCTGCCTTCTTACTAATCAGCCAGCCAGTCCTTGAACTTGCTTTTGAAAGGACAATTCTTTTCAAAACTTCCTGAAATTACTGTCCAATATTCTTTACATGAATTTTAGCCTTTTATAAAAACTTTAATTCAATTTTAGTAAGGGCTTAATATATGATCGTGTTAAACCTATGAATAATGAAAGGAGGAATTGGAATTTTTACTGTATTAATTCTTCCCATCCAAGAATTTAGTATGTTTTTCCATTTATTTAAATGTGTTATGCTGTCAATAAAATTTAATATTCTCTCTATGGATCTCATATTTTAATTTAGGCTACTATGAGTTGAATCTTTTTTTAAAACCAAATTCCTATTGGATCATATTACTCCTTACATTATCATTGATAATATTCTGATGTATTTTGCTTATCATTTTCTAGTCATGTATTTAGTATTCCATATTTATGTAGCTTTGGTTATTTCTAGTTTACTGTTATTATGAATAATGTCATGATTATGTATTTATTTGTATTTATAAAAGGTTTCTGACAGTTTTTGTGACTTCTGTTTGTCAACAAAATATGACCTTCCTTTCCACATTTAGTGCCTTTTGCTTTAACTTCTCTTTGTCTGAATTTTATATTATCAAACCTACTTTAAATTTGCTTACATTACCTGTCAGATCTTTGCCCTTTCTTTTATTTTAACCTTTATCAAAATTTTCGTATGTAAATGGTAGCTGTTAAAACATATTAATTGAAAAATACTTAAAAAACAAATAAATAAAATATACTAAAAGACATACTGATTTATGTCAGTCCTGAGAAAAACAATCCAAGAAGTCTGTCAGGGTTTCTGGAACTGACGTGTTTGCGTATTTGGAAACTTCTTTCAGAATGTGACATAATTTCTATTTATAGAATGGAACGTTAAAACTACTAGCCAAATTTTAGGACAGATTGCCTTCAAATTTAAGATGTATTTGATGAACAGTCACACTAGATTAATCTGATTGAATGGCAAACTATAGATTTATGATATTGCAGAGAGGAAGGTATTGTTGATAGTTTGGAAATCCAAATAACATTTTATGGAATTCCCAGATTTCCCTCCTCTGATATGGCCTCAGTGTGGACTACACTGAGGTTTGGTGACTCTATAGTAGCCTAGGCCACTTCGTCCTCATTTCCCCTCTACTTGCTTTTCCAGTGAGCCACCCTCTTCCTCTGCCACAGGATTCCTTGCTGACAATGTAGGGACTTTAGAGGATTATGGTTTCTGTTATCTTTAATTTCCACCCAGTCTAAGGAATACTTCTCATTTTGGTTTCATGTACAGTTTCTCCTCTACAGTTCAGGTTGCTCATTCTCCTGGCCCTTTAGGCTCTTCTTTCTGTTCTCTAAACTTTGAAATTCTCAGAGGTCTCTGTCTCTATCTACATTCTTAAGATGATCTCAGCTATATTCATGACATAACATACACTTATATGTAGATGACTCACAAATGAGAGTGAAAAAAAGGGGAGAAAAGAAGATTAGTTCAACAGCATTTATATAACATCTAATGATAATATTCATTGAACAGTCACAGTGTGCTAGGCATTGGGCTAAGAGCTCTAACTGTATTATCTAATTAAATTTTCACAAAAATCCTCTGCTATGTCATACTATATCAAACTGTATTATACTCATCCTTTTTTTCTTGTTGCCTTTCCATTTACACCATATCGCAATTCTTTTTCAAAGATGTTGTTTTAGCAATTCTTCCTGCTCATTGTATTACCAATTTTAATCCAATGGATCCCTTTTAATGCTAATATCCTATAATTTCTCCAATATTAACCCACTGAGCCACCCAGGTGCCCCTAATTTCTCCAATCTTAAGAACAGAATCCTCCCTCCACACATCCTTCACACTAGCAACACATATCTCTCCTCCTTCTCAGTAAAACTCTTCAAACCTCTCCCATTTGTTATTTCCACTTCTTCTTCTCCCTGTCTCTCTTGAACCTACACCAGTTAGGCTTTCACCACCATATTGTGCTGAAACTGTTCTTTTGAAGATCAACAATGAAATCCATGTTGTTAAATCCAATGATCAATTATTACCCCTTCTCTTACGTGACCTATAAATAGTAGCTGATGAAGGTCATCATTCCCTCCTTGCTGTAACCCTTCTTGACTTTGTTTTCAGGAGTTTTCTGACTTTCCTTTCATCCTTTCATCTGTTCTTCCTCAATCTCCTGATTGTTTTCCCTTTTTATGAATTCTAAAAGTTATAGTGGCTTAGAGTTCACTTCACTTCTCAAACATCTTTATTCACATTTGCTCATTAAGTTTGTATCACGAATTGGATGACTTAAACAATAGGAATTTATTGTCTCCCTGTTCTGGTGGTTAGAAGTCCAAAATGAGCATGTTGACAGGGTTGGTTCCTTCTGTGTGCTGTGAGGGAAGAATCTGTTCCATGTCTCTCTCCTTGGCTTGTAGATGGCCATCTTCATGTTAGCATCTTCATGTTAGGCATTGTCCCTCTTGTATGTCTTCAAATTTCTCATTTTTAGAAGGACATCAGTCCCATTTCAATAATGCCATTTTAATTACTTCATTTTAATTTGATTACTTCTGTAAAGGCTCCATTTCACATTCTGAGGTATTAGATGTTAGGATTTTAACATACAAATTTAGGGGAGGGGCACACTTTTAATGTTGGTTTCATGAAATAAATTGACTTTAAATACCATCCAATTCAGAGGGATCCCTGAATTGTGTCTCCAGCTTGGGCCCCCATCATGAATTCCAGATGCCTATTGTATGAATCCTCCTGGATAGCAAATAAACATCCCAGATTAAATATGCCCATACCAAACTCTGATCTGTGCACTTTATGCTCCAAGAAAACCCTTTTTTCTCCCTAGCCTTTCCATTTCAGTCAATGGAAACATCCTCCCAATTTCTTAGGCCAGAAATATTGGTGTAATCCTTAGATCCTTTTTCTCTCTCATACCCAACAGCAGACGCTGTCTGTTTCATATTCAAAATGTGTCCAGAATCTGGCCACTTCTCACTATATCCTCTGCCACCAATGCGATCCAAGTCACTACCTACTTCTACATAAATAATTGAAGATAGTCTCTTGATAGATTTCCCTACTGCCTCCCTTGCTCCCTATGGCTTATTCTAATAATAGAAGCCAATGTGATTTCTTTAGACCCCAGGCAGATCATGTCAGTTTTCTGCTTTGAACCT
Organism: Meles meles; assembly: GCF_922984935.1. Classification (NCBI taxonomy): domain Eukaryota; kingdom Metazoa; phylum Chordata; class Mammalia; order Carnivora; family Mustelidae; genus Meles; species Meles meles. The sequence goes on along the minus strand of NC_060087.1, from coordinate 126,107,902 downwards.
TCTACTGACTTCCTGTACGGTGACTTATGAGATCCTTCATAATATTGGACCTTATTTACCCTTCTACCCTTAAATCCTACTATACTTTCTTCTATGCACTCTCTTCCAGCTAGGCAGACTTCTTGCTCTTCTTCAGACTGGCAGACTCTAACATCAAGACCTTTGCCCTAGTCCTTGCATCTGCCCAAAGCACTTTTCTCCCATTTGACAGCATAGTTTACTGCATTATCTCCTTCAAATCTTTGCTCACATGTCACTTTCACAGAAAGGCCTTCCCCAATCTCCCTGTTTCAACTTCCATACCTCCTTCCACCTCCCCAGTACTCTCTATAACCCTGCCCCACTTTTTTCCTAGCATCTATCACCATCTGATGAGATATATCATTTTAATTGTCCGTTTCTAGCCACAAAAACATCACATGTCCCTTTGCTTAGAGATTTCTATGTATAAAATCCATGATTTGAAGAAACATTAGTGGACTCCCTCACCTTTTTTCACCAGTCATCAAATACCTTCTTTTCTGTGCCAGACGTTATGCTGAACAGTAGGGACACAGAGATGAGAACATTGAGATCTTTGTCCTTGCCCTTGAGGAAATCATGGTATAATCAGGGAGAAAGATATGAGTCCCAGTTTTCCCAGAGGGAGTGACACATAGCTGTGTGAGTGGCAAACACCACTACTCTGGAAAGGCTGTTCAAAACAAGCCAGGAAATAATAACTCATCAAGTCAAACCCAAATGTGCCCTTCCCCAAGGCTTCTCTGACTTTGCAATTTTTCCATATCTATAAAATTCTCATTTCCACAACATCTCTGATTTATATGCCTGTGGAGTTATGACTATCGCTATGATTATTTATGCAAATTAAATTAATTTCAAACTTCATCAGAGTCCTATTTAGTGTTTGGGGGACTAGGACTCTGCATTACTATAGCAGCCCCGCATTTTCAGTAGGAGTCAAGTCTAATTTCAAATGCAAGAGAAGGGCGCCTGGGTGGCTCAGTGGGTTAAAGCCTCTGCCTTTGGCTCAGGCCCTGATCCCAGGACCCTGGGATCCAGCTCCACATCGGGCTCTCTGCTCAGCAGGGAGCCCACTTCCCCCTCTCTCTCTCTGTCTGCTTCTCTGCCTGTTTGTGATCTCTGTCTGTCAAATAAATAAAATCTTTAAAAAAATAAATAAATCAAATGCAGAACTGCTATTTAAAAGAACCCCACTGTGAGATTTTTCTTAAAGCAAAGTCTTTTTATTTCAAAGTGAATAATTTCCCCTCATTTATCTTCTTTGTATAATTTGAAAAAAAAATACCTGGTATATGAACTTTTAATACATGGGAGTTTGAGTTTGTGCATGACATAGTTGAAAGTGACCTGCAAGCACTGCAACTGATTGATTCTGTGACCTTGGACAAGGTTTGTTTTTTTTTTCTTTTAACCTTTCTTGTATCTTAGTTTCCCCCTTTATGAAGAAAAAGGCATACTTCCTGTTCCCTGAGAATACTTGTCATTCATAGAATCTGTGATTCTGTATCAGTCTTTAATATCCTTGCTTTTTTCCAACTACTTAATTGACCTCTTCCTACATTCTTGGTTAACAGTGAATTCTCGCTGCATCCCATGAGTACTGAAACTAATTCCTGCCCGGTAAAAGTAACACATACCTAATGTCCAGATAGAGCCAGATTTTACTTCTGTTTCTATTAGTTGTTACTTATCCCATGAGGTTGTAGAGTCTGTCCATGTGAATAGGACTTTATTATTCTTACTGTTATTTTTTATAATATTCACTGGGAATATAAAGGAATGGTAATACACAATTTAATATGCTTAATGCATTTATTTCTTCCTTTATAAAACCCATGGGAGGTAGATAGTATTTTGTAAAAGTGGAAGCTATGATTTAAAGAGGATATTTTTCCTACTTGACAGGCACTTAAAGAGCACTTCCTGTGCCCCAGGCACAGCTCTAAGTATTTACAAATATTAACTAACTGGATCCTCACTTAACCCCATGAGGAAACTGAGGCACTGAGAATTTAAGCAGCTTGTCCAAAGTCATAGAGTTGTCAGTGGGTAAAGCTGACACTTGGACTCCAGCAGTGTAGCTCAGGATTCATAGTTTTTACCTCATACAGTCAATGAAGGCAAGTGTCCAAGTTCACACAGCCAGTCTACTGGGGAGCCTGCATTTCTAACATACCTTTACCCAAGTCTCTGACGATCTGTGTAACTAAGTCTATCCATGCCTGCAAACATGTTCCCAGCCTTGAAGGACCCTGTATATTTGTTTTTCTGCATCACCAGATGGCATGATCTCTCTGCATTTGGCCATTCCTAATAGGGAGGGAAATATTGTTTCTTAATGATAACCTTGTGAATGGATACTGTGTTGGTTAATGTTTTATTAGAATTCTGCTAGTCCTGATGGATTTTCTGAGTAGTTTTCCTTGATTTTCTCATCTATAAAATAGGTTGAGAGTTGAGCAGTTTCAATTGGTAAAGTCTTAATAAACTGGGTACCTTTGGGAACCCTTTGAGATTCTAGATAATTCTCCTTTGTAGATAAATAGGTGTCCAACAGGGAAATTGATAGTAGATGTATGTTATGGAAAACTATGCAGCCGTCACAAAAAAATGAACCAGGTTTACATATGGCAACATGGATGGATGTTAAAGAACACAGTAGTGAACAGAAAATAATAAAACTGTGTGATAGGCTTTATCATTTATGTAGATAAAACACACAAATGTAAAATATCAGATAAAAATATTGAAGTGGATGCCTATGGAGGATGAGGGTAGGGAGAGAGAGTGACAGGCAAAACTAAAAATGAAATTGTACAAAGGAGATGCCTGTGTATGAATTTTTGACAGTGAGCCAGGCGGCATGTGTGGTAGGAAGAACACAGACTCCAAATCCCAGTCTTGCTCTCATTAGTTTATGTCACTGAGCAGTATTTTTAATTTCACTAAGCCTCAGTTTCTCTATAGCATGAAAGGCTTCTGGTAAGGATTAAAAAAGGAGATAGATAGATACAGGTATCTGAATCTCAGGTATACTGAGAGAAGGCCCTTGTCCAGTCCCAGGACCTTGTCTTGCAATTTAACTCTCAGTCTCTTTTTAATGTCTTATTTACTACAACCCAGAGCTATAACTAGCTCTCATGGGGACCCACAGCCATGATGCCCTTTGCTATGGACACCACCAACTGATCTTCCAATGCACAGGACTTTTACCAGGTTGTTGGCCTTGCAACATTTCGAACAGTTTTGTTTATATACAAGCCATCCCTTTTCAACTTTAATTTCACTATGAAAAGAATTTTTCCAGGCATATTTTTAAATGAGAATTTATATAACAAATGCAATTTACAAAGCCCTTTCACATTTATTGTTTCATTGAACCCATGCATTAATTTTTTTAAGATTTTGTTTATTTATTTGAGAGAGAGAGCGCAGGGAGAGTGAGAGAGCAGAGAGGGAGTGTGAGAGGGAGAGGCATGTTCCTTGCTGAGTGGAGAATCAGACACAGGACTCAATCCTAGGACCCCGAAATCATGACCTGAGCCGAAGGCAGATTCTTAACCCACTGAGCCACCCAGGCCCGCCATGCATTAATTTAATTTAATTTAATCAGTATCCCCATTTTAGTGATAAGAATGACACTCATAGGCACTGAGTAGCATAACTCTCAACGCGCAACTTGTAACTGACAAGGCCAGAATGTGAATCGACATCTTCCTTCTTTAAGTGCCAGGATTTTCCCATAACAACATGCCCATGTCTTTTAAATAACCTTCAAGATTTATTAATCCAGAAGCTGGTACCTTTTATTTCATAAGCCACCATTAGGTTATCTTAGAAATCTAAGCTAGTATTATAAAATCTGCTCATGACTCAGAATGCATGATTGTGAAATGCAGTCACTTCTGTGTGGTCCCGTGCAGCTTCTTGGGAGCCTGTTTTCTGACCTGCATGTGAGTAAGATGGACTAAGTGATCCTAGGGAACTTTCTGGCTCTATTGCTCTTTGGTTAGTCATATCTAGGAAGTTGCAAAGGGGAACTTAAATTCAAGCGTTGTGAGCTGAGGCTATTATTTTGCTATATTCCAAGGCAGTGATTATATTGCAAGTGGCACTTACTTTGGAATAATTTATATTAGAACCACACTTACAGTTAGTACAATCCTGTTAAAAGCTGTTAATCAAATTATTATTCCAATAATAAGCTGTTACTAGATTCTTAGTGTTAATGATATTCATTGCAACACAAAATTAATCTCATACTAACATTTAAGTTCTCACTCTGACTATAAGGGGCATTTTCAATGTGATAAGAATGTAATGGTTAAGACTAACATGACAGGAAAAGATTTCCTTTTGGTATGGAAGTAATCATGCTTGTGTGTGTTTTTCAAAACACTGAGGAAAAATAATTTTGTGCTCTGCTTTAATTAGAAATGTGAAATGAACAATCTGGACTTGCCCAGTAAACTAGAATCTGGGCTTTTGTAATCAATCACTTGTTTAAGCCAATTGAATTATGATTATTTCTACAACTTGTTTAAATTTTGTTGTCTTCTCTCTTATTCGCCATTTTATCATTTCCATCCCAAGTACCGAGTTTGGAGTATGATATTCCTTTACTGAAACACTAATTTCTTGTTTCTAGTAAACCTGCAAATGTTTTCCGGCACATCATATATGTCTCTTCAATGTTGGATATGGCTGCTCTTGGCAAGCCTACTCAGTCACGAGGGACCTTTGGTGTTTTAGTAGAATGTTACCATTCACTGATATCATTTTATTTAAGGTGAGTTTGGTGAGGGTAGGGCGAGGTAAAGAGAGTTTGTGGCATTTGATAGGCTGTACCATTGCTTCGTCATGTTTGATTAGGTTAGGAACATTCCATTTCTTTCAGTATCTCAACAATTACTTATTAAGGTTTATATTTAATTATGCTTTTAAAACATTATTAAATATAAACCTTAATAAGTAATTGTTGAGATACTGAAAGAAATGGAATGTTCCTAACCCAATTACTTATTAAGGTTTATATTTAATTATGCTTTTAAAACATTACTATGGACATTGGGGAGGGGAGGCGAACCATAAGAGACTATGGACTCTGAAAAACAACCTGAGGGTTTTGAAGGGTCAGGGGTGGGAGGTTGGGGCAACCTGAGGGTTTTGAAGGGTCAGGGGTGGAAGGTTGGGGGAATAGGTGGTGGGTAATGGGGAGGGCACGTTTTGCATGGAGCACTGGGTGTTGTGCAAAAAGAATGAATACTGTTACGCTGAAAAAATAAATAAAATGGAAAAAAAAAGAAAAAAAAACATTAAATAATAATAGTACCAATAAAACTATGAGACATTTCATAATTTATAAAGAGATTTCATATACCATATCTCATCAAAACTTCCTAAGGGCCCTACAATTTAGGAATAGGATATATTACTTGCTCCATTTTAAAGATGTAGACACTAAGTCTCAGAAGATGACACTGCTAGAAAATGACAGAATCCCAGTTAACTTAGCACATGACACATCTTTCCACTATACTATATTGCCCCTCCAAGGGTAGAGGGCAATTCTGAGTTAGGGGAATGTCCATTCATTAATCTCTTTCTTATCAATATTAAAATCAACTGACTCAAGGGTTTTCCAAATAGGTTCACTTTGAATTTAGTTCTCTCTTTGAAGTGTTCACAAGGTTATTTAACTTTTTAATGTTGCATGCCATTTTAGCTTCATAAAAATGGCTTCAATCTCATTTAAAGACTCCTGAGCCAGTTCATAGACTAATTACCAGTTGTGGATGTTCTTTCTGAGCCGAGGGTCTTCCTAGTATGATGAAAGTTCATCTCTACTAGGTTGAATGAATTCTAAATGAAGTGATTAATTTTAAAAATCAATTAGTATGGAGAGCAAATATTTTAGTCACAACAACCTCTAGTTTAGAACAGTCCCACTTGTGTGAAGGTGGTTCTATGGCAATCAGGGTGAACAGAGAGGAACCAAGCCAGGGAAACAAAAATAAAAACCACCCGAGGAAATGAAATAAGACCTGATCTCTACTTTTGAGAAGCATTTACTCTAATAAAGGAAGCAGATATGTAGAGAACCAATGGAAGGCAGAACAACCCCTGGGGCATGCTAACTTTTCTTTGGCCAGAAGAAGGAATTTTCTCTGAGCTAAGAGCGTTCTTTTCCCTGCCTGCTGAGTAATGACTGCCCTTGACTTGTTCCCTCAGTTTGCCAGTGATCTGGGTCGAGATGAAATGTGTATTACATGGAGTAACTTCCTGTCTTGTGCTTCCATTCCAAGTTAGAGAATCAGAAAGTAATAGCTCTTCAATGTATATATGCTTATCTGTACATCAAAGCTTGTCCACATCTCCAAATTTAAGCTCTGTTAGCCTCAGGATATTTTAGAAATGAACAAGATGTCAAAGTCAGTTACATGGAAGTAATTAACTTGAGCTTATTTTCTTCTGACCTTAACTCATATTTTTCCAAGCTAATTGATAGCTGTAGTTAAATTAACTAGATTGCTCTAGTGGAACTAGTGAGTCTTAAATTAGCAGACCTGGTTGATGGAGAGGGATGGGGCATAACACATCCTTGTTCCCCATTGTTGGGGAGACCACAAGTCCTGGTTTTTTACTTGTTTTGATGATTGAGTCTATTTATTAATAATATCCCCTTTTTGGGCCATCTGTGTGGCTCTGTTGGTTAAGCGTCTGCCTTTGGCTCAGGTCATGATCCCAGGGATCCTAGGATTGAGTCCTTCATTGGGCTCCCAGCTCTGTAGGTAGTCTGATTTTCCCTTTCCATCTGCTTGATGCTCCCTCTGCTTGTTCTCCCTCTTGCTCTCTCTCTCTCTGTGTCAAATAAATCAAATAAAATATTTTAAAATTATATCCCCTTTTCAACCTCAAAATTATCTTAGTTTGGGTGATAAATTATATGGCTACCCTATTTATTACTTCTTTTTACTTATCTATACCTTGAAATAGATATGGGCACAGTGACCTCTCAAATAGGCTATAATTATTTTTATATACCTTGTTTTCTGAAATCCTCAGTGCTCACCAGAAGGAGTTATATATGTGTAGTCAGCTTTATAATAAATGTAATTGTATTAATTGACTATTAGTCATAAAAAAGAATGAAATCTTGCCATTTGCAACATGGAGCTATATAGTATTATGGCAAGTGAAATAAGACAGTTAGAGAAAGACAAATACCATAGATTTCACTCATATGTGGAATTTAAGAAAGAAAACAAATGAACATGGGCAGGGGGAATGGAGGGGCAACCCAAAAGATAGACTCTTGACTGTGGAGAGCAGGCTAGTAGTTGCGAGAGGGGAGGTAGGCAGGGGGATAGATAGGTTTAGTGGGTGATGGGTATTGAGGAGGGCACTTGTGATGGGCACTGGATGTTGAGTGTAGGTGATAAATTACTGGATTCTGTACCTGGGGCTAGTACTGCACTGTGTGTTGAATTGGCATTTGAATAAAAACTTGAGAAAAAAGAGAAAAAATGATTATTATATTAGTTTGCTGGGACTTCTGTGGCAAATTACCATAGTCTGAGTGGCTTGAACACAATTTACCGTGTCACATTGCTGGAGGCTAGAAGTCTGAGATCAAGGTGTGTCAACAGGGTTGATTCCTTCTGAGGGCTGTGAAGGAATGATCTGTTCCATGCCTCTCTCCTCGGTCTGTGGATGGCTGTCTTCTTTCTGTGTCTCTACATGGTGTTCTCTCTATATGCAATCTCCCTGTTTTCAAATTTACCCTTTTTATAAGGACTCCAGTCATATTGGTGACCTCATTTTCACTTAGTTACCTTTGTAAAGACCAAGTAAGGTCTAAACATCTCCTAATAAGGTCATGTTCTAAGGTACTGGGGATTAGGTCCTCAAGTTATGAATTAGAGGCACAATTCAAACCATAACAATGATTGATAATTGATAAAACACATACCACATACCAGAAAACTATTTTACAAGGATCATTCCATTTAAATCAAAGAACAGAATTATAAATAGGTCCTATCTCATCCCCACTTTACAGATGAGGGAACTATGGCCCAATGAGATGACTTACCCAAAAACATACAGCTACTGAGTTGGAGCACCTGGATATGTCCTCAGAGCCTGGATCTTTAGTTACTCTGTTCTGCTGGCCCTGTCGTACACAGAGGTAGAGGAGGCTGCTGTGCCATGGGATAATTCTGTGGCTTGGGTAAATAATTGAGATCCTCATGCCTTTCCCTTATCTGGGATTTTATTTTATGGGTGCCAAAGTCTTTAATCCCCCAAACTGCGAGAAATCCAAGGAGAAGTCACAGATTGATTTAAATGTACACTAATGTCTAAGGGAGAATAGGAGGAATTTTGGTTCCTTGAAGTTTGGGGGGTTGGGGTAGTAAGGAGAGAGGAATCTTTTACATAAGGAAATGACGTAAAAAGGAGGCTGCACATACCTATACAAGCTGCTCGTCTGAAAAGTATTTATAGAGCTTATTCCTTACTGTTTCTGGCTCATATTTCCCTACTGTGGATTCTTCATTATAGATTGAGTAGAAGATTTAAGGACCTAAGCCTTGCTTTTTTGGCACATGGGCTGAGAGTGAGGATGAAATGGACATGGGCAGCCTGGTATGTCTCCTTGATGCTATAGCCTAACAGTAATATCCGGGGCTATCTGATAGTGATTGACTCTGTCCCGTTAATTCCTGTGCAGAATATGATGGGGTAGAATTACATGTACATTGAAAACCATTTCCCCTTGTGATTTAGGGTAGTTTTGTTACTGTTCTCAGGGGAATATAAGGCTGCTATTTTTTCATATTTATTTTCTTCATAATGTTCTTTTATTCCTCAGGAAATAAGTCTCTTCTCTAGCACTGAGAGACACTGTTCAGTAGAATGGTGAGATTCTTTATTTGGGTTGGCAGACTTTTTAGAAATATAGTCAAGAATGCACTACTTAAAATATGGCAATTGCTAATGTTTCGTACTGACTATAGCACCTGAGGAAGATCAGAAGATTCTAGCTGGGAGACAGATGATTTGACATCTGTTCCCATGTTTTCACAACGTGCTCTGTCTTCAGTGGCGCTGGCTTTCCTCTCCTTTTCCATTTGCCACTTAGGTTTCATAAAATTGGATGAATGTATATAAATTAGGCAAGTGAACACCACTATGGTGGCCTCTTCAACACTTCACCTTGTGAATAGTCAGTTTTCTCTTCTTCTTCATGGAGGGGCAGAACATGCTGACATCGTTTGGTAAAGTCTGAGAAAATGTGTTTACACAGTCTTTCATAAAACCAGGTGCCAATATTGGGGGAAAAGCATGGAAAAACAATTAAATCTTTTCTTGAAACAGACCAGGCAGGTGCTAACCAAGTGATGAAGCTCACAGTCCTCCAAGCCTACAGCATCTCTCTGAAGGATCTTGAGAGGAAAGTGCCTTTAACAACTGTTTGTAAACAGTAAGATGAAGCACTAACATTTGAATAAATCTTTATGGTTTTTGAAGCATTTTTCACATTTATTGTTCATTTAATGCCCTCAACAGCTTTGTGAGGTAGGCAGAGCAGATGTTGTCATTGCTTGGGTGTCTTAGGGATTAGGCATACTGGAACCTCAGCACCATTGGGTGGCAAGGAAGTAGAAGAAGGGAAAGTATTACTAATTGCAGAGTTGTCCAAAGGGAATAGATACCTTGGGATTTTGTCAGTGTCTGAGCCTAATACAGATACATTTTTTTGTTTTTGTTTTTGTTTTTGTTTTTTGTTTTTTTTTTTTTTTTTTTTTTGTTTAAAACATATCCTATTTATTCACTTTAAGTGACTCGAGCCAATAAATGCCCTTAACTTTTTTTTTTTCCCCCTTTTATTAATTTTTTCAGCGTAACAGTATTCATTCTTTTTGCACAACACCCAGTGCTCCATGCAAAACGTGCCCTCCCCATCACCCACCACCTGTTCCCCCAACCTCCCACCCCTGACCCTTCAAAACCCTCAGGTTGTTTTTCAGAGTCCATAGTCTCTTATGGTTCGCCTCCCCTCCCCAATGTCCATAGCCCGCTCCCCCTCTCCCAATCCCACCTCCCCCCAGCAACCCCCAGTTTGTTTTGTGAGATTAAGAGTCATTTATGGTTTGTCTCCCTCCCAATCCCATCTTGTTTCATTTATTCTTCTCCTATCCCCCTAACCCCCCATGTTGCTTCTCCATGTCCTCATATCAGGGAGATCATATGATAGTTGTCTTTCTCCGATTGACTTATTTCACTAAGCATGATACGCTCTAGTTCCATCCACGTCGTCGCAAATGGCAAGATTTCATTAAATTTAATTTTAGTGCTCCAAAATTCATTGTGTATTTACTCACCCAGTGCTCCATGCAATATGTGCCCTCCTTAATACCCACCACCAGGCTCACCCAACCCCCCACCCCTCTCCCCTCCAAAACCCTCAGTTTGTTTCTCAGAGTCCACAGTCTCTCATGGTTTGTACAGATACATTTTTATAGGAGCCCTATCTGGTGAAAGGCTATTGTAGCAGGGGTTTTAGGTGTTAGGTAGAATTCAGTAGGAGTCAGTATGGTCCTGACTTATCAGCAAAGGGACATGGAGAAATACAGGGAAGAGAGTTCATGGAAGGGGGGATGGTTGGGTCTAGCAGAGTAGACAGAGTCATAGAACCAGAATCACAATGAATTTCTCAGCAGAGAAAATGAGACAGACACCTGCTCATAAACATTGAGGCATACAGGTACTTAAAGTTGATCCCTGGCACACTGAGTACTGAATTAATGGAGGACCCAATCTCCAGGTTCCACTGGTAGACAGGGATGAAGCTATCAACACACATAGGCTTGGCTTAGATTAGACTAGGAGCTGAAGTAGGCTTGAAGCTATAGATAAATTTCAACTATGACTCCACTTGAAATGGCTTGTGGAAAGCAAATGCAAGGAAAATGAGGCAGGAACAGCCACTTTCTTCCCATTGTATAAAAACAAAGGAATACCTGAGTTACAATCACAGAATAAAAAGGATAGGATCAGTCAAGAACAAATTTTTGGTGACTCCCAAACCAGTGCTCATTCTTCTACATGCTATGAAAAGACGTAAGGAAAAAAGAAAAGTCTTACTGGTATTTTACACATTAAGGAACAGGAAAACTCCCAGCATTAGACTTGCTGGCTCATTGGTGAAGGAGATTAGAAGTGAAAGAAAACAAAAACAGTCTGTGCCACAGAAAGAGAAGACAAGCCAGTGAGATGTTAGGGAGAACTGAGAAGCTTTGTGTATGCTTACAAATTTTTGTACCAGTTGGTCGTTTCAACAAAATGACTTGTTATAGGTATTTGTTGCAGATTTTATAGGTATTTGTTCCAGATTTTCCAGGAGTTTCCCTTGGCTTAGCACATTGTTACTCATATTGATGGCATAGACAGTATCTTTCTTCTCTATGTGGCCTTATTCCTTGCATATATTAGATCATTGTTATATATTTATTGCATTTATATAAATTATTTGGACAAAATAAGGAAGATCTAATATATGCTTCTAATAACCTCTGAATCCTCATAAATTAAGGTGTATTAAAGAGTGTCTACAGAGAGATTGCGGTGTCTCGGTGGCTCAGTCAGTTGAGCGTCAGACTCAATTTCAGCTCAGGTCATGATCTCAGTGTTGTGAGATCAAGCCACATGTCTGGCTCAGCGCTCAGTGGGGAGTCTGTTTGTCTCTCTCTTCTTCTCTTTCTTTCCCCCACCCTCTGTCCCCGCCCCCCCACTCTCACTCTCTCTCTAAAATAAATAAGTAAATATTTTTTAAAATAGAGGAATAAAAGAGTGTCTACAGAGGGAATAAGTGATATGAGGATAAACCCTGAGAATGTGCCCAATGTACGGTTATGAGCAGAGATGCAGTGGAAAGATGTGCCCTCAATGTCATTATGAGTATTCTATGTTGGGTTTCCCAAATATCCTGAGATGGACAATGTCAAGAGATAATCACAAATGTCTAAGATCAACAACTGAAGAGTCTCTGTACTCAGGAATCAATGAATAGACTCCAGGACATGGGACACCATCAGGTAATCAGGATTATTGTACCCCTTGGCTGTGCTCCTTTAGTTCTTGTTTTGTTCTGCCTTCCATTGGTTCTCCACATATCTGCTTCCTTTATTAAAGTAAACACTTCTGAAAGGTAGGGATCATGTCTTATTTCATTTCCTGTCGTTGTTGTTGTTGTTTTTTTTTTTTTAAATAAAGCACATAACAGTCTCCTGAACATAGTGGAAACTAAATAAATTAGTGTGTTTAAGATTAAGGTAACCTGAAGAAATGGAAACAACTGCTATAGTTCTTTTATTTCAAAGATGGTTCTAATCTGAAGAGATTAGTATTTAGAATCAGATCATCAGAAAGAAGGAATATAAATGAATATGTTGAATGAGTATGTTGATATGACAAAAATAACTAAGCAGTCAGAACACCAGAGATCTTGTTCTACTTCTGCTGACAATTTACTGTGTGATTCTGGGTGAAGACCTTTTTCTCCATGAGCCTCCCTTACTCTTATCTTCAAAATAAACCCATTTAGCTGAAAATCCCTAAAGATCTTTCCTACTCAGCAGTCTGAGTCCAAAAAGGAAAGCAGTGTGAAAATGGTACCAAGATGTTAAGATTCTATGAGTTCTATCAGTCTTAAATAGCAGTTGGCAGGAAGACAGGTTGTAAGTGTAGAATGTTTTCCCTTGATTATTAAACAATACAAGCTCATTTCAGAGAAGAATAAAGAATTGTATAAAATAAAATAAAAATCAGCAATAATCCTATTGAGAGATAACCACAATGGGCATCTTTGGGTATTTTCTTAGAGAGGGAAGGGCAGAAGGAGGAGAGAAATTGAGATTGAGATTGAAGGAGTTAGGGAAAGATAATTTTCTTATATTCGCCCTCAAATTACACAAATTTCTTTTCTTTTTTTATTATTATGTTCAGTTATCCAACATTAGTTTTTGATGTAGTGTTCAACGATTCATTAATTGTGTATAACCCAGTGCTCGTCACAACACGTGCCCTCCTTAATACCCTTTAAAAAAAAGATTTCTGCTTTGGTGTTCTGTTTAGAAAAGTCTCTTGCTCCAAGATATTATAAAAATGTAGTAATTATCTCCTTTTCAGGAGTATGTGGGGGAGGGAGAGAATAGACACTCATATTTGCTTTGTGACTGTGAGAATCTTTATATTGTGTTTAGTCAAGTAATTGTTTCCATTATTGTCCTTGTTTTACAGACACAGTTGCAAGATAGAAAATTTTAAAAATGTGTTCATAAGAATGTATAAGCCTATTGGACTAGTTCAGTATAATCCCTGAAGCAGTTTGTTTTTCTTCAACACTACTATTTTATCTTATTTTCCTTCATGTTTAAATATGGAACTTATGCCAAATTTCTTTAAATCCATTTTTTTCTAAGATTTTAAATACAGATCACTTGCTTTTTTCTCTTACATTGCATATCCCAATTTTGACGTGGCTCCTGAGCTTCTCCAATTGGATATTCTGTAGGCATCTTAAACTGTAAATGTTCAAAACTAGATTGTCCTCCCAAAAGTGAAGAATTTTGCTTCTACTTTCTATGTTTGCTGAGTTTGCTAATGGCTTCTTTATTGACATGGTAGTGCAAAGACAAAAAACCTAGCATCATCTCAAAAGCCTCCCTCTTTCTTGCCCTCAGATTAAATTAGTTACTGAGTCCTGTTGAGTTTTCTCCTTAAGAGGTTTCGAAATATCATCTCTCCTATCCATTCCCACTTCTGACATACTATTGGACTTTTTCTCTTCCCCTGGATGATTGCCATAGCTGCCCAACTGGCTTGCTCTGCCTGCAATACCTTGCCTTCTAATCAGGCTTCCAGAGTCATTTCTCTAATTTAATCATTGCCAAAAGACATAAGACAGGGTTTGTCCATAGTGGAACTTATGGACCACTGGAATGGGGTTGAGGGCAATCATTTCTCTGAGCACATTCTCCTAAAGTGGTACTTTGTTGACTAGTTAATAGGTCTATAAGAAAAGATTTTAGAGTTAACAATATAAAAACAAGGCAATAAAACACATGGGGAAGATAGATAAAGACCATGTGCTATCTCCTTCAACCACCAATCATACATCCCACTCATGTACTATTCAAAGCCGTTCATGATTATAGAAAGGAAAATTTTAAAAAACTGCATTTTACTTATCAGATTTCCAAAGATTAAATAATAAGAATAAAAATATAACATGTTGGTAAATATATGGTGTGTTCTTAAACAATTGAAGCATTGTGATTGGTATACCCTTCCTTGGTGACTGCAATTTGCTTATGCCTATCAAAATAAAAAATTCATCCATCCTTTGACCTGGGAGCGCCACTTCTATGGATCTATCTTATAGATATATTTGCATATACACATGCATAAATGAGGAACAATATATAAGATATGATAAATGAAACAAAAGACATTAGAGAAAATATATATACACATATACTTAAGTTATATAAAAGGAAAATAGATCATATAGTAACTTATTTAACTTATTTTTCCCTACTTTGCCCTCTCACTCTTCTCATGTAACCATGAGCTGAGGCACTTTATAATTCTTACTTAAAGGAAAGGAGAAAGCAGGAGAAAAAAATCGTTTTCTTGGCCATTGAGTTTCAAAAGCTTGGGTTCTCTGGAAGAGACAAAAAAGACAAATACAGTTGAACAGACCACTCAGTAGTACTGTGTAAAATCAGATGATGTAAGAATAGGACTTCTAACCAACTCAAGACTACATACCATTTTCTGGACTAGGAGCATGGGAGATGTGGAAGGGGAAGCCTGGTAAAAAAAGATTTTATGGCTTCTTAGGATCAGTTATAGTTAATAGAAGTTGAAAAGTGACCAGGGCTTTGTAAATCATTTCTTAAATAGAGCTTATAAAATAAACCAGAGCCTAGAATAGAAAAAGCGTATATGTTTGTGGTAGAAGTTAAAAACTTAAATTCCTATAGGTAATAGGCCAGGAATATAATAAGTGTGGGCCAAGGGCTTGTTGGTAACAATCAAGCTGGGAACTCATGCTGTGATTACCAGCTCCAACCAACTAATACCATGCGAACATACAGGCCCGATGTTGCTAGACCTTCTGATTATTTAAGAGAAGCTAGAAATTAAAACTATCCTAATATTTACATGTTGTCAGCTAGCTCACGTTAAAAAAAAGCAACACACAAAATCATTGCATGGCCAGGTAAAACACATTTGCAGGCCACCACTTTGTATTTCTGATATAGACTGTAGAGCTGAGTTGGCCTCAGAGACTTCTCTCTGAGTTGTAGTAAGCTGATGGGAGTTGTAGATGATTTCTCTATTTCTCAGGACAGCACAGAAATGGCAAAAGGCCCAAGTCTCTCTAAATTTCCTGAGAGCTTAGCAGAGTTGAAGAAATTCCCAAGGTCTGATCCTTGCATCTGGAAATGTTGGGCTTGGGGAGAGGGAGGAGAAAAAGAAGGAGACAGGAGAAGAAAGAGAGCTATTGAAGAGGGAGAAGAGTCGGGGAAGGAAAGAGAAGGGTAAGAAGGATTTTCTTGGACTTCCAGAATGGATGGATGATTTTAGGCAAAATGTCCACATCCTCCTTTCTTCAAAGTTTGAGACCAAATAAATTTAAATTCTTAGAACTTGGATGCTATCTAAGAAAATGGTGTGTGTGTGTATGTGCATGTATGTGTGTATGTGTGTGTAGCACATTGTTCATTTGGATGAGGCTGATTACCTCTACCAGCTAGTATGGAGGCTCACCTAAAAATTAAGTGCATCTGTGGAAGAGTTATAATTCCACGTTTTGAACATCTGTCCTTGTAGACTAGAGTTGGACCTATTAAGTGTGTATATTTATAAAATAGCTATGAAAATGATATAATATATTATTATATTATATTATATATTAATAATAATATAAAAATCTATCAACAGTAATGTGGGAACTAGGAACCAGAAATTGATCTCTCTTTATTAAATAGACATTTGAACAGTGTGAACTTTTCACCATATGAAACTCTTACTTAAATAAGAAATGAACAATTGAACCTACCTCTCTAACCTAATCTTTTCTTGTTTCATGGTGCCACCCTATGACTTAGCCTATTTGGATCAACCCCTTCCTCCTCCTCTATCTGATTTTATTTTCTATGAATTTTCAATACCCACCCCCAAATTCTCAAATGTCCTATCCTCTGCCTGGCACTCTGATTTACCTTTCAGAGCCAAAAGTTCCTTTCTTTTTAGAATTTTCCAACCTCTCTCAAGAGCTAAATCCATTATTTGCTTTCTAAAATGTATAGCATTGCTCCATACTGTAAGTAACACATGTACCAAATTATCATATGACTACTGGAATACTTGCCTATCTCTTTCACTAGTCTGTGAATCCTCTGAGGTAGGACTCATGTCTGATTTCTTGTAATGCCAAGCACATATCATTCCTCAAATGAAAGAAAGTTTCAGCTCTTTGGATTTTCTGAGCATTATAATATTGCTGTTATCTTTCATTCAATAACAGAGATGATACAGATCTTGGTTCTAAGACCTGGTGTGATGTTGTAGTCAGTAGTTCCTGAACCACTGCAAGTTATAGTTGACTAGATTGCTTTAAAAAATTATGATGCCCAGCCTGTGACCCAGACCAACTAAATCAGAATCACTGGGAGTGGAATATATATATATATATATATATATATATATATATATATATATATTAACAATTCCACAGGTAATTCCATTGGACAGCCAAATTTGAAAATCAGTGTTCTAAATATTTTCAAATCTGATTTGAAGGTAGAAAAACATTCTAGAGAGAGTGCTTTGTTTCCTATAACTTTTATATGCTTTCTTGCTTCATTTATTTGCTTTTAAAACTTTTTGGAGTCTTAGACTAGCTAAGAACTCTGAGCCCAGCTGCTATCTAAAAAATGGAAACAATGTTTGTTTTTCTTATTTTATAGGGTTGTTCTGAGGATTAAATGAGATGCTGTAGGGAAAACTGCTTTGTGAACTCTACAGTGCTATAAGAATATGTTCTTTACTGTAGCAAACCTTTATTTTCTTTCTGTACATAGTTTATTTCTTTCTTGTCCTGAACATCTATAGCTATTTTTCCTATTTTCTGGCTTCTTGAATGGCGATAAGAGAGCTTTGCATTGATCTCTGTATTAATCAGAGTTCTCTGAAGAAACAGAAACAATAGGGGAAGTCCCAGTCATGGAGAGCCATTGGTATGATTCCATTCCAACTCTGAAGGCCAAGAACCAGGAGAGCCAATGCTGTAAATTTCACTCTGAGTCAGTCTGAAGGCAGAAGAAGACCTATATCCTTACTTGAAGATAGTAAGGTCGAGACAGAGGATTCTGTCTCATTTCGGACCTTTGTGGATGTGGGGAAGCCCACCCACATAGGAGAGGGCAATCTACTTTACTTAGCTACAGGTTCAAATGTTAATTTATAAAGAAATACCCTCAGAGACACACCCAGAAATAATTTTTAATCAGATATCTGGGCACCCTGTGCCCAGTCAAGTTGACACATGAAATTAACCATCACAATGTAAATTATAGAATATTTAGAAACTCTACTAATTGTGAGCAAAATCTGTTGGTAGTGGGATAATTCATATAACCTCAAAAGAACTTGTAGGTTTTTTTAAGGGCACATTTTTGCTTTTGAGAAATTGCTGTGGTGTTTGATGAGACACGAGGTGTCATCTTTGTTAAGTTCCCCTATCAGTTTGCATGGCAGATACTTCATAGAATAATTTCTGCCCAGTGCTGATCACTGAGTCATTATCAGTTTGATTAGGTATCTTTCTTTTGACATAAATGTACTTCAGTGACATTTAAAATTGAATGAACGCTATTCTGGGCAAGAGAACCAAGCAACAAATTTCTCATGCTTTGCAACTCTGAGCTTTCTCAAGGTAGCATACCTTAAAATTCAAACATATGGGCAGTATAATTTTATATCCTCCAACAATGTATTTTTCATACTCATCTCTTTATTTAAATTTTTTTTTTTTGGCTTTCAGAAGAAACAGAAGTAGTAGAGGACTCTGTAGTCCTCCGAGTCACATCTATAGTAAGTATTTCCACTTACTGTCTCAAGCCAATTTTTTAAAAGCTAAAACTTGTTAGGTTTAAATTGCCATCTGAGTGCAGTGTCCTTTTTGGCATCAGCATGGTGGCTCCAGAAGGTACAGTATAACACTGATGATGCTTGGAGCAAGGCTCCCAGAGGTAAGGAAATAGGGTTAGAGCACAAATTCCACCATGCTTGCTTCACAGGTTGAGTTAAGTTAAAACTTTCTGTGCCTTGAATTTTTTCATCTATAGAGGTGACTAGCAGATGTCCAAACCATACTGAACGATTTTGTAAAGAAAAACAAGTCTCGTGAAAAAATGACATTATCATTTAGTAAGACATGATTGAGTAGAGCTTTTTAGACTACAGGGTACTTACAGATGCCTGTATATCTTGATTCTCACTATTGTCTAGTGAGGCAGGACTTGTAATAATATGAGCAAACTGAGAGTCAGAAAGGTCGTGTGACCAGTCATTAGTACAGCCAGCACTTGGGCCGGGGTCTGACCAAGGCCCTGGTCCTTTTTATTATTCCTTTTAAAAAGAAAGTAAGTGTAAGTGTGTATATATGTATATTCGTGTATGTGTGACTGTGCAAACACCTATGCATGTGAAGACATGCACACATATGTATGTGAGCACATGTGCACACATGTATGCATGTGTTCTGTTACATGTGCAAGTATGCATATATTTGGGCACAAGTGTTCTCATGTCTGCATACATGCATACATTTGAATGTGTGCAGGTATGGAGTGTGTGCACATGGTTGCATGTGAGCATGGTTGTGTGTTCATGTAAGTATGCATAAATACGTATGTTTACAGGACACCTGTGTGTCTCAGTGGGTTAAGTGTCTGCCTTTGGCTCAGGTCATTATCTCAGCATCCTGAATCAAGTCCCATATAGGGCTCCTTGCTCAGAGGAAAACCTGCTTTTCCCTCTCTCTTCTGCTTCTCCTGCTTGTATTCTCTCTCTCCCTGACAAATACATAAATAAAACTTTTAAAGAAATATGTGTGTTTACGTGTGTGTGTGTGTGTGTGTGTGTGTGTGTGCACGTGCATGGTGAAGGCAGGAGAAGGGAGGCAATAGGTGATGTAATTCTAAGACAGTACAACTCTTTGATTAATTTTTCAATGTGTTTTATTCTTTGAAAATTATACAAGGTATCAAAGAGCAAAAAATTATGAAAATGTCTCCTAGAGTCAGCAGCTGGCATCTTTGTCACTAGGCACTCTCTCTTTTTTTTTTTAAAAGAAGCTACCTCTAAGATATGAAGTCAAAGTAGCTAATTTAGAAGAAAAATTAGAGATCTTGTTGACAAGTACATGAGAATTGTCTGAGAACCTTATTAAAATTAAAAAAAAAAGTTTCCTATCCAGCCCTACTGAATAATAATTGACGTGTATTAGTTTCAGGTGTATAACATACTGATTCAGCAATTCTATACATTACTCAATGCTCACTACTATAAGTGTGATTGCCATTTGCCACTATACAACATTATTACACTATACAACATTATTACAATATCATACAACATTACTGCAATAGTCTTACACTCTACAACATTATTACAATAGTCTTTTCAGCAAATGGTGCTGGGACAACTAGGTATCCACATGCAAAAGAAAGAAGTCACACTCCTTGTTAATAAATATAAAAACCAAATCAAAATGTATCAAAGGCCTGAATATAAGAGTGAAAACTATAAAACTCTTAGAAGAAACATAGGTACAATTGTTTGTGATCTTGGATTAGGGGATGATTTCTTAGATGGGACACCAAAATCACAAGCAACAAAATAAAAATAGTTACTTGGACTTTATTCTTAAAAGTTTTGTATTTCAGAGGATACAATCAAAGAAGTTAAAAACCAACCCTCGGGATGGGAGAAATAATTGCAAATCATGTATCTGTCAAGGACTTGAATCTAGAATGTGTAAGAGTTTTCTAACTCAATAATAAAAACCTAAATAACCCAATTTAAAATTAGGCAAAGGATTTGGATAGATGTTTCTCCAGAGAATATATACAAATATCCAATAAGTACATTAAAAGATGCTCAGTATCATTAACCATTAAACAGAAATCAGAATTACAAGATTGTATTGCATACCCACCATATGGTTGTAATAATAAATGCTGATAGTAACAAGTATTGGTGAGATTTCAATTAGTGTCCTCATACATTACTGGTAGGGATGTAAAAATGTGCAAGTGCTGTGGAAGTTTGGTGGCTCCTCAAATATTTAGGCATAGAAATGCCATGTGACTCAGTGGCTTCATTCATAGTTGATCCCCAAGAGAAATGAAAACATGCCCACATACAAACTTTCACATGGACATTACTGGCAATATTATTTACAATAGCCATAAAGAACAAGCAAACCAAATGTCTATCAAGTGATATATAAGATAAACAAAATGGTATATCCATATATAATGGATTATTATTCAGCCATGGAAAGGGCTGAAGTACTGATCCTTGCTACACCATGGATGAATCCTGACATTATGCTAAGTGAAAGAAGCCAGATACAAAAGGGCACATATTGTATGAGTTCATTTATATGAAATGTCAACAACAAGTAAATCCCTAGGAAGATATACTTGTGGTTCTTTGGGACTGGGTGGGGGAGCTGGCAATGGGGAATGATTGCCAATGGATATTGGCTATATTTTGGGGGGTGGTGAAAATGTTGGCTTAAATAGCAATGATATTTGCACCACCATATGAATATACTGAAAAGGACTGAACAGTACATTTTAAATGGGTGAATTTTAGGACATATGAGTCATATATTTTAAAAAAAGTGAACAAAGCACATGAAGAGGCAATTCACAGGGAAGATAGTTTATAAACATGAACTAAGATTTATATATAATGAAATAAAGACAAAACAGATCATTCCTACTTATAAGAATGGAAAAGTACAGAGAACCTCAATATTGCACAGTGTTGTTGGTGTGGAAAAAGAGGCATTCGCATTCCTTCCTGATAAAAATGTATATTGATAAAACTACTTTGGGAAGCAACAGGTTAATATCAAAATTTTAGTGTATATAAATTTGCATATATACACAAAACAGTATGTGCAACTTTATTCACTAAAACAGCTGTTTTCCAAGGAAGGAGAGACAATAAAGGAGTAATACCTTGTTGGCAAGGGAATTTAAGAAGACTAAAAAAATGACTAAACATTGGTCTGTTCTTTATTATCATTGTGTGCAGCTGATTCTAAACTGTCAATGTTAGAATGAATTCTTCCCACCGTCTCTCATTCCATGTTTGGTAAGCCATAGCACTCTGGTGCTGTTTATAAAAGCAAAAAACTAGAACCAACCTAAATTTCTATTGATAGGGAAATTGTCAAATAAATAACAACACATCCATATAATGAAATAATATGTAGCCATCAAAAAGAGTACAGTGATTTATGATATGGAATGATCTCTGAGACAAATTTTTAAGGGGGAAAATGTCAAGATGCAAAATGTGTGTATAGTATGCTTCAGCATATGTTTGATTTGCATAGAAGATTGCTGGAAAGTGCAGAAGAATTTTATCAGTTGTCTCTGTGAAGTGCAGTTGGGGGAGCTGAATTCTATAGGGAGCAAGAAGAAGACTGAGTTTTCAAAGTGTGTCATTTTTTTTATTATATGGGTTTTGAACCACGTTCATATGTTATTATTAAACATGTTTTGTGTATGTTTGTGTGTTTTATCAGGTTCATTCTTAATTTTTTTTCTGTGTGTGTGTGTTGGCGGGGGGAAATCCCTGGTCCTGGACATTTTATTGGATGCCTTTGTATTGCATCAGTGATGTGTTTGCCTGTATGCAAGAAAACAAACAATTCCACAAAAGTCATGGCCCTTAGGGCTCTATTTCCTTACATGATAAGAAACATGGATATGGGCATTCCTGGCCTGGCGTAGCTGCTCCAAGAACCATGTTGCTTCTGTCTTTGTGCTCTGTTCTCCTTGGCAAATGGATATGGGGATGATCCAACAGGGAATAATTTCTTGGGTTTTAGAAAATATAAAATGATTGCATAGTTTACAATTAAAAGTGATTGGTAGAAAGCATAAGAGACTTAGTAAAACCCATGTTCCCACTGGGAAGAACATAGTAAGCATCTTCAAATGAAAAGAGCACTGCGGTTTAGGACACGGATGTCGGAGTAGGATGTCAGCTTGAATCCTGACTTTACAGTAACCAGCTGGACAATCTTGGACAAGATATTTAAGCACTTATAACATCAACTTCCTGGTTTTAAAAAGTAGAAATCCTAATAGCTGCCTCAGAAGATTGCTATGGGTGCTAAATGATATAATGCATCTAAGGCTCTAGGAAGGGCATCAAATACTATCTGTCACTGTGGATGTTTCTATTACACAAACTTGGTTTAAACGGTTGTCCTGGTTCATGAAGAAAAGCTAGGTATTAGGTGTTCTGCTTCTTAGGAGTTGTATCCTGAAAGTCTTCCCTTCTGTTTTTAAAACAACAGAGTCATGAATGAACGTGTACTGTGCTAGCCTGTGTGAAAGGCCTAGATGTGTACCACTAGAAGGTACTTCATTACTACACAGGGACAAGTTAATTAATTTCTTGCTATATTAAAGATCCATCCATCACTTTACAGAAATTTAAATTTTACAAATGAAACCAATGTGCTGATGGGTGCATTCATGTATCATGATGTGCAGAACAGAGATTAAGCAAACAAGTTCCATTGAGGAGAAAAACCTTGTGCCTTCTTTGTCCTGATAGTCACCTTTTCAGGCTGGACAGCGGGGGGGGGGGGGGTTAATGTGTGAACTCACTGCTTAAATACGGGCCCGCAGAGGTCTCAGCTGTTCACGTACATTACCAGAGGCAGGCCTAGAAAACCACCACCACAGTTCCTTCTTGAGGCCATGATACCAGATTCTCAGAAATCAAAAAGTATGGGGCTATGAAACTATGAAATAGACATGCTGCTCTCTCTCTCTTTTTCTCTCTCTTTAACCTACATTGGGCATTTTACTTTTCCTACATGGTCGAAATTGTGTCTACCCAATAGGCAGAAGTACTTTGTTTAGCACTGCTTACTGAATTTGGGAAATTTCACCGAAGAGAAGTGTACATTAAGATAGCCATCAATGATTTTAGAAATTTTAGAAAGCAAGCCCTATGCCAGGGCCTAATCTGTATTCAGTGTTGATATTTGGTTGGGTGCTTGGAATCAGTTTGCAAAGCTCTTTGCAAAAGACTTTTTGTTTTTATAGAGAAGAGTGTATATTAAGTGACTATGGAAAATAAATACTGGCAATGCTTATATCTCTCCTAGGAGATTTAGTTTAGCAAGGTGACAGTCCACATTGATGACTGATCAGATTATTCACTTGATAAAATTAAGTTCTATTGATGGCAGGGAATGACTGTCTTTTTCAACTGTCTTTTTCATTACTCTATCCTTGTTGCCTGGCTCAGTGTCTGGCATATGGCAGGCAGAGCTCAATAAAGATGTATTAGCTGAAGGAATGGGGGGCACTGGATGCTACTTCTGTGGTATTTTGACTTTCATATGAATAGAAAATCATGTTTATCATTAATAAACACCAGATTGGACATGGTTATATAAACCTAATTTTTTTTCCTTCTAGACTCTTAGTTCCTTCTTTCCCCAGTTCCACTGAGAAGAAGTTGATAAAAGAGTATTGGTTCTTGACTCATTTCTCTGTCTGGGCAGAAGAGTACTCTTATTAATTTCTTCTCCTCAGATATTCTGCAAGGCAATCAAAGGCATTTTTCAGTCTTTTCCTCTTCTCCACCTCCTATATTTAACAAGTTACCATATTCTCAAATTCCATTTCAGAAATGTCTCTACTAAGGAAAACTATCCTGTTTGCTCTTCCTGGGGCACCTGGGTGGCTCAGTGGGTTAAGCCGCTGTTTGCTCTTCCTTAGTTTGGGCGGTCCTTATTTCTCAACTAAATATATATATATATTAAAATGTTATTTATATATAAAATATAAATAACATTTTAACCAGCCTTTCTGCCTCCAGTCTCTCTTCCTTCTAATCTGTCATCAATGCAGCAGACGATCCTATTGCTATTTGGTGAAATGATTTTTTAGTAGATGCAGATTTCCATCAAATAGAATTCTAACATGTTATCATTAGACCATAAAGGGATCATATCTGTTTTGTTCGTCTCTGAGACTACTGTAGAAGAGTCAGTAATAGGCATATAGTAGGGACTCAAAAATTTTTTGTTGCATGAATTAATGTTAACTGATATTTGAATACATTCCATGACTTAGTAACTTCTGATATGATGGCCATAAAAAATCCATATCCATTCTACCTGAACTGCCATTCCCCAGCCCTCTACTGAAATACGGTAACCCTATGAGTATTGATTGTGCTTTAGTCATGTGCTCATAAGTTTGCTAAATGGTGGGGATATAGGCAGCCAAGATGCCCATCCTCACATGAAGGAGGACTAGATCTCATTAAGAGATACGGGTTTTGAAGGGTCAGGGGTGGGAGGTTGGGGCAACCTGAGGGTTTTGAAGGGTCAGGGGTGGGAGGTTGGGGGAACAGGTGGTGGGTAATGGGGAGGGCACGTTTTGCATGGAGCACTGGGTGTTGTGCAAAAAGAATGAATACTGTTACACTGAAAAAAAAAATAAAATGAAAAAAAAAAGATACATACAGGCAGATGAATAATGTAATACACTGTGATAAGTGCCTTGATAGAATTTTCTACAAAACATGATAGCACAGAAGAAGGATTATATGATTATGAATTTCAGTGGTGGAGATGGCTGTGGAGCAGGAAGTTCAAGGAAGGGGTCATAAAAGAGGTGATGCTTGATTTGATTCTTAAAGAATCATTAAGTAAACTGTTTCCTTTGCTGTGCAAAAGCTTTTGATCTTGATGAAATCCCAATAGTTCATTTTTGCCCTTGCTTCCCTTGCCTTTGCCGTTGTTCCTAGGAAGATGTTGCTGCAGCTGAGGTCAAAGAGGTTGCTGCCTGTGTTCTCCTCAAGGATTTTGATGGATTCCTTTCTCACTTTGAGGTCCTTCATCCATTTTGAGTCTCTTTTTGTGTGTGGTGTAAGGAAGTGGTCCAATTTCATTTTTCTGCATGTGGCTGTCCAATTTTCCCAGCACCATTTATTGAAGAGGCTGTCTTTTTTCCATTGGACATTCTTTCCTGCTTTGTCGAAGAATAGTTGACCATAGAGTTGAGGGTCGATTTCTGGGCTCTCTATTCTGTTCCACTGATCTATGTGTCTGTTTTTGTGCCAGTACCATGCTGTCTTGATGATGACAGCTTTGTAATAGAGCTTGAAGTCCGGAATTGTGATGCCACCAACTTTGGCTTTGTTCTTCAATATTCCTTTGGCTATTCGAGGTCTTTTCTGGTTCCATATAAATTTGAGGATTATTTGTTCCATTTCTTTGAAAAAAATGGATGGTATTTTGATAGGGATTGCATTAAATGTGTAGATTGCTTTAGGTAGCATAGACATTTTCACAATATTTATTCTTCCAATCCAGGAGCATGGAACATTTTTCCATTTCTTTGTGTCTTCCTCAATTTCTTTCATGAGTACTTTATAATTTTCTGCGTATAGATTCTTAGCCTCTTTGCTTAGGTTTATTCCTAGGTATCTTATAGTTTTGGGTGCAATTGTAAATGGGATTGACTCCTTAATTTCTCTTTCTTCTGTCTTGTTGTTGGTGTACAGAAATGCAACTGATTTCTGTGCATTGATTTTATATTCTGACACTTTACTGAATTCCTGTACAAGTTCTAGCAGTTTTGGAGTGGAGTCTTTTGGGTTTTCCACATATAGTATCATATCATCTGCGAAGAGTGATAGTTTGACTTCTTCTTTGCCAATTTGGATGCCTTTAATTTCTTTTTGTTGTCTGATTGCTGAGGCTAGGACTTCCAGTACTATGTTGAATAGCAGTGGTGATAATGGACATCCCTGCCGTGTTCCTGACCTTAGCGGAAAAGCTTTCAGTTTTTCTCCATTGAGAATGATATTTGCGGTGGGTTTTTCATAGATGGCTTTGATAATATTGAGGTATGTGCCCTCTATCCCTACACTTTGAAGAGTTTTGATCAGGAAGGGATGCTGTACTTTGTCAAATGCTTTTTCAGCATCTACTGAGAGTATCATATGGTTCTTGTTCTTTCTTTTATTAATGTGTTCTATCACGTTGATTGATTTGTGGATGTTGAACCAACCCTGCAGCCCTGGAATAAATCCCACTTGATCGTGGTGAATAATCCTTTTAATGTACTGTTGAATCCTATTGGCTAGTATTTTGGCGAGAATTTTTGCATCTGTGTTCATCAAGGATATTGGTCTGTAGTTTTCATTATAATGTAAGTAGAGGAGCGGACTGTCCCAAAGAAGAAACAGCAAGTGTGATGCTGTCATAACTTGGATTTCATGGGAAGTAGAGTCTAAGTTGAAGTTTAATGTGCAGGCTGTCTATACAGGAGTGATTATGGAAGGTTCAGTAGTTACAGAAGGAAGCAAAAGAAGCAGAACTGGTCAGAGGGAAATGTCCAGTTGTGATACAGATCTAGGAGGATACGACAAGGACCTCAGAAGCTGAGATGGCCTTACAAGATTGTGAATTGTCCCCTCTTGGCCCAAAATGTCTATGTCTTTATACTCTGCATTGGTCATTAGATGTGATTTGCCCCTGGGAAGGGGTGTGACCTTGGGCACCTCAGCTTTCTGCAAGGAAGGATGCCAGTTGAGGGCTTTCCACAGACAGAATTCCCAGCAGCTGTGACAAGAAGTCCTTCCTTGAAGAGGGATCTGGGTTGCGTGTCTTCGATGACAAGGAAGGATAAAATAGCTTTCCAAGTTTATAAACCTGCAAGTAACTTTTTAATCACTGGGGCCTAAGGTGGTGAGACAAGTAGAAGCCTGATACTGACACTTAAGTGTAAATTCTTCAAACAGGAATATTTCATGCATTAGGGGAAGAATGAGGGTGTATTTGGGCAAAAGTTGACAACATCAGAGTGGCAGCAATGGGGAGGGAGAAGGACTGGAATCAAGACATAGTAAGCGAGTAGAAATTAAGGAATATTGAATGTGTATTGAGAGGGTTAATGAGGGGAATGGAGTGATTGAGAATGATGCATTCTTTCTAACTCAAAGCATTGGGCAGTTGGTGGCTCCATTAACCAAGGTGGGCAAAAGGGAATGGAGTACAGATCTGAGTAGGAAGTGAAGGAGATAATGAGCTCAGGCATGGACAGGTGGATTCAAAGATATCTGTGGGATATCCAGAGAAGTTGTTCAGTATGCAGATGGATGTGAGGTCTAGAAATGTAGGAGAGAAGAGTTGAAGACATACATTTGGGATCCTTAGCACTTAGATAACAACCTGTGGTATCGTATGAAATAGAAGGTTTGGGGCATGGAGACTTTAAGGGAAGAACCCCAACTTCATAGAGGATGGCAAGGCCTAAACCTATTACAGTCCCAGAAGTGTTGAAAGTAGATAGTGGGGGTTCATGAATTAAAACAAAATTTATTTTTCACAACACAGCAAACAAGGTAAACCTCAGCATAGTAGTAAGGGTTCCCTGCTTCCAAGTCCCATGGAGCAATATGATAGTCCCAGATAGATACTTGCCACGTGGTGGGTTGTGTTGCACCATAGCTGAGGAATCCAGGGCCAAGGACTCAGCATGCTTTGAGCAAGAGGCAAACACTGCAGCAAGCAGCAGACAAGCCAAGCCAGTAACATCTCCCCAGAGTGAGCACACCATAGTAGTCATGCTGTGGTCCCATTGACCTACTTAGTTGCCTATATGGCTGGCCACAGAAACAACTTAGTGTCAGGAGACTGAGAAGCCTTGCAGTTTGATACAGTCAGCAGGGACTTGCAGCAATGCTTAGGGCCCATGGTGAACTGCATCTACCTAAAATTATGTGACTTTTTTTGACCCTCACAAACACAATCAGGCCTACAGAGTATGGATCTCTGCCCCATTTACAAAGGAGGAAATTGCTTCTGAGAAAGGAAAACTGACTTTTCCTTCTCTAGCATATGAAAAGGCTATGACTGAAACATGCTCTTTTGACTTCTGTATATGCTTTAGTTAGTACTTAAAATGAAAAGCATAAGTCAAAATTGGGGATTCCAGGCTATGCCCAAGTTTGTAGCAGTCTGAAGTGTGTCAGATCTAAATGGGAATTGCCTTACATGATTCTTCTGTAGTTTGGAATTCACTCCAGTGAAATTGCCCAGCGAGTGATATTCCCAAAGCTGCCTTAGAATTCTGTGGGGGCAATGCTCAATGTTAATCAGAGGTGAAACCAAAAGGAACAAGCGTTGATAACTTGTATATACTTGCCCTTCCAATTTACCAGAGTTTCCTCTGCTGTGATTTCCAGTAATTGTAGAAAGTAACACCACATAGTTTCTCACTGAAAGCAATTAACGATGTAATGAAACTGAGATTCATCAACTTGTGTAGATTTTTACAAAATACCCTTGCTGAAGTCTGCAAAGTGTGCCCTAATGACCCATGAACAAGCCACACATATAGTCTTAAAATTCTACAGTGAGTTTTTAAGACAAACTCGGCAGTAAATGCAGTGGTTAGGCCGAAATATGTCATCTTGCTCTCTTTTAAGAGCTACTTAATTTTTTAAATGGAAATTGCAATTTAGCTGACAGTCATATCTTTGCTGCTGCATTGGAATACAGTAGATTTTAAAGGCATGGAGTAGAGTACACCATAAAAAGTGGGTCTTTGTGCAGAAAGAAATAAAGTAGAAACTGTGAGGAACAGTATTTGTTTCTGAATATTATTGAAGGTGTTTCATTATTGACTTCTTTAGTTGCTGTAGCAGAATGTTGGTAACAATGGACAGGGAATTAAGGAGGAGAAGTAGTTCAGGTAGAATGGAAATATCTTTCCAAATGGAAATATCTTGATTAAAAAAAGATCTTACAGGTATCTATGAAGACCAAATGAAGTTATGAAAATTCTCTCTGTTGGAACTGAGGTCTGTTTGGTACTAGAAGAATGGGTAAAGGCAGGGGATAAATCCCACAGACCAAACTGTTCTACTGATGCAGACTAAGGGAGATCCCAAAACTAGACCAGAGCAAATGTTTTGGAAAGCAGGTTGAATGTTAAGAAGAGTCAGATATTTGGGGTGCCCAGGTGACTTGGTCGGTTAAGCATCTGACTCTTGATTTTGGCTCAGTTCTTGTTCTCAGGGTCATGTGATCAAGCCCTGCATCTGCCTCCATGCTGAGCATGGAGCTTGCTTCAGATTTTCTCTCTCCCTCTCCAGCTATGCCCCACCATGCATGTGTGTGCACTCTCTCTCTCTCTCTTTCTCTCTCTCTTACAACAAAAAGGCCAAATGTTAGAACTCAGGGAGGTGAATGTCAGCATCAAGCTGGGGCCGTAGTGGGCATGTAGACCTGGGCTTGCTTTCAAAAAGATACAAATCCATGAAAAGAGCCAGAACACAAATTTAAGGCTTATTTGACATTTATCTGGTCAGTTATTGGCGATCTGACATAAATAAGCATGGGTCATAGGTAGAGAAAGAGGAGTCCCATATCTGTGAGCTGAGAGACTTCAGCCAGAGCCAGTTGTCAATGATAAGTCCTTTTCTAACATGACCCCTCAGCAATACTTGCTACTTTGGATTATTCTTCTCTTTCTTAAAATGTCAATTTTACCAGCTTTCATTATACTGTGCTTTCTTAGGTGTCCTTCTTGACCTTATTTACTGGCTCATCTTCCCTCTGGGCTTCACTACTAAATATTAATGATTCTCAAAGCTCTGTAATGGGCTCTTTCTTGTTCTCTGCTTCTCTCTCTCTCTCTCTCTCTCTCTCTCTCTCACACACACACACACACACACACACATCTTCAATTTAAATGTAGGTCCTGAATTTAGCCCAATGTTTCTCACCTTTGCTTTGAAAAGAGAATAATGCATTGATTCTTTTTAAAAGGAAGAAAATTTATACAGATGCCCGAGCATTAACTTTAATTTTTCTTGTACTATTTTGATAATAATGTTTTAAAGATATAAATTCTGTGTATGTGTGTGTGAGAGAGAGTATTACTTATAATTAAAGCTGAAATGGAAATATCTCAAATTAAATATAATAAAAACTACAAAATCACAGCATAATATTACAGATAATGTGGTTTTGTTAAAAGTAAGTCACTTCGTTGTGGACATGATGCTGACTGCTAAAGGGTAGGTTCTTTTGACTTCTATATACTTTTGCCATCACAGTGAAAACAGAATTTTTAAAAAAATGAAATTTCCCTGAGAATATGCCTGTGGACCCCACTTTGAGATGCCTCACTTTGAAGTTCCATGGGAAAATTAAATTGGAAATGTCTAAACTAAAGCCATCATTTTCTTCCTCATGGTTTCTTCCTCCTTAGCCTGTTTCCTATCTCTGCAGTGGGTACCACAAGATTTATCCAGTAGTATCCATAGGTCTATTGATCCAGTATCCATAGAAGTAAGAAAACAGATTCATTCTTGACCCCTTTCTCCTCTCTGTTCTCTATAGGGAATAAAACATCAAGTCTTGCTGAATCTACTTTTTATATATCTCTAGAATTATCTCACTGCTGCTGCCCCATTTCACACAATCAACAAACTAAACCCCAAATAGTTGTTACAATTTTCTTTGTTTCCTGGTTTGTCAGAAAACTAATATGATAAATTTGATCTTGAACTAAGATCTTACTTCAGATGGGTATGCTGGCTGGTTGGACACTTACTTTTTAGTATAGTATTTTCATTGATTAAATAGTCATGAAAAGTACATTGCAGAGACTTTAGCCAATGGACTGTTTGCTTGATTTGTGATTGCTTTTTGGTTTATTTGCAATTGGCTTCACTCCAATGCCCAAAGTACAGGGGAAACTACTATAGATTACCTTAGAGTAATATTTAGATTCCTTATTTCACAGTTGAAAAGGTTTAGGCAGAAGAGTATACTCCTATAATGGAAAAACTATGGTCTTAAAATACATAAAGGTCATGATATTTTTTTTCTTCTACATGTTTAAATGCAATCTCCTTTTGTGGGAGGAAATGGGGTGGGTACAGTGGGAATGGAAGAAGACTTCATAGGATGGCATAGGAGATCTATCTGACTGGATCTTAGAATCTCCATTTTTTTTTAATGTTTTTCACCTACACATTCATGTGACATAGTACCTAGAATACAGAGGTATTCAAATATTTGTTGAATGAGTGAATTCTCAACTCATCATTGCCTATCCACACTCCCACTGGTCCTGGAATCTGCTGAATGACAAAATCATAAAGTCATGGAATGTTAGAGATGGCAGAAACTTTCAGGAGCCTCTAGTGCAAGAGGTTTCCCCCTCTGGTCAAGGAAGGGACTTGATGAGTTCTGGGTCTTCCTGCCCTCACTTAAACGAGAACTAAAACTCCTCAGTATCTGTTACATACTGTGGTTCCCAGCGAGATGTTCTTGGGAAAAATATTTCTGTATTTAAAACTATAAAGTGGAGTTTTTCTTTTTCAAGTTTGGTTTGGTCCAAGCCCATCACTTGGCAGATGAGGAAACTGAGGCCCAAAAAGAAGAACATATTTTTAAAGGTATGCAAACTAGGGTTCAAAAGTCTGCTTTCCATCTCCAGAAAACAGAGGAGGAGAATCCCAGGATCTTGCAAATTTGTTGCATTACAATTCCTCACTCTGCATTTGCTACCCTATCTATTGTGGTAGGCATTTTTCTGAGTGAAAATAATATGAAATCCTAAAATGTCTGAATTGGAAGAGATACAGAGATAATCTAGTTCAAAACTTTTATACTTCTAGGCAGAAAAAAATTCTTCATTTGAATAAGATATTACATGAAATCCTGTTGTTTCAACTTTTTTTGATATTTCATAAATATTTGTTGGGTATTCTCTTTCTGCAGATACAGTAGTAAACAAGACATGGTCTTTACTTTCATGAAGGTCACATTCTGTTGTGAGTGTAGGAGGCTTAACTGATAAACAATATAACCTTATAGAGGAAATAGAGATAGACTTTTGTAATAAACCAATCATTTGAAATAAATCAAGGATGAAATCCAGACACTATGAATTTTTTTCCCTATGCCTATATTTCATTATGTGAAAATTAAATATCAGAGTTCCAAATCATGTGTTGCTAAATGGTGTTAAAAGAAGAAGGACTGTTTTGATAAAGTGTTGATTTCTTTCTCATGAAGAAAAATATGCTAGTTAAAAAAATTATATGTAGCTCCTTCAGTTGGCTTAATCCAGTGATTATATATTGTGATAGGTGATGTGAAACAAAGAAAGTACTATGATAGGGGACACTTGAGGCTGTGGGCATTTATACAGAAGAGTGAGGCACAGTGTCTCATGTGTGGTAGTATAGTTTTGTACTTCACAAAGGTACTCACCTGAGGGGCAGGTGAGAGCAGAAACAGCTCAAACTCTTGCTGTCAAGTTAAGTGCCCTGAATCAGGTAGCATTTTCTTGGAATTTCTTCCTCCAAAGGCACTGCCTGTGCTCCAAGGCCCCTGCCTGCAAGGATGAGCCCCCCTCACAGGGGATGTTCTTCTCATTGCACAAAAAGGCCACAGAAGAAAGCTGCAGCCCTGATCAAGGAAAATGTCCCCTAGGAGGTGACATTTCCGATTTGACTTAAAGGGTGAGGAGTCCGTAGGAAGATCTGTACTTGAGGCAGAAAAACAGCAAGCAGTTGTCTGGTTGTCCTTTAGTTGGAACTTTTGCCCGGTTTATTTGAGGAACAGTCAACTAAAGTGGCTACAACAGCATATGTAAAGGCAGGAAGAAGAGGAAGAGACGGAATAAGAGAAGTAGTGAGGGCCAGAGTGCATAAAACTTTCCAAGCCATTGAAAAGATTTGGGCTTTTCTTTTGAGTTGGATGGGATGTTATTGGAGGGTTATAATCAGAGCTTCTCTGATTAAAGTGCCTCACACCAGCAATGTGCGGCTAAATGTTTAACAACCCATTTTCTGGTTGCTGATTTCTGTGATGTAAGTACTCCCATCATGGCTGATTTCATGTCACTGAATGTGGAACTGAGAAGAGATGTTAACAGTCGGCATGGAGTAGTGCAGCACCTCGTTTTGCAGATATAAAAGCTGCAGAAATCAATATCGTGAGATCAAAGAAGACCTAGTTTCCCAAGCTAAGGTGTATGGGCTTCATCCTGTAGGCAACAACAGGAAGCCCGTTGTGGATTTTAAGCAGAGATAACATGGCTAAATATGTGTTTTGTGAAGTATTGGGGGTAAATTGTGGGTAGTGCATATGTTATATTCATCTTATAAATGAGAAAATGGGCATTAAAATGTTAAACACGTTATTCTAGCAAGGTGATTCAAAGAGAATATTCGCAAAACCAAAACACATGAGTTAGAGGCAAAACAGAAATTTGAACCCAGGTTTTCCAAATATCCCTTTTGACAAAGCATCAGTAAAAGGGAAAGAGAAGATACACTTTCTTTTTTTTTAACCAATAATGATGAGAAGATACACTTTCTTGACTTGAGATATTTAAAGAAGAACAGCCAAAGGTCCTGTGGGAGGGGCGCATTGGCAGCACAAAGGTCTGTGTCTTGTCAGTAGTCTAGTAAAAATGTTGCTATTGAAATGGGTGATTTCTAAAAAAGTTGTATCATCTCCAAGAATTTTGAAACAGTGGAGAAGATGGAATTAAAACAATTACTAATTTCACTTTGTCTCCTTTTAGAAGGATAAACAAATGGCTGAGGATTGCCACTTATAATACAGATCCATTAATAAACTATTTAACTTCAACACTAAAATCCCTTAATTGCACAAGGCTTAATAGTGCATAATCAACCTGACAGAGGAAATAGAGGTAGACTTTAGTAATAAGCCAATTATTTGAAATACATTGAGGATGAAAGGCAGACTCAAGTTAATTAATTGAAATTAGTATGTGATTTCCACATTTTTTTACTACTTCTCTATTTTATTATGCTACAAATTAAGTACCAGGGTTCAGTTGTATATTGCAAAATGGTGTTAGAGTGTGAAAAATTTTTAGATAAAACGTTGGTTTCTTTCTCATGGGGAAAACTATGTGAGTTAAAAAATTATACATGGTTTCTTCAGTTGGCTTAAACCAGTATCAAGAGGCATCTTAAACAAGGTGAAATTTGTCATTTCTCTTGGAATACAACCAAGAAGAACTAATTAGCGGGAAAAGTTTTCCCTGCAGCCTGCAAAATTAGTCTTGAGGTCAAAATAAATGGTAATGAGAAAGTTGGGTTATTAAGTCTAAGCATAGTTTTCAAAGGATAAATATAAAAGGTCATTGAATAGAAGATTATCATAGAGAAGCTTTCAAGCTTGCAGATTGAGATTAGTTAATATAGGTTGCTGCATTTTTAACAAATTTGCATCACATACATTTCCTTCATCTCTACTGAATCATTAAATTAGAAAATATAAGCTCCCTAGACATTTTAATAAGAGGGTTGAATTCAAATGTTCTGGTGTCTTAGTTTTTCAATAGCAAACCGTTGGCTTATTTTCTCAAGTAACTATACTCTTACTTAAATAGAAGCAGAACACTCTCTATAATTTTTATCCAGTGAGTGGGAAACTCATAATTCTTCCTGCCTTCTATTTTTCTTTCATTTGTACATTCCACAAAGATTTCAAATATTTATTGAGCATCTATTTTGTGCAGCACACTGTGGTAGCCACTGTGTTAAATATATCAATGAATCCATTATAAGGATTCTGGATCCATTAAGGATGTAGCTTGGTAGGATAAATAAAACACATTCTTAATTTGCATACCACAAGATGGAATGTTACAAATATCACATGGGAAGTACAAATGCAATGTTTTGGGAGCCTAGGGAAGGAAGATATTATATCTCATTGGGATAAAAGTGAAGGCTTCTATGTTAGAATAAGAACACATGAAAATGAATGGTGAGAGGGCATTTTAGATGGTAGAAATAAGTTTGAATAAGGACTTGTTGCTGAGGAAGAACAAAATGCATATGAGGAGAATGTAATTCAGTGAGGCTGAACTCTGGGATGGGTATCAAGAAACATAATGGGAAAGGTGGGAAATGTAGGTTTGTTAACTACTTTATCAGTTAACAACTATTTTTTACTTGGAGTATACTTAATATACAGTGTTACATTAGTTTCAGGTGTACAGTTGCATGACTCAACAATTCTATGCATTACTCAAACCTTATCAAGATAAGTGTACTCTTAATCCCTTGGTCTATTTCCTTCATACCCCCACCCACATCCCCTCTAGCAATCACCAGTTTGTTCCTTGTATTTAAGAGTCTTTTTTTTTTTTTTGCTGTTGGTCTTTTTTTTTTGGTTTGTTTATTGGTTTGTTTTGTTTCTTAAATTCCATATATAAAGGAAACCATGTGGTATTTGTCTGTCTTTCTCTGACTGACTTATTTCACTTATCATTATACCCTCTAGACCCATTCATGTTTTGCAAATGTTAAGATCTTGTTCTTTTTTATGGCTGAGTAATATTCCACTATAGATCATATATGATATCATATATATCATATCTTTATCCATTTACATATGGATGGACACTTCAGATGCTTCCATATCTTGACTATAGTAAATAATGTTGCAGTAAGCATAGGGGTGCATGT
The DNA here is from genome assembly GCF_922984935.1 of Meles meles. NCBI lineage: Eukaryota > Metazoa > Chordata > Mammalia > Carnivora > Mustelidae > Meles > Meles meles. The sequence continues at coordinate 126,071,974 of NC_060087.1, read as the reverse complement.
ATCTTTTGGAATTAGTGTTTTCACATTGTGTGGGTAAATACCCAGTAATGGAATTACTGAATCATATGGTAATTTTATTTGTAATTTTTTGAGGAAACTCCATACTGTTTTCCACAGTGGTTGCACCAATTTTCATTGCTATCAACAGTGCATGAGGGTTCTTTTTCTTCACGTCCTCACCAAGAGTTTATTTCTTGTCTTTTTGATTTTAACCATTCTGAGAGGTATAAGGTGATATCTCACTGTGGTTTGATCTGCATTTCCCTGATGAGGAGTGATGTTGAACAACTTCTCATGTCTTTTGGCCATCTTTATGTCCTCTTTGGAAAAATGTCTACTCAGGTCCTCTGACAATTTTAATTGGATTATGTATTTTTCTGGCATTGGGTTGTAAAATTCCTTATATATTTTGGGTATTCACTCCTTATGGATATATCATTTGCAAATATCTTCTCCCATTCAGTAGGTTGCCTTGTTGTTTTTGTTGATGGTTTCCTTTGCTATGCAAAGGTTTTTATTTTGGTGTAGTCCCAGTACTTTGATTTTGCTTTTGTTTCCCTTGCCTGAGGAGGCATATCTAGAAAAATGTTTCTATAGCTGATACCACAGAAATTACTATATTTTCTTCTAGGAGTTTGATGGTTTCAAGTCTCACATTTAGGTTTTTAATCCATTTTGAGTTTGTATTTGTGTATAGGGTATGGAAATAGTCCAGTGTCATTTTTTTGCATGTAACAGTCCAGTTTTCCAACAACACTTGTTGAAGAAACTGTCTTTTCCCCATTGTATATTTTCAGTACCTTTGTCATAGATTACTTGACCATATCATTAGTCAACAACTATTTACTCAGTACCACCTATGTCCCAGGGACTGGTCTAGTGGTGATGGAAGAATGGACAAGACTGTCTTTTATCTCACATAATGTTGAGAAATTCCTTGGAGTCTAAATATAGAATTTTGATAGTCTATAATTAAGAGGATTATCAAAAGTAGTATGGTAGGAACATGATCATAGTTTTTCAGAAAAAAAGTATCTTACAAAACTATTAGCTATGTGTTTTCACTAGGTAAAACTTAAACTTCTGGATAAACCTGTGCCATTCCCAGTTAACAATTGTAGAAAGTAAAACAATGAGCATAAAAGAAGATTTGTGTAGAATATCTTCTTTTAAAGAATTAATTTCATATCTGTCATCTCATTTGTCCCTTCTGTATATCCCCACGAGGTCAGGTATTATTAAAATTATTTCCATTTTATAGATGAGGCTTAGAGACCAAGTGACTTGCTGATAAGCATACAGATTTAAGTGTCTGATCCAGGATTTGAACCCAAATATTCTGTCACTCCTATTCTTGTACTATTTTTTTAAACATTCTTTAGCCTCTATAGAATCAAAGGCTCCAGAAACAATCTTCCTGTGCATATTTTTTTCCTGTTTCATTTCCCATTCCATTATTCCAACATTAGATGCAATGAAACACTAAAAAGATTATTATGGGCATAGATTTCTGAAAATCTTTCAACTGTCAGTTTTGATTTAAATTAAAAACAGTATTGTGGAAATCAAATGAGCACATCACAAGGCTGGATCCCAATTGCATTGCAAATGCTGATTCCTTGACTTCCGGCGGGGCGGGGGGGGGGGGGGTAATGTGCATACTGTTTTACAACATTTCTGGACTGGTCTGTGTGAGTCTGCCAGAATCCCTTGTTGGCATTCTTTTTCTCACCCTGAAGATCCCCCATATTGATTTAATAGATCTTTCAGAAAGGTGACTGCTTTCAAAGGCTACAGCAATATTTATCTTTCATGGACTGTAAAAACGGCACTTCCCTTGAGAGGAGCTATATTGATTATTTATTAGAGTTTTATCCCAGTGGTACTTAGGTAGTAGGAGACTTCAAAGGGCGAATCAGGGTTTAGATACCCATTTGGAATGTTTGAAAGGCAGCAGCAACCCGCTCATAAATTCTTCTTGCTGATACAACAGCTGCATTAAATGGCACTGAGATATCTAGGCGATTATATAACAGTTCCATCAAAGAAGTCTTTGGCACCACATAGATAAGACCATCTATAACAAATATTCTCTGCATGGCTCCAACGGAAACTACAGGGAGCCATTCCACACTACTCAAGGCATTATCGTGTTGAATTCTCATAACCATTTTATGAGAGAACTGGTATTATCCCCCTGTATTGTAGACATGTGACTCTTGGTAAACACATCCTCCACCTTTGCACAAGCTAATTCATATTCTGGAAATAACCTAATCCACCTTGTCTGTCTACAGAACTCTATTTCAATGTTGAAAAACAGTGTAACTGTACCCTACTCTATGACACTTTCCCTTAGGATACTGACATTATTCTCATACTATAGAGGGCCAACCTTATTCATGGTCTTGTGCTAAGCATTTGGGATAGGATAGAACAGTCAAGCAGACAAACAAGAGTCCTTCCCTTAATTGAGATTTTTTTTTATGTGAGGGGAGAGAGACAATAAACCAAACAAGGAATACAAGAATTTAAGATTATTTTATGTGCCATGAAGAAAAGAAGACATGGTGATAGGATAGAGAATGAGGATAGACAGTGGGGATTGGATAGTCAGGAAAGACTTCCTTGCCTCTATCTCTTCACCTTTCACTTACGTTGTTACATTCACTGTGCTGGATCTGTTAGTTTCCTTGTCTTTCTCCCCAATAGTGCAGACTTCTTGGCAAAATGGGTGCTTCCCATTGGGAAGCTTCCCATCTCTGAATATGCTGGTATAGAAGAAGTACTTCAAAATATTTGTTGAACAGACTTGAGGGAATTCAGTTCCTGAATAACTGACTTGCTTCAGGTTATACCACTAGAAATATATAGATTAGGATTTGAACCTTTCATGTGGTTCCAGTCCATTGGCCTCCTTGCTGTTCCTTGAGCAGGTCATGCATGTTCCTATCTCAGGATCTTGCTCTACCTGTTTTTCTCTGCTTACAGTATTCTTTCCCCAGTGTTCTTTCCCCATATATCTCCTTGATGAACTCCCTTTCCTCCTTCATGTCCCCACTCAAATATCACCTTCTCAGTGAGGATTACCCTGTCCTCCCTATTTAAATTTCCAACCTGGCCCCTCAGTATTCCTGATCTCTCTTAACCAGTCTGGTATTTTTCCCCATGGCACTTATCATCTACCATATTAGGTGGCTGCTTTATTTATCATATTAATTGTTTATTCTCTTTCCCTAGCTAAAAGATAACTTCTAAAAGTGTAAAAGGACAAGATATTGTTCTATTTTGTTCACTTTTGTATCTTAAGGTCCTAGAACAGTGTCTGGAACCAATAGCTATTCAATAACTATTTGTTGGGTGAATTTTGAGTAAAATTAGTTTCATCAGACATTGCCCCTACATTACCAAAAATATCTCTCATAACTCATTACAGCTGGATCCCTTGATGCTGTCCTGCCTATGCGAAGTATAGCATAGTGCTGGGGCTTGGGTGAATAGCAAGAAGCATGGCACATTCTTAGGCTAAAACACTGCCTCATTCACCATTGCTGGATATCTCTCTACTTTATCATCAGGGTAAGAGTCATATGTCAGATCAGCTTCTGTCTCCTTGCTCCTGTTACTTTGCTAGACACACAGAGAAGATGTGTTCAGGAAGTGCTTGGTGAATCATCTTACATACAACCAGCAATTGGGCATTGTTGGGTTCTCTTCTAATATCTTCCAGAGTTTTTCCTCTAAAACAATAGCAGTACATGATTCTCTGGTTCATGAATTTGATCTGGTCTACTTTCCATGAGACTTGGAGAAATAATGGTAGTGATAGGCTCTTTTTAAAATACCCTTTCTCTACCTATTAATTTTGCTTTTCCGTTTATTCATGGAATTCCTGCATCTGAGAGCAAAGCAGCTACCAGTATGATTCTCTTACACTTGGCAAGCAAAGCCATCTTCCACAGCCAAATTGTATCTAAATAAATAGAACCTGACTTTGTAATGTTTTGCTTACAATACTTCACTTGTTTTACAGGGTGTTTTAGAGGTCATCCAAATTTTATTTAAATACTACTGCAGCATAAACATCCAAATTTTATTTAAATACTACTGCAGCATAAACATTACTTCAAAATGAAATTTTGAAACATTAAGCATATTCAAATGTGAGCTTTTGGTGGGTATGTTCTTTAACCTTAATTTATTTTTCAGAATTTGTCCTAATAACAAAGGGATTTGAGGACATGGTCATTGAATTCAAATTAGATAGAACAAAATCTCATTGCTGTGGAAGTTTAGAATCTGAAGCCCTGCATGTTTATTGTTACTATGTAACTGAGTTCCATCCCTTCTGACCCACCATTTTCACATAGCTACCTCATGGCATCCTAGTTTACCATCTAATGTAATTCCACAGAAGTCTAGTTTTCTCTCACAAGACATATAACACAGGAGACCCCATGGCTACACAGCCATACTATCTCTTATTCACTCAGGTATATAACTGTAAAAGTCTCCTCAGACATACAGCCATGTTACAGTCTGATATACATGCAAGTATGCACACACTCTTCCACTCACATATATGCATGTACACACACATTACAATCCAGTCCAATTGTTCCTACGGACATTCAAACAGAAACATAAACTTACTAATGCTTGAATCTTTCCTCTCTCCCTTATAAGAGCCTTAACTATGATAGAAAGTGCAAGCCCTTCTTCAAGTCAATGTAGGACATGATGGACATAAAAGAAGTAAATGAAGCATCTTTTAGTAACACTAAAAAAAAAAGTGAGAATTGTATATTTAATAGGTTAATATCTATAGTATAGCAATTACATGCAAATGTTCAGAACCTGAACAGTTAAGTAAGCATTTACTTTACTTGCTAAATATATATATTAGGTAATGGTAGTTGGTTTTTGAATAAAGAATTGAGTTCCTCTGAGATAGTCAGATCAAAACTTCCTTCAGCAGCAAGTGGCTTTAAGTCATAGACCTCATTCATATGAGCATAAGAAATCCCAATAGGACTGAATTATTCTCAGAGCTACACAGAGAAACTCTGAAGTTCTGTGGAGAATCTCTCTTGAGTATTTCAGTACAGTACTGATCAACACTTGCATGTAAAATTAACCTGAGACCAGGGAAAGAACTATCTAATAGCATCAGAGATGACAGTTCATGAAGCTCACACAGGACTGGTAATAGTATCTATTCCAAATTCTAGATTAAAAAAACCTCAAGATTGGCAAAGCATTGAGTACTCAGAAGAGTCTTGCCTGAGTAATGGGGAATAATTAGCCATAGAGAAAACATTGGTCTTTTCCTGCTTAACAGGTCTGAAAAAGCAAGACCCAATAACATCAAAGTATCTCCAAGTAACTTACTTGTATCTGAAAAAAGTCTCAAAAATATTTATAGAAATACCAAAAAAAAAGTCTGAAAGAATAAAATACTTAGAAAGAATTTTAACCAAGGAAGTGAAAGACAACTCAATCTTGAAAAACGAAGAATAAGAGAATAAGGTTGGAGGTATCATGCTGCCTGATTTCAAACTATACTATAAAGCTATAGTAATCAGAGTAGTATGGTATTGGTGCAAAAACAGACAGAACAATGAAACAGAATTCAGAGCCCAGAAATAAATCTGCACATATGTGGACAATTAATCTGTGACAAAGGAGCCAAGAACATACAATGTAAAAAGGGCAGTTTCTTCAGTAAGTGGTACTGCTAGAACTGGAGCCAAATGCAAATGAATGAAATTAGACCCCTATCTTATACAATGCACAAAAAATTAACTCAAAATGGATGAAAGACTTGAATGTTAGACCAGAAATTATAAAATTTTGGGATGAAAACATGGGTGGTAGACCCTTGGCTTCTGAGCAACACCTGTCATACAAGTTTAAGTTTGTATTAGTGGACTAGGTAGGGATTTCCAAGACACTTTGTAGTCCCCAAGCACACATATATTATAAAGGAGACTACTGACCCAGGACCTAAAGAAATAAGAATTAATTGCATAGGACTAAGAAACTCATAAGAGATATTTAATTGTGGTTATCTGGAATATTGGTAGCATAAATTTTATGTTATTCCATATTAGAAAGGCCTTTATTTTTATTTAGATCTTTCTAACCACAGTTTAGTGGATTATGTTTCTGTAAACAAACGATTCTCACCTCTTGGAACTCAGAGCAAATACATTTAGAGAATCTCCTTTCTTTTCATGGCAATATAATTATTGACATTGGCTTATAAGAATATGTTATCCTATTCCTCAAAATTTGAAAATAGAGTTACCGCATGACCCAGAAATTGCACTACTAGGTATTTACCCTAAAGATACAAATGTAGTGATCCAAAAGGGCACGTGCACCAGAATGTTTATAGCAGCGAAGTCCACAATAGCCAGACTATGGAAAGAGCCCAGATGTCCATCAACAGACAAATGGTTAGAGAAGATGGGGTATGTATACACAATGGAATACTATGCAGCCATCAGAAGAAATGAAATCTTGCCATTTGCAACAGTGTGGATGGAACTAGAGGGTATTATGCTAAGCGAAATAAGTCAATCAGAGAAAGACAATTATCATATGATCTCAGCCATATATGGAATTTAAGAAACAAAACAGAGGGGAAGGGAGAAAAAAATAGGGGAAGAGAGGAAAAAATAAAACAAGATGAAACTAGAGAGGGAGACAAACCATAAGAGACTTTTAACTCTAGGAAAAAACTGAGGGTTGCTGGAGGAGAGGTGCATGGGGGACTGGGGTAACTGGGTGATGGACATTAAGGAGGGCATGTGATGTTATGACCACCGATGAATCACTGACCACTACCCTTGAAACCAATAATATACTATGTGTTAATTAATTGAATTTAAATAAAGAAAAAGAATAAGCCCTCATTTTTACTAGGTTATAATTGTATATAATTATAACCTTTACCAGGTTATAAATACCAGGTATATAATTGACCAGTTCAGTTGTGCAACCAAGGCCCTACCTGGAGTAACATATTTGAGAATGATTCTGTTTTAATCAGATGTGGCAAGCCCACTGTTAAGAAACATATATGGAATTAAAGCCTACAAACCCCTCCGGCAAACTGGCCTTGTATCTTACTAGAGGGTCCTAATTTCACAGGTGGTTAGGAATCCACTTCCTGACAGATCAAGGACATTATCAAAATTGGGCGTGGGTAGGGGCTCAAGAAGACAGGATTTCACCTAAATTTATTGGTATTGTATATGAAATCCGGTGGAGAGTGTACTTTGGATTTGGTGTCATAGCCTTGGCAAAGAGAAAAACCATAAAAGTTTTTAAAAATTCAAACTCAAGATTTCTTCTGTAAACTTTTAGATAGAAGTTAATTTGGGGCTCATAGTACCTACTCAGTATGCTATGGTTCTACATGGGCAGAGCAAACTCAAGAAGACCTATGTAATTAAATAACATTTATGTTGCATATTGTATTTCTATAGAAATGAACATTTCAAACCTGCTGAAGTAAACCTTGTTAAAAATAATCTTTACATTATATGTTTATTAAAAAAAACCCAAAATTTGGAAGGGGAGGCGAACCATAAGAGACTATGGACTCTGAAAAACAACCTGAGGGTTTTGAAGGGTCAGGGGTGGGAGGCTGGGGGAACAGGTGGTGGGTAATGGGGAGGGCACGTTTTGCATGGAGCACTGGGTGTTGTGCAAAAACAATGAATACTGTTACGCTGAAAAAATAAATAAAATGGAAAAAAAATAATAATCTTTGGAGATTGTTTATAACAAGAGTGAGTACTGTCAGAAAAAAAATTTGAAACTTGGAAATAAAACATTCTTTCAGTATTGGACAGGAGAAAAAGCCATTCAAGGCTTTCATAGGGGCATAAATTTAGCTTATCTCACTGTTTACTCTCTTTTTCTCGATACTCATTAATGCTTAGTTAATTAAGTAGTAAGTGCTGATAGGATCTAGAAGTCGTTTTTTGTTTTTTGTTTTTTTTTAATATTTTTTATTTATTTGACAGAGAGAAATCACAACTAGGCAGAGAGGCAGGCAGAGAGAGAGGAGGAAGCAGGCTCCCTGCAGAGCAGAGAGCCTGATGTGGGGCTCGATCCCAGGACTCTGGGATCATGACCTGAGCTGAAGGCAGAGGCTTTAACCCACTGAGCCACCCAGGCGCCCCTAGAAGTCGTTTTAAGGTAATCTTTTTACTGCACCATACTACTTTCCAATTATTTTTCACAAATCCATCAATAATTAATCATTTGGTAATATTGGTATGAGATCATCCCTGGGACTCGTCTTGATCATAATTTTTATATAACCCATTTTTTAGTATACTCATTGTTCACTTTTAAAAAATGAATGAGGGGCACCTGGGTGGCTCAGTGGGTTAAAGCCTCTGCCTTCGGCTCAGGTCATGATCCCAGGGTCCTGGGATGGAGCCCCGCATCGGGCTCTCTGCTCAGCAGGAAGCCTGCTTCCCCTCCTTCTCTCTCTGCCTGCCTCTCTGTCTGTCAAATAAGTAAATAAAAATCTTTAAAAAATGAATGAATGAGACAAACCATAAATGACTCTTAATCTCACAAATAAACTGGGGGTTGCTGGGGGGAGGTGGGATTGGGAGAGGGGGAGCGGGCTATGGACATTGGGGAGGGGAGGCGAACCATAAGAGACTATGGACTCTGAAAAACAACCTGAGGGTTTTGAAGGGTCAGGGGTGGGAGGTTGGGGCAACCTGAGGGTTTTGAAGGGTCAGGGGTGGGAGGTTGGGGGAACAGGTGGTGGGTGATGGGGAGGGCACGTTTTGCATGGAGCACTGGGTGTTGTGCAAAAAGAATGAATAATGTTACACTGAAAAGATAAATAAAATGAAAAAAAAATGAATGAATGAATGAATGATTTTTCTTCCAATTTGTATTTAAATTCAAGTTAGTTAATATACAGTGCAGTATTGGTTTTAGGAATAAAATTCAGAGATTCATCACTTACATATAACACCCAGTGCTCATTACGTCATGTCCCATCCTTAATGCCCATCACCCATTTAACCCATCCTCCCATACATCTCCCCTCCAGCAACCCTCAGTTTGTTCTCTATAAAGAGTCTCTTACGCTTTGCCTCCTTCTCTGTTGCCTTATATTTTTCCGGTGGAATTTTGATTGGAATGGCATTAAAAACATAGATTGCTCTAGGCAGTATAGACATTTCAACAATGTTTATTTTACTGATCCAAGAGCATGGAATGGTCTTCCATCTTTCTGTGTCTTCTTCAATTTCATTCATGAGTGTTTTGTAGTTCCTTGAGTACAGATCCTTTACCTCTTTGGTTAGGTTTATTCCAAGGTATCTTATGGTTCTTGGTTCTATAGTAAATGGAATCGATTCTCTAATTTCCCTTTCTGTATTTTCCTATTCTTCCCCTATGTTCATCTGTTTTGTTTCTTAAATTCCACATATGAATGAAATCATATTGTATTTGTCTCTCCCTGACTGACTTATTTTGCTTAGCAAATACACTCTAGTTCCAATCACATCATCACAAATGGCAAGATTTCATTCTTTTAGATGTCTGAGTAATATTCCTCTCTCTCTCTCTCTCTCTCTCTCTCTCTGTGTGTATGTGTGTGTGTGTGTGTGTGTGTGTGTGTCTGTATACACACATGTCACATCTTCTTTATCCATTCATCGGTTGATGTACATTTAGACTCCTTCCATAATTACTCATTGTTCACTTTTAATATAAGGTTCTAGACTTGTTAACTTGCTGATTTTTGTTTGGTACAAATGCAATTTTTTTTCAATGGAATAGATAACCTGAAATATCTATGACCTTCTGGACATGAACCTAACCTTTTTTCGATTAAATTTTCTATAAGTGCTTGATAAAGAATAGTGTTAAAAATTGCTTGTATCTATAAGCTGTGATACTTCTTGAGAGATACATTAATTTCTTCTGTACTTTAAAAGTTACAATGATCTTCGCAGATGATATGATACTATATGTGGAAAACCCAAAAGACTCCACTCCAAAACTGCTAGAACTTGTACAGGAATTCAGTAAAGTGTCAGGATATAAAATCAATGCACAGAAATCAGTTGCATTTCTGTACACCAACAACAAGACTGAAGAAAGAGAAATTAAGGAGTCAATCCCATTCACAATTGTACCCAAAACTATAAGATACCTAGGAATAAACCTAACCAAAGAGACTAAGAATCTATACACAGAAAATTATAAAGTACTCATGAAAGAAATTGAGGAAGACACAAAAAAATGGAAAAATGTTCCATGCTCCTGGATTGGAAGAATAAATATTGTGAAAATGTCTATGCTACCTAAAGCAATCTACACATTTAATGCAATCCCTATCAAAATACCATCCATTTTTTTCAAAGAAGTGGAACAAATAATCCTAAAATTTATATGGAACCAGAAAAGACCTCGAATAGCCAAAGGAATATTGAAGAACAAAGTCAAAGTTGGTGGCATCACAATTCCGGACTTCAAGCTCTATTACAAAGCTGTCATCATCAAGACAGCATGGTACTGGCACAAAAACAGACACATAGACCAGTGGAACAGAATAGAGAGCCCAGAAATCGACCCTCAACTCTATGGTCAACTAATCTTCGACAAAGCAGGAAAGAATGTCCAATGGAAAAAAGACAGCCTCTTCAATAAATGGTGCTGGGAAAATTGGACAGCCACATGCAGAAAAATGAAATTGGACCACTTCCTTACACCACACACGAAAATAGACTCCAAATGGATGAAGGACCTCAATGTGAGAAAGGAATCCATCAAAATCCTTGAGGAGAACGCAGGCAGCAACCTCTTCGACCTCAGCCGCAGCAACATCTTCCTAGGAACAACGGCAAAGGCAAGGGAAGCAAGGGCGAAAATGAACTATTGGGATTTCATCAAGATCAAAAGCTTTTGCACAGCAAAGGAAACAGTTAACAAAACCAAAAGACAGCTGACAGAATGGGAGAATATATTTGCAAACGACATATCAGATAAAGGGCTAGTATCCAAAATCTGTAAGGAACTTAGCAAACTCAACACCCAAAGAACAAAGAATCCAATCAAGAAATGGGCAGAGGACATGAACAGACATTTCTGCAAAGAAGACATCCAGATGGCCAACAGACACATGAAAAAGTGCTCCACGTCACTCGGCATCAGGGAAATACAAATCAAAACCACAATGAGATATCACCTCACACCAGTCAGAATGGCTAAAATTAACAAGTCAGGAAATGACAGATGCTGGCGAGGATGTGGAGAAAGGGGAACCCTCCTCCACTGTTGGTGGGAATGCAAGCTGGTGCAACCACTCTGGAAAACAGCATGGAGGTTCCTCAAAATGTTGAAAATAGAACTACCCTATGACCCAGCAATTGCACTACTGGGTATTTACCCTAAAGATACAAACATAGTGATCCGAAGGGGCACGTGTACCCGAATGTTTATAGCAGCAATGTCTACAATAGCCAGACTATGGAAAGAACCTAGATGTCCATCAACAGATGAATGGATCAAGAAGATGTGGTATATATACACAATGGAATACTATGCAGCCATCAAAAGAAATGAAATCTTGCCATTTGCGACGACGTGGATGGAACTAGAGCGTATCATGCTTAGTGAAATAAGTCAATCGGAGAAAGACAACTATCATATGATCTCCCTGATATGAGGACATGGAGAAGCAACATGGGGGGGTATGGGGATAGGAGAAGAATAAATGAAACAAGATGGGATTGGGAGGGAGACAAACCATAAATGACTCTTAATCTCACAAAACAAACTGGGGGTTGCTGGGGGGAGGTGGGATTGGGAGAGGGGGAGCGGGCTATGGACATTGGGGAGGGGAGGCGAACCATAAGAGACTATGGACTCTGAAAAACAACCTGAGGGTTTTGAAGGGTCAGGGGTGGGAGGTTGGGGGAACAGGTGGTGGGTGATGGGGAGGGCACGTTTTGCATGGAGCACTGGGTGTTGTGCAAAAAGAATGAATACTGTTACGCTGAAAAAAAAATAAATATTATTAGTATATTAAAAAAAAAAGTTACAATGAACACTGTTATGCTGTAAATAAACAAATAAAAAAAAAATTTTAAAAAAAGTTATCTCTAGAATACTTTGGAAAAAAAATTTTGATGAATGTGTTTATATGTTCCTGAGAAAGCAACTGAAAAGTGAGTGGGAGTAGGAGATAGTACTGATTGTTTAAAAAGTCGTATTATAGGGGTGCCTGCTTGGCACAAAACTCTTGATTTTGGCTCAGGTCATGATCCCACCATTATGAGATCAAGCCCCACAGCACACTTGGCACTCAGTGGAGAGTCTGCTTGAGATTGTCTCTCTTCCTCTGCCCCTCCCCCACTGTATTGAGATACAATTGACCTGTAATATTGTATAAGTTTAAGGTGTACAATGTGATGATTTGATACACTTACATATTGTAAAGTGATTACCATAGTAGGGTTAGTTAACATCTCCATTACCTTACATAATTAGCATTTTCTTTATGGTTAGAACATTTAAGATATACTCTCTTGGCAACTTTCAAGTGTATTGTGCAGTACTGTTAACTTTAGTCATCATGATATGACCACCATTAGATCTTCGGAACTTACTCATTTTGTAACTGGGAGTTTGTATCCTTTCATCATCCATGGGTGACTTCCCCCTTCCCTAATCCCTGGTAACTACCATTCTACTATTTCTATGGTTTTCCTAGCATTTCTTGGGCAGGCTTTCTTAATGGAGTCTGTGATGCTGTTAGTAGGATCCACAGCTCTTTAATGCTCTCTGAGAGTCCTATCTGCTGCTGTCCCAGCCCCAGCCATGCAGCTCAGGAGTCAGTATTCAAGGGTTTCCCTTGGATTTAAAGTGCATTCTAAACAGAAAGCAAATATCCAGAGGGTCTTGCTTTACCTAAGGATGTTTCTTATTTCTCTGTGAACATCACCATATCTCCCCACTGTCTAAGTCAAGAATTCCAGTGTGGTAGAAGAAAAAGAAATATGAGATAGAAAACTACTGAGTTGGATGTATGAGTAAAAGTGTCTTATTCTGCCTTCTGCTTCCACTAGTCAGTGAGAAGTAGTTGGATATTCTTTGCTTCTTCTACCCTTTTAATTGCATGTATTCTTCCCAGCCCATACTGCTTCTGGGTTGTTAACCTGATTGGTGAACTCAGAGCTTTCTACTATAACGTTGAATGATTTCAAATAAGTAGAATTGATGCGGAATAGGAATGTTTGGAATTATTGGGGAAAATTTATTTCTTCCAAAAACTTTAGAGATCATACAGAGCATTGAGAAGAATTGAAGGAGAAAGGCAAATATGCAAGTATATGAACATCCAATGCCTGCTTGTAAGAAATATACAAAGCAACATATATAGAAATAGAATTTTCTAAGAGGAAAGATCTTTACATTGGATGAAACACATAAACTAGGTGTTGGAAGGAATGGAATATATTTTTTTTAAAAAACTCCCTGCGGGTAGTATGAAACTCAGATGTAAACTTAAGATCTACAACAATAGGAAAACATGTATCATGTAGTTACCCTGGTTTTAGTATGAGTAAGAATATGAGTTCATTAAATAAAATAAACATTTTTCTTTCCACAAGCTCTAAGAGGAATTGGTTAAGAGGGGCTGTAAGAGGATTGTTAATAGTGACATCCTTGATGGCATTCCCCTGTGCAGTACATATGATACTTAGGAAACACAAAGGCAAAGACATTTTGTTCTTATATAATTGTGACTTTTTAAGGTGCCAGAGAGATATAACCTAGGCATGGTTAAATATGCTAGCAAAAAATGTACCTTTCTCAAGAATTATGTGCTTCTATGGGTTTATATCATTTTTTCTAGTACACCAGTCAATGAGCAACTAACCATTTAATCAATCAATAAGTATGTTAAATAAGGCTGAGAGTAGGATATTACCAGCTGCTATAATGAATACATATACAAATGTATAATGGTGTTATCAAAATATAGATTTATTTCTTGCTCATTTAAAGGTGCAGGATGGTTGCTTCTGGTTGCAGAAGTTGTTTCTTCTACAAATAATTATACAAAGGCCAAGGCTGACAAAGACCTTGCCATTGTCATATCTGGCCTCTGGTCTCCACGGTAATTTCCATTCAAGTCAACTGGAAAGGGAAAAGAACATGAATGCACTTGAGAATTTCTAATGCATCAGGGATTAATATGGCATACATCATTTCCTGTTCACATTTTGTTGGCTATATCTCATTCATTTAACCACTGATAATGCAAGTAAGCCTAGGAATTGCAGTATGTGAATTGCTAGCTGTCTCTGCCCTGTTTGTCATTATGGCTAAAATATTCTTTTGTGTCCTCCTCACACACAGCACACATTTGGGACTTCATAAATGAAGTGAGGCACCCCAAAATATCAGGTAGTCACTAAATCTAGCTCAATCAGATCTTGATATTTTTCCTTAAATATCAAGGAATATATTGGTTAATTAATAGGTTATGACTCCCCATAACCTAAAAAGACAAGCTAAGTTATCAGTACCTTCACCTCACTGTACTCAATATAGAATAGTGGAGTATAAGAAATCCAATTAAGAAACAATAAGAAATCCCATTAATAAAAGGAAAATTGGGAAATGCATAGCAATCACTGATCCAGAGCAATGAGAGAATTCTGTCAGGCAGATATTGTGAAATTCCCTGCCATGGCACTGAAGAAATTTCTGTGATAAGCAACTAATCCTTCTTTCTTAAAGGAGTTCCTTTTTTCTATTACTCTCAGTGGCCCCTGGCTACACATTCTGGCATATACTTTATTGTTCATTCTTCTTCATTGCCACATCTGAAGTGGGTGAGAAAGAAATAAACAGCCTCGACAGCTGACAGCTGGTAGCAGGCCCAGCAACTAAATTTAGGCTATGGTGTTTACTGCTAAATAGCTAGGCCATGGTGTTCCCTGCTGAAATAAACAATTCCATACAATATCAACATTATTTGAAAGAGATCACTCTGTGACCTTGATGAAATAAGAGGAAAAAACAAGACCATTCAGTAATCATGACTAAACACAAAAAGCAAGAACACCATGTAACCATAAAAAATAACTGAACACCTCTCATTCTTGGTAATATCACTAGTTTACCAATGGTGACCCATATTATTCCTAGATAAAACTTATAATGCTAAATCACAGAATTGTCTGTTTCCCGATAGCATTCAATCCAGGAAAGATTCCACATTTCTTTAAATCCTCCCTAAAATTATGCAGCATAAGCCCAAACATTCCCATCTGCTAAGGGCTGAATTGTGTGTACTCCTCTCCCCAAAATTCATATGTTGCAATACTAACTCTCAGGACCTCAGAATATGACTGTGTTTGGTGATCCTATATTTGAAGAGGTGGTAAAGCTAAAATGAGATCTTTAGAGTGGGCCCTAATCTGATCTGACTGGTTTCCTTATAAAAAGAGAGATTAGGACTCAACAGACACCAGAGTGGGTGTGCACAGAGAAGAGGCTATGTGAGGACACAGGGAGAAGACAGCTCTCTGCGTACAGAAGAGAAGCCTCAGAAAAAACAGAACCTGCTGGTACCTCAATTTCAGACTTATAACCTTCAGAACTGTGAGAAATAAATTTCTGTTAAGCCATGAACTCTGTGGTATATGTTATGGTAGCCCTAGCAAACTCATGTGCCATCCTAACTCCCTATTACTGAGGCACCCTAACTTCTCATGGTGTGTAGTCTTTCTTGCCTCAGCAAAGTAAAAAATCCTAATTTTGACTACAGGAGTTTCCCTGGTAGTCTTTGGTACTGGACTTTACCGTCAATGTGGAGGCAACATTTTCTTCTTGGGAAATGTACAAGTTTTGCAGCATGCTTCTTACTGGTGCTAACTTGGGATTCAATTTTTTTTATAGATTTTATATATTCCACTGGAAATTATTACTGAAAAAAAAAAGTTATGTTTGTATTAGCTCATAGGAAGTTTAGTGTGCCAGTAATTGCCCAAAGTTATTTCTCAGACATCGTTAAGTCTCCTCTGTTTCCTAGTTTTCTTATACAATGCCTCCCTCTCTTAACTTCACACTGCTACCTTGAGACCATCTGAGATTAGGGGTTTGTTGGTAGGTAACACTCTTAAACTGAGTCTCTTTGTTTAACTGCAAACTTTTAATGGGTATTTTTTTTCATTAAAATCTTTGTCAGACTTATTTTATCCTTTCTGGGTGCCAAAAGCAATTACCTTTTCTAATCCCATGGAAATTTCAAATTTCTGGACCCTATTTTTCTTTTTCATTTCCATTGCAAACCTCAGTATTCTTCCCTGATCTCATATTTTTCTTGTAATACTTCATTAAACATATTGAATTATCACCTTGCTAAACATAAGAAGCAACCATCAACACATACGTACACTCTGGCTTCTTAAAAACATTTTCTCCAGAGTCCATAGTCTCTTATGGTTCGCCTCCCCTCCCCAATGTCCATAGCCCGCTCCCCCTCTCCCAATCCCACCTCCCCCCAGCAACCCCCAGTTTGTTTTGTGAGATTAAGAGTCATTTATGGTTTGTCTCCCTCCCAATCCCATCTTGTTTCATTTATTCTTCTCCTTTCCCCCTACCCCCCCATGTTGCTTCTCCATGTCCTCATATCAGGGAGATCATATGATAGTAAACAACCTGAGGGTTTTGAAGGGTCAGGGGTGGGAGGTTGGGGCAACCTGAGGGTTTTGAAGGGTCAAGGGTGGGACGTTGGGGGAACAGGTGGTGGGTAATGGGGAGGGCACGTTTTGCATGGAGCACTGGGTGTTGTGCAAAAAGAATGAATACTGTTACGCTGAAAAAATAAATAAAAAAATAATATTAAAAAAAATTAAAAAAAAAAAAACATTTTCTCCAAAAGCTGCAGTTCAATAGGAAGATGGGCGGCCTTTCAAGTTATCAAAAGCAATGGTTTTACCAAATGTTTTATTATGAAATTAACACAGCTCTCAGCATTTTATTTTATTTATTTTTTTAATTTATTTACTTGACAGAGAGAGATCACAAGTAGGCGGAGAGGCAGGCAGAGAGAGAGGAGGAAGCAGGCTCCCTGCTGAGCAGAGAGCCTGATGCAGGGCTTGATCCCAGGACCCTGAGACCATGAACTGAGGCGAAGGCAGAGGCTTTAACCCACTGAGCCACCCAGGCGCCCCAGCTCTTGGCATTTTAATCTCCCATATCTATGTCCTTACAACCTGTTGCCTCCTCCCTGTCATTTTATGGTTCCTTTTTACCTCTGAATATAACTCTAGAATCTTAAGATGTTTAAAACTGATCTCAACAAATCTTAACCTATCCTCTTCCTTCTCAAGTGTTACCCATCTCAGTAAGTGGTCCTACCATATGCCAAGTTGCCCAAACCAGAAACATCTTTGTCTAACTGCTAAACCATTCACAAAGCCCTAAACAGCTCTTGAATCTGCCTCTCCTCTTCAGCTGCACTCTCATTTCTCTGATTTAGATTTTCCTAATCTCTAACCCAGATCATGCCCTAGACTTCGTTCTAACTGATCTTCTTACATCCTTTCACATTTCCAATTCTTTCTACACAGAGAGCTGCAGCCCTGTCCTTCATATGTCACTTTTCTCTACAAACTCTTTAGTGACTTTCTATCACCCTTGCAGTACAACCCAGACTACTTACTGTGGCCCACAAAGCCCTTGGTCATTGACCTCTGTCTAGTACTCTGACTTTAGCTCCTTCTGCTCTTATGCCTTTTATTCAAGCCACAGTGGATTCTCAGTTTCTTGAAATGCAGGCCATGCTCACTGTCATCTGTGAACCTTAGCACACGCTGACTTTTACTCCTAAAATACCCTTTATTGTACTTCTTTTCCTTTTCTTGACTACCAGTCATTTGAGGGGGATCTTGATTTAAATAACTCTCTTTCTCTTAACCTAGTGTCCCAATAGAAAATTCTGAGGTAGGGACACCTGGGTGGCTCAGTGGGTTAAAGCCTCTGCCTTCAGCTCAGGTCATGATCCCAGGGTCCTGGGATTGAGCCCCGCATTGGGCTCTGCTTGGTGGGAAGCCTGCTTCCCTTCCTCTCTCTCTGCCTGCCTCTCTGCCTACTTGTGATCTCTGTCTGTCCAATAAACAAATAAAAATCTTTAAAAAAAATTCTGAGGTAGATGTTCTTCCTATGTGCTCCTATATTATTTGAATTCTACCATTTTAATGTATATTAATCTAAAAATATTTATACAGTTATAATAATGATAACAAGAGAACCTGTAATAACTAGCTTTTATTGAATATTTACACTGTTTTTTGGCATTGTGCTGCATACTGAGAATGTAATCAGGAAAATAGATATGGCCATTGCTCTTATGGAGATAAAGGGTGATACAAACAAGTGAATACACAAAGAAAAATGTATTGTGTTGAATATATATATATATATATAGGATTGAATCAAATTAAATAGCTGATTTTTTACTTAAAAATGGTAATTTCACATAATTGGCTTAACAATTTTAAAAGTTTGCTTAGTAGTAAAAGAATACATGAAAAGGGAAAGCATAGGAAGCCTGGAGTGACTCCAGAGAAGGTAATCAAGAAAAATTTCCTAAGTATATTTTGAGCTGAGAATAATGAAGTGGACCCAACCATGTTAAGGTTGAAATAAGTTTTTCTAGATATAGGAAATGCTCATTGTGCTGAATGATGATAGCCTATTTTGATTGTTTTTTTCCACTAAATAGTGAGCATCACAATGACAGTCTTACCTTTGTGAAAGAGGAGATATGCAATTAAAAGTTTGCTTAATGAATTAAGGAGTGCACAGGTGACTAAATGGAACTTGACGCCTAGCATACCTCACATATTGGCTCCCATCCCATTTTTTTCTCAATTCATATCACCTAGTGGTTCTGAGATTCTTGTTTTTTCCTGTAACCAAAACGTTTATTCATTCTGACCTGCCTGCATTTTCTCATTGCAATTTCTTCTGCATGGAAAACTCTTATGTAGGAATTGGGGAGAGAGAGGGATAGCTAATACAAATAATTTAGAAATGACAACTTTATTATCTTGAACACAGAAAGAACAATTTACTTATCTATAAAATTAAATTGTATTAGACATTACACTTTATCCTGTGGAGAATCTGGAGAAAAGTGATGATGGAAAAAAGTGACCCTGAGTGAATACTTTATAATGATAGAAAATACCATCTGAGGAAATCCTCTGATTCTGGATCAGTATCTGCAAGATACATTTTTTTCTCTGCCAGTAAAATCTGTATACTATATCTATCTGTCATCTATCTATCTATCTATCTATCTGTCTATCTATCTATCTATTTTTCAACCTATCTCATTGTGCAGTATCCTGGGATGCCACATTCCAGAGGTGTTATTGTCCACAACTCAGCTGAGGCCTGCAATGTTGGTATTGATAAGTGAATATAGCAGAAAGAAGGCAGCAGAGGGCAGCAGGAAAGAAGCAGGCTGATTGCGTCTGCTTATCAGTAGCAGCATAGCCCTGCAGAGGGATTTTACAGAGGAGCCAAGACCAGCTAGCATTAAGGGTCAGAGTAAGGTGATATTGAGGCTGTTTGTGTGCCCAACCCAAAAGCATGAGAACCCAAGGCAAAATCAGAATTCATACCCAGGCAAGTCATGGGTTACTAAGTAGTAGCCAGGCCCCAAGAGGGTATATAGAAGACAGTTTACTTATATAACTATTCGTGCTACATCTTGCAGCAGACAGAATCTTTGAAGACCCTGGCCTGGCTCCTGGGTCTTGCCCTTCTGTTTTCTAAGATGACAAGACCCTGACCTAACCCTGAGCTGGTGCCGGGTTGGACTTACAAGCACAAGAAACTTAGTGTTTATGGGTGAAGTTAATCCCTTTTTGTTACTAAAGTCCTGGTAAGGGCAGATGTTGCTAACATATTTTCTTGGTCTTTTGTGGATTGTTTGTGAATATATCACCTATCAAGACTGACATGATTTTCACTAGATCATATCAGGCATTTAAAAAATATTTTAAAATATTAAGTTCTGGGATTCTAATGTACAACATGATGACTGTAGTTAATTACACTGTATTATATACTTGAAATTTGCTAAAATAGTATACTTGAAGCATTCTCACCACACACACAGAAATGTAACTGTGTGAGGTCAAGGATGTGTTAATGAACTTGATTGTGGGAATCGTTTGACAGTGTATATGTATATCAAAGAAAGCATCACCTCGTATACTTTAAATATATGCTGTTTTGTCAGTTATACCTAAATAAAATAACTTTGATTTTTATTTTGTTTCTAGATGATGATAATGGTGACCACCATTATTTTTGATGAGTTACTATTTGCTAGACATGATGTAAGAAATTTATGTACATGATATTATCAAACAGCATAGGTCAGCATCCTAGGTCCATCACTTACAAACCATGTGAACTCTGGGCTTCTGTGTCCAAACAATATAGATGGCACTGGAATTCCCAAGAAGCATAAAACCTGATCATTGATTTTATGGAACTCACAGACCAGGAGAAGTGTTTGGTCTAGTCCAGGGGTTAGCAAATTATAGGCCTATTCACCAAATCTAGCCCACTGCCTGTTTTTATGAATGAAATTTTATTGGCACACAATCATGCCCATTTGTTGACATACTGTCTATGCTTGCTTTCATGTTCCAGTGTCAGAGTTGAGTCATTACCACAGACAAGCATATTGTCTGCAGAGCCCCAAATATTTTTTAATCTGGCCCTTTAAAGAAGATGTTTGCCAAACCCTGGTCTGGTACAATGGTTTTAGGTCATCATTAAAAATCTAGCATACACTGGCTTTGGTATCAGATAGATCTGAGTTCAACTATAGCTCAGCATGTTACTTAAGTGTGTGACCTTGAGCAAATTACCCTCCATACTTTAATTTCCTCATCTGCAAAGATGAAGATAATAGTAATAACGACTTCATTTAGATAATGTGAGGGTATAAGGATGAAATAAGGTAGCGTAGGTGAAGAGCTTACCACAATGTCCAACACATAGTAAATGTTTATTTATATTATCTGGTATGGTTGTGAGCTCCTTATTGGAACCTCATTGGCTTTGCTGGAGCAGGATACTGTGGGTGGAGAATGATAGAGGATAAAGATGAAAAAGAAGGGGTGGCTGGGTTGCTCAGTGGGTTAAGCTTCTGCCTGCGGTTCAGGTCATGATTGGGTCCTGGGATCAAGCCCCACATTGGGCTCTCTGCTCAGCGGGGAGCCTGCTTTCCCCTCTCCCTGCCTGCCTCTCTGCCTACATTGCGATCTCTCTCTCTCTGTCAAATAAATAAATAAAATCTTTTTTAAAAAGATGGAAAAGAGGGTGCCTGGGTGGCTCAGTGGGTTAAGCTGCTGCCTTCGGCTCAGGTCATGATCTCGGGGTCCTGGGATCGAGTCCCGCATCCGGCTCTCTGCTCAGCAGGGAGCCTGCTTCCCCCTCTCTCTCTGCCTGCCTCTCTATCTACTTGTGATCTCTCTCTGTCAAATAAATAAAATCTTAAAAAAAAGACGGAAAAGAAGTAGCAGTGCAGGCCTCAGTGTGGGGCAAGGAACAGAAACCACTGACAGGCTGCAGAGTTTCCGTGTAAACCAATGGATAGCAGGGAGGCATTGAAGACTGATAAATGGGGGCAGGAGGGCTCAGTAGCATGATAAAACTTGCTGTTTGTGGAAGGTCTTATGTATCTTCTTTCTGTTCTCTTTTTCTTTCCTGTAGCACTTATCACTCTGATCAGCATAACACAGTATAATTTATCATTTGTTACGCATTTTTATTGCCTATCTACTACTGCTAGAATATCAGGTTTCCAGGGGTCAGAGCTCTTTGTTTTGATTACTAATGGATCCGAAGCACATAGAATCCTGCCTGACTCATACAAAGCAGTTAGTAACTGTTGAATGCATTTGGCCAGCAATGTGTAGGAAGGGCAAGATGCAGAAATACCACTTAGGACATTAGTGCCATTAAGTGTGAGGGCAAGGGTGCAGTTTAGGGTTCTGGCAATGATCATGGAACAGTAAGTATAACCATGTTGTTTTATTTTGTTTCAAATATTTTTTGGAACTTAGTAACTAATGAAGAGTGAAGGAAAACTTTGTCAAGTAAAATGTTTTTCTTCCAAAAAAAATTATACACCCAGTGAGCATTATACCTGGTTGGATCCTCAGGCCAATTAACAAGTATAATTTAGCAAACAACTCCTACTATTGTTTAAAAAATGAATCATTCAGGGTGTTGTCCTGCTAACATGTAGTTCTAGCCTTTTATCTTTATCTGAATTGCTGTGATTTGTTACAACCTGGACAATTTTATGACTCCAGTATAATTTTGTGTGCGGGTTGCATTCTTGATGCCTTGCTTAATTTTTATATGATTCCCATTCCCTTTAAAGACTTCAACATTCATAAATATACATTAAATTGATAATGTGGGGGCGCCTGGGTGGCTCAGTGGGTTAAAGCCTCTGCCTTCAGCTCAGGTCATGATCCCAGGGTCCTGGGATCGAGCCCCGCATCGGGCTCTCTGCTTGGCAGGGAGCCTGCTTCCTCCTCTCTCTCTCTCTCTGCCTGCCTCTCTCCCTACTTGTGATCTCTGTCAAATAAATAAATAAAATCTTTAAAAAAATAAATAAATTGCTAATGTGTAAAGCTGCTAAAGATGACATTTAATTTCTTAAAATTTGCTGATGAAAATGCACTTTCTGAAGGGTTTTCTCCTTTAGGATCTTAGGGTGGGTGAAAGTGCTGTCTAGAGTGGTCTATTTCTGCATCTGTAATTGCCTCATGCCTTTCATAACTCCAGTTTTCAATGGTAGATCAACAAGCCTGGCTGCTTCTTGTTATAGATATGAATCAGCCTCCCACTTTAGCTCTTATTTAGTGACCCCCCCTTTAATCTTCTTATTCCCCTGAGGAGAGCAGTTCCATTCAATTCGGCACACCACAGGTTCCTGAATGGATGCATTTTTGTCATTTTGCAAATGCCATTGTCTTTTGAAGATGCTTTCTGTTTTCTTTACCTTGCTAGAGGACAAGGAACAAAAATGATTATGGTATAAAATTTAAAACATTGTTTCTAAAACTTAAATTGAGAACCAAGGGGAAAACAAGAAAGAATAAGACAAGGAATTAGAGTGGTTAGAAGTCCTACAGTAATGGAATGGAAGATAATCATTGTTGAGGATTTTTAGAGACATTCAACCAGTACCATAATGGCACTTACTAAGCACTCATTTATTTATTTATTTTAAAGATTTTATTTATTTGACAGAGAGAAATCACAAGAGAGGCAGGCAGAGAGAGAGGAAGGGACGCAGGCTCTCTGCTGAGCAGAGAGCCCGATGCGGGACTCGATCCCAGGATCCTGAGATCATGACCTGAGCCGAAGGCAGCGGCTTAACCCACTGAGCCACCCAGGCGCCCCGCACTCATTTATTTTGATTTTGTTGAGGAAGGGGTTTCCTGAAGATTGCTTCCCTGGCCTGGTGACTTCCAGGCCCTCCAACCTAGTGTTACTTTAGAGGAGTGATACGGAAGGGTGGCCAAATCTTCAGGCTCTGGTATCAGATAGTCCTGGATTAAATCCCAGCTCTGCCACTTGTATTGTGACCCTGAAAAAGTCCTATACCTTTCCAAGCCTCAATTTTTATATTTGTATATCAAAGACCACACAAACTTCTCAAAGTTGGTGTGAAGATTCGAATAATCTATGTAAATTATTTTGCAACTCATAAATCTGTACATCATAGTAGTAGTAGTAGTAGTAGTAGTAGTAGTTTTTTTTGTTGTTGTTATTATTATTATACAGCTTTTCTGCTTCTGCCAAAACTAGAAAGCTAATTTTTTCCCTCCACATGTGGGTTTTAAGGAAGGCCCCTATCTCTGGCTGTATAGTTTCCTATGCTCAGTGGACTTCTCACCATCTTTACCGTTGAAGTTCTATTTTTTTTTAGATACAGTTACACTACACAATTCCCTTGATCTTCTTAGCATTTAAGAATTATGCCTTCACCTAACGTCCCAAATTAATTTTTGCTGCTAGCATTTATTCAGTCCCTAGCTGACAGTATCTGCACCAAAAGTGATAATCTTACATTGCTTTCCTGGAGCTGTAGCTAAATTGTTAGGCCCTTGAAGGCAGGAACCACATAATATTTCAGTTTCCAGCCTGGATTCTTAGTGTGGTACAAATTTATCCAGATGCTTTGTAGTATTTTAAGGTGGTAGCAATGGTGATATTGGTGAAATCTAAATTTAGCCTCGTATGTTCACAAGATCCAGGAACCTCTACTTCCTAGCTGTATGACCTCAGATAAGAAATTTCACCTTTGCGGGGCACCTGGGTGGCTCAGTGGGTTGAAGCCTCTGCCTTCGGCTCAGGTCATGATCCCAGAATCCTGGGATCGAGCCCCACATAGGGCTCTCTGCTCTGCAGGGAGACTGCTTCCCCCTCTCTCTCTGCCTGCCTCTCTGCCTACTTGTGATCTCTGTCTGTGAAATAAATAAATAAAATCTTAAAAAAATTCTTAAAAAAAAAGAAATTTCGCCTTTGCAAGCCTTGGTAAAGATTAAATGAGTTAAAACATTTAAAGTACTTAGCAAAATACCTAGAACATAGGAAGGACAAAGCAATTGATTAATACGTAGCAATACCTTGCTATCAATAAGCTAAGAAATACTACTTCTCCTCTTCCTCAGACTCCTCCTTATTCTTTATTACTATTAACTATCATTATTAAACTTTTATTGGCCACATCAGTAGCTCCTATTCTGATAGCTTCCTTTATCCTTCAGGTCTTCTGAAATTGATGTTTGACTTCACCAAGGAGTCCTGACACTTAATTTTCCCTTTCCTTAGGGTCTACTCCACATTGCCCATCACATTTTCCTCTCCACTGAGCCTGGATCCCCAAGTCAACCAACTTTGTCTTTAGGACTCTCAATGCTTAACAACATTTACTGTGCCAAACTTCAGCCCTGGGCCAAGCTCATACTATGACTTCATTTCTTTCTACAAGTTCCCAAATAGGGCTGGAGATCATCACTACCACAGCAGCAATCATGATCAGCTCAAGGACACTAATTTACCACTGTGAAGACTATTTGATATGCAGCCTCAGTTGAATATTTAATGCCACTGGAGAAGTTTTTCCTTGATCATTCTCCTCTTCCAGGAGAATCTATCTATTCAAATCCTTGCCAGTTTCCTCAAAATTCTTTCTCAATTCCTGAGAGTCTGTAGTAGGTCTTGAGGATTGTATTTCTAACAAGTTCCCAGTTCTTGCTGGTACTGCTACATCCCTTCCCAATTAAATATTTCCACAAAATAGTATACATATACTGTCTCCAATTGCCTGCTACCATAAACTCCTTACCCTACTTTCAGTCTTGTTTCCAAATCCATTATTTTACAGAAATAACTATTTGTGTTGGCATTGAGGATGCTCCTACATTACTATACCCAATAAATATATTTGGATCTTCATCTTCTCTGATAGAACTTGATACTTGCTATTCCATTCTTAAAATTTTTATGGTCTTACTGATATCATATTTTTTCAGTTATACTCTTTCCACTTTGATCATTTAGGATCTTACTTATTTCTTCTACTTGCTCATTTCTTTTATTTATACGTACAGTCTTTCAATCAGGCATGTGTTCATTCTTATCACTGTTCTCTAACTAAGTATTTTCCTGTGGTGATCTCATCCAGGATTGCTATTATATACACAATACTGGTTCTCAAATCTATATTTTTGGCCATTTTTTGATCAACCTCTGTCTGCCAGGGGTCTCACAAATTGCAGAAATTCATTTAATACTTAAACTTGTTCTTTTTTCCTGATTAATCAGGCATTGGGAATTTGAAGATATTATAACTAGAAGACCTAAGAACACTAATAGTCACACTTCCTAAAAGTCAAGATCATGACCAGTAAATGAAAACACAGTTTTGGTCTCAAACTCCAATGTATTTTAGTGTAAGTAGGGCTGTGCCATATAGAGGATTAATTCAAAATATTTATTGAGCACCTTCCCTATGCCAAATATTGGGATAAGTTCTGGGGATATAGTGCTGGTCAAAACACAGAGTAATCTGCTCTATGGGACTTAAGGTTTAACACATGAGACCGATATAAAAATCTCACTAATATATGATTGTTGTAGGAATTATAAAGGAAATGGAGAGGATTTAGTATGATAGAACAATGGAGGAATATATGTTAGGTTAGGGCATTAGTTTTGGAAGAACATCTTTGATGAAGTGGCATTTAAACTGAGTCCAGAAGAATGAATAGGAATTGCCCAGGTGAACAGTTTGAATATTTCAAGCAAAAAGATCAACATGGACAAATGCTTTAAGAAGAAAAGAATTTGGCATGTATAAAGAATAGAAACACTTCTTAACCAGAAGCTGAAGAAGTCAGGATCCATATCATGCAGGACCTTGTAGGTCATGTAAGGAGTTGATATTTTATTCTACATTTAACAGAAAGTCATGGTAATGACATGATCCAATTTATGTTCTAGAAGATCATTTTGGCTGCATTGTAGAGAATGGATTTCTCTTAGGAGAGAAAGAGCAGGGAAACCAGTTAGCAGGCTATTGAAATAATCTAGGTTAGGAGTGATGTTATCTTGCCCTAGAGTTAAGACAGTGAAGACAGAAAATATGGGTGGATTTGGGATTTTGGGAGGCAGGACTGCCAAGATTTTCTTGTGAATTGGTTGGATAAATTCCCAGCTTGAGGGATTGGTTGGAGAGTAATGTCACTTACTGAGATAGAGAACTTGGAATAAAAGTACATTTCAGAGCAGAGATCAAGCAATCAGTTTTGCATTCCATTGTCTATAAATTAAAAAAAAACAACAACAAATTCTTGCCATGGCATTTAAAGATCTAGTTTACCTCTTTTCCTCCCTCTTCCTTCTTATCTTTTTTAAAAATATTTTATTTATTTATTTGACAGAGACCACAAGTAGGCAGAGAGGCAGGCAGAGACAGAGGAGGAAGCAGGCTCCCTGCTGAGCAGAGAGCCTGATGCGGGGCTCGATCCCAGGACCCTGAGATCATGACCTGAGCTAAAGGCAGAGGCTTTAACCCACTGAGTCACCCAGGCGCCCCTCTTCCTTCTTATCTTGTATCTTGCTTCCTTATATCTTCCTCACATCCTTATATCTGTACCTTTTCCCCATCTCCAAGACTTCAGAGGTTTCCAAACATGTAATGCTATTGCACAATTCTTTGGCTAACTTCAAAGTTTGCTCTGTGAAGCCTTCCTTGACAGACTTAGGTCAGTCAGATGATTCTGTCTTTGTGCTTCTGAAATATTATGAAGTTAACTTCTGTCATAATAAAAGCAATACAACAATGTGAGGGAAATACTATTTTATCATTTTATAGATGATTAAAGAGACGCGAAGCAAGGTTAAAGGAATTGCTCATTATCACAGAACTAAGATGCAACAAGCACAGATCTATATGATTCCAAAGCATATGCTTTAAACCACTATGTTCACAACGTGCCACATTATTGTACTTACCATTCCAATGGTGGCGACTGGTCTTCTGTAGTAACTGTGCATTCCTTAAAGTCAAGGCCTGCATCTTATTTATCTCTGACAGTGATAGACATAAAGTAGATGGTCAATAATTAATTATTGAATATAAAAAGAAAATAACGCTGTTAGACACTATTCAATTTGGAAGTAATCTAAAGAGATCATGTACCAAGGCATATGATTAAAGTAGGATTGCATGCAGAATTCCAAGATAGATATTTGTAGTGGAGAAAAAATTGCATTGTTGCAATCCCCTTGTGTTATAGCTACTTGAACCCTTGAGGTACTCTGGTGTGAGAAATATCTAATCTTTCTGTGCTGTACCTTCCTCTTACAATCCTGGGGTCATATTGTTTTACCATAACTTCAAAGAAGCCAGCAATTATTTATCAGGCAGTAACTTGAAAGGTTTTTACTTGTGTAGGAGATTCCTTTTGTCATCAGAGTGAGACAAAGCTCCAAACTAAGGGTGACTCAGTGATCAAATTTTTGCAAAGATCTTATAATTCAGACTTTCTGAGTCCTCTCTCAATTATGTTGGCAACTTACATAACATAAATGGAGCAGGAAGAAAGCAATTTGGCATTATTTCTAAAGATTAAAAATACCTGTATTTTATGACATTGCAATTCTATTTTTAGAAATCTATTATAAGTAAATACTTGCATTTGCACACAAATATTGATATGAAAATATACTTGTTATAGCATTGTTATAATGATGAGGTTTTGATATAATAGTTATTTATGGAGCCAGGAACTATACTAAAAATTAATTCATTTAATCCTTGTCATGGACTTTAATGTTTTCTACCAAATATTTTCTGCTGCCCACTTTTCAGGAACAGAAATCATTGCATTTCCTGGTTCCTTCTGGCTGGGTGGGACCATGTAACTAGTTCTGGACAATGAGTTGGGAGTCAAACCTATGTGTGCTAGATCATTTAATTGCCTATTTTGAGACCCTTTCGGGAAATGGCATGGCAAAAGGAAAAATTAAAGATGGTGGCTTCTCCATTAACTGGAATCTCTGAGTTACTAAGAAGAGCATAGCTGTACTGTTGATCTGCTATGAGCATGAAGCATGAGCAAGATAGATCATTATTGTTTTAAACCATTGAAATTTGGGGTGATTTATTACTGAAGCATAACCAGGTCTATCTTAAGTTTTCCTATCCTCAAGACAACCTTATGAGGAAGGAACTATTTTTTATCATCATTTGATGACTGAAGAAGCTAAGGAAGAAGAAAGTTAAGCAATTTTCTTAGATACACAGCTAAGAAGTGGTAGACTTAAATTCAAACCTAGGCAGTTTAGGTCTGGAGACAACACTCATTTTTTATTTTATTTTATTTATTTATTTGACAGACAGAGATCACAAGTAGGCAGAGAAGCAGGCAGAGAGAGAGGGGGGAAGCAGGCTCCCTGCTGAGCAGAGAGCCCAATGCAGGCCTTGATCCCAGGACCCTGGGATCATGACCTGAGCTGAAGGCAGAGGCTTTAACCCACTTAACCACCCAGGCACCCCTGAAGACAACATTCTTAACTACTGCATATACTACCACTCATAGCTCCATGGCATCAATGAGGAAGCTTTTTTAAAAATTACGTTATATCTAGACTAAAATATTATGCATCTATTAAAAGTAATGAGGCACTCACTATGTATTAGTATTAAAAATCTGTCCATATTGGGGCATCTGGGTGGCTCAGTGGGTTAAAGCCTCTTCCTTCAGCTCAGGTCATGATCTCAGGGTCCTGGGATCGAGCCCCGCATCGGGCTCTCTACTTTGCTGGGAGCCTGCCTCCCCCTCTCTCTCTACCTGTCTCTCTGCCTACTTGTGATCTCTGTCTGTCAAGTAAATAAAATCTTAAAAAAAAATAAAAATCTGTCCACAACATATTGTTCAATTAGAAAAAGCAACAGAATTGTATAGGAAAAAAGCCACTTACATAAAGACTCATTAATGTGAAAATGATACATGAACATGTATACACATGAATAGACACATGTGTTTGTACAGGTGTCTGCATATACATGTATGCATCATGTATCCATATACCCACATATACATATATACACATGAGCATACACACAGATAATATGTATGTAATAAAAGACAAAAATACTCAATCCATAAAAAATAATCTGACCATTTTTGTCTAGAGTTGTCTACTCTCAATCCAGGGAACAAACACAGCATGCCTCAAAAGTTCCTTTTTCTTCTGAAGGCAGTACTAAAATCACCCTAAACCTAATTTCCAAACTAAAAACTTGTTTTTCCCTTTACTTGTAGACTCTACATTTTAAGTTGTCTTTTTAAAAAATATTTTATTTATTTATTTGACAGAGAGAGAGGTCACAAGTAGGCAGAGAGGCAGGCAGAGAGAGAGGGAGAAACAGGCTCCCCACTGAGCAGAGAGCCCGATGCGGGGCTGGATCCCAGGACCCTGAGATCATGACCTGAGCTGAAGGCAGAGGCTTAAACCACTGAGCCACCCAGGCGCCCCTAAGTTGTCTTTTTTTAAAACCTCCTCTTGAGTTCTATATATAAAAAAAAAAGATTGCTCAGTGTGGTAGGCAGAATTCTAAAGGTGATAATCCTCTAAGATACTTGACCCCTTGTAATATAATCAAACATTGATCTATGTTCTGCTGAGAAGTGATTTTGCAGATGTAATTAAAGTCCCCCTGTCAGTTTACCTTATGACATAGAGATCATCTGGGTGGGCCTGACCCAATCATGTCAGCCCTTTATTTTTTTTTTAATTTAATTCAATTAGCCAACATACAGTATATCATTTATTTAAAATAAAATAAAACCAAATAGTCTTATCTAGTGGATAGCAGAAAGTTTCAAAACACATGCAGGACTCAACGTACCATTGAGATACCTTTGAAGTTGGAGGAAGCATTATAAGAAGCAATGTGGTGAGCCTCTTACAGCAGAGAGAGGCCCCAAGCTGACAGCCAGCAAGGAAATAAGGATCTTAGAACCTCATAGCTATAGCCATAAATAACTGGATTCTGCCAATGACTTGCATGAGCTCAGAAGTGGCTTATCCTCAACATAATCTCTTCCAGTCCCATCCATGTTGATACAAAAGTTGGGTATTCATCCTTTCTGATGGAGGCATAATACTCCATTGTGTATATGGACCACATCTTCCTTATCCATTCATCCGTTGAAGGGCATCTTGGTTCTTTCCACAGTTTGGCGACCGTGGCCATTGTTGCAATAAACATTGGGGTGCAGATGGCCCTTCTTTTCACTACATCTGTATCTTTGGGGTAAATACCCAGTAGTGCAATTGCAGGGTCATAGGGAAGCTCTATTTTTAATTTCTTGAGGAATCTCCACATTGTTCTCCAAAGTTGAGGGAAATTGGAAGGGGAGATGAACCATGAGA
Organism: Meles meles; assembly: GCF_922984935.1. Classification (NCBI taxonomy): domain Eukaryota; kingdom Metazoa; phylum Chordata; class Mammalia; order Carnivora; family Mustelidae; genus Meles; species Meles meles. Next base: position 126,040,903 of record NC_060087.1, on the reverse strand, counting down.
GACTATGGACTCTGAAAAACATCCTGAGGGTTTTGAAGGGGTGGGGCGTGGGAGGTTGGGATGGTGGGTAATAGGGAGGGCACGTATTGCATGGAGCATTGGGTGTGGTGCAAAAACAATGAATACTGTTACGCTGAAAAGAAATTTTAAAAAAGTGAAAAAAAAAAGAAGTGGCTTATCCTGCAGTCTCCAGATAAGAACCCAGTTATGGACTACTTGATTTTGGTTTTGTGAGACTCTGAACAGAGAACCTAACCAACCAATGCCTAGACTAATGAATTGTGGAAACTCTGAGATAATAAATGTATGTGCTGATTTAGGTCACTAAGTTGCAGTACTTTGTTACACAGCAATAGAAAATGAATATACCTGAACTATCCAGGGTGTTCTAATCATAGTTTCTAAATAGTGCAGTGGAGATGTTCTTTCAGCTCATGAGTAATTCTGCCACTTGAACGTCCATAGGTTGAGACTCAGGTTCATTGTTCAGTGTATTCACCTCACTTGCAGAGAAAGAGCCATAATTTCTCTTAAATTCAAACTATTAGTTAGAACCTGATTAGTATGTATTTTGCATGATCTCAACAATTTTGTTTTATTTTATTGGATATAATTTAAGCACTTAGAATTTCTCTCAAGTTCCTATTCTCCAAATCAATGTTGAGATGAGAGACAGCAGTATGCAAATCCAATTATTGGAATTGATTGATACTGACAATGAAATATTCTTTTCGGTACATCCATGTTTTGTACTTATATGCTGCAAAGGAATCAGAGTTCCTGTCTTCAGAGCAAAGGTTCTTAATATTTTGAGGGTAATATATTATATTCCTTTGAGTATATAACAAAAGTTCTGAACCTGGCTTCAGATAAAATGCCTGTATGCATATATACCCCTCATTTCATTTATTTTTAGGGACATCCGGTTAACATACTGTGTGTGGCAGAGACATTTGGTGCTCACCAAATAACTCATGAGTTTCCTTATATTTCCCAGCCTCCCTTACAGTTAGATCTGGGTCATGTGAATAGTAATTGTGAAGAGAAGTGACCTGTGTCTTCCATCCATCCTTCCCTTGCTCAGAGATCATATGTTCCAGATGAAGTAAATACCAGGTTGTGGAAGGCCATCCAACATATATCAGGTTTGAGGGAATGAAAGAAAAACCTTTACAGTGTTAAGCCTATGAAATGGGAGTGATTCTTGAAGCAACTAAAATTTATTTTCCTTTCTAATACAAATCTTCTATTTTACTTTTTTTCCTCTTATACTTGAGATGATGTTAGTTAACCTCACAGTTTATCAGGTTGCACTATCTCAATTCAGTTAATATACACATTTTGTTCTTTGATATTTTAGAGTATATATGGAAGTCTCTAAAAATAGCTCTATCAATTTCTCACCTACCACTTCTCACTTCCAAAGTTATATGCTTGTTTCTGGCCTAGCACTGAACTGAATAGGTACCTAATCCTCTGGGGAAGTTACTTACCATGTAAGAAGGTCTATTATCTTGAGTTCAGATGCTGAGAGGAAGCCCAAGCTAACTACACAGAGAGATGTTTGACCATCTCCTAGCCGTCCAAATTATCCTAGCTGAGGCATGGGTTAAGAAGCCATCTTTGACATTTCAAAGTCAGCAGAAATCATGTGAAACAGAAAAAATAGCCCAGCTAATTCTGCCTAGATTAAAGAATTTTGAGAAATAATAAATTGTGGCTACTTTGTGCCAGAAAGTTTGGAGCAGTTTGTTATTCAGAAATAGATAACCAAAACCATGTGTAAATTCCAACTGTCAAATCGTAAGAGACAAAGCTATGATAAATCAAGATGAAAGAGTTTGATGATGTATTCTACCTGAATTGAATTTGAATTCTTTGAAAAGTCTATGTATGCAAATTGTCAAAATTATCAGTCATTTCTCAAATCAAGCTAAGTTTGATACTATGAACTCAAAACAATTCATTATTAATGTACCATGTAGACAGTTTGTGGAAGAATTAAACTCTATTTTATTTTATTTTATTTTTTAAAGATTTTATTTATTTTATATATAGAGAGAGATCACAAGTAGATAGAGAGGCAAGTAGAGAGAGGGGGGGAAGCAGGCTCCCTGCTGAGCAGAGAGACCGATGTGGGGCTCGATCCCAGGACCCTGAGATCATGACCTGAGCCGAAGGCAGCAGCTTAACCCACTGAGCCACCCAGGCGCCCCTTAAACTCTATTTTAAAGATAGGTATCAATTGTGGGAAAAGACAAGAGAAGGGCATGCAGCAACGTCATTCCTTTTATTATATTAAGGCTGGAAACGAGAAAATGTCTATTATAATTATAGAAAAGAAAGATCCAATCTTCTCCAAGGAAAATCTAATTCCTGTTGAATATAGAACCTTTAAGACTGAAGATTTTACCACAGAATGTTTCTGTTTTCTTTTTTTTTCTTCCTACTGACTGTTTTTTTGGGAGGGGAGGGGTCGGCTTTTACATAAAATAAGTCCACCCATTTCAAGTTGGTGCTGTATTTCCATCAGCCAAAATATTTCCTTGTGCCTCTTTGCAGTCAATCCTACTTCCTACCCTTGGCTCCTGGTAACAATGGCCTACATCATACACACACACACACACACACACACACACACACACACACACACAATGTTATGTTAGTCACCATGAAGTACATCATTAGTTTTTGATATAGTGTTCCATGATTCATTGTTGCTCATTGTGCTCCATGCAATATGTGCCCTCCTGAATATCCTCCACCAGACTCACCCATCTCCTCATCCCCCTGCCCTCTAAAACCCTTAGTTTGTTTCTCAGAGTCCATAGACTCTCACAGTTTGTCTCCAACTTGATCCCCCCCCTTCATTTTTCCCTCCCTTCTCCTCATGTCCTCCATGCTATTCCTTATATTCCACAAATAAGTGAAACCATGTGATAATTGACTTTCTATGCTTGACTTATTTCACTTAACATAATCTCCTACAGTCCCATCCATGTTGATGCAAAAGTTGGGTATTCATCCTTTCTGATGGCTGAGTAATATTCCATTGTATATATGGACCACATCTTCTTTATCCATTCATCTGTTGAAGGACATCTCAGCTTGTTCCACAGTTTGGCTATTGTGGACATTGCTCCTATGAACATTGGGTGCGTGTGGCCCTTCTTTTCATTGCATCTGTATCTTTGGGGTAAATGCCCAATAGTGCAATTGCTGGGTCAGAAGGTGTTTTTTTAAAAGAATTTATTTTTTTATTTGTCAGATACAGAGGTAGAGAGCACAAGCAGGCAGAGAGGCAGGCAAAGGGAGAAGAAGGCTCCCTGCTGAGCAAGGAGCCTGATGTGGGGCTCGATCCCAGGACCATGGGATCACGACCTGAGCCGAAGGCAGAGGTTTAACCCACTGAGCCACCCAGGTGCCCCTCATAAGATATTTTTAACTCTATTTTTAACTTTTTGAAGAACCTCCACACCACTTTCCAAAGTGGCTGCATCACCTTGAATTCCTACCAACAGTGTAAGAGGGTTCCCCTTTCTCCACAACCTTTCCAACATTTGTTGTTTCTTGCCTTATCAATTTTTGCCATTCTAACTGGTGTAAGGTGGTATCTCAATGCGGTTTTGATTTGAATTTCCTTGATGGCTAATGATGATGAACATCTTTTCATGTGTCTGTTAGCCATTTGTATGTCTTCTTTGGAGAAGTGTCTGTTCATGTCTTCTGCCCATTTTTTTCACGGGATTATCTATTTTTTGAGTGTTGAGTTTGAGGAGTTATTTATAGATCTTAAATAAGTTTTCTTATACACTAACAATGAAAATATTAAAAGGTAAATTAGAGAATCAATTCCATTTACTATAGCACCAAGGACAATAAGATATCTGGAAACAAACCTAACCAAAAAAGTAAAGGATCTGAACTCAAGGAACTATAGAACACTCGTCAAATAAATTGAAGAAGATACAAAAAGATGCAAAAGCAATCCATGCTCATGGATTGGAAGAATAAACATTGTTAAAAGTCTATGCTTCCCAGAGCAATACTTTCAATGCCATCCTGATCAAAATTCCACAGGCATTTTTCAAAGTGCTGGAACAAACAATCCTAAAATTTGTATGCAACTGGAGAATATCCTGAATAATTAAGGCAATGTTGAAAAAGAAAAACAAAACTGGGGGCATCACATTACCTGATTTTAAACTTTACTACAAAGCTGGGATCACCAGGACAACATGGTATTGGCACAAAAACAGACACATAGAACAGTGGAACAGAGTAGAGAGCCCAGATATGGACCTGCAACTCTACGGTGAAATAAACTTCGATGAAGCAGAAAAAATATCCAGTGGAAAAAAGACAGTCTCTGCAATAAATGGTGCTGGCAAAATAGAACAGCTATGTGTAGAAGAATGAAACTTGACCAGTCTCTTACACCATACACAAAGATAAACTCGAAATTGAAGAAAAACCTCAACATGAGGCAGGAATCTATCAAAATCCTAGAGGAGAACATAAGCAGTAACCACTTCAACATCAGCCACAGCAACTTCTTTCAAGACATGTGTCCAAAGGCAAAGGAAACAAAAGCAGAAATGAATTCCTGGGACTTCATCAAGATAAAAAGTTTCTGCACAGCAGAATGGGAGAAAATATTCACAGATGATAATTTCTTAAAATTTAAACATACATCTACCATATGATCTAGTCAATCTACTCTTAAGCATTTATCAACAGTAATGTCCATTTAAGTACTTATACACAAATGTTCATGGCAGCTTTATTTGTAATGGTCAAAAAATAAAAACAACCCAGATGTCCATCAACAAGTTACTGATAATCATACTGTGATATATCCATACAATAAAATGCTGCTCAGAATTTAAGAGGAATTAACTATTTCATATGGGAAATAACATGTGAATCTGAAATTATTCTCTCTGGAGGAAGTCAAACATTAAAGTGTGCATATATATGATTTAATTTATGTATAGTTCTAGAAATTCAAACTAATCTATATTCATGGAAAACAGATCAGACATTAGAGATGGTGGGGGCTGGGCACAACAATAGGGAGCAATAAGATAAGCGTCTCAAGAAAATCTGTGAGGGAGATAGATATACTGTAGTGACAGTTTCAAAGGTAAATAACTACGCCAAAACTTATCAAACTGGGTGTTTAAATGCCCGCTTATTTTTTGCTAAAAATACCTCAATGAAACTTTTAAAAGATTAATAAGTATGGTCACTTAAAAAAAGATGAGGATAACTGTAAACAACTTTATGCCGATAGTTTTAACAACCTAGATGAAATGAACAAAGTTTCTTTTTTTTAAAGATTTTATTTATTTATTTGACAAAGAGAAAGAGAGAGATCACAAGTAGGCAGAGAGGCAGGCAGAGAGAGAGGAGGAAGCAGACTCCCGGCAGAGCAGAGAGTCCCATGCAGGGCTCAATCCCAGGACCGTGGGATCATGACCCAAGCCAAAGGCAGAGGCTTAACCCACTGAGCCACCCAGGCGCCCCATGAACAAAGTTTCTAACAGAAAAATATAGTATGGCTGAACTTCATTCAAGAAAAAATTATATAACTAATATTTTTTTAAATAAATATAGTTTATAAATCAAAATCAACCACAGGAAGTGGGACTTAAGGTAGTAACAACAAGAGGAGGGTGAATGATTCCTTTCTGCAGAAAACAAGCATAAAACTTAAACTTTCCAGATTACTTTGAGACACAGAAAATTGAAGAAAGACAAACACATTGAGAAGCATTTATTCTTGAAAACTCTAACAACATTGGGTGAAAATGACATCAACGCAATTGTGAATCTATGGACTTCTTGTCTTGGGTCACTCCCATCTATACACCCTCCATTCTACTGTCAAAGCTGTAGTTTAGTGATTTGAGACTGATAGCACAAACAGCACCTTTGAAGCCAGTGGTGATGAACTCAGATTGCTTTGAGGGGTCAGGGGAGAGATGCAGAAAATTGAAGTCTTTGCTGGCTTAAAGTGACAGACTCATGTCAGAGCACAGAGGAAATGCCCATGGCCTTGGTAGCTCAGCCATGTTAAAATGATTCAGGGTGAATAGCCGACAAGAAAAAAAATTAAGGGGGTGATCCTGGAAATTATAGAGCCTAAAAGGGCTGAAATCAGCTTTCACACAACCCTGGCTGGCTGCTAAACCGTGTATGCACTGAGGAGACCCAGAAAAAATTGTTTTCAAATGTAAGCCAAGGGAAACATGAGAATTGGATGCAACTTTGAATGCATTTCTGAAATGACACAGCTCAATCTGCAAAAGGGTGGAGGCCTAATAGGCTCAAGGTATGTGAACACAAACTTTCCAAATCAAAGGCTGATGACGACCCTAAACAGGCACAGGTGCAGTCCCTATGAAACCAGACTGAAATATATAAATAAGAATTAAAAAAGACAAAAAACAAAGCTTAGCTGAGACATCAGGGGCCATCCAGGTGCAGGAAACAGGCTCTGCAGTAGTCCAGGCAAGTTGTTAAAACAAAAACACAAACACAAACAAGAAATTTGTTTTAATTTCGAAAAAATACAATAGAAGTCAAAGTGCTGTATGATATAAAATAATCTGTTTTCAACCAAAAGTTATTTAACATGCAAACAAACAAAAAAAGTGTGACCTGTACTCAGGAGAAAAGCAGTCAATATAAACAAACTGCACCTAGATGTTGAATTTAGCAAAAGACTCAAATAACTATTATAAATATGCTCAAAAAATTGATGGAAAACATACTTAAATATCAAAAGAATAATGTGCTCACAATGAGTAAAAAATTGAGAGTCACAATGGAAGAATGAACACGGTAAAAAAAAAGTGGAAATTCTAGATTTTAAAAGTGCAATAACTTTCTGGTGCCTGGATGGTTTAGTTGGTTAAATATCCAACTCTTGATATCAGCTGAGGTCTTGATCTCATGGTCATGAGTTCAAGCCCAGAATTGTGTCCCTGCTGGGCACGGAGACTACTTAAAAAACATAAAAATATGATAACTTAAATGGAAGATTCACTACTTGGTTCAACAGCAGATTTGAGATGGCAGAATAAAGATGTCAAACTTAAAAATAGATCAAGAAAATTATCCCATCTTTAAAAACTGAAGGAAAAATAAACACAGGAGCAGAGTTCTATCAGATGATGCAAAGCATGCCACGTATGTTTATGGGAGTCCCAAAAGGTAAAGAAAACAAGGGCATAAAATTATTTGAAGAAATAATAGCCAAAATTTCTAAATTTATTTTTTGAAAGCCCATCAACGTAAAGATCCAGGAAGTTCAAAAAACCTCACGTAGGGCGCCTGGGTGGCTCAGTGGGTTAAGCCGCTGCCTTCGGCTCGGGTCATGATCTCAGGATCCTGGGATCGAGTCCCGCATCGGGCTCTCTGCTCAGCGGGGAGCCTGCTTCCCTCTCTCTCTCTCTCCCTGCCTCTCTGTCTACTTGTGATCTCTCTCTGTCAAATAAATAAATAAAATCTTAAAAAAAAAAAAAAACCTCATGTAGGGTATTTACAGAGAATCACACCTAGATACAGCATAGTCAAACTCCTGAAAGACAAAGACAAAGAGAAAATCAGTATAATCACAATCATCCCCTCATACCATAACAAAAAATTAAATAAAAAAGGTAATAGATGTAAGAGCTAAAACCATAAATTCTCTAGAAAAAATGTAAAAGTAAAATGTGATTTTGAGTGATACAATAATTCTTAGCTAAGATTCAAAAAGTATAAACAATCAAAGAAAAAAAGCTGATAAATTGGACTTTAACAAAAGTGACTTTTTGTTCTTTAAAACACAGTGTTTTATAAAATAAAAGACAAACCAAAGTCCATGGAAAAATATTTGCAAAACTTATATCTGATAAAGAATTTGTATTCAGAATACCTAAAGTTTACAACTCACTAAGTTAAACAGCCCCATAAAATCCTGGACAAAACACTTAACTGTACACTTTAAGAAAGAATATATACGAATGACAAACACTTGCAAAGACACTCAAGATGATTAGTCCAAAGGGAACTACAATTTAATGACATTGTGCAATACCACTACATGCCAAATAGTATGGACAAAAAAAATCAAAAAACACCAAATTCTGGTAATAATATGAAGAAGAAACAGGATCTTTCCCATGTTTCTGGTAGGAACATAGGACAGTACAGACACCTCAAGGAATATTTTGCCAGTTTATTAAAAACTTAACATACACTCATTATTTTTTTAATTTTATTTATTTTTTAAATTTATTTTCAGTGTTCCAGAATTCATTATTTATGCACCACACCCAGTGCTCCATGCAATACATGCCCTCCATAATACCCACCACCAAGTTCACCCAACCACCCACCCCCCTCCCCTCCAAAACCCTCAGTTAGTTCCTCAGAGTCCATAGTCTTTCATGGTTCATCTCCCCCTCCAATTTCCCCCAACTCCCTTCTCCTCTCCATATCCCCATGTCCTCCTTGTTATTCCTTATGCTCCACAAATAAGCGAAACCATATGGTAATTGACTCTCTGCTTAACTTATTTCACTCAGCATAATCTCCTCCAGTCCCATCCATGTTGATACAAAAGTTGGGTATTCATCCTTTCTGATGGAGGCATAATACTCCATTGTATATATGGACCATATCTTATACATTCGTCCGTGGAAGGACATCTTGGTTCTTTCCACAGTTTGGTGCCTGTGGCCATTGCTACTATGAACATTGGGGTACAGATGACCCCTATTTTCACTACATCTGTATCTTTGGGGTAAACATCAAGTAGTGCAATTGCAGGGTCATAGGGTAGCTTTATTTTTAATTTCTTAAGGAATCTCCACACTGTTTTTCACAGTGCCTACGCCAACTTGCATTCCCACCAACAATGTAAGAGGGTTCCCCTTTCTCCACATCCTCTCGAACACTTATTGTTTACTGTCTTGTTTTATGATAGGATATCTACTATCTACTTGGATAGATATTTATCCAAGAGAAAACATTTCACATAACAACTTGTACAAGTATGCTCATAGAAACATAATTCATAATATCCAAAATATGGAAATAACTTAAATGCCAATCAATTGGTGAATGGATAAATTTTCATATTTATATACAAAGAAATATTGCTCATACAGTTTTGATTACTCTCACTTTGTACTATAGTTGAAATCAGGAACTGGGATGCCTCCAGTTTTGTGCTCTCTCTTGAATATTGAGGGAGTGGATTGACTACATCATATGGTAGATGTATATTTAATTTTTCAGAAACTGCCATACTGTAGAAAGAACCAAGATGCCCTTCAACAGATGAGTGGATACAGAGGATATGGTCCATATATACTATGGAGTATTATGCCTCCATCAGAAAGGATGAATACCCAACTTTTGTATCAACATGGATGGGACTGGGGGAGATTATGCTGAGTGAAATAAGTCAAGCAGAGAGTCAATTACCATATGGTTTCACTTATTTGTGGAGCATAGGGAATAACAAGGAGGACATGGGGAGATGGAGAGGAGAAGGGAGTTGGGGGAAATTGGAGGGGGAGATGAACCATGAGAGACTGTGGACTCTGAGGAACTAACTGAGGGTTTTGGAGGGGAGGGAGGTGGAGGTTGGGTGAGCCTGGTGGTGGGTATTGTGGAGGGCATGTATTGCATGGAGTACTGGGTGTGGTGCATAGGCAATGAATTCTGGAGTACTGAAAAGAAATCTAAAACAAACAAACAAACTGGTTTTCTATCATCAAAAAATTTTTCAATATTTTGTTGTTGCTATTGTTTTAGGTGATAATGAACATTACCTTCTTATTATAAATTCAGGTTTTATAATGATACTGGAATCTTAAAATTAAGAAATAAAAATTTTAAATAAAAAAGAAACACCATATTGTTCTCCAAGTATTTGTACCCTTAAAAATTTATGATTTACATTTTAAATTTTTTGTCAAGTTTTTAATTCCAGTTAGTTAATGTACAGTGTATTATTAGTTTGAGGTATACAATTTAGTGATTCAACACTTCCATACAACATACCATGCTCATCACAAATGTACTCCTTCATCCCCGTTACCTATTTCCCTCACTCCCCTACCCATCCTCCCCTCTGGTAACCATCAGTTTGTTCTCTATAGTTAAGAGTCTGTTTCTTGGTTTGCCTCAATCTCTCTTTTTTCCCCTTTGCTTACTTGTTTTGCTTCTTAAATTCCACATATGAGTGAAATCATATGCTATTTGTCTTCCTCTGACTTATTTCACTTGCCATAATACTCTCTAGCTCCATCCATGTCATTGCAAGTGGCAAGATTTCATTGTTTATTATGGTTGAGTAATATTCTGTGATAAAGATGGAGAGAGACAGAGAGAGGGAGGGAGGGAGGGAGAGAGAGAGAGAGTATGTATCAGTCTGTGATGGATACTTGGGCTGTTTCCATAATTTGGCTTTGCAGATAATACTGGTATAAATACAAACATTGGGGTGCATGTATCTCTTTGAATCTGTATTTTTGTATTATTTGGGTAAATACCTTATAGTGTAATTGCTTGATGGTAAGTTAGCTCTATTTTTAAGTTTTTGAGGAACCTCCATACTATTTTCCAGAGTGGCTGCCCCAGTATGCATTCCCACCAACAGTACAATAATGTTCCCTTTCTCCACAACTTTACCAACACATGCTGTTTCTTGGTTTGTTGATTTTAGCCATTCTGACAAGTACAAGGTGATATCTCATTGTTGTTTTGATTTGCATTTCCCTGATGATCAGTAATGTTGAGTATCTTTTCATGTGTCTGTTGGCCATCTGTATGTATTCCTTGAAGAAATGTCTATTCGTGTCTTCTGCCCATTTTTAATTTGGATTATTCATTTTTGGGGGTGTTATATAAGTTCTTTATAGATTCTGAATACTAACTCTTTATTTGATATGTCATTTGCAAATATTTCCGCCTATTCTGTAGGTTACCTTTTAGTTTTGTTGATTGTTTCCTTTGCTGAAGCTTTTTATTTTGAAGTACTCCCAATAATTTTTCTTTGCCTTTGTTTCCCTTGCCTTGGGAGACATATCTAGAAAGAAGTTACGACTGCCAATGTCAAAGTAGTTATTACCTGTCTTCTGTGTTCTCTTCTAGGATTTTTATGGTTTCAGGTCTCATATTTAGGTATTTCACCCACTTTGAATTTATTTTTGTATATGATGTAAGAAAGTGATCCAGTTTCATTCTTTTGCATAAAGCTGTCCAGTTTTCCCAGCACCATTTGTTGAAGTCTTTTTTTTTCCATTTTATTTATTTTTTCAGCGTAACAGTATTCATTGTTTTTGCACAACACCCAGTGCTCCATGCAAAGCGTGCCCTCCCTATTACCCACCACCTGTTCCCCCAACCTCCCACCCCTGACCCTTCAAAACCCTCAGGTTGTTTTTCAGAGTCCATAGTCTCTTATGGTTCGCCTCCCCTTCCAAATTTTTTTTTTTAATAAACATATAATGTATTTTTATCTCCAGGGGTACAGGTCTGTGAATCGCCAGGTTTACACACTTCACAGCACTCACGATAGCACATACCCTCCCCAATGTCCATAGCCCCCTCCCCCTCTCCCAATCCCACCTCCCCCCAGCAACCCCCAGTTTGTTTTATGAGATTAAGAGTCATTTATGATTTGTCTCCCTCCCAATCCCATCTTGTTTCATTTATTCTTCTCCTATCCCCCTAACCCCCCATGATCTCCCTGATATGAGGACATGGAGAAGAGTCTTTTTCCCATTGTATATTTTTGCATCATTTGTTGAAGATTAATTAACCATGTAAGTGTGAGTTTATTTCTGGACTCTCTGTTCTGTTCTTTTGATCTATGTGTCTGTTTTTGTGCCAGTACCATACTGTCTTGATCACTACAGCTTTGTAATATAACTCGAAGTCCAGAATTATGATGACTCCAGCTTTGCTTTTCTTTTTCAAGGTTGCTTTGGCTATTCAGGGTTTTTTGTGGTTCCATACAAGTTTTAGGATTGTGTGCTCTAGCTCTGTGAAAAATCCTTCTGGTATTTTGATAGGGATTACATTAAATGTATAGATTGATTTGGGTAGTATAGTCACTTGAACAGTATTTATTATTCTAGGGGCACCTGGGTGGCTCAGCAGGTTTAAAGCCTCTGCCTTCGGCTCAGGTCATGATCCAAGGGTCCTGGGATCAAGCCCCACATGGGACTCTCTGCTCATCGGGGAGACTGCTTCCTCCTCTCTCTCTGCCTGCCTCTCTGCCTACTTGTGATCTATCAAATAAATAAATAAAATCTTTAAAAAAGACAATATTTATTATTCTAATCTATAAATATGGAATGTTTTTCCATTTCTTTGCATCATCTTTAATTTCTTTTATCTGTGTTTTAGAGTTTTCAGAGTATAGATCTTTTACCCCTTTGGTTAGATTTATTCCTAAGTAACATTATTTTTGGAGCAGTATTATATGAGATTGATTCCTTATTTCTCTTCCTGCTGCTTCATTATTGGTGTATAGAAATGCAACAGATTTCTGTACATTTTTTATCCTACAACTTTACTGAATTCACTTATTATTGATTTGCGAATATTGAGCCACCTTGTAACCCAGGAATAAATCCCACTTGACCCTGCTGAAAGATTTTTAAAATATAATGTTGAATTTTGTTTGCTAATATTTTACTGAGAATTTTTGCAACAATGTTCATCAGGATATTGGTCTGTAGTTCTCTTTTTTAGTGGTGTCTTTATTTGGTTTTGGTATCGGGTAAAGTTGGTCTCATAGAATGGATTTGGAAGTTTTACTTCCTCTTCTATTCTTTGGAATAGTTTGAGGCGAATAGGTATTAACCCTTCTTTAAATGTTTGATAGAATTTTCCTGGGAAGCCATCTGGCCCTGGACTTTTGTTTGTTGGGAGTTTTTGATTACTGATTCAATTTCATTACTGCTGATTCCACTGTTCAAGTTTTCTATTTCTTCCTGTTTCAGTTTTGGTAATTAATATGTTTCTAGGAGTTTATCCATTTCTTCCAGCTTGCCTAATTTTTTTGGTATATAGTTTTTCCTTCAGGCCATTAGTCTGCAGAGACTCTCCTTGCCTGCTGTGGGCAGTGTTTGGTTGGTGGCTTGAATGTGCCAAGTTTTAACTATGTATGCTCTGGTCTGCTTATGAAATGAGACCTGCCACAACTGAGGCCCTGCAGAAGTCTGGTCGGAAGACATGATGTGTGCAGGGGTTTCTGCTGGTCTTCTGGGGGAGGGGCCCACTGCACTGGGACCGAGGCAAGTGTGACTGAGAAGGGCAGTCACACCAGAGAAGGGCAGTCACACCAGAGTGCAAGGGGTAGGGCTTGGTATATGCATGTTAGGCAGGCAGTGTTGGTGCTCTGTTGCTTTCTGCAGGTGCCTCTGTGTTTATGCTCATGGGCAGGTAGGGGAAATGGCACTGGCCAACTTCTTTGTTCCCCAAGACGTGTCTCCATGAACATGTCCTCTCAAGGACATGCTCCAAAAAGAACGAATAATCTCCTCACTCTATGCCACACACACTCTTCAGATGGCTATTACCTTGCTGTCTGCCCCTGGGTTATTTGCCTGCCTTCTCTTTAGGAGCAGTGTAGTGCCTTCTGGGCTCTATCCCAGCCATGCCTGCTGATCTTTAAAACTCCAGGCTTTAAGCCACACTGGTTGGAAGAAGTAAAAATATTCAGCCCCTCTCAATTTCTAAGCCAATGGCTTTAGGGAAACAGTCTCCTTCTGCATTCCTCTGTGTGCTCCTTCCTCTCCCCCTCCTTGGCCTTCTTGTTGACCATCGCTCTATCCCCTCCACAGCACCCACAGTCCATTTCTCCCCTAAACCACACCTCTGAATTTCCTACTTGTAGCTTTTTATATCCCTACCAGCTGTATATGGGAGTTTTATTTCCTCTACATCCATGCCAAATTTATATGGTTAGCCTTTTTAATTTTAGCAATTGTAATAAATGTTTATCAGTATCTCACTATGGTTTTAACTTCCATTTCTTAGACTAATGATGTTGAACACCTTCTCACATGTTTACTTCTTATCCCCATATCTTTTTGCTGACATCTTTTCATATGTTTTACCCCCCCTTTTATGGGATTGTTTGGTTATTTTATTGTTAAGTTTTGGGGGTTCTTGATATATATCAAAAATAAGTCCTTTATTAGATGTGTACTTTCCAAATTTTCCCCCAATCTGTTGTCTTTGAATTCTCTTAACAATACCATTTGAAGAAACAAGTTTTTGTATTGAAGACGTTCAATTGAGCATTCATTGTTTTTGAATTGTGCTTTTGATGTCATAGCTAAGAAATATATGTCAAACCTAAGGTCATACTTATATTTTTCCTGTTTTCTTCTGGAAATTTTATCATTCTAGGTTTTACAAATAGGCCTGTCATCAATTTTGAGTTAAATTTTTTATGTGATGTGAAATATGGGTTTAAATTCTTTCTTTGTTGTCAATGGATATTCACTTGGTTCAACACCATTTGCAAAATAGACTATTTTTCCTCTACTGAATTGTATTTGCGCCTTTGAAAATTTGTTGGCCATAAAATATATCATCTTTTTAGGGTTCTCTTTTCTGATCTTTTGGCATATTTGTACATCTTTACACCAGTAGCACACTGTGTTGATTACACAACTTTAAAATAAGCCTTGAAATTAAGCACTATAAGTTCTCAAACTTTATTTCTTTTTCAAAGAGTTCCTTTGCATTTCCATGTGACTATTAGAATAGGTTTATTAATTTCTAAAAAGTTACCTCTTATAATTGTGACTGAGGTTATTTGAACTTACAAATTGATATGAGTGACAGCTTAACAATATTGAGTCTTCTCACCCATAATCATATCACTCCATTTATTTAGATCTTTAGTTTATTTGAGTTAAGTTTGCCATTTTCAGTGTATAGGTCTTGAACAGTTTTTCTTAGATTTCTTAGATTTATCCTGAAAGATGTTATAATTTTGATTATACAGTAAATAGTAATTTTATTTCAATTTTTCAGCTGTTGTTTTGACTTTTTGTTGTATATTCCAATCAAAATTCCTTTTATTTTTTTCTTGTATTATTGTACTAGCTGGTACCACCAGTGTGATAATGAGTAGTGATGTTGAGAACAGACATGTTTGTCGTATCCTAGATATTAATAAGAAGGCATTCAGTCTTTCACCACTATGTGATATGTCAGTTGTAGGGTTTTTCATAGATCTCTTTTATCAGATTAGGATGTTTCCTTGTATTTTTAATTTGCTGAGAAGTTTTAACTGGAAAGGATGTAATTTTTTTTTTCAAATGTATGGTCTATGTCTAAGATGATAATGTAGTTTTTCTTCCTGGATTTGTTAATAGGTAAACTACATTGATTGATTTTAAAATGTTAAATCAGTCTTGCATTTCTAAAATAAACTCCATTTGGCCATGACATTTTATCCCTTTATATATGGCTGGACTCTACAGGACTCTATTTCTTTACATTTTACTTAGTTATTTCAACATGTGCATTTATGAGGTATATTTATCTGAAATTTTTTCTTGAAATATCATTGGTTTTGGTATCAAGGTAATGTAGTCTTTCTTTTTTTTTTAATATTTTATTTATTTGTTTGACAGACAGAGATCACTAGTAGGCAGAGAGGCAGGCAGAGAGAGAGAGGAGGAAGCAGGCTCCCCGCTGAGCAGAGAGCCTGATGCGGAGCTCGATCCCAGGACCCTGGGATCATGACCTGAGCCGAAGGCAGAGGCTTTAACCCACTGAGCCACCCAGGCGCCCCTAATGTAGTCTTTCTATAATGAGTTTGGAAGTGTTCTTTTCAGTTTTTTTTAAAGAGATTATATAGAATTTTAGGTAGACTTGGCATATTTTTCCTTAAATTTGTTAAAATTCACCAATATAGTCATCTGGGCCTTGAGTTTTCATTATGAAAAGATTTTTAATACTAATTCAGTTTATTCAGTAAATACTTTCTGATTATCTGTTTCTTCTTAGGTGATTTTTGCTAAATTGAATCTTGCAAGGAGTTTGATAATTACACTTAAAGTTGTCAAATTGCTTGTCATAAAGTTGTTTTTAATATTCCTTATGTTTTTAATATTTGTGGAATCTGTACTTATGTAACCTTTCTCACTCTTTTTTTTCCCCCATTTTATTTATTTTTTCAGCGTAACAGTATTCATTCTTTTTGCACAACACCCAGTGCTCCATGCAAAACGTGCCCTCCCCATTACCCACCACCTGTTCCCCCAACCTCCCACCCCTGACCCTTCAAAACCCTCAGGTTGTTTTTCAGAGTCCATAGTCTCTTATGGTTCGCCTCCCCTTCCAATTTTTTTTTTTAATAAACATATAATGTATTTTTATCCCCAGGGGTACAGGTCTGTGAATCGCCAGGTTTACATACTTCACAGCACTTACGATAGCACTCTTGATGTATGGTAATTTTTATCTTTCCTCTTTTTTCTGATCAGTTTGGCTAGAGGTTTGTTGACTATAATTACTTTTCTCAAAACACTAGTCTTTTGTTTCATTGTTTTGTTTTCCTGTAGTATTTTATATTTTATATTTATGTCCATGATTACAATTATTATTCCCTTCCTTCTGCTTACTTTGTGTTTCATTATTTTTTCCCTCTAGTTTTGCCTAACTGCCAGCTTTATTGAGATATAAATGACATATAGCATTGTATTAGTTTAAGGTATATTTTTAGTTTCTTAATGTGGAATTTGAGGTCCTTGGTTTAAATCATTTCTTCACTTCAACTATATGCATTTAGAACTATGAGTTTCCCCAACATATTGCTTTAGCAAAATGCCACAAATTTTGGTGGACATTGTTTTCATTTTCATTCACTTCAAAGTATTTTTAAATTTTTCCTGTGACTTCTTTGTCCCAGAGATTATTTAGAATCTTTTTATTCATCTTCCAAATATTTCCAAATATTTGGAAGATTTTCCAGGTATCTTTATGTTATTGATTTGTAATTTAATTCCACTGTGTTCAGAGAACATACTGTGTGTGACCTGAATTCATTTAAATCTATTGAACCTTGTTTTATGGCCCAGAATGTGGTCTAGGTTGATGAGTGTCCCTTGAGCATTTGAGAGGAATGTGAATTCTGCTGTTGTTGTGTTGGCTGTTCTCTAAATGTCAATAAAGCCAGTTAGATTAAACTGCCATCCAAACTTTCCATACTCCTATTTTTATTTCTGTTTAATTTGATCTTTTCTAAATTTCCCAGTGTGGAAGATTAAATCACTGACTTTAAAACTTTCTTCTTTTCCAACGAAGGCTTTACTGCTCTACATTTTCATATAAGCACTATTCTGGCTGCTTACTACAAATTTTGGCTTATTTTGTTTTCTTTCTCTTTTAGTTCCAAATAATTTCTGATTTAGTTTGTGATTTCTTATTTGGACCATGGTTTATTTAGTAGTGTATTGTTTAATTTATACATATTTGCTGATTTATTTGATTTCTTTCTGTTATGGTGTTCGAATTTAATTTTGTTTTGGTTAGAGAACATACTTAATATGATTTATTCCCCTTTTAAAAATGGAGTATCACATAATTGCCAAAAGTTAATTAGGTTGATAAATTTTTAAATAATTTTTTATAATTACTGATTTGCTATCACCTTATTCTCTCAGTTGTTAATAGAGGGATCTCTACAATCTCCAACTATAATTGTAGTCTGTTTCTCCCTTTAGTTTTCAAAGTTTTTGCTTATTTATTTTAAAGGTATTTTAATCAGTGCATACACATTTAAGGTTATTATATCCTGTTTTTGAAATTGACCCCTTCAGATAGCATATCAGTGGTTGCATGGGATGTGGGGAGGGATGTAAAGAATGGACTGCAAAAGAGTCACAGGAAGACTTTTGGGGAGATATATAAATCCATTTTCTTGAATGTGGTGAGTTTTTTGTAATGTATTCACTTTTCAAAAGTTATCAGATCATACACTTTAAATATGTAGAGTGATAACTCAACAAAACTGTTTAAGAAAAATTGAAAAAAATAAAATTGACCCCTTTATATTATTAAATAACTCTTTTTATCCTTGGTAATATTTCTGGCTCTGAAATATACTTTATCCGATTTGAGTATAGTTTCCCCCAACTTTCCTTTGACTAGTGGCAGCATGCTATATTTCCCCCTTCATTCTCCTTCTAATCTGTATCTTTTTTTAAATTGCATCAAGGGTTGTTTTATCAATAGCATATAATCAGATTTTGCTTTTATATCAAATATTAGAATGCATTTTATTTCTTTTTTTTAAGATTTTGTTTATTTGTGAGAGAGAGGAAATGAACAGTGTGGAGGGGCAGAGGAAGAGAGAGAGAAGCAGACTCCCTGCTGAGTAGGAAGCCTGATGTGGGGCTTGATCCCAAGATCTGGAGATCATGACCTGAGCCGAAGGCAGATGTGTAACCGACTGACCTTAACCCAGACACACCTAATGCATTTTATTTAAAGCGTTATGCCATTTAAATTTAATGTGGTGATTAATATGCTTTCTATTTGTTTTCTATGTGTCCCATCAACTTTTTTGCTCCCTTTTCTACTTTTTTCTGTTTTGTTTTAGACCGAGTATTGGTATTTCCCTTCTTGGCTTGTTAGCTATATGTCTATTTTTAAAATGTTTACTCAAGGATTTGCAGTATAAAATTTTAATCAAATTCTACCTTCAAATTACATACCACTTCTTATGTAGTGTAAAAACTTATAATAGTAGACTTTCATTTCCCTACTTTTAACTTGTATATTACTGTTGTCATACATTTTACTTCCTCATGTGTTACAATCTCACAATATATTGTTACTAAATTAACCATCAAAATACCACATTAATGACCGATATTAACTGTGTGAACAAGAGGTAGTAGGAGGACATTTTGCAAAGATTACCCTTTCTTTAACATTATAGTTGGAAAAGAGAAAATGCATAATGTATTGACAGAAAAGATCCAGTTTTCCCCAAAGGAAAATCCAATTCCTGTTGAAAGTAGAATTCTGAAGAATGAAGATTTTATAACAAAACCTTTTAATTGGTATAGTGCAAAAAACATTGAAATGTTGGGATTCTATTACAATATATCAATGAATCAGTAAACCCATATTTAAAAAGAAAATAATGAACAAATTGAAACTCTTAAGCCCTGAAGGAAATGAAATGGCACTTTGCCTCTTCTTACAGTAGGAATAATTTCAAGGAATGACAACAAAAGGGGACAGGTCTAATTATTAGATTAGCCCCATTTCTCCACATATCTTTTTAGGTCACTGGTTCATTTTCTTTCTGAAAGATTAAACTAAAATATTTTCCATGGTTAAAGAGAACTATAGTAAAAGATTTTATACTGTTATTATGCTGTAAACAAAATGCTAGGCTAATAATTTCAGTAATGCAAAACAAATTATATCACAGTGGAGAGAAAGTTAAAGCAGTCAATATATGTATTTGTTTGAGTATCAGGGCATGATGTGATTGTTTTTAAGATAAAGCTATAATTATAACTTTAAGTAATTTATTTTAACAGAGTTATTTGCCCTTACTTTTATTGATAATTCTAATTAAACTTGTTATCAAGGATAATTTAGGTCAATGTATTTTTACTTCAACTTACAAATACAAGTGTAAAATAAAGGTAAGAGAAGGAAGACACAGAGAAACAAGATGTGTATTTTGTTTATGGAATACCAGGACCAATTTTGTATCTTGAGTTTCCCTGACAGATAATCATGCCCTAAACTGGCTTAACCCCAAAGCCAAAATTATATCATTATTCAGAAATTGTTGCATCATTTCTGATTCTCAGGTGTGAGTTTCAAATGCTATTGTTTGTATGTCTGAAGTTGTATAAAGAGAAAATAATACACACTGAGCCATAACCTAAATTAAGGTACTATCACTTTTTTAAAAGATTTATTTATTTATTTGAAGGGGGAAGGGCAGGAGTGGGAGAGAGAAAATCTACAGACTCCTCATTGAGTGAGGAATCCAAGGAGGGGCTTGATCCCACAACCCTGAGTTCACAACGTGAGCCAAAATCAAGAGTTAAAGGCTTAACTGACTGAGCTACCCAGGCACCCCAGTGCTATTAGACCTTATATTTATAGTTATATTTATAATACAAATATAAAATATATATGTAAATATTTAAAAGTATAATTTATAATATGCTTATATTTATAATCGGAACTTACTACAGAAACTCTGTCATGTAACTTCCTGGGCCTTTGTTTCTATTGAATGGATTACTGCAATTATGAATGAAAGAGAGAATTTCAAATTATTTATTTATTTACTTATTCATTTATTTATTTATTTATTTTAGAGAGAGAGTGTGTATGCAACAGTAGGGGTATGGGCAGAGGGAGAGGAAGAGAGAGTATCTCAAGCAGACTCCCCGCTGAGCATGGCACCCAACATGGAATTTGATCTCAAGGTGTGCTGAAAGAGAGAATTTTAGAACCATGTTCTATGACCCCCTAGAATTATAATTAGTCTGAGTTGTAGTGCTCAGATTGGCTGGGAAAGGGCAAGAGAAGTTTCTTCTCTTTAGAGTTCCTTTGGATCTTCAGAGATCTGGTGCAAAAGTAACAGACCAAAAAGATGTCTGCATATACAACCATTCATGGTTTTCCTCTGAGGATCCTGAGAAACCCCAGTTTTAGGCCTTTCAGGTATTGAAGTATTTAGGCCTTTAGGTATTGAAGTATTAGCTTCCATGATTATAATAATAATAATAATAATATAACATAGAGTTAATTCATGGTAATGATGGGTATTTTAGATACTACATCAATCAATTCAAGGCATGTGGAAAGACTCAACAGAGTAAATTGTGTTAAGAGTTTAAGGGCCAGGAGCACCTGGGTGTCTCAATCTGTTAAGCATCTGCCTTGGGCTTAGGTCATGAACCTAGGGTCCTGGGATCGAGTCCTGATCCAGGCTCCCTGCTCCATGGGGAGTCTGCATCTCCCTCTGCCTTTCTTTTATCTCTCTGTTTCTCATGAATAAATAAATAAAATCTAACAAAAAGAATTTAAGGACCAAAAATTTTGACTTCTGGAAAGACAGAGTGTGGAACATGGTGCATTTTCTCCTTAACTAATAATAATTAAATTGGGGAAAATTCACCAGTCATAGGAACTTCTTACTAGATATTTTGCCTAATGCAAGGGACATGAAAGTAAAAATTAACTATTGGAACTACATCAATAAACGGCTTCTGCACAGCAAAGAAAGCAGTCGACAAGAGTAGAAGTTACTATAGGATGGGAGAAGATATTTGCAAATAACATATCATATAAAGAGTATCCAAAATATATAAAGAACTTACAAAACTCAACACCCAAAAAACAAATAATCTAGCTAAAAATGGGCAGAAGACAGGAATAGACATTTTTTCAAAGCAAATATACAGGTGACCAACAGACACATGAAAAGATGGTTAACATCATTCATCATGAGGGAATTACAAATTAAAACTACAATATCACTCCACACATATCAGAATGGCTAAAATTAACAACACAAGAAACAATAGATGTTGGCAAGGATACAGAGAAAGTGGGACCCCTTTACACTGTTGGTGGGAATGCAAATGAGTGCAGCCACTCTGGGGAACAGTAAGGAGGTTCCTCACAAAGTTTAAAATAGAACTATCCTATGATACACCAAATGATAAGGGAGTGAAAAGGCTATGCACAAAATGGAGAGAAAAAATGAAAATAAGATATTTATTAAGGGACTGATAGAATATATAAAGAACCACCTTACACTCAGTAGGATGGCTATAATTCTTTTTAAAAAAAGGGACAAACTGTGGAAGGAGCTGAGATGCCTTTCAACAGATGAATGGATAGAGAAGATGTGGTTCATTTATACAATGAAATATAACCCAGCCATCAGAAAGGATGAATACCTACCATTTGTGTCAGCGTGGATGGAACTGGAGAGGACTATGCTAAGTGAAATAAGTCAAGCAGGGAAAGACAATTAAATGGTTAAATTCATTTGTGGAACATAAGGAAGAGTGCAGAGGACCATATGGGAAGGGAAGGAATGGGGGGCGCCTGGGTGGCTCAGTGGATTAAGCTGCTGCCTTCGGTTCAGGTCATGATCTCAGGGTCCTGGGATCGAGCCCCTCATCCAGCTCTCTGCTCCGCAGGGAGCCTGCTTCCTCCTCTCTCTCTGCCTGCCTCTCTGCCTACTTGTGATCTCTCTCTCTGTCAAATAAATAAGTAAAATCTTTAAAAAAAAACTGAATGGGAAGAAGGCAGAAAAACCAAGAGAGACTGTGGAAACAAACTGAGGGTTACAGAAGGGTGGGAGTTAAGGGGTAGGGGAACCAAGTGATGGATATTAAGGAGGGAACGTATTGTGATCAGCACTGGGTGTTAAACACAACTAATCAATCACTGAATACTACATCAGAAACTAATGATGTACTATATGTTGTCTAACTGAACATAATAAAAAAAAAGGAGGGACAACAATAGTGTTGGTGAGAACATAGAGAAATTGGAACTATTTTTGTATATGGTGTCTTGCAGTCACCCAAGGGGTATAACTACATGTAATGAATGTCATTATGGAGACATAAATTTTTAAATTTTATTTTAATTACAGTATAGTTAACATACATTATTATATTAGTTTCAGGTATATAATATATTGATTGAGTAATTCTATATATTACTTAGTGCTCATTAAGATAAGTGTACTCCTAATTCCCTTCACCTATGTCACCCATCCCCTCACCACTTCCCTTCTGGTAACCATCTGTTTCTATAGTTAAGATGCTGTTTTGGGGGGTGCGTGGGTGGCTCAGTGGGCTAAAGCCTCTGCCTTTGGCTCAGGTCATGATCCCAGGGTCCTGGGATCAAGCCCCGCATCAGGCTCTCTGCTCAGCAGGGAGCCTGCTTCCCTCTCTCTCTGTCTCTGCCTGCCTCTCTGCCTACTTGTGGCCTCTGTCTGTCAAATAAATAAATAAATAATCTAAAAAAAAAGATGCTGTTTTTGCTCTCTTTTTCCCCCTTTATTCACTAGTTTTGTTTCATAAATTCCACATATGAGTGAAATCATATAGTATTTGTCTTTCTCTTACTTTTCTCTAGATCAATCCATGTTGTTGCAAATGGCAAGATTTCATTTTTTATGGATGAATAATATTCCATCATACATAAACCATATCTTCTTTATTCATTCATCTATTGATCGACACTTGAGATACTTCCATTATTTGGCTATTGTAAATAATGCTTCTACAAATACAAGGGTGCATATATCTTTTTGAATTGGTGTTCTTTATTCTTTGGGCAAATACCCATTAATGTGATTACTAAATCATATGGTAGTTCCATTTTAAATTTTTTGAGAAACCCCCATACTGTTTTCTATCATGGTTGCCCCAGTTTGCAATCCCACGGATAGTACATAAAGGTTCCTTTTTCTCCACATCCTTACCAATACTGGTTTCTTATGTTGTTGATGTTAGCCATTGTGACAGGTGTGAGGTAATATCTCATTAGGATTTTGATTTACCTTTCCCTGATAATGAATGATGTTCAGCATTTTTTCATGTATCTGTTGGCCATCTGTATGTCTTCATTGGAGAAATGTCTGTTCATGTCTTCTGCAAATTTTTTAAATTGGATTATTGTTTTTTGATGTTGAATTATACAAGTTCCTTATATATTTTGGATACTAACCCTTTTTCTTACATGTAACTTGCAAATATTGTCTCCCATTCTATAAGTTGTCTTTTAGTTTTTTTTTATTGATTTTTTTTTTCGATTTTATTTATTTTTTTCAGCGTAACAGTATTCATTGTTTTTGCACAACACCCAGTGCTCCATGCAATACATGCCCTCCCTATTACCCACCACCTGGTTCCCCCAACCTCCCACCCCCCGCCCTTCAAAACCCTCAGGACTATGCCTATCTTTAATGTGAGAAATATAAAACTAAGTTCATTGACTTTTGCAATGTAATAGCATGAATCAAAACTGAGTCCAGAGCTTTATTTTAGTTGTCTTTTAGTTTTGTTGATTGTTTTCTTTGCTCTGCAGAAGCTTTTCATTTTGATGTAGTCCCAATAGTTTATTTTTGCTTTTATTTCACCTGCCTCAGGAGACATATCCCGAAAAATGTTCTTATGGCTAATGTCAGAGAAATTATTGCCTATGCTCTCTTCTGGGATTTTTGTGGTTTCATAAATTTAAACTGACGTAGGAAGTACCATTTACAAGTAAAACCTAGTTTTTGCAAACTTCTCTATACTCATGTTCTCTTCCTTCTATTTTCTCTATCTAGTTTGCATCCAAAAATTAATGATCTGTGTAACTTTAAGGAATTTTAAAGAAATATCTGATATGGCCAAAATAGTCAGTCTAGACTCAATGAAGTCATCCCTGCTGCAGTTGTCCTTGAAGAGTATCTGTCATAAGTATGTCACGTTTGAAATTTGATGTGTGGAAAATATAAATTTGGGGAGATTGTTTTTGGCCTGTTCCCCCAAAACAGAGTCTGGGATGAGGATTCCTGTGAAAATGATTTATCAGGAAATACTCCCTGGTAAACTAGTAGAAGACTGAGGGATTGGAATCAGGAATGGAAGGAGGTCAAGCAAGGTTTTTGTATCAAAGCCCTCAAAAGTTGAGACTGGGTCAGTGCTGTAGAACAGCCCTAGAGATATCATGGACCACCTTGGGACTTGTTCCACTCACAGATAAAGGCATAGGGTGTTTATACCTCTAAATCTATCTGTCATGTGCTAAAGGCTGCCTGTGAGGAATGGAAATTCCCAGTCTTCTTGCTCTCCTTTGAGCATGGTCAGAGATTCCAGCAGCCTAAGGGCAATCT
This sequence comes from Meles meles, assembly GCF_922984935.1. NCBI lineage: Eukaryota > Metazoa > Chordata > Mammalia > Carnivora > Mustelidae > Meles > Meles meles. The sequence goes on along the minus strand of NC_060087.1, from coordinate 126,015,975 downwards.
TCCAACAAAACACCTATACTAATAAGGGTGCTGGCCTTTAGAAGTTAAAAGACACCAGGAGCCTGTGTGCGTGAGAATGGGAAAGGGATCTAATAGAATGTGAGCAGAATTTATTTACAGCATGAAAAGGGGGTGATCATAGGTGAAGTTATTGTTTCTAAAGCAAAATTTTTCTCTGATAAACATTTATTGAACAGTTATCAGGCCACACAGCTATTTGTGCTAGGGATACAACAGTTGATAAGATAAAAATCTGTGCTCTGATCAGACACACAGACACATGATCAGAACTCTAAATGAGAGAGGTGCCTAGGATGACTGTCAGTAATTAGCTTGAGTTCCCACACACTGTTTTGGGTCTTCAAATCTTGCCATTTGTTTGTTTTATTTGTGTGGGAAATCTTAATAGTTTTTTTGTTTTTGGTGAGAAGTTTGGAGATGTTTCTTGGCAAACTTTCTTTTCTCAACTGTGATTTACCCTAGGTGATTGGGGAAAAAAAAAGCATACATGGCCTGCTACTTGTGGCTTCCATCTGTGAGTAAGTCTTAGGTCCTAATGACTGTTCTTTGTTGCAAAGCTCAGGAGCACCAATGCACAGCAACCTGTTCTCCAAGCAATAATTGTCACCTACTTAAGGATGTCACTCCTCTTGTTATATCCTTTTTTTTCTGATGCACCAATGTTACCATTTCTACTGGTTCATTTCTATCATAGGTAGCACTTCAGGGCCATTGAATTCATTAATCCTTGTTATGTCCTTCCCCTGTTCTTTGCATTATAGCATAGTGGTAGAACATATAGACTTTTGAGTCAAAATACTTATACTTTAATATTTATTGCCTCTATTTCCTAACTTTGTTAAGTTACCTAATTTCTTGGTGCCTCAGTTTCCTCATATGTAAAATGTGGATAATGATGATACCTACTTTGTAGGAGTGTTACAAAATTAAACTAATGCATGTGAAATGCTTAGAAATATTTTTGATCCTAGTAAAAAATGTTAGTGATGATTAGCTGAAAAGTCTTCTCCATAACCCTCATACTCTGCTTAAACAGCCACCCAGTCATTTTATTTATTTTTTTAAAGATTTTATTTATTTATTCGACAGAGATCACAAGTAGGGAGAGAGGCAGGCAGAGAGAGAGAGAGGAGGAAGCAGGCTCCCTGCCAAGCAGAGAGCCCGATGTGGGGCTCCATCCCAGGACCCTGGGATCATGACCTGAGCCGAAGGCAGAGGCTTTAACCCACTGAGCCACCCAGGCGCCCCCACCCAGTCATTTTAAATCACTAAACTCTACCTCTGAAACTAATAGTATACTACATGTTATTTAACTGACTTTAAAAATTTCAAAAAAATAAATTGCATTAACCTGCATATTTTAATCAAATTGTATATTATATTCTATAAATGTCTTGTTTATTGTCTATCTCCTTATTATCACACTTCCTCCACAAAAATACATAAAAATGACCAGCATGAGCACAGGTACTTTGTCTGCTATAATCATTGCTCCATGTCTTGTACATAGTAGGTATTAAGCAAATATTTACTTAACTAGTAAATAATGTTAAATGAATCAATGGCAGTTTTGAAAGGTAAATGAACCCTTAGTGATGGTAAAATGATGAATAGCCCTTTTATAAAAAAAAAATTCCTCAACCTCTTACCTATTTTTCCAAAAGAATGTGGTCATATAAGAAAGGACTTAGTTATGGTGAAAACAAGGGAAAAACAAACGAAAAAGTAGGACAATTTAATTTAATTGAGGGCTACATTTGATTTTTAAAAGCAGAAAAGTAGCAGGATGGGAAAAAACAACAGCATTTTGTTAGCATTGTGCTAGAAGCCATAGTAGGTACTTTGTATAAAATACACCATGCAGTGGCACCTGGGTGGCTTAGTGGGTTAAAGCCTCTGCCTTCGGCTCAGGTCATGATGATCCCAGGGTCCTGGGATCGAGCCCCACATTGGGCTCTCTGCTCAGCAGGGAGCCCGCTTCCTCCTCTCTCTGCCTAGTGTGATTTTTCTCTGTCAAATAAATAAAATATTAAAAAAAAATACGCCATGCGATTTTTCACAACCACCCTATGAAATAGATTATTATCCATGCTTCACAGATGAGGATACTGAGATATAGGCAAAAGAAGTATATTTTATAGCCATTAGTGATGAAAAAAGCAACCATGCCAAAATGCAATAGATGGTAAACTTTCTCTGAAAAATTTGTCACATGCATGTTTATATATAAAGGCATCGACACCACACTGGGTAGTATCTTCCATCATAGTCTTACAGGACATTTTGAGATGTTCTTCAAGTTATTTTTTCTTATATAATGGTCTTTGATTTAAAAAAAAATGTGGGCAAAGCGATTGTGAATAACATAATCAAAGTGTTTTTAAAGGGAAGTAAAATACTATAGTTGAGTTCTTGAGCTTTGTGATTATATAAGAATAGAGCTTACTGAATCTCAACTAACAGAGCATTGGCTTCTTATATCAATTGCCTTAAATATCAATTATCTCAACTTTTTTTTTCTTTTATATAAAAGTGACACAATTCCCTGTGAACATTTGGGATTAGGGAAATTTTTGAAGGAAAAAAGGGAATTTTTTTGAAGAAATTTTTTTATCTTCATTTTTAATTAATTTATTTTTTTCAGCGTAACAGTATTCATTGTTTTTGCACAACACCCAGTGCTCCATGCAATACGTGCCCTCCCTAATACCCACCACCTGGTTCCCCCAACCTCCCACCCCCGCCCCTTCAAAACCCTCAGGTTGTTTTTCAGAGTCCATAGTCTCTTATGGGAAGAAATTTTTGAAGGAAAAAAATGTTGAAGGAAAAAAGGGGAAAAAAAAAAACACAACACAAGTCACCCATATTCCTGCTTCCTGTAAATCATGACTCAACATTTTATTTTTTTTCCAGACATTTTTATTTTCTAACTGCATTTCTCTGTATTGAATGTAGGTTTACACACACTAAAAATGGCATTAAGGATTTCTATTTATAGCTAACTGGGACACATAATACGTTGAACTGTCCTCCTATGGCAAAACAACTACAAATACTAGAAAAAAATAGCATTTTCAATTTATTTTCTAAGTAGTTTCTTTGCCTAGGGCAGAGTCCAATGCAGGGATGAATTCACAACTCTGAGATCAAGAACTGAGCTCAGACCAAGCGTTGGACACTTAGTTGACTAAGCCACTCAGGCACCCACTAGATAAAATACTTCTAAAAAATATATTTTATGGGGACTCCCGGATGGCTCAGTGGGTGAAGCATCTGCTTTCAGCTCAGGTCATGATGTCAGTGTCCTGGGATCAAGCCCTACATTGGGCTCACTGAACTCACTAAAAAATTAAACAAAATCCTTCCAGGAGAGAAAAGGAATTAAATTGAGAATCCAGAAACATAAATGAGCACTGAAACTAATTTTGCCTAGGGGACATCTGTTATACCCTGTAACTTTGAGCTTTCCTTTGATGGCTGCTTGAGGTATGAATGGAGTGACCATACATGCCATTGTGCCTGGGATAGTCCTCATTTATTCATGTTGCTATTGAATAATTATTAATGGCACTCTTTTTCACTCTTAAAAGTATCCTGGTTTGTGAAATAATTTATGTTGGCACCCTAGGTATGGGCAGCCTTGATAGATGCTTTTACAGACATGAGATCCTAAGACTACCTCAGTGTAAGAGTAGAAGTGGAAAGGGCACAAAGCTGTCCCTAAAATGTGATTACAAACATTGGGGAAAGAAGCAGACATCTCTAAACACACAACATTTAGAGACCATTTGTGATAAGTATTAACAGCCATATACTGCTCATTAATGTCTGAGTGCATCAATGAGACAGAGTCAATGTTCATCATGTTAAAATGGATCATTTAAAAAATCTGAATTATGTTTAGTATTAACCTTTTAAGAATATAAGAATGTATAACAAATAAGGGTTCCTGCACATATAAATTACTAGTGGAAAGTTAGTGCTGAACTCGACTGGAAAATATAAATACATGTAATACTTAAATCTTCAGTGATGCTAGCTAACTACATTTATCTTTCCTATAAAATAAGTGTACTCTCTGGCAGGAGCTCCTTCCATTCTGATGTTCAGAACCACTACAAGAGATTCTACTCTCTGTCCACTTTTTTTTCCTCCATTCTCCCCAGGAATAGTTTTGGAAAGGTTTTGTAGGTTGATGGAAAAACGTGAAATATAAATACGTGGCAGTAACCAATGGAAAGTAGACTAGAATATCTGCTCATGCTATTATTTTTCTTGTTTTTCCTACATTCTGCTCTGAAAAAAGGCTAACAAAATCATACAACATTGAATTTAGAAGGAAGTTTCCTTTGTTTAATTTTCTTGAAGATTTAGAAATTAAGTCATTAGGTATAATCTTTAATATAACTTTGATGTAGTTTTCTTTAACTTCAGAAGAGGAAAGAAGGAATAGGAAGATTTCAGGACAACTGTAGAGCCACAAAAAGTTTCTATAGAAGCAATAATTTCATTTCCATACCTAGTTAAAATTAACAACACCAATAACTTTAGCTCCAAACTAGATTGCTGTGGTTAAGTCTAACACCTACGTCTAGATCACAGCAATAAAAGAGTTAATAAATAAATATAATTGAAAAAGTGATTATTAAAAGTTACAGCTTTTGTTTTTGAGGATGATGCCAATTATCTTAGGGCCATTTTGAAATATTATAAAATATATTTTAATATTTATATATATTATATATTTATATTTTATATATATTATACATACTATATATATTTCATGTATGTTTTACAATTATAATATAGATATGTGCTACTAGACACTACAACTTACATGTAGATTTTAACCCTAGAATAAATAAAAAATAGATATTTTACTTATCCTGATTTTTATATTTTATATTTTTTAAAGATTTGACAGTTTCACTAACTGTTCTTTAAAAATATTATTTATAATGGCTCCATTGTATCTCACTTATTTAAATTATCCACTATCTTCATAGCATTTAGTTTTTCTGATTTTTAATTCTCATGATTAATAGTGAAATAAACAATCCTGTACATAAATTTTTGAACATACCTGATTTTTTTAAGGTATAGTAGAGGTGCAACATAGAATTTGGAACTGTATTTGCTAGGGTTCACGTGGGACCCAAAATACCCAAATCCTGCCTTGCCAGTCTTTCATCTTCCCCATGGGATATCCAAGGGCACCATACACTGAAGGAACAAAGACAAATAGAAAATCAAGATAGCGCTTCAGAGCCCTTCTGATAAAATGGAGTTTGAGCCTGTGGCTCAAATTCAAGGATTATGCAGACCTTCTCTCGCCTAAATCCAAATCCAGATGTCCCCACCACCTAGCCACTTGGTCTGAATTGATGGACACATCAGTATTTAGTCATTTTTAGTCACACCTCTCTGTCTACTCCCATTCCCAACAACTAGCAACCACTAACCTGTTCTCCATTTCTATAGTTTTGTTCATTTTAGAATGTTATGTAAATGGAATTATATAGCTTGTAACCATTTAAGTTTGCCACCTTTTAGTTAGCATAACCCCTCTAAGATCCATCTAGGTTTTTGCATGAATCAATAGTTTGTTCCTTTTTATTGCTGAGTAGTATTCCATGGGGGTGGATGTACCGTAGTTTGTTTAACCAGTCAACTATTGAAGAATATTTTGATTGTTTCCAGGTTTTGGACTACTAGAAATGATGCTACTATGAATAATTTTGTACACATTTTTATATGGACATGAATATTCATTTCTCTGCAGTAAATGCCCAAGAGTGCAATTGCTGAGTCAGATAGTTAGCTCATGTTTAGTTGTGTGAGACTGACTCGAACAGTTTGTAGAGTGACTATAACATTTTACATTCCCACCATCAGTGTATGAATGACCCAGTGTTTCTGTATCCTCACCAGTATTTGATATTGTCACTATTTTTTTTTATTTTAGACATTCTGATAGCTGTACTTTGAGGTCATTTGTTTTTATTGTGTGAATTTCCCTCCACTTTGTGCTTTTTAGAGCTTGGGTATGTTTTATTTTATTAAAAGCACTTTATCTATTAAATATATTAAGATACTACCTTTTTTCAGAATATTTTTACCCATTTATTTTCCTTAAAACTTTTTTGGCATACAAAAGTGTTAAATTTTTAGGTAATAAAATTTTTCCCTTCCTTTGCAAATTCTTCCATTTCTTTTATATTTAAAAAGTTGTCCTCTACTGATAGATTAAATATTCACCTATATATTAATTTTTACAGTTTTTTTTTTTACATTTGTTCTTTTGGTACATCTAGAAGTTTTTTTTGGTATATAGTTTAAGGATCTATCATGAGTCATTTGCCATGTAAAGAATTATCTCAAAATTAACTGACTACCCTCACCCCCATTTTTTCTCATTGGATTATGCTGCTTTCTTTATCTCTGACTCCATTTTTATTTAGGCTTGATTTTTAGTCTATGAAATCTATGAAATTCTATCATTATGTCAATTCTTATACCAGTATCATTTAACTAAGATTTTGTCAAGAACAAGATAGTAGTCCAGGGGCGCCTGGGTAGCTCAGTGGGTTAAAGCCTCTGCCTTCGGCTCAGGTCATGATCTCAGGGTCCCGGGATCAAGCCTGGCATTGGGCTCTCTGCTCGGCAGGGAGCCTGCTTCCTCCTCTCTCTCTCTCTGCCTGCCTCTCCGCCTCCTTGTGATCTCTCTCTGCCAAATAAATAAATAAATAAATAAAATCTTAAAAAAAAAAAGATAGTAGTCCAATCAAGACTGGGTTCCTAGAGTTTAGATATTCTGTATAAAATTCTGGAAATATAACCACATGCTTTAGAAAACAAAAGTTGCCATGGGAAAAGTATTTTTTTTTTGTTACAAAAATGCAGGGGGCCTGATTTATTCTTGTTGTAGGGGGCTCTGGTTGTACTTCTTAAGAGGTTCTGCTTATGGAATTGTATACCTTATAACAGATATCCAAGGAACTTGGCCATGATCTCCAATTCTTCTTCATACTAACTTCAAATAGCCCAGAGTCATATATGCCTCTAGGAATAGCCTTGGGTATCTGGTTATTCCCCTCCATAGATCTATAACTTAAGAGTGACTCTAATTTATACTTTCACAATGTTGTAACATGTATAGAGGAGTCTTTTAAGGAGGTGATGTGAAGAAAGTATACTCAGATCATTGCCTTATGAGCATTGGAATCTATCTCAGGCTCTCAGAATTGCATGCTGGAAAGGACTTAAGATCTATTACTAAGCAATAGTTGAAGGAATAACTCAGCAGAGGGTAGAAAAAGGACTTTAGTCCCTCCTGGTGTTATAATGAGTTTCAGAGACTACCCTCATGGATTTACAAGTATTTAAGCAGAATCTTTGTCATTTTTTTTCAGTTGTGTCACTCAGAAAATAAATCTTAAGTACAAGTTCCAATTTCATTTCATAATTGCCACCATGTAAATGGGGGTGTTTTGGGCTGCAAATGACATCTAAACTGACTCAAACTTGTTTAACAAAGGGAATTTATACACTCAGGTAAAGGAAAAATTCAAAGAAACTGTGAACTTTAGGTAGTCTGATTTAGTGACCAAACAAGATCACCAAGAACTTAGTTTATTTTCTAAGGCCAGTTATTTTGGAGGTCACAGATGATTGTGAACAACTCCCTAGGGACATGCTTCCTTGTTCAGGAGAGAAAATGAGTGTGCCTTGCCATTCCCAGTGATAATTTTGTACTCAAATGTTTGGAAAATGCTAATTGGCTTAAGCCAGTCAGAATTTACCTGCAGAGGTTGAGAATTAGATTAATCCTTATATAAATCCTCTCATAGAGAAAGTTGAGGTTACTGTTACCATGAAGGTGAGGAAATGGATGCTGGAGAGCTGTCTGCTACACCCATTATTTAGCATTTTTTAGCATTTAAAATAATTTAGCATTATTTAGCATTATTTAGCATTTTAGAGGCAGTTTCTAAGACTCTGAAGGATGGTTTGTCTTAATACTACTGGCTGTTCTAGTCGAATGCTACAGAGACTATGACTATTCCCGGATATCACTCAACAACAAGTACGTATTTATTGACCCTGTACTATATGACAAGCAATTTCTTGTCATTTCACTTGTCCTGGGAAGAGTAAAAGGGGATGTTTCTCATCAGAGAACACTGGGTTTATTGAGGCAAAATTTGGAAAACTTGTGTAAAATCCACTCTGTATAGATGAATCCTTTATTGGATAGCTTAGAATTTGACCAGCACAAAGGCTACTGGATGGGTTGCTCCAGCTGCCCCTTCCCCTTATGCCACAGTTTCATTCCAGAATGTGCATCAGCAGCATAGTTTTCAGGTGTGTTGGAGCAGCTTCTGATGTCGGTAACCACAATGCATGAGATGGGATGGGCTCATGACTTCATATGCTCCCCAGTTTGACGTGCTAAGCCTATAGACATATGAAGAGGAGAACATTGCTTTTAAGAAAAGAGAATAGTGGGGCGCCTGGGTGGCTCAGTGCATTAAAGCCTCTGCCTTCGGCTCGGGTCGTGATCCCAGTGTCCTGGGATCGAGCCCCGCATCGGGCTCTCTGCGCAGCGGGGAGCCTGCTTCCCCCCCCCCCCCCCCCCCCCCCCCCCCGCCGCCTGCCTCTCTGCCTATTTGTGATCTCTTTCTCTCTGTCAAATAAATAAAAAAAAATAAAATCTTGAAAAAAAAAGAAAAGAAAATAGTTTCCTTGTAATGTTTTGTGAGTTGTAATGGCAAGTCAAATAAATGCCATCATTCCAGTCTCTGCTGCTGGGGTTTCTTTCTTTCTTTTTTTTTTTTTTTAAAGATTTTATTTATTTATTTATTTGACAGACAGAGATCACAAGTAGGCAGAGAGGCAGGCAGAGAGAGAGGAGGAAGCAGGCTCCCTGCTGTGCAGAGAGCCCGATGTGGGGCTTGATCCCAGGACCCTGGGATCATGACCTGAGCTGAAGGCAGAGGCTTAACCCACTGAGCCACCCAGGTGGCCCATGCTGCTGGGGTTTCTGATGAAATGAGACAACACTGAGAATCTAGCAGGTATTTGCTTTTAGGTTTTGAGTCAAGTCATATGGTGATAATGGAGGAACCTCTAAGAATCTAGCAGCTCTTCAGATTTTTATTGATTTTTTTTGTGATTTGTGTCTATGGCAGCGAGCAAGAATTACTGTCAGTTGTTTCATGTTCAGGGCAGTAATCTGTGATATATATCTAGCAACTAAAAAGTAAGTAGCATGTTAGAGTTTTCAGAGTAATTTTACACAACATTTTTGTTTCATTTGAAACAAAGAATCTCATCACCTAAGTAGGACTACACAGTAATTCCATTTTATATATTCAGTGCCTCAGAGAGCTATGCTAGTCAAAGTCATAAAATAAGCAAATAGTGAATCAGGGACTTGAACTTTGCTCATTGCATTTGAAATCTTATGCTCTTTTCACTATAGAAACCACCCATGCATTTTTATAAAGAGACATGGGGCAAGAGATCAGATTGGTAGTAGGCTGTCATCGTATTTCCCCAGTCAGCTTTTGGAAGATTCTCCAGTGGAGGTGGGGACAGGGAATGAGTAGTGTCTCATGCTACTAGGTATGTTTTCAGTAAAGGGCAGCAAAGATGAGATTAAGAAATGTTTTTATGAGGTTTTTTCCAAAGGAGATATGAAAATATTCCACATAGTGTTTTAGAGTTAAGCTTCCATTACTTTCGGAGTAAAGTGTCTTCATTGTATGCATTGCCTACTTATAATAAGCACTTTATTTATATTGCTTCAAGCCACTATCATCTCATTTGACCCTCCTCAACTGGTCTCTGCCTCCAGTTTGTTTGTTTTAATTTGTGACTGTATCTCTATACTACTAGTATATACTACTAGTATATACTAAATACTAATATATATATGGTAGTATATATATAATATAGTATATTATATATACTGTATATATATAATATACTATATTATATATACTATATATATAATATACTACTATATACTAAAGTAATCTTCTTAAAATGAAAATTGTGTCCTGTCAACCTCTTAAAATCGTCCAGAGGTTCTGCATTGTCTGTGGGATGGAATCCAAACTCCATGGTATGACATATAAAGCCCATTGTGATCTTCTCACCTACTTTTCTAATTATTTCCTCATGTGTACCTTCTCCTCCAGACATTCTGAACGATGTCTGTTCTACCAGTTTCATACATTACGATCTCATATGTGCTGAGATTTGCATGATGTCACTTCTGTCAAGAATATGCTTTACATTCCCTTTTGCCTATTGTCCTTGTCCCTTGGCAAGTTTCTTTCTTACTCGTTCTTCAATATTTAGGTTAAGCATTAGTTCCTCACTGAAACTCTATATTCCTTTTCTTGTGAGACAGATTTAATCCCCACTTCCTTGGACCGTGACCCCCATAAAAGCTAACATATATTTTATTATAAATTCATTTCATTGGTTTGCTACTTGTTTTTTTTTAATATGGTAGCCCCAACTAATCTATAAACTCTTCAAGGTAGATATACTGGTTAATTACTTTTTTCTTCCAAGTTCTAAGTATAATGCCTTGCATATAATTGATGTTCAATATATTTGTTGAGTGAATGAATGCATAAGTGAATAAATGTTTACTAGGTTGCCTTACCCACGTGCATGTGTGATGAGTACTTTAAGTTTCTATGAGGTATTTTCTGATATGAGAAGGAAAGTTACATTATGCACAGACATGGTATCATATCTGGAATGTAGTGTATACTATTATTATTCACCATAGTAAAAAAGAGTTATTCATACTTATAAATGGATGTAGGTATAAGAGAGTGTGTTAATAAAGAAAGCTGTGATCTAGTCATAGGTTTGCAAAGCAGGTTTGCTAAAAACATACTGGTTGAGCTTGGGCAAAATCATTTCTCTCACTGAGTTTCAGTTTTCTCATCTATAAAGTAAGAATGGAGGAGGGAGGTGGATTGGAGATAGTCTCTCAGGGATGAGCTTTCATGATCTGAGGGTATATGATTCCAGGAAGCAGTATAAGTGGTTTACTGAAAATGGTAAAACCATAGATACTGGTGAAGCTGCCTGAGCTTCATGATCCTTTCTTGCTTAAACCAGAAGTGCTCCTTTAGGATATGGGCCTTGCTAATCACATTCTGAACATCAGGAAGCTTTTTTTTTTTTTCCATTTTATTTATTTTTTCAGCGTAACAGTATTCATTCTTTTTGCACAACACCCAGTGCTCCATGCAAAACGTGCCCTCCCCATTACCCACCACCTGTTCCCCCAACCTCCCACCCCTGACCCTTCAAAACCCTCAGGTTGTTTTTCAGAGTCCATAGTCTCTTATGGTTCGCCTCCCCTTCCAAATTTTTTTTTAATAAATATATAATGTATTTTTATCCCCATCAGGAAGCTTTTATTTCCCCGATGCAATGTTTATCTTACTAAAAATGACATTGAGTTAATTCCCATTAAATCCTTGCAGCTTCACAGTTTTTAGAACCTTTCTGTTTTTTAATCAGATTGGACATTTTAAGATATGGGAAAAAGTAAAAAGACAAACAGATTTTCTTCAGTGTTTCCTTCCCTTTCATATAATTAACAGTCTCATTGAACATTATTAAAAAAAAAACAGATGAAGAAGAAATGATATAGATATGGTCCATTCAAGTCTTGGGTAAAATTAAGAAACCAAATACTAAATTCAGTCTTCTTATAATTTTAGTATGGGAAAATCAACTTGATGTCCATCAATGTGTCTGTCAATGGTTTTAATATGTGGCTACTCATAATACGCTTGGACACTAAAAAGTGACCTTTAAGAATTTGGAGCGAGTGAATTAGTTTGAATTTTCAAAATACGACCTGTACAGCTTACTTCTTTCAGCTAACTTACAATCTTGAAGTACTTTGGATCAATGGGTAAATTTACCTTATTGTTGTTACAAACTATTTAATGTTAGATCACGCATGCCCACACTTCAGTAAGCTTCTTCCATCAGTTTTTTCTAGATAGGTTTACTCAATATTACCAATTTTGGAAACATTAAAATCCTAAAGGATCCCATGACCTATAAATTCCTTTATTAGGAAAATAATCAACAAAAATGTATACATACAATCACTAAATGACATGTGCAAGAATGTTCATAGCAGTTCTATTCATAATAGCCCCAAACTGGAAGCAATCTAAATGTCCATCAATATTTGAGTAGATAAATATGTAGTCACACAGTAGAATACTGGACAGCATTGAGAATGAATGCGCTGCAGTTTTTTACAGCAATGTGGAGAACTCTCAAAACATAATTCTGAGCAAAAGAGGTAATCAAGAAGAAAATGCATACTGTCTGATTGCATTTATATAAAGTACAAAAGCAGCAGATACTTATATATTCTATTAGAAATTCAGGAAGGCAGTGATCTTTGGAAGACTAACAACCAGGACAGGGCATGAAGGGAACTATTGGAGTGCTCCCCCAAGTTCATACCTTCATCAATGTGATAGTTGTGGGTCTATTTGGCTAGTGAAAATTCACTACACTTTAAATACATATGTAATTTTGTGTGTGCGAATGTTCTTCATTTAAAAAGATAAAAAAATAATGACAAGGAAAAAACCTCAAAGGAAAAAAATAATTTGAATTAATAATATTTAAAAAGATCATACCTTGGAATGGTACCCATGTGCCTTACTGAGATTATAACTAATTTACCATAAAATGATCCTTATAACATAAAGTTCCTTTGATATACACCTGTAATTAGGCTTATTTCTTTTAGGTGAATTTGGCATGACTGTCTGTTGTGCACTGGCTTACCTTTGGGACCTTACAGGGAATTCATTGGTGTTCTTTTGGTAGATAATTGGAAACATTTCTCTGTTGCGTTAAAGAGGTCAAGAACAATTGAAGAGCTTTTTGGTCAGAAGTTTTCCATCTTGGGCATAACTACATGGAACTTAATTCACAAGCACTTCCTGCAGAGAATTCCATAATAAGGAGGGCAATTATACAGAAGCTTTCTGGTGGCCTGCAGCTTATCCCTAGGTCTTCCTCTGTGTGAATCCTTGGACTCTGCTGTTGCTGTCATAATATGTCTTCCCAGGTTGCAATAGCCTGGGGGCACAAATATAACCATGATAGATGTTGTAAGACAGTATTATTTCTGGCTCTCTCCTTAACTAATCTGTTGGAACTCAAAACTCCTCAAATTAATTCTGTAGTGTTTTATAAACTTTATGGGGAGTGTTTCTCATGTACATTAATCATTTCTCAGTACATTACTTCCTTCAAATTCTATGTGGCATTTGTCACTTTCTTCCTTTCCTCTGATGGGGAAGATGCCTGTGTTGGGCATGCATTTCTCTTTTTGTTAATCTTTTATTAACACATAATGTATTGTTTCAGAGGTACAGGTCTGTGAATCCTCTGTCTTACACAATTCACAGCACTCACCATAGAACACACCTTCCCCAATGTCCATCATCCAGCTACCTCATCCCTCCCATTCCCCACCCCCCAAGCAGCCCTCAGTTTGTTTCCTGAGATTACGAGTCTCTTATGGTTTGTCTCCCTCCCCGGTCCTATCTTGTTTCATTTTTCCTTCCCTTCTCCCGATGAACCCCCACCCTGCCTCTCAAATTCCTCATATTAGAGAGACCATATGATAATTGTCTTTCTCTGGTTGACTTATTTCGCTTAGCATAATACCCTCTAGTTCTAAATCACTGCAAATGGCAAGATTTAGTTTAGGTGTTTTTTTTTTTTCTTTTTGGATGGCTGCACAGTATTCCATTGTATATATATACTACATCTTCTTTATCCATTCATCTGTGATGGACGTCCAGGATCTTTCCATAGTTTGGCTATTGTAGACATTGCTGCTATAAAATTTTAGGTGCACATGCCCCTTTGGATCACTACATTTGTATCTTTAGGGTAAATACCCAGTAGTGAAATTGCTGGGTCATAGGGTAGCTCTATTTTCAACTTTTTGAGGAACCTCCATACTGTTTTCCAGAGTGGCTGCACCAGCTTGCATTCCCACCAACAATGAAGGAGGGTTCCCCTTTCTCTGCCTTCTTGCCAATACCTGTCATTTCCTGACTAGTTAATTTTAGCCTTTCTGGCTGGTATGAGGGGGTATCTCACTGTGGTTTGGATTTGGATTTCCCTGATGCTGAGTGATGTTGAGCACTTTCTCATGTGTCTTTTGGATGTCTTCTTTGCTGAAATGTCTGTTCATGTCTGCTGCCCATTTGTTGATTGGATTATTTGTCCTTTGGGTGTTGAGTTTGAGAATTTCTTTATAGATCTTGGATACTAGCCCTTTGTCTGATATGTCATTTGCAAATATCTTCTCCCATTCTGTCGGTTGTCTTTTGGTTTTGTCAACTGCTTCCTTTGCTGTGCAAAAGCTTTTTATCTTGATGGAGTCCCAATAGTTCATTTTTGCCCTTGCTTCCCTAGGCATCCATTTCTTGCCCATCCTTGTCTCCATTATATCACTGGCCAATCTGATTAGCTGAGCAGGGCACTGTGTGTTGTCTTCTAAAGTGCTCCACACCAACCTGCACTATTTCTGTTATGTAAGCTAATACTAGCAAGAGGAAAACCTGCCATTTATTGAGTTCATGCTAATGTGGCAGACTACACTAAGCCTTTTATTTTTATTTATTTTTAATACTTTTAAATTTTCTCATTTAAATTCAATTAGCCAAGGTATAGTACATCAATAGGTTTTCTTTAAGATTTTATTTATTTATTTATTTGACAGACAGAGATCACAAGTAGGCAGAGAGGCAGGCAGAGAGAGAGGAGGAAGCAGGCTCCCTGCCGAGCAGAGAGCCTGATGCGGGCCTCGATCCCAGGACCCTGGGATCATGACCTGAGTCGAAGGCAGAGGCTTTAACCCACTGAGCCACCCAGGTACCCCACATCAATAGATTTTGATATGATGTTCCATGATTCATTAGTTGAGTATACACTAAGCTCTTTAAGTGGATTGTCTCATTTGAGTTTTACAACTACCTTATGATGGGCTATTCCTATTCATGGTTTATAGAAGAGAAAATTGAGCCATGGAGGGATTATATAACTTGTCTCAAGTCACTCAGCTTGTAAATTGTGGAGCCAGGATATGAACACAGGTCTATCTCTTACCAGAGCCTAAACTCAACCCTTAATAGGAATTGCCCTAAAATAGTACTAACTTGTATTCCCACTGTCATATGAGAGCCAAGAGATACAGTGGGTATTGTGCTCAGAATTGTTCCTTCACTGAATGGACCATTACCTCTGGGCTAGGTCTTCTTGCCTGTCTTCCCTCGTAACAGACTCTTTTCTAAGATGTGCCTATGTCCTTCATGTAAAAAAGACTCTTCGTCCAGATGGGTTTGATCCTTTAGTGTATTTTTACATCACTTGGTTTTGCCACAAATTCTTTATTTTAAACTATTTCATTTTCCTAGACACTTTCTTTAGTGTATCCTTTTTGCTAAAGGTACATTTTACTTGTTCTTTAACTTTCTAAGTTTTATTGATTTATTTCTATATTATAACATTTATAGAAAATTTTTATCATTTTTACTCTTCAAGTGTGTTCTATTATTTAATTTAATCTCTTTGTAGCCCCTGTGGGAGAAAGAAAAGCTTACAACCATTGCTCTTACTCAGCATTTCATGTTTGAGTATTAGTTTTAGATACTTTTATTACTTTTAGTTTTTTTATCTGTTGCTTTCTGTTATAATAGCCTGTTTTCTCACTGACAGCACAGCTTCTCTTTATTTTATGCTTAAGAGGGTGGGAAATGGCCATGGAAATTGGGATAGGATGGGAGTATAATGGAGGCTCATGTGTTTTTGCCCAGTCTAACCTCCCCAAGCAGGAGAGATGGAATGCCAAATATTAGAGATTCAGCGAGATTCAGCTCTGTAAGCTGGCTTTGTCATGGTTCTTTTTTCAGAAAAGGATTTTTGTGGTTTTTTTGAGGACTGACCCCGCAGCAGCAGGTAGTAGTAATAGTACCAGCAACTACCATTTACTGAGCACTGATACACCAGACTTGAAACGAGGTGCTTTCCTTCCAAATCTTTTTAAATCCCCTATAAACTTACAAGTAGGCTCTGGTAGTTACGTTTTGTTCACAAGGAAGTAGAACTCTAAAACAGTAAATCATTTATAGAGTCTGGATTTGAATCCAGATCTGTCTAAATTCCAAAACCCTGGCTTTTTCTGGAAAGGCCTCCTGAACACATGCCTAGGGAGAAACAGGATTCTCTCTGAGCAGAGGAGAAGGAGGACGTCTGGGCAAAGAATTCATGTAGTTCTTCCTGAGAAGGGAACCCTCCCCACCCCAAAAGTCATCTGGTTTCAATGACTGTGTAGAACCAAGACCTTTCGCAGCTGAGCTGACACAAAAGTCTCATCTTCATGGGGACAGAGCAGCCCCAGGATGAAATTTTGTCACCGTGGCCTGCTTCCCTACTTCCAGTTTGGCCCAGATCAGCTGCTACTGGGTATTCAAAAACCCCTATAGGCATGGTTTCATCCTGCCTGTTTCATCAAGGCAATGTATCCTTTTTGCCTTGCTGCTAATGAGCAGTAGGAGTAGCTTTCCTCATCAAATTCTGTTTCTTTTTGCAGACAGACTTGCTAAAGCCCTGAATCTTATCCTTTTCCTGTTTTCTCCCTTAGTTATTGAGAGTTTAAGATCCCTATAGAAGGAACACAATGACAAACATTCAACATCACCTCCCATTCACCAACTAGGATAAAGTTTACTTTTGCCCCTATACTAATCATTGCTAGCTGCTGTATAACTAACTCTTGAAGTTCCTTATACGTTGAAAATAATTTACATGAAACCATTTAAGATTACTTCTTAACTAGGCTGGCAAGTCTCTTTTGCTTAGCTAAGTGTATTTTTAGAAAAACTTTATTTTTCCCTTCCAAACTTTAAAAACACGTTTGGATGTAACACAATGAAAGCTTTTCCTTGCAGCTACTGGAAGTGTCCCAAGAGATTTACAAAGTGTGTTTTGTACCTCTTTGTTTGTAAAATTTAGATTTACTGCCCTAAGTTGATGCCTGAAAGAAGTACTAATATTAAAGAAGAAGTATAAACATAGTAGGTGGTAAACAATGTCAACTTCCTAAGAGAGGAAGGATCAATGGAAGGACCAACAGTGAGCTACTGGACAGTCACTTTACCCAATTATCAGTTTTACTCATGTTTAAATGGGAGGGGGGCAGTGCGACTAGATGGCCCTTTCATCCCTAAAAATCTTTTATCTACGTCATCTGACAGAGGAGAACCCCAGCCTCAGCCCCCAAACTACAAAAGCATAGCAGACTGGATTTGGGGCTGCAAGGCAATGGCTTAATGTGATGGTTGTTAATTTATTTTCACTCATCTCTGAATTCACACTTCTTTGTTATCTTTTATTATCCTGGAGACAGACTACGCGGAGGTTTCTTCTGTGTGGGTTGGCTTGTTGCTAGGCCGCATCAATAGAGGGCGCCGGAGGGACACTGCAAGGCTGGAGAATGAGGAAGGATCTTTCTTTGTGGTGCTTTTCACCGGGATTAGTGTCAGGGATGCTGATAACTTTAACCTTAGTAGCCTTCACTCTTCTGCAGTGACCCGCACCTGGCATGGTTCTTTGCCACCACAGTGACAGTCCTCACATGGAGGTCTGTGTTCTCCAGCCAATTTTTATGCCACCCAGTGATGGGCTGCTTCTGAGGGTCAGCTATAGCTTTCGGCCTCTGGCATGTGTCTCACCCCTGGCGTGCTATGTGTTCCTTTGTAGTTGTATCCCTCCCTTTGAGGTTCTAGGTTCTGAATCTTGTCTTGGGAAGGGCCTCTTCTGAGTCTCTATGTTCCTACCTTGTTCCATCTTGGCCAACCGTCGAGTCTTCTTTTACCCCTCATAGTAATTAGCCATGTTCAAGTACTTAACAGGTCTTTTTATTACACTTTTCCTACTGCAAGTACCTGTGGTTTCTGTATGTTATCTGAATAGACCCTGACTGATACATTTCACGCACATGTGCATGCACACGATCATGACACGCGATCATACACACACGCACACACCACACTCACAGAAAAGTGTGGCATATGATAGAGGTCAAAATAAACCGATCAATGGACAAGACTTTTGGAGAACAAGATAGAAAAGAAAATTTAAATGTCAGAAAAAAACCAAGAGAAACACTGCTTTCGTATGTAGAATCTGCCCTGTTTACAATTGGGCCAGCTCTGTTGGCAAAGCAGACCTGACTGAGTATGGAGGAAACCTTAGGAAAATGAAAGTAATAAAAATACTTTTATTGAGTTCCAAAACATTGACTTCAAAACAATTAAATTAATGAAATAGTTTCACTATTTTTTGAACTCAGTGAAAGTCTTTAAAAATTAAATTGTTTTTAACTCATGATTTGTTGACTCAATAAACGTGGTTTTCAACTTAATTGCTTTTGAAATTACTGTTTTTGAATGTAATAAAAGTTTTAAAAATTTTTTTTTTCCTTTTATTACCTTACTTGTTTTAAAGACTCTCAGTCAAGCTTTTCTTTCTACTTCGACAGCCCCAAAGACAAATTTATGGCATTTCAGTGCCTTTCAGGGAAACAGGTAGGCACCACAAGTAAGAATAAGCCCACAAGGGTGTGAAATAGAGTCGGGGAGACTAAATGCCATTTATAAACAGGTATTTCAAGCTTCCATATACTCTCTTTTCTGCTTAGTTCTCACCTATATCCTTCCCACCCTTACTTTTAGCTGATGACATTGTATCAAACTTCACTGGGAAACTGAAACAATGGAGGCATTGCCTACAAAAGTACTTAAAATCTGTAGCTGTTTGCTTGCTTTCTTCCTTACAACATAAAAAGATTACTGTCTCTTATCAAATACCAACTTCTCCACTGGTATTGTGGATCCCATCCTCACTTGTCTTCTCAAGGCATTACTGAGTCAATTATCAACACCTCTATTTTTATGTTATAATTTTTATTATAAAATTTTTGATTTTTATGATAAAAGTTTTATCATGAAAAGAGACAAATGTCTTGTCTCTATTTCCATCTCATATTGCATATTGAACTGAATGCAGTCATCTCCCTGCCCCACCACTCTGTTAAAACTGGTTTAGTCAAAATCATAAATATATTCCTTGTCATCAAATCCAAAGCACACTTCTCAATTCCATTTTATTCAGTCTTTGAGCATCATTTGTCAGTGTGGAATACTCCCTCCTTGAAACATTATCCCCTCTTGGGTTCTATAACAACACCACCCTGCCCTGATTATCTCACTGGGTGTGTATTCTTCATCCCTTTGATGGCAATTTCTCTTCTAAATATTGGCGTTCTTAAGGGTTCAGTTTGGAATTTATTTTTTTTTCTTTATTTCTTTCTTGAAGTGACTTCATCAGTTACAGTGGCTGAACTGTGACTCCTGAATGTCATATATTGAAGTCCTAACCATCAGTATATGACGATATTTGGAGGTAGGCCTTTTAGGAGGTGATTAAATTACAATGAGGCCATTAGAGTGGGTCCTAATCCAATCTGACTCTTATTGCTATACGAAGAAGAAATTTGGACACTAGGAAGCATTCATAGAGGAAAGACCATGTGAGAATACAGAAAAAGATGTAGTTATCTGTCAGGTAACAGAGAGGGCGCAGAAGAAAGCAAGTCACCAATACCTTGATCTCAGACTTCCAGCCTCCAGAACTGGGAGAAAATAAATTTCTTTTGTTTAAGCCACCTAGACTGTAGTATTTCGTTATGGCCGCCCAAGCAAACTAATATGATCTTTATCCTCTTCATTATGATAAAGATATATTTTTTAGTCTGTGCCCTCATCTGACCAACAGACTTCCATATCCAACTGTGTTCTTGACATCTCCATTTAGCTGTGTCACAGATATCTCAAACTTAGCAGACTATATACTTGGTGCCCACTTTCCCCTATCAGTTCATCTCTATTCCCACCAACTTGTGTTACCCTTTTCAACAGATGACACCATCAAATACACATTCCTAGATTCCATACCACTCAAACTAATCCAACAGCCCAATAGCTCTCTCTATGTATATAGTGTGTGTATATCTATGTTCATATATGTAAATTTATTTATTTTAATTTATTTACATTTATATAAATTTATATATATATTTACTTTATACATATGTATGTGTGTATATACATATGTATATATGTGTCTATATATGTATATATGTGTGTATATATAGTGTGTGTGTGTTATATATACAGTGTGTGTATACCTGTGTGTATATATTTATGTAAATTTATATAAGTTTACTTACATTTATGGAAATTTATATAGAAATTTATTTTGTACATATATGTGTGTGAATGTGTGTGTCTCTGTGTGTGTACATACGTATATCTGCAGGTTATATTTTGAATATACATCTTTTCCTCTACTTCATTTTTAACCTCCTTGTTCAAAATTTATATTTTACTTGTAACATTATAATAGCCCTCTACTTTGTTTTCCTCCTTTTCTTCTTGCCTGCCTTCCAATCCTCTCTTCATGCATAGGCAGAATACTACATATTGAAAGCTTATGTCTGCTCCAAATTTATGTGTTAAAGCCTAACCCCCAAGATGATAGTATTAGGAGGTGGGCCTTAGGGAGGTGATTAGGTTATAAAGGCAGAGCTCATATGAATGGGATTTGTGCCCTTATAATAAAAGAGGCCGCAGTGAACTCCCTTACCCCTTCTGCTGAGTGAGGACACTGTGAGAAGATGTCCATGTAGAATCCTAAAGAGGTTTACCAGACACCAAATTTGCCAGTACCCTGATTTTGGATTTCCCAGCCTCCAGAACTGTGAGAAATAAATGTTTGTTGTTGGTAAGCTGCCCAGTTTATGGTATTTTCATTGTAGCAGCAGAATGGACTAAATACACAGAGTAATCTTTAGAAACACAAATATCATGTTACTAAACTTCTCAAAATTCTTTACTCTCTAATGATCTTCTGTTGCACTTGAAATAAAATCCCAATTTATTATCAGGGCCTACAATCCCTGCATATGTAGACCTTCACCTACATAACCCTTGCCTCATCTTTTACCAGTCTCCTCTTACCCACAAAGCTCTAGCTAAAAGTCTATTTTTCATTCCTTGAATATGCCAAACTCTTTCCTGCTTCAAAACTCATGACGTTTCCTCTCCCTGCAATGCTCTCTTTTTCATTTTTTGCTTGGGCTTGTTTCTTCTGTTACTTTAGTTAAGCTTAATTGTAACTTCCTCAGAGAAGGTATCCATAATTGTAATATCTAAACAGACTTCTCTCTGTTATTATTCTTATAATTATAAACTAAAGATTGAAAAAATTCTTATTTGCTTCCTGCATAGCCCGTATTCAACCCTGTAGTTATTTTAATTTAATTGTGTGTATATTTGGTTATTATCTGACACCCCAATTAGAATGCACACTCTATGAGGTCAAAGTACACCTGACCTCATGTCTGTATTATGTTTGTCTATATCTGTCTATATTATGTACTTCTATATCTCCAAAACCAAGAAAAATTCTTAAAAAGTAAATACCTTTCTTTTGTACCCTGTTGGTTTGACCATCATTAATATTGTGAGCCTTGATCCTTGATGTTTCCTCAACTACTCTTAAATGCTACCCACTCTCTTGGCTGTACTTTTTTTCCTCTGGTATGTGTTCTTTTCCCAGAGTCTAATTTGTATTATTATAAATATTTGGCCTCAGCCTGTTAATTCCAATCTGGACCCTTGGTGGCCTTCTTGCTGGATGTTGTTATGTTTGATCCTGAAATGATAAAATGAGCCCTATCCCCAATAAAATGAGCTGGAAATATTGGCTGGCTCTAGATTAGGACTCTGTTTTTCTGGAGCTTTGGGAGAAAAGGTTAATGTTTATTTAGGATGCTCTTATTTTGCAAAATCTTGATTCTTTTGAGACTGGTCAGAGTGAGCCAAGGGGTCATACTGAGAAAGGGGAGTATGTGGTAGTGACTCAATAACTTCAAGTTGCTTCCAAGTAATTGTTTTATACAAAGAATGTGAGAAATACTGAGTATTAACAAGAAAACAAAACAAGGTTAGAAAAACTCCTGATTCAGTTCTTTCTGTGAAAGACATGAACCCTTATCTGTAATTCCGTATAATATCATCTCTCATCAAATTTGTCTACATTTTTTGTTACATGATCTAATTAGAGGTTAGTGGAGGGGATCAAAAGAATATTTACTGTACCTATTATCCTGCTGCCTCAGACATGTTTACTAGTCCATAATGATAATCAAAGAAATGCAAATAGAAATAACTAAGGTTCAATAATTAATTCATTTCAAAAATGTTTATTGAATACCAATTGCAGATGAGAAAATGAGGATTAAACACTATTTAATGGTGATATAATACTATAAGTAACAATACAGCATAATACATTAATCATACTGTAAGTATAGTATATATAATAGAGTAATGCAATATATATACACTAACAACACTGCAATACAATATAATACAATAATACAGTAAGGATACTATAGGATACAATATAGTAATAATGAATAAAACACTATTCCTACCCTCAAGAAATTTAGATTCTATTGGGAGAGACAGGTGGGTATCCCTACATACTTACTAAATTAACAAAAAAGTAAAACTCATGAAACCTAACAAGGAGGCTATAATTAATGGAACACACAGAGTTTTCTGGTAGTTTAGAACATGTTGCGATCTTTTCAATATGCAATTCAAAAAGCATGGCTGGAATTTAAGAAACAAAACAGATGAACATAGGGCAAGGTGGAAAAAAGAGAGGAAGGCAAACCATAGGAGACTTTAAACTATAGAGAACAGGGGCACCTGGGTGGTTTGGTCGGTTAAGCATCTGCCCTGGGCTCAGGTAATGGTCCTGGAGTCCCAGAATCAGGCCCCATGTCTAGCTCCCTGTTCAGTGGGGAGTCTGCTTCTCCCTCTCCCTCTGCCCCTCCCCATTTGTGTTCTCTCTCTTGCTCATGTTTTCAAATAAATAAATAAAAATCTTAAAAAAAAACTATAGAGAAAAATCTGAGGCTTGCTGGAGGAGAGGTAGGTGGGGGGATGGGCTAAATGGATGATGGGCATTAAGGAGGGCACTCGTTATGATGAACACTGGGTGTTAGATGTAAATGATGGATCACTAAATTCTACCTGAAACCAGTGATACACTGTATGCTAACTAACTAGAATTTAAATAAAAACTTAGAACAAACAAACAAACAAAAAAACCCCAGATAATTACAGATATATTTTGACCCAGGAATCTCATTTTTAAAAACATAGCTCAAGAAAGTAACTCAAAAGGGGAAAGGCCTCTTTTTACAAAGGTATTTATAACTGCATAATCTGTAACAAATTGTAAATAACAAGAAATTGATATGTTTGGGATATTGTTAAAATAGTGATGGTATAATACAATGTCTTAGCCTCGATTTTTACAGGAAACATAGCCAGACTAGGATTGAAGTAACATTAATTTATTTGGGAGGTGAAGGGGACACTAGGAGGAGAGTAAGGAAGTGAGACAGGGAAGGGGAGGAGGCCAGTAAAGGGTATATTATTTAGGCAGCTAGGGTGAAACTCTTCCATGGGATAAAAAGGAAAATGAGATGATATACCTCAGAATTATGCCACCTGTGGGGTGCTGTATTGATACTCTTAATTCCCAAGAGTCATAGCTTGAGGGCTGTTCTGAGGTGATGTTAATTCTTCAGCACATCCTACTACTAATGGGCATGGCCAGAATGGCTTATAATGGTTGGGGGTGGGGTAGAGGAAATCCCTCAGTCACAGATGCAGATACTGGCACTTTTACATAGTCTGGAGCACACTGAAAGGTTAACTAGTATAACAGAGCAGTGATATAATATGTTACCCCTAAATGTGAAAAATGACTAGGCTATGTACATATTTATAAGTATAAGAAAAAGTTGTCAAAGCACACAATACTGTCAGGCATTGACTATAAACATACAAAAGCTATGTCATTAGAACACATAGAATCTTATAACAGTATTATGAAAGAGAGGCTTTTTCTGTTGTATTATAAAGATATCAAATTAGTTAATGAAAATAACCTACTAATGTTACCAGAAAGAATAACTCTACAATTAAATATCAATAAATAGGTATCTTTTACAAGCTAACAGTAGCAATGGTAAGGTGCAAATGCAGCAGTTTTAAGAGAAGTGGAATTTGTGGAACTTAGTGACACTTTAGATTTGGTAGGGGAAGGAGGAAAAGTCAACAAGGATGACCTGAGTATTTGTTACTCATCAAATGGAAGGATGGTGGCATCTTTAATAGGGCTAAGAAAGTCAAGAGGAAGATCTTATATTAAGGCAAAAGATTGTTGGGTGAAGATGAAAGACTGTATCCTTTTGGAGTGTTTCTAACGATGACATTAAGGCTGGAAAGGCTTGAGATATTCACTAAGGATTCCAATCTCTGAAATGCAGAGAAATGAAGATTGGAAAAACTTTCACAAAAAGGTGAAAAGAATGTCATACATATGGTTTAATCCCAAAAAAGGTATACAAGGGGAGAAAATGGTACCTTTCAAAGGGAGTGGTTTTCTCCTTAACCATTCTAACAGTCTTTTGTTAACTTTCCTCTATCCAATAAAGATTAGGAAGCCAATTTTTGTTAATTAATTTCTACAATACAAGTTTTAATGAAAGGAGATAAAACACTCGAGGAGGCATTATAATTAGTAGATACTGTTAGCTTGTAAATTTTATACTTATCGGAACATGAACATTTGTTGCTGGGCTCCTTGGCTGGCATTAATCTCATTTTGTATCTCTGGACTGTTGCCATGGCTTGGTTTTAACAGAGCCAGAATATCTGCTCTTAGATTGTCTCTGATAAAAGGATGAAAGCAGTGATAATTATGCAAGGAACTACTTTGTCACTATTTCTATGGTTTGACTTAAGATGCTCTAGACATTGACATAAGTAGGCCACAGTGTTTTATTGACCTCAATTAACAAGAAAGCAACATTTCTTTTATTTGTGCCATTAATATGGGTAAGGGGTAAGAAAAGTGCAATAAATTTCTAATTTAAATTTGGAATCCAGTAAAGGGAGAAAGTTTGACTTGTGCATGTTTGCAGTTCTTTGAGTCATGGCCAATTTTTTAAACATAAGCCATCTGCCAGCATAATACTTTTAATGATACGTTTACTTGAAATTCTTTTCGCATGCTCCCCTGAGTTCCTGTGCTCAAACAGATCAGAAAGAATATTTGGCTCAGGCATTTGGGGCTTCTGTGATCTACTGTCTCCATTGATTTGAGTTGACAATAACTTTCATCACTCAATGTGTCTCCTCAGGGGCTAATATTCCATTTATCTTATCTTTTTTTCTAAAGATCTTTGATATTATTTAACAGCAGTACCTAAGCTTTGTTGGCGGATGTATTTGGATTTTGCTGGGAAGTTATATGTTTCACAGGAGCTAGTAAGTGACCATCTGATGTTTTGCATCTTATCAACAGTAATATTTTGGGGGCACTCTAAATAGAATCAAAATTGGTTTTCACAGAAGGGTTTACCGAGCTTTACCTACTAGGCTGTTTCTAAGAGTCACTTGGTGATTTCCCTTTGCTGTCATTTTTGTTTATTTTTCTGTCTGGATTTATTTTTCCCTTATTACTTCTGGAACCAGAACATCTACAATATATTTCGCTTCTTTGTTTTGTTCTTACCAGTTCTTTATTTATAAACCTCACTTTGTCTCCAGTACTGGGCAAATTATATGCCTCTGTTGTATTTTTATTTTTAAATTTTCAGTGTATTCAATCCATAACACCAGACTCACCCATTACTTCTTTCCAAACTCCTTTTGAAGTTCCAGAACACCATGTCAATATAGGCTCATTTACTTATTCAAGAAATATTCAGCAAGGGCCTACTCTTTACTAGATTCAACATTAGGTGCCAGAGATACAGGGATGGCTGAGACACACTCTGTCCTCAGGGAAACAGCAAAATATAGTGATTAAGGGCAGAAACTTCCAGGTCAAACCTGGGTATCAGTCCCAACTGTGATAGTTAATTTTATGTGTCAGCACCAGTAATAAAACATGTCTACATGTTGCTGTGAAGATATTTCTTTAGATGTGAATAACATTTAAATCAGTTGACTTTAACTAAAGTCTATTGTCATCCATAACATGGGTGAGCCTGGTCCAATAAACTTAAGAGTAAAGAGTGAGGTCTCCTGAAGAACGCATTTTGCCTTAAAAATGAAACATAGAAATTCTGCCTTTATTTCTAGCCTATTGCCCTCTAGAATTCAGACTCGAGACTGTACATCAACTCTTTCGTGAGTCTTCAGTCTCTTTGGCTTGCTGTATAGTTTGCACAGTCAGCCCCCACAATCATGTGAGCCAATTTCATAAATTTCTCTCTCTCTCTCTCTTCCTTTCTCTGTATGTATGTAGGTAGGTAGGTAGGTAGATATAGATATGCATTAATATGTATAAATCTCTGTATACCATTATCTATATCTCTCTATATATCTGTATCTAGAGATAGGCATATATAAATATCTCTATATATCCATATCTATACCTATTTACTATTAGTTATATTTCTATAGAGAATCTTGACCAATCCACCAGTTCTTCTGCCTTCCAGTTAGACTGGTGATTTCACGTGTCTGAGCCTTTGTTTCTTCTTTGGTAAATGAGTTTTAATGAGGATTAAATGAGTCAGTGCATGTGAAAGCACATACCACCATACCTGGACATATAGTAAGTGCTGAACAAATAGTAACCCTAGCTTCATAATTTTCTTAACTTCTGAAGGGGCAGATGTGATATAGGCAGTGACAGAGATATATAGGAGGGAACATAAGACAAGGGGTTATCTAAGTCTTGGGGTAAAGGTGGTTAGAAAAGGCTTTCTGGAGGAATTGATACTTAATCTTCATTTTAAAGATTGAGTAGAAAGACCCATTCATGTAATTAAATCATTTCAAAAAATTTTTGTGCATTTAGTTTATGCTGGATTCAGTGGTGTGCCTTGGGACAATATTGGTAAATAAGTTAGACCAGTTATTAGACCCAGGGTGACAAAATAAAAGTGGAAGCTTAGAACAAGTAGAGATCCTGTCACCCTGGCAGAACCAAGACTTGCAGAGACAAATCCAAATGTTGTAACTGACTGGAGATGGCATATAGCTTTTTATCTGAGGTGTCTTATTAATACCAATGTCCTCTTAGTTATGCCTGAGTCATAGGATCTAAGTCTAAAGGTATGATTTAATTTCTATTCCAGCCAGGACAGAGGTGAGGAGGAGGAGGAGGAGGATGTTGCTTCTTCCTACATTCCTGCCACACTCTCAAGCCAACTGTAACTGAAACAAAGTAGCTGAGAGAAATGAAAAATGGACTGAAGCTTTAACAAAAATCTAATAGGTCTACCAGAATAAAGCCAAAGAAGGAATATTGTTTAACTGATATTCAAAGAAATAATAGCTGACAAATTCCAAAACTGAAGAAATATTTGAGTGTGCTGATTGAACCACAAACAGTATTGGGCAGAATAAAAAAAATATATATTGCTATTGAATTGAACAGGCTTTTGTGATGTAATCACAAAGCAGCTTGATTTTTTTTGCCTCCTACTGATTGTTTAAACTTAATAGGCGATCTCTTTCTCTACACTCAGAGGAAAACTCAAGATAATCCCACTACTTTTCTGATCATTCTTAGATAAATCAGAAAAAAACCTTGATTATTACTTTTAGAGGTCAAATGCTATATCAATTCAGAAATTAGAATATTGGTTTTCATATAATGATTGACATTTCAATGTTCAAATTAGGACTTTCTCAATTCCCTTTGGAAGGATTTTGTAGTGGAAAGCCTACACTCATGGAAAGAAGGTGTGGTAACCTTCATTTCTCTTTTTCACCTCCTTCCTTCAGGTTGGGTTATACTGAGGATAGGAGTAAGGGTAGAAGAAAAAGTTTTACTTGACAAGATTCATGCTTTATTGGTCTGACAAAGTTTAAAGCAAATTCTTTTTTTCATGGGGTAGTTTTCAGAGTTTTTAGAGCCAGCCTCACTCCACCCCCATCATTAAGGATTCCCTGTGGTTCCCTTCATAGAACTAAATAAAACTCTAGTTCTCTTGGCCATTTATTCCTAAGGCTCCTAGGAGTATGATGGTTTATCTCCAGCTTCTTTCTGTGGAGGTCCCATTGGCCTTCCAAAATAAGTCTATGCCAACCATGTCTTACACAAAACCTCTGTCTTGTCCATAATAAACACACTTCCTTTTCCTGAAGGAACTATAGGACTATAAGCTGATTCTGCTGTAGGGAATAGAATCCTTCTTCTTCTTCAGGAGATGTCACTCTTTACTATAGGACGAAAGGGCTCTAGGACTATAAGTTGACTCCATTGTAAACCATTTGTTGACAGCTAATCATCTGTACTCTTACCCTTGAAGATAGTGTTGGCTATTGGTCCATTGTCTCTCTCATATCTCTTGGGTACATTTGAAATTTTCTGAGCAGTCATACAGAAGATCTTCACACTGGCGTAAGGTGAGGAACAATCACTATGCCCTTGTCATTTTTAGGGGATGTGTGTGAGACTCACAGCACAGCGGCAGCTCTTTCCAAAAAAAATATTCCCCACTCTCCCTCTCTTGATCCTTCTATATTTTCAAAATTAATGAGTTTTTAAATTATCTAAATGGTTCTTGGCAAGCTATTTTTACATGTTATATAAGCTGATGCATCTCACAAGACACTTTGATATCTGATATGTATTATCTTAGAGGTTTATTAAAATTTGATTCAGAAAAGTAGATAACTAGACATGTAATAAAATTATAGAACATGAGAAATAAAAAGACAATATTAAACCTACCAGACTGAAAGTGGTGAATTATCCAATAACAAAATTCAAAAGTTGGTTAAAAATGCAAGGTAAATACGGAGAGGAGAGGGAGTTGAGGGAAACTGGAAGGGGAGATAAACCATGAGAGACTATGGACTCTGAAAAACAACCAGAGGGTTTTGAAGGGGCGGGGAGGGGGGATTGGGAGGTTGAGGAACCAGGGGGTGGGTAATAGGGAGGGCACGTACTTCATGGAGCACTGGGTGTGGTGCAAAAACAATGAACACTGTTAGGCTGAAAATAAACAAATAAAAAAAAAGAAAAAAAAAGAAAAAAAAGAAAAAAAATGCAAGGTAAATATAATACCAAAATTTTCCCTACATGCCAGCAAAAACTTGTAGAAAACTACACACCTTTTACAAATGCAAGAAAAATACAAAGTTCATAAGAATGAATTTAAGTATATATGTGTATATACACACAAACATATATCCATTACAGAGAAATGTATAAAATATTTTTAAGGAAATATAACCAGATATGAATAAATGGAGACCAAGAGGTTTTTCTTACAGGATTGAAGACTTAATGTAATAAAAATATCACTTCTGTCCAAACTAAATTTTAAATTTGATGAAATTCATTTCAAACAACCTAAGATTTTTCACCAAACTTGAAAAACTTGGAAGATTCATAGTAAAGATAATTCTAGAATAGTAAAGATAATTCTAGAAAAGTAGAACAAAAATGTGGAAATTTCTATACCACACTGACATTTATGATAGAACCACAGTAATTTTTATTTTTTTCATTATGTTACTCACCATACAGTACATCATTAGTTTTTGATATAGTGTTCCATGATTCATTGTTTGCGTATAACACCCAGTGTTCCATGCAATCCGTGCCCTCCTTAAGACCCATTGCTGGCTCACCTACCCCCTACCACTCTCCTCCCCTCTAAAGCCCTCATTTTATTTCCTGGAGTCCATAGCCTCTCATGGTTCATCTCCCCATCTGATTCCCGCCCCCTCACTTTTCCTTTCCTTCTCCTAATGTCTTCCATGCTATTCCTTATGTTCCACAAATAAGTGAAATCATATGATAATTGACTTTCTCTGCTTGACTTATTTTACTTAGCATAATCTCCAGTTCCATCCACGTTGATGCAAAAGTTGGATATTCATCCTTTCTGATGGCTGAGTAATATTCCATTGTATAAGTGGACCACATCTTCTTTATACATTTGTCTATTGAAGGGCATTTTGGCTTTTTCCACAGTTTGGCTATTGTGGACATTGCTGCTATGAACATGGGGCATGTGGCCCTTCTTTTCACTACATCTGTATCCCACCAATAGTGTAAGAGGGTTCTCCTTTCTCCACAACCTCTCCAACATTTATTGTTTCTTGCCTTGTCAGTTTCTGCCATTCTAACTTGTATAAGGTGGTATCTCAATGTGATTTTGATTTGAATTTCCCTGATGGCTAATGATGATCGTTTTTTCAAGTGTGTGTTAGCCATTTGTATGTCTTCTTTGGAGAAGTGTCTGTTCATGTCTTCTGCCCATTTTTTGACATGATGATCTGTTTTTTGGGTGTTGAGTTTAAGGGATTCTTTATAGATCTTGATATCAGCCCTTTCTCTGTATAGAAGAATGAAACTCGACCATTCTCTAACCTTTTCATTTCATTTCAGCCCTTTATCTGTGTATCATTTTCAAATATCTTCTCCCATTTCGTGGGTTGCCTCTTTGTTTTGTTGACTGTTTCCTTTCCTTGCAGAAGTTTTTATCTTGATGAAGTCCCAAAAGTTCATTTTCACTTTTGTTTCCCTTGCCTTTGGAGACGTGTCTTGAAAGAAGTTCCTGTTGCTGATATCATAGAGGTACTGCCTATGTTCTCCTCTGAGATTTTGATGGATTCCTATCGCATATTGAGGTCTTTCATCCATTTAGAGTTTATTTTTTGTATGAGAATGGTCAAGTTTCATTCTTCTGTATATAGCTGAAAAATTTTCCCAACACCATTTGTGGAAGAGACTGTCTTTTTGTCCATTGGATATTTTTTCCTGCTTTGTTGAAGATTCGTTGACCATAGAGTTGAGGGTCCATATCTGGGCTCTCTATTCTGTTCCATTGTTCTATGTGTCTGTTCTGTGCTAGTACCATGCCGTCTTGGTGATCACAGCTCTATAATATAGCTTGAAATCAGGCAATGTGATGTCCTCAGCTTTGATTTTCCTTTTTCAACATTTCCTTTGTGATTCAAGGTCTTTTCTGATTCCATATAAATATTTGGATTGTTTGTCCCAGCACTTTGAAAAATGCCATAGGTATTTTGAAGTTCATGAATTGGAAGAATAAATATCATTAAAATGTCTATGTTGCTCAGTGCAATCTATACTTTCAACACTATCCTGATCAAAAACCAAAGTAATTTTTAAAAGATGATATTGACCAGAGATAGAAAGTTGGATCAGTGCAAAGAAAGAGAAAGCAGAAAAACAGATCAAAGCATAAATGTGGGACCTCGGCTTACATCAGAGGTGACAGTACAAATAACTGGAAGTAGAGTATGTTTTATTTAATATATGGAGAGAAGATATTTGGTTTATCATGTGAAAAAAATTAGATTCCTTCATCTCACCAAAATTTCACATAAACATAATAAAAAATAAAAGAAAAGAATTAATGTATAAAATCTGAGAATATCTTAATTTCCATTTATTTATTAGTTATCAATTACTATATAATACATTTCCTAAACTCAATGGATCAAACCAACAATATTCATTATCTCAATATTTTGGTAGGTCACAACTTATGGGCATGTCTTCGTTGAGTTCTCTGTTTCAGTGTCTCTTGGAAGCTGTTGGCTAGGACTGCAGTGATCTGGAGGTACTCCTGGGGAAAGTTCTATCTCCTTGCTACTCCCATGATTATTAGCAACATCCAGTTCCTTACTGGTTGTTAGACTGAGAGGCCTCTGCTCTTTTAAAGCTGTTGGTTGGAGGCTGCCCTAGGTTCCTTTTCCTGCGGGCCTTTCCAGTACAGCTCCTTGCTTCATCACAGTTTCTTTTTTTTTTTTAAGATTTTATTTATTTATTTGACATAGAGAGAGACAGCAAGAGGGAATACAAGCAGGGGGAGAGGAAGAGGGAGAAGTAGGCCTCCTGCAGAGCAGGGAGCCCAACGCGGGTCTGCATCACAGGACTCCGGGATCATGACCTGAGTGGAAGGCAGACACTTAATGACTGAGCCACCAGACACCTTTCATCACAGTTTCTTAAGAAGAGCTTGAAAAGAACAAAGGAAAGAGTAATATCCTGGACTACATTGAAATTACAAGTGCTCTGGGAAGCAAGTGAAATAAGAGCTATAAAATGGAGAAGATATTTTCCACAAATCATAAGAAAAAGATAAATAATCCAAGTAGAAACAAATGGCTGAAGGATATGGATGAAAATTCACAGAACATAGACCAATCAACCAACAGAATGTCACGCTCAACTTCACCAGTAATGGGGAAAATGCAAATTAAAACAGCAATGAGATGCCAATTACACCTGAGATTGACAAAAAACAATTTTTAAGATATATGGTCCTATGTGATGACGTGGGGAACCAGGAATGGTCATATACCACTGATGTAGAATTCAACTGTTAAAACCAGTTAGGAGAACAATGTATAATAGCTATTAGAGTTGAAGGTGGCAGTCTATTACCTAGAAATTTTTCTTCCATGTGTATAAAAGGAAAAACCCTCAACTGAAAGGAAAATTTTCATAGTGAGAAGTGCCAATAGGCCCAATGTCATTAATGAGGGAAAAGTATAATAAATTGTGTTAGATTCAGGGTACACAGCAGTTAAAAGAATGAATTAAATATATATGTCACAACATATGTAAATCTGGAAAACGTGTTATGGAATGAAGTAATAATGTAGAATAGTAGAATGTGGTACCATTTACACACATTAAAAAGAAATAAAAATGTACATATTGGTTGTGGATGTATGTAGGTAGTAACAGTATACCAAACATGAAGTGTATATACAAGAAATCAAGATACTGATTGTATCTGAGGAGGGAGTAGGAGTTAAGTCAGTAGTAGTATGATATAAAATGTTTCATCTTTATCTGGAATGTTAATTCGTTAAAAGATCGATGACAGTTATTCCAGTGTACTGGTCAAAGTAGGCTAGTGTACGTTGTGTGAGCAAACAGTTCAAACATTTCCCTGGTTTAACCCATGAAATATCGTTCCGTCCCTTCATGTTCTCCTGTAGGTCACCAACCCTCTGAGGCTTGGTGCACTTTGTGGCTTGGGGACACAGGCTGCTTCCACCTTTTAAATCCTCCCTATCAGTCTTGGCATCTGAAAGATTACTCTGGAGGGCAAGGACTAGATGGAAGCAATGCACCCGCTCTTTACTACCTTCACCAGCAAAGGCTGCCTGACACTTCTAATCAGGGTTTATTTGCTGGGAGTGGGCACGCTCAGAACTGTGAGGAAAGCTGGCAAATATGGTTTAAAAAGCACAGAGATGTTTAGTGAACACTAATAGTCCCTCTGCCCTGAGTCATTGTTTCTTTGGGATAATAGGAATGTGGAGTTTTGTTGTGATGTTCTGCATTTTAATTTTCATTTATTTTATTTTAGCTTTATTGAGGTTTAATTGACACATAAAATTAGAAGGTATTTAAAGTATACATTGTGGCACTTTGATATACACATTTTGAATGTGTATATCAAAATACACATTCAAAATGTGTATATCAAGGATCCCTCTACCCTGTCTAATTAATAGATCCATTACCTCACATATTTATATTTTTTCTGTATGAGGGACCATTTACATTCAATTCTCTTGGCAAATTTCCATTATGCAGTGCAGTGTTATCAACTCTATCCACTGTGTTTTACATTATAGCCTCAGACCTTATTCAGCTTATAGCTTGCAGTTTTAAATATTTTAAAGTTTTTTATTAAATGCTGACCTAGAAAAAAAAAAATATGAGCATGGGAATGCTCTATACCATTGTTTAACAATGCTTTCACGTGTTCGCTCTGTGTCTAAGTGGATTTGACAGAAATAAGTTTGTGAAATGCCAAGCAAAATAGAGTAGGCTTCTTTTCTGTAGAACTTCCTGAGCTTTTAATGAATTCTACTGAGCATAAGGTCTGTGACTATAGGTAAATTACCTTATCTCTTTGTGCTGATTTGTTATCTGTAGAAAGGGACACAATAGTACTTGACTTACAGCGTTGCTGCACAAATTAGATTAGATGGTGCATACAAAGAGCTTAGCATAATGCCTGGAAGATAGTAAGCCCTAAATGAAATGGGTCGTCTTGCTATTCATTATGACCATCATGATAATGATGGTGATGCCTCCTGCTGCTACCGCTAAAATATTCTAGAAATCCAGTCACGGATTCTTTTTCCTCCAGAACTTGTCACTGGACTAACGTTCTATAGAACACACATCAGGAAATATTGCTCTCTAGTTTCTTTCTCTTTCTTTTTTTTCTGTCTCTCTCTTTCTTTCCTTCCTTCTTTTTCTTCCCCCTCCTTTCTTTCTTTCGCCACCTTGCCATCTTTGCTTTGCATGTTCAAAAGCCAAAATAATACAGAAAATATGTCCTTCTGTAACTTGAAAATTGTGCATTTTTAGTGATTTCTATTTGGTTTTTGTTTGGTGGAACATGCTATTATTAAAAATGACCTTTATCTATCTATCTATAATACTTTATCTATCTATAATGTTATACTGGCTCTCTTAGTCAATATGTTTACATGGTAACTGGTTATTCTCATTGTGAGTTCTGCTAGAAGTCCATGGAAACAAATGACTTCCTGCCAACTAGTTCAGAACTGCTAAGGAGGTTCCATGTCATTTTGTTTAGCAGCTGGTTCACACGGCATGGCATTTTGTGTCTATTTCACCTACCCTGAAAATGACAGGACATTCCTCATAACTTGTCCTATCACATATAGGAATGTGTGAACATTCACAGTCTGTTTCAGGCAAAGGATGAGCCAGCTGTGCACCTCTCAACCTCCCCACCCCCTCATGCACAATTGGCTACTTGCCTGGCCTTTCTTCTCCAACTACAAGTGTTGTTGGTGTAAGATGAAAAGTGAGTTCTCAGTGGCTGGAGGTTTTAATGCCTACTTGAACAGAATCACCAGAAAATAAAGGAAATTCTGGGAAGCCAAAGTGGACTTGACTAGGGACACAGTAATTGGGAGGTCTGTCATTGAAAATCTTGTGACTTTCTCTACAGTTATAAAGGAATATTATTATGGCTCTAATTTTATATATTTTGACTTCTGAATCATTCCATGTAAATTGTGTTTCCATGTAAGCGATATTTTAAAGGAAGAGTACTATAAAACACACACACTAAAATTTCTGCTGGGGAGAAAAAAAACCAAACTAAACAAAACAATAAAAAAATTAGTGTCCTTGAAGCCATAAATTTAACAGTGACAAACTAGCTGTAATTTGACCTGAAATTCTGTAATTATTAGAAGAAACTGGCCCTTTGTATATGGTGGTTATGTAGGCTTTTCCCTTTTGCCCTTCAGTTTCCTTATCTTGAAAATATGTCAGAGATTTATTAAGATTCTTTCTCATTCTAATGTTTTAAAAATATTCTTTCTCCCTCATTGTGTAAATATTATGTTCAGGTTTCTTTTTCTGAACCATGAAAAACATTACAAACATAAACACTATGTGACTATCTTGAATACATTCTCAATTAGTTGTAGCTCCTTCCCCTGACAATTCACCCTAAATGGAGGTGGCCTTCAAGTTCAGTAAAATCCTTCTCAGAAATGTTTGCCTGCACTCTCATCTCCTTAATTCTTTTCCACTCTGGTGACTTTTCAAAACAATCTATTGGATCATGCCTCTCCTTTACTTAAAACCCTTTATTTACTAAGTCCTCCTTGCTGGTAGGGTGCATCTCATGCTCTGTAGCGTTTCCTATGAGGCCCCTTACAATCTGTCTCTCCAGGCCCATCTCCATGACTTGTAAGGGTCCCTATGCTAGAACTTTGTGGCAGGCTGAATAATGCCCCCCAGAGAGGGCCACCCAAGTCTGTGAACATGTTACCTAATGTGGCAAAAGGCATTTTGCAGATGTGGTTAAGTTAAGGGATTTGAGACAAGGGGTTATCCTGAAATTTCTAGATTGGTGATCCCAACAGCCATTAGACTGAGGTAAGAGAGTCAGAGTCAGAGACAGAGAAATGTGATGGCAGAAGAAGAGATTATAGGGATGGAAAGCAATGAGCACAGGCATGTAGGCATTCTTTAGAAGTTAGGAAATGTAAAGAATGAATTCTTCCCTCCAGCCTCCAAAAAATAACGCAGCTCTACTGATACATTGATTTTAGTTCTGTAAGACTAATTTTGGATTTCTGACCTCCAGAGCTCTAAGATAATACATTCCTTTTGTTAGGAAAAAAGCCACTATGTTCATCAGAATTTGTTAAAACAGTAATAAGAAACTAATACAAGCAGCTTGAGGTAGATCACATTGTATAGCCATTTTCTTTTCTTTTTTTTTTTTTTTGGAAGCAATATAGCCATTTTCTTTAACTTAACTTATATCATAAGAAGTTTCAGTGCAAGATAATAATTACATGAATAATGTGTCTTTGAAACTAAAGTTCAACACTGTTAAATGTGTATTGAACTATGGAGAAAAAGAAATAATTTTGATAGTATGCCATAGCAGAAATACAATTAGATTTTAAAAAGACAAAATGGGTATTATGCTGCTGTTCCAGAAATCTTATATAAACATACACAAATCACTTCCTTTCACTTGGGCTCAGTTACCCTATATGTAAAACTGTTTCAGAACCTTCTGAACACAATATATTCATAGTCTACATGTGCGCAGGATTTAGTTAAGTCGCTTTAAAAAATCCAAGGCATGAGTATTAATCATTATACCTAGCATTGACTTTAACATTTTTAATGTTCTCTACGTGTGTGTGTGTGTGTGTTTAAAGCGTATAAATGAAAGTGAAGTATAGAATCAGAGATTGAACAGAGGAAAGGCATCTGAGATAAGGAAAGAAAGCTACTTCTCCTATTCTGAGGTTTTTTGTTTGTTTGCAAAGGCAAAATAAATTCACCAGGTCACCAGTTCTGGTAAATACAGAGGCTATCAAATTACTCTCAGCAACAATATATTCCATAAACCTATTACCCAAAGTTTATGTAAAATAATAATTTGGTGATGGGATCCCAAAGGAATATAGAATTGATCATTTCAGTGGCACAGTTTTA
Organism: Meles meles; assembly: GCF_922984935.1. Classification (NCBI taxonomy): domain Eukaryota; kingdom Metazoa; phylum Chordata; class Mammalia; order Carnivora; family Mustelidae; genus Meles; species Meles meles. Next base: position 125,978,676 of record NC_060087.1, on the reverse strand, counting down.
ATCTTTAATCTTAGATCTAGCCATGGAATTAAAAGTGTTTACCTGAATATATTTTGAGCCACATGAGTACAACAAACTTTTCTTAAAAAATCAACCCATACATATGGGAGCCTGTGTAAAATTAAAAGTTTATCATATTGTATCATCTTGATTTCATCCTAAAGTATGAAGTCATCTGGCATTCATTCTTGGCTTTTAAAGGACTTGAAATATTGTGAACCAGCAGAATATATTGCAATCTATATTTTAATTTTGATATATGCTATTATATCTGAAAAAATCAATAAAGAGAGTATTTACTTAAGACTGAAAGTGTAGCTACATAGTATGTACATATGATATATGCACTGTAGTAGGGCCTCTTTCTAAAATTGCTCTTCAATTTAGAAACATGTACATTGTGAGCTCATGTAAAGTGCATCTTAGATAATCTCTGCACCCTTAGCAAAGTGTGGAAATTTGGTAAATGTGTGCCATGTTGTAATGAGTGTATTTCAAAAGCATAGCATTATGCTAGCTAGCTGTCCTATAAACTACTTAGTACATTCAAAGGTAACTATTTTTAAGAAGTACATAATATGGTTGGTATGAAATAGCTTTTAAGCTTTACTTTATTGAGTGCTTAACATGTGTTGGTCAAACTGTTATGATGACATTACCTGTGAAACTATAGAATGGACAGCTGGGCATTGATAGACTGGAACTTATCACAAAATTGTGCCATATGGAATTATTCCATATCACAATATTTATATAGCACCTTGATCATTGGCTTCATTATTATCACTGAACAGTTTTTGATCAATAATTATATTCAACATAATTTAATGCCAAGTATATTTTTGCCATTTCAATATTGGGAAAAACCATTAATCTATATGTGATATTTAGAACTCTTTATTTATAATGTTCAGTTGTCCAAAATACTAAGTATTCCAAGTAGTCAAATAATCAGTTTCTTGTACAAGTATTCATAAGATTTTGTGAAATATGTTTCATTTTTTAATTCATTTATTCAAGAAATATTTATTTGCAACTTTCCCATAGAAGTTATTGCTTTTAACAGTATGTTATCTGCGAACAACAGCTTGTTGTTTGATTTTTTTAAGATTTTAAATCTGCTCATGATCCTAATGCAGAAAATTTAGAGACATCAGTGTCCATCATGCTAGTCAACTGATTTGATTTGCTAGTATAAGAATAGACTGTGATGACAGAAAGGAGACTTAGAAAGGACTAGTCTAAACCTCTTCCATATTCAATTTTACAGATGAGGAATCTGAGGCTCAGAGAGAGGTAATGTAGCCAAGAACTCACATAAGAGAGTATTAGAGTCAGAGCTAGATCTCTGATTTCCTGACTTTGAGGCCAGTATTTTTCCTGAGTGTCTCCATAGTTATATTTTTTTTCTCTCAATTGCCTTAATTAGCCTTTCTTTGTTTTGACATCATATATACAAAACCCAAGAAAAAGAGCTAAAGTGCAGGTATGCTATTTTGGGACTGAACATTTGAATTCTCTTTGGATTAACATAGTAGATAAGTAGAAAGAAGTGTTGGGGAAAATTTTTCCATGAATATTTCATGATTCTGCGTGGTTCATGTCCTCTGATCATTTGCAGTCAAATTAAGAATGTTTGTATAAGGACAAATTGTAGGACGGTAAAGCTAAGAGACATCTCCCTCCCTGGAGACAGTTGAGAGGAATAAAGATAAAGACATCTTCCTTTCCTCAGGAGGCATTTGCTTACTCAGAATTACGATAAGGTTTTTCTCTCTCTCCAGAAAGAGAGGATCACCAACAGCTGTGTATAAGACCAGAGCTTCCTAAGTTTGGGCTTCCTCTCCTTTGATGCAACCCATTGAATGTGCAAATATCATCCAACTCTTGCTGTGTCACCCCCTGAGGATTTGGGCTCAAGAAACTGGTGCTAAACATTGCTTTGACAACTGCTTCTGCTGTGAGTAATGACTGGTCCTTGTCTCCAATCTGGAGGAATTGGATCATATATATAATCATATATATAATATCTTATGTATATATATCCTAATTTGTTAGTTTACAAGTAAGATAAAATCTCAGATCCTCCTAAGTGTCTAACTTAACAGAAAGATAGAGCTGGATTTTTGTCATAGTATTTCAATTAGCTCATGTAGTAATGAAATACACTATAAATACCAACAAGAACACAAGTGTTTTGGGTTGCAGAACTGTTGGATATTTTCCCATCAATCACTTACAGAAATACTTTAATTCACAGTACATAGTTGTCTATATCCAGTTGTATAGTTCAGACACCAAAGTGTCCTTTGGGGACAAATGAAACAAAGGGGTGCTCTTTGAATTTATACCCCTGGCATTCTAACTTAAGACTGGAGTCATTTAACTTATACAAAGGGCAAAATTATATTCTGTAAAAATAGACCTTAGACACTAGTCCAACCCACTCACATTTAAATTTTCAAATTTATAATTGATGAGAGTTTAAATTTTTCAACTTTTACTGGGGCCAGATGGTTGAAATGAAACAAATTTAGAGCAAGGCTAATATACAAATTAAAGTCTTTGAAAGTATTTCTAGAGCCACTGTTGTCATTTGAGTTAATATCAAGCACACAATCAGCCAGGATGAGGCACTATTAATTCTCAAAAACGCCCTGTGGTGTAAGTGGAATTATCTCCATTTAGCAAATGAGAAAAATCCGGACTCTGAGTGGGTCACCAAGGACAGAAAAAAGTTAGTTAATGGAAAAGTTGGATACAGGCCCAGATCTTTTGGGTCTACATCCTCTTAGGTTGCTTCCATTTTATAATCTGAACACACCCCTTCCTTATCAATATATGAAGAAAAAATTAAACTTTATAGGCAGTATGATATAATGGAAGTTACTCATTATTTGCAGTATGGAGGCCTACTTTTGAGTACTGGCTTTTCCATGCACTCATATCTTAATTTGTGGAAGTCATTTGAAGAATGTGGAGTGTCCGAAGTTTACTATACTAGTAGTTAATGACAGCACTGGAACTAGAGTCTAGGTCCTGCCTCCTAGTCCTCTATTCTTATCACTGCACCATGCTACTTCTAGAAGATTGTATTCAAATTATTTCAGTTATGTTGTGTTGGTGCCATCTGCCTTCATTTTTACCAATGCAGAAAGTAGAAGGCAAATTCCAATCTAAGAAAGGGATTTTCTCAGTTGGGCTGGTAAAGAATCTAAAATTTTAGTCAAAGAAAGCCTGATATTTATTCCTTGAAGAGGACAATGATTCTTTAGTTTTTAAGAATGATTTCTGCATATGAGAACTTATCATTTGGTTCAGGGACTACTAGCTAGATTGCATTACATATTCATAAATGGCTAATTTTTCAAATTCATTCATAATTGTTTTTCATACCTTTTTGTAGATCATTTAATTTACAGATAATTTCTTTTCTGTGAAATTTTCCAATAACTTAATTTAAAGATAATTATTTTTCATTTAGAACAAATGTAGTTTGATCTCTGGAGAATAGGATATTGCCTTCATAAAACTTGTTCTATTTGAATTTGAAATGCGCATTTCTGAAATAATAAATATTCAGATATGAGTTAATAATATACCTTATTTAAAGCTCAGCATGTAACAGATATAATTATGCATAGGATGTTCAGTTCCTGTCTATGGAGATTTGTACTACAGACAATAACAACAGATTTTATATACAAAAGGTATAGTCCTATGTAGGTACAAGGGTGTGATTTAGGAACAAAGACAATTTACCATAAAAATGGGAGTAAGAACCATCTGATGCCATCCTCATAGAAATCACAGATAGCTAGGGCACCAGGCATGTAAATAAGTCATATGCAAAAAAAAAAAAAAAAATTACAAGTGTAAAGATCTTTGAATGGCAGACCAACGAGCAATTAGAATAAATCCAAGATTTGCAAGCAGTGAAGTAATATGATCCGGGTTATATTTTTTAAAAATTTCTTCGGTGGCTGATTGTAAGGTAGAAGAAGACAGGGAATTCAGGAAACTGAATTTGTATGACAACGCCAAAGTCCAGGTAAGAGATAACCTATTGGTATGCAGATGTACCAGAGTATGGTGTCCCCAAAAGGAAGGCGATCTGCCTGCTCTTTTTCCTATTGGACAAATTACATCTGGAGATTTGCATTCAGTTCTGAGTATGACACCTTAAGAGATACATATACAAACATATGCCGAAAGCAAGGGTAGCGAACACACCCGCTTTCAGGGGTCAGACAAGTAACATTGATGAGAGAATTGTTTCAGGTGTGTAGACAAATGTAAACACTGTGAGAGGGGGACTGGAGGACTAGGGGCACATGTCCAAAGGGATGTAGGCCCAATAATCTTTTCTTTTTAGAGAAAATGAGACAAAATGCATTTTGTGTGTGATTGTGTGATCTATTGATTTTAAAATGCTGAATCACAATTTTTTTTTAAAACACAGTTCACATAAAACAAAATTCTGTAGGCTACCACTTTGTGACATTTGCTTTAAAAGTTCTGTAAACTGTCATGAACAATGTTTGGAAGAGACAGAACTTTAGAGATAGACTGTGGAAGAGAAGGTTGATTCGGGGACAGTGGGGAAAGAGTGGCATATAGAATCTGAGAACTACCTTCAAGTGGCAAAGGCCTGTCTTGGGTGAAGGAGTGAGTTGTTCTCTGTGATTATTTTAGGACATAAAAAGGATGGGTAGAAGTTTCAAGAAGACAGATTTGAACTACAAATAAAAAATGCTTTTGAATGTCCCACATTCTATGAAGTTGGTAATGTCTTGCCTTGGGAAATAGTGAACTCACTGTCGCCAGATGTGCTTAAGCAGAGAAAAGTGGTCATTGATGAGGATGTTATAGAGGAGATTCATTCTAAAGCCCTGTTGAAAGAAAATATTTCTATGATAAATTTCCATTCTGAATCTCTAGGATTCTTTTGTAAATTTCTAGTTCAGCTTGAGGAAGCAGTTTGAAAAGACTCTCAGAAATATTAGAGGAAATATAGACTCCATTAGGAGTTTTAACAAGGTTAGTGTTGTCACATTTTAGTATACCTAAGAATCACCTGAGGAATTTATTAAAATGCATATTCACTGGCCCCACTGCCAGAGATTCTAATTTAGTAAACTTGGAAGAAACTTCCAAAGCTCTATGGATTTCTGGACTTCTCTGCATTCGGATGGCTGGATTTAAACAATTAACTCTGATCCTTTAATTGATAATTAAATGTTTTCATCTCCAATGATACTATACCTTGTCTTTTAGACTATTTTGGACTATTTTGAATGATCTATTTCCAACTTTTCATTTTTGCTCTTGTTTATTGTGTTCTTTTACTTCATCCTGGGAATGACAGAATAGGAAGACTTTAAGAATGAAAATCAAGGAAAATGATATTTTCTTTTTTTTTTTAAAGATTTTATTTATTTATTTGACAGAGAGAGATCATAAGTAGGCAGAGAGGCAGACAGAGAGAGTGAGAGGGAAGCAGGCTCCCTGCTGAGCAGAGAGCCCGATGCGGGACTCGATCCCAGGACTCTGAGATCATGACCTGAGCTGAAGGCAGCAGCTTAAACCACTGAGCCACCCAGGCGCCCCGGAAAATGATATTTTCTTACTGGCTGTAGCTGTATTGCGTCTCCTCCACCCTACCACCCAATGCAGAGAATTTTAGAAAATTAAATTAAACAGTGGGGAGAACTCCTTTATCTGAGTTATGTACCTGGCTTATTCTGGTGTCTTTAAGCCAAATGTAGATTTAGATGTTATCACTCAAATGGAAAGAAAGGCCAGTCTGGCTCACTCACCAATACCAAGGGTAATGTAATGATTGCTAGAGTGACAGAGAACTTGAGGTTTCTCCAGAAACTACCTGTAGACCCTCTTTATTAGTGGCAAGAGACTGTCTGTGTGTCAAAGTATGAAGTTTTGGTCAGTGAGAATCTAAGTTAAGAGATTAAACTGTTTTGGTATAGGTAATTATGCCAATTATGTTGCAATTGTATTAATACTAGTATTATTAGCACTTTCATTTTCTACTCATCTTTATGACATGATAAAGGCACAGGAAAGCAAAAATATTTAGATAATTGCATCAAGAGGTATCACAGTCTTATCGGGCTTCACTTCCATAAAACCCTTGGTCTATTTCTTCATCCTCAACAGTCTGTTGTTATTCCTCTCCATTGCAGCACCACCTCTAATGGCCTCACCTTGAGCTTGATATTACCTATAACTTCTCAAACTCTGATATAAATTCACTCATTTCATTCTCTGATTAAAATGTCTTTCCCTTCCAGCTCTCTCATTCAACTGCTCTCACCATACCTGCCCTTTGTCTCCAATGGAACATCAAGTGAAATTTTACCTCAAATTTCACTCCTTTGGGTGCTTTGTATCCAACTTAACTTCTGTGGGTCATCAGTTCAACTACTTTCTCACCAGGATCCTCATATCCCTTGGCACCACTTCATTTTTTCAATATCGTTCCTATCATCCCAGCTTTTCTGAGGTATAATTGATGTCATATGTATGGTATACAACTTGATGTTTTGATATATGTATACATTGTGAAATGATAACCACAATTAAGATAATTTATATATCCATCACTTCACATAGTTACTATTTTCTTTTTTTTCTTTTTTTGTAGTTAGAATACTTAATATCTATCCTCTTAGCAATTTTCAAGTATGCAGTACAGTATTGTTAAATAGTGACTATGCTGTACATTAGATCTTCAGAACTCATTCATCTTGCATAACTGAAACTTTATATTCTTTGACCAGTATCTCCTCATTTCCTCAATCATCTTTTTTTTAATTTAAATTCAAATGCTCAAGGTATAGTACATCATTGTTTTTTTTTTAATATTTTATTTATTTGACAGAGAGAAATCACAACTAGGCAGAGAGGCAGGCAGAGAGAGAGGAGAAAGCAGGCTCCCCGCGGAGCAGAGAGCCCGATGCGGGGCTCGATCCCAGAACCCTGGGATCATGACCTGAGCCGAAGGCAGAGGCTTTAACCCACTGAGCCACCCAGGTGCCCCACATCATTGGTTTTTGATATAACGTCCTCAATCATCTTTTAAACTTTGTTTCTACTAAACCTTGTTCAGTTCCTTAAAGGCACTAGGCTCTCTCTGGCCTCACAGTCCTTGCACATACATTTTTCTTTACTTGGAACATTCCTTTCCCTCATTGCCTGGTTATGGTTAAACATCATTGTGAGAAACTGCTCTGCCTAATCTCCAACTTCTCTCCAAAATGGGCCAGTTCTGCTATCCTCTGTCACAAGCACTTTATACATTTTGTATCATAGCACTTCTCACAAGGTGTTTATTATCTTTGCTCTTTTAATTGGTATATTCTCTGCTAGACTGTTGGCTCTATGATGTCAAGGCTATGTGTATAATATTATCTACCATATCCATGCAGTTTTTCTTCATAGACTTGCCACTATTATAAATTTATCTGAGGTTGTTGTTCATTAAGGGTCTAGTTCTTCTAGTAGATTTTAAGTTCCCTATAGGCAGAAACCAGATCATATCATTTACTGCTGCATTCCCAATGCATAAGATAGCACCTAGTATGTAATAGATGCCCCATGGATGTCTTTTAAATGGATGGATGGATAAATGGGCAGATAGATGGATAGACAGACAATATAGAAAATGAACTTCTTTGGTTGGTTTGCAAAAATACCAACATGTAATAGATTGAAATATAATTAACTCTTGAATGACACAGGTTTGAACTGCGTCGGTCTAACTTACATTTTTTAAAGATTTTATCTATTTATTTGACAGAGAGAGGGAGAGAGGGACCACAAGTAGGCAGAGAGGCAGGCAGAGAGAGAGAGAGGGGAAGGAGGCTCCCTGCTGATCAGAGAGCCCGATGCGGGGCTTGATCCCAGGACCCTGATATCATGACCTGAGCTGAAGGCAGAGGCGTAACCTACTGAGCCACCCAGGTGCCCCCCTAACTTACATTTTTTTGCACTAGAATACTGTAAATGTATTTCCTGTCCCTTATGACTTTCTTAATACCATTTTCTTTTCTCAAGCTTACTTTATTATAAGAATCCAGTATATAATGTATATAGCATATAAAAATATATATTAAACATTTATGCTATTATAAGTCCTCTGATCAACAGTAGGCTATTAGTACATTAGTTTGGGAGAAGTCAAAAGTTATACATGGATTTTTAACTTGTTTGTTAGTTACTATAGGGAAGTTGGAATAAGGATCCAGGTGTATACTGGTCAAAAGTTAAGTTTAATGTGAATTTTTTTTTTATTTTTTTTTAATTAATTAATTTATTTTTTCAGCATAATAGTATTCATTGTTTTTGCACAACACCCAGTGCTCCATGCAATTCATGCCCTCCCTATTACCCACCACCTGGGTCCCCAACCTCCCACCCCCCACCCCTTCAAAACCCTCAGGTTCTTTTTGAGAGTCCATAGTCTCTCATGGTTCACCTCCCCTTCCAATTTCCCTCAACTTCCTTCTCTCCATCTCCCAATATCCTCCATGTCATTTGTTATGCTCCACAAATAAGTGAAACCATATGATACTTGACTCTCTCTGCTTGACTTATTTCGCTCAGCATAATCTCTTCCAGTCCCGTCCATGTTGCTACAAAAGTTGGGTATTCATCCTTTCTGATGGAGGCATAATACTCCATTGTGTATATGGACCACATCTTCCTTATCCATTCATCCGTTCGAGGGCATCTTGTTTCTTTCCACAGTTTGGCGACCGTGGCCATTGCTGCTATAAACATTGGGGTATAGATGGCCCTTCTTTTCACTACATCTGTATCTTTGGGGTAAATACCCAGCAGTGCAATTGCAGGGTCATAGGGAAGCTCTATTTTTAATTTCTTGAGGAATCTCCGCACTGTTTAAACATAGGGAGGCTAGAGACTAACTGTAGCATTCATTTTGTGAATGCTCATATGTATAAGAGTACTACACTATTTTCATGCATTATTTTAATTCTTGCAACAACCTAAAAAATAATTATCATTTACTGCTTTTTTGCAGTTGAGGATACTTACTATTAGAGTATAGATGTCCATTTTTAATTTTTATTTTATCTTAATAAATTCACATAATTAGTAAGGGTTAGAGTAAAGCTTGGAAACTAGGTCAGTCTGCCTCCAAAACATAGGTGTTCACAGTACGGCCCTTATCTACCCTAAGTGGGGCCTGCAGTGATCCTTCAGTTTTGAATTCTTTGATTACAATATAAACTTTCTGGAGCAGAGAGGGAAAAATGTTCTTTGTGGTGTAAGTGCCCCTCAGTGCTTCTTTCTGGACTAAATTTCTATCTCAGTGTGCTTCCCTTTCATGGAACATGAAGTCATGTGTTTCTGATGCTGACCAATTAAATACTTCTTCATTCTTGTATTGCTATTACTTATTTTCTTACACTTGGAGAATATTGTTTATCAGAGCAAATGAACAAGGTAGAATTTTTTATCCTCTCAAATACTCAGTTTTCTCTTATGTTAAATGGGTAAAAAATAATAGCAATTATTCCAGGAATTTTGCTGAGTAGTAAATGGAATAATGTATTAAATGTCCAAAGCAAAGTGCTTGATACTTAAAAATATTAGATATTTTTTTTTTTACAATCCACTAAGCCTAGTTGACTTGGCTACCTGCACCTAATTGGAAAACAGAGCCAGAGCTATTGCATATCAGTATCTTTTCTTGCTACACAGTCCTAATTTGTTTTGGGAAATTCAGTGGACCTTTGGTATTGTTGTTGATAAAATATGAGCCATGGAGCCAAAGTGAAGAAATTTTAGGATTCCTTTTTTAAGAATTGAAATATAATAAAGGTCATAGAAGATAATCAAGTTTATAATCCTATATTTTACTATACAATTAAATATTATCACAGTGATTTTCTTATAGACATGTTCTGTTTGGATTTTTTTTCCCATCATGGTAGATATACACTGACATTGCACTTAGAATATGAGAATTAGGGGCGCCTGGGTGGCTCAGTGGGTTAAAGCCTCTGCCTTCGGCTCAGGTCTTGATCCCAGGGTCTTGGGATCAAGCCCTGCATCAGGCTTCATGCTCAGTGGGGACCCTGCTTCCTCCTCTCTTTGCCTGCCTCTCTGCCTACTTGTGATCTCTCTCTCTCAAATAAATAAATAAAATCTTAAAAGAATCTGATTAAATGAGGGAAGAGAAGACTTGAAATGGAAAATATTTACGGTTTTATGGCTGTAAAGGACATCAATTTCCCCCATTTTAGGATCCAACCCCGGTTATGGCCATTCTGTACATTACAAAGGAAAGCCTCAATGTAGAGCTTCTAGTAATAAAAGCTAAAACCAATTCCTATTCCAATTCTCAGTTGATCTCACCTGTAATGATGCTAAGGTCTGTAGGACTTAAATACAAAAATCACTCATATGATCTCCCTGATATGAGGACATGGAGATGCAACATGGGGGGTTAGAGGGATAGGAAAAGAATAAATAAAACAAGATGGGATTGGGAGGGAGACAAACCATAAATGACTCTTAATCTCACAAAACAAACTGGGGGTTGCTGGGGGGAGGTGGGGTTGGGGGAGGGGGTTATGGACATTGGGGAGGGTATGTGCTATGGTGAGTGCTGTGAAGTGTGTAAACCTGGCGATTCACAGACCTGTACCCCTGGGGATAAAAATACATTATATGTTTATAAAAAAAAATTGGAAGGGGAGGCAAACCATAAGAGACTATGGATTCTGAAAAACTACCTGAGGGTTTTGAAGGGGTGGGGGTGGGAGGTTGGGGGAACCAGGTGATGGGTAATAGGGAGGGCATGTATTGCATGGAGCACTGGGTGTTGTGCAAAAAGAATGAATACTGTTACGCTGAAAAAATAAATAAAATGGAAAAAAAAATGAAAAAAAATATAAATTAATTTAAAAATATCACTTAAACCCGGAGAAGTGTTAGAAATGTATTTCTGTTCAAATAATTAGTATACTGTATTATAGGCTTCACTGCAGTTAGAAACAGAACACTTATAATATGGAAGGAGTTGGTTTAAGTCATATATTTAGTCAGTGATGAATTATTGATATTTTAAGTAGATTAAAAGAAAAAAAACGAATGATTTTTGAACTTGTAAAAACAGGTTCAGAAAAAAATCTACAAAATAATTTTAAGAGGAAGAGATGAAAGATATATTTCATTTTTAAGAAAATCAATAAAATATATTCCCAAATTTTGGAATGATAAATAATATACAAGAGAACACATTAATTCATCTCTTATCAGTCATGGTGAACTTCTCTCTCCCCCAAACTGCCATTTGGTCTTTATATACTTGCTATCATAGCACTTATCATAGCCAGCCCTATATCAGAATTATTTAGGTTTGTGTCTGGCATGTCCTTGAATAGAGAATGTCATAAAAACATTTTCTCTTATATATTACTACCAGATACTGCAGCTGCACTTCATGCAAGAGCATAGAAGACAAGGCAGTTAAAAATAAATAAGGAAAGAAGAAAAATATATATGCCTTAAAAGTGGCTCATATATTGCTAAATTATAGCATTAACCAAGTAAAAGACATAAATATCGTTGTGACAATGTAACAGTGATAAAAAGTGAGGCCCAATTCTGTGAATCATCTCCTCAGCTTTGTGTTTATAGGCTTAACGTTAAGCCTTCTCCCCAAAGCCTGACAGCTACCAAGGAAGTATAGCTCATTTATGAGTTGTTGTAAGCATATAAAATTTAGAGTACCCCAAATTCTAGAATAAATTCTACTTTAGTCATTATGGTAGATTAGATATTCTTAAGGGTTCTCCCAATAAAATAAAAGCAGATTATGGATAAATTATAATTAACTGACTTTTAAAGAACCACCATGTTTCATGAAAGCATTGAAAGCCTCTAAGAGTTCAAAGAGGATATTAATTTTAAAAAAATCAGTGAACTGAAACTTCTAAAAGTGAGTGGTAAGTAAATATGAAACGGTTGCTCTGTGGACAAAAGTCAGTTGTATATCTGGAACTGAGACTGCCCCCATGTCCCCCTGCCCCTGCAAGATGTGGGAAATGAAAATGAGACTTCTGTATTAATTCTGCACCACCGAAGAAAGCTACGGCACCAAGGGTTTCTAAGTACTCCTTGTCTTCTGGCAGAAGGAGATGCCAGTTCTCTTTGGAGAAAGGCAATTCCACTTTAGTGTCTCAGTATTCTGAACAATTAATTTCAGTCACAGTAAAGCATCACCAAGCACATGAAGAAGCAAGTGATGTAACTGAGAATTTTTACATACATGTATGTATGCTTCCAACACATTAAGACTTCACATGTATATACTGTGAAGTCAGTATTTAGCACATGTTTAAAGGAAGAAAAGGTTTTTTTTTTATATGCAACTAATGAATCGTTGAACACTACATAAAAAATTAATAATATACTAATTAGCTTTGGCTAATTGACTTTAAAAAATTTTTTAAAAAGAAATAAAAGATGAATGCAACAAAATTAGCAACCGATGAGACAGTGTACAAAATGACTGGCAAATCTGAAAAAGAACCAAAGAGAATTCTTAGCAATAAAATGGTCTTTGGAAAAATGTTTGGAGACTTGGCTTCTAACAGTTCACTCTGCTTGTTGACGGTGATGATATGTGAAGCTGAGGATCAGTTATTAGATGTATTGTTTCAAGAGATTTCTGGATCAGAACTCTGTAAGCTATCCAAAGTTAAATTGGCAGTCCAATGAGTACAACCAGCTAGAGCTGCAGTTCACCCAACACCTCTCTGAGGAAGGAGAATGGGAATTCCATGCTTACCTAATTTCTATATAACTCATTATTGGATCCCTTATGACTCACCTAACCTCTCTTTCCCTTTCTCTCTCTCTCTGTTTTTTTCTTTTTTAAAGATTGAGGGGAAATCAGGAGAACATATATGATAAATAATAAAATACATTAAAATAAAGTGCAATGCATTTTTATATCCAAAGTAATTGTTTTTAACACTTGGCAACATGTTAGAGAATGACCTAATTTTGTGATCAGCAAATAAAATACATTCAGGATCACAATTTACAATTGATTTTTATGAACTTAGCTTTATAATTTAACCTCATGAAATTTCTTTATGTATTTCTTTATGAATTTTCAAAATACTACTTGGCCTCATGTACTTTTTTGTCAGCATAACAGCTATAGCACAACCAAAGCAGTTAAGGATAACTGCTGAAGTATGAAAGAAAGTACTTTCTTTGAGTCTCCTCCAAATTCTAATATTTCCAGTTGCTTTCTTTTCCCTAGAAAAATAAAGACTAATAGCTGGCACTATAACTTAATTATTAAATTACAGTTATTAATTTATGTGTGGTCAGATTTGCCAATGCTCAGTGAGAGAATGTGAGCCTAATTTTCAGAAAGACTACCTGAGAGATGGATGGGCTGTAGAGGCAAGTTGGAATTAATGTGGCTCATACTTCTAAGTCCAAATGTGATCGTAGTTTTTGATAGCTCATTGTCTTTCTGTAATCCTGTATACTTGAACCAAGTAAGAATTTGGACCAGTGGATTTTTTAATTGTGTATTAAATCAGCCAAGGATATTGCATAAAGGATATTTTGATGAAGGCTGTAAGAGCCTGTCCTTCTGTCCTGCTCATCCTCAGTTTAGTATAGCTCTAAGTTTTGCATGTCGTCTTCTACAATGACTTCATTTCCATTTCCACTGTAACTGCCTTTCCATAAATCCCTATCCCCTTACATCCCATGCATTACGTAGTCTTCTGAAATACATCCTTGCTTCCAGACTCCGCCCCCGCCCCGACCTTAATCTAGCCTTGTCATTGTTGTCAGATTAATCTTCCTAGAAAACCACCTTTTATCTATTATTCCTTTGCATCTAAAGCCAAAAGTACTGTTTCTGAGCCGTTTCCTAGCTTATTCCTGGGTAAAGTTTATGGTTGCATTCTGCAGTGTACCATCATTTGTCTACTTCCTGGTCTTCCCAGTTCAATCTAAGAATTTTCTGCCTCTCTCAGGTGTTTCTTTAAAAGTCTCCCTCTGTCTATGAATAGACACTTTTGCCAAAAGTCATGCAGTTTTCTTCCTCTTGGGCATAGTAATGTGACACCACCCACATAAAGGGTTTATTTTTTTATTTTTGATATTCTATATGAGTTATGCTACCGCTTCTCCAGGGAATCTGGACTCATGCTCCATAAGCAGAGCTTCATACCTACATTATAGTTCTCTTGGCACATAATTCTCTCTTCTTTCTTTTTTTTTCTGGCTGGCTTTCATCCATGGAATTACAAATCATATGATCTTAGCCTTCATAATTATGTATCCTCTTTAGATCTTTTTCTTCCTAGCCTTTCCCTAGATCCATTTTCTTTTCTTTCTACAAATATTGCTTTTTTTCTACTGTGTGTGAGGATAGGAATTCTCCTCATATGTTGTCTTTCTGTTGTAGTATCCAGTTTACTTTGTTGCATTCCTACTTCAGACACATTTGGGTAGAAACATGTTGTGCATATACTATGTCTATCATTATAGCCTGTTCAGCCTCCATGCAACATGTATGCCTAGATCTCTGTCTCTTTCTGTACATACTGCTTCCTGAAAGCCCCACTTTAGGATATACTTATCCTTTCATGTGAACTAAATTGGCAGTCTGTTCATCAGCACTAACAGTTGACACATTATTAGCCATTTTTCTAATATATATTACATTTATTTTCTTTTTAAAAAATATTTATTATTTATTTGAGAGAGAGAGAGACAGAGAGACAGAGATAGTGAAAGAGCATGAGCAGAGAGGAGAGGGAGAAGCAGGCTCTCCACTGAGTGGTGAGAGTGATGTGGGGCTCGATCCTGGGACCCCAGGATCCTGACCTGAGCCAGAAGCAGGCACTTAACCAACTGAGTCACCCAGGTGCCCCTAGATTTATTTTCAATGGGAAAGTATTAGTATGAGAATACACTATGTTAAAAGTGAGACTATTCAACTAAGAAAACTATGTCTTCCAATGCTGTATTGGCCTTGTATATAAATGCATAGAAATATTATTTGAATGAAAGTAATCTTTAATTATAAGTTTTGACATCTTGAGGGGTGCCTGGGTGGCTCAGTGGGTTAAGCCTCTGCCTTCAGCTCGGGTCATGGGGTTGAACGCCGCATCGAGCTCTCTGCTCAGCGGGGAACCTGCTTCTCCCTCTATCTCTGCCTGCCTCTCTGCCTACTTGTGATTTCTCTCTCTGTCAAATAAATAAAATCTTTAAAAAAATTTGACATTTTGAGAAAAGAGTGACAAAGTTGCTTTCATTGGTAATATTCAGTGTTGTTCTAATGTGTAAGTATCTTTCTTTGAGAATAGTGAGATCTATGCCCTTGAGATATTCAAACTTAGCTTTGGTTGTTCACCTAGTAAGGACTTTAGGACATCCAAGGGTGGTTACTGTAGACCAGGGATCTATGATACACAGAACAAATCTGGCCTGCCACTTGTTGTAAAAAAAATTTCTATTGGAATATAGCAACATTTGATTGTTTAGGTATTGTCTCTAGCTGCTTTCATGCTACAATGGTATAAATTTGGTAGCTGTGACAGGAAAAGACTAAAATATCTGCTATATGGTGCCTTACAGAAAAAGTTTGTTGACCCCTTTCCTAGATTAGCATCAAGATATTCTCCATACTAGTGATTAATGTAACATAATATCCAGGGGAATTAAGCCCCTTGACACATAACCTACATTGGTCACAGAAAATGTATGTGTCCTAAAATGCTTTGGTATATGGTCTAAAGCAACTGTTCTTAACTGATGGTATGTTAGTCTCTTGAAATTTAATTCACAATATTTTTGTTTATATGTGTATATATACATTTCTGAGGAGAGAGCCCACAGGTATCATCAAATTCTCCATACAATCTGTGTGTGACAAAAACAAAACAAAACAAACAAACAAAAAAACCCCACTACTCTATATGTTTATTTTATGATTACAAGAATTTATATTAAAATTCAGATAAAGCCTCTGGTGAATTTTTCCCATATTTGGTACTGTAATTCTACCTTATTTAGCCTAAATGCTGTAATTCTTTTTTTTTTAAATATTTTATTTATTTATTTGACAGAGAGAGAGAATACAAGTAGCCAGAGAGGCAGGCAGAGAGAAAGAGGGGGAAGCAGGCCCCCCGCTGAGCAGAGAGCCTGATGTGGGACTTGATCCCAGGACTCTGAGATCGTGACCCAAGCCGAAGGCAGAGGCTTAACCCACTGAGCCACCCAGGTGCCCCTAAACGCTGTAATTCTATTAGACTATCAAACTGCCATATCAAAGTCTCAACATAGCATGGCATTGTCAGATTTTAAAGGTGAAATTTACCCTGTTTCTACCTTTTCTTCTTGAGTAAGCATAAGTATGAATAGCAAAGAGTGATAAGTGAAAATTTTCTTTAAAAAAAGCTTTATTGAGGTATGATGGACATGTAAGAAGCTGTACATATTTACCATGTACAATTTGATGAGTTTGAGGTGAAGTATATATATATTCCTGAAACCATTGCCACCATCAAAGCCAAAGACATATCCATAATCCCCCAAAGTTTCCTCATGCCCTCTTCTATTATCACTATTGTGTGTGTGCACATGTGTGTTAAGACTTAACATAAGATCTATCCTCTCAAGAGATTTTAGGTATGTAATACAGCATGGTTAGCTATAGGCACTATGCTGTTTAGTAGGTTTCCAGAATCTAATAACCTGTACCCAAAGCAAAGCAGTTACTGGAAAGGGATTTTATTAGGGAAAATACTATCTGTTCATCAAATTCTGTTTCTTTTTTTATGGACCCATTGTTAGACTACATTTCCCATCCTCCCCATAATCAGTTGGAAATGTCTGACTGAACTCTGGAAAATGGAATGTGGGACTCAAGTGATGGACCTCACACTCAGGGCTGACTCCCAAAAATTCCCATGTGATCTTCGGCATATTCTTTCATTTTCAAACTGGAAAAAGTAGATTTCTCTTAGGCCTTAAGGGACAGTGTAGTCACTCAATGGAAGAAGCCTCAAGTCTTTATTGACTGTGTGGAGCAGACCACAATAGTTTATTAAGTCTCATTATTTTTTGAACTATTTATTACAACAGCCCGTCTATACTGACTACTTCAGGACTGGACCAATACAGCCATGAGACTGTGAAGAATTGTGTAAGTGTTAAAAAAATAGTATTCTTGGGAGGTGGGCCAGGAAGGAAAAAAATCACTTTGTTCTAATCACTGGATTATGCAATTAATAGATTTTAAAAGAATCTTTATTAATATAGTCATTAACATAAATTTTTTCTAAGCCAGAGACCATCTTTTCTTTAGGATATGCTGAGCTTTTTCTATTCACTCGGACTAATATCCAGGTCATGAGAAAATCTGGACTTGTATTTGTAAACAACTGAGAGTAAATCTACACCAAGACTCACTTATGGCCCCTTCTTGGCCAATTTAGATAACAAAATAAAGTTAAATTAGAAAAAGTTAAATGAAGAACAGAAAACTTAGCTCACCTCATGACCCCAAAATGAGCCCTGAGTTCATTTTCACCAAGGAAGAATTCCTGCTGACCATGCATAACTCTACAGGAATAGGCTTTAAAAATGTTTTCCCTGTTATATAACCATGGCAACTCCTTCACTAAACTGAAAGTAAAGTACCCAAGGTTAAATTAGAGATCTCTTACAAGTGGCCAACTTTTCACTTTTCTTTAGACGAAAAAATAAACTAAGAAGACTGAGGCCCTTCTCTTCTGAAGGAAACGTGTAACTGTGTGTCTGCCCAAGCACATGAGAGTAGATGTCTGTACATACATGTTTTATGTCTAGATCTTCCCAAACAGGAAAAGAAAATATTCTCAATAGTTTAGAGCTAATAATTCCAGTATTTTCCTTACTATTGCAAGTGGATGATTATTATATAAGCTATAAATAATGCAAGTGTCATTTTAGCTTGCAAAATAGTAACTTATTTCAATTGAAGACCTTTTCCTTATAGTTCCCTTTAAGTATTCTCTCCTGTGCTGTGCAGGCTGCTGATGACTTCCTGCCCATATAAATAGTAAATGCTGAGGCGACACCTTGGATTTGGCAGTGTGATCAATCACAGCCTCACCTTGTAGAGGGTCTTCCCCAACTTGGTGACAGGACCCACTTCTTTGAAAGCTTATTCTTTTGAAAACCTTATAGGCTGACCTCTAGTATACCATAGACATGGTAATGACAGTTCCTAACATTTCCCTCGGCTTACTTTTACTTCCCCTTCCCCAAAGAAAATGCACATGGAGTTCATTAAGTAACAGCAGCTAATACTCAGTTTTGAAAGGGAGAAAACCATGATGGAGTCTGTAACCAAGTGATATACAGCACAGTTTCTCATGGGAACATTTCATTACACTGTGTCCCTTTCCTAACCTGTGGACCATTCTAGCCTTACCTCTGCCACTAAGCTTTCAGTGAGTGATCTGTTACACTAAATAGATTTGGAGTAGTAGCACCGAAAAGATATTTTCACATTTGACATATGCTCTGCCTGGAGTGTATCCTCCCTACCAGCACTTGTCTGAACTCCTCTTGTCCTCTGTGTGTTCAACAACCACTCTTCCTTCAAGTCAGGCTTCAAATGTAACTCTCCAGCCACCAAGCCCAGTGAGTTGTCTTCTGATAAGTATTTCCACATGCTCTGTAGCTATTATGGTTATCCCAGTTCATCTTCATTTCTTAATATATTATAAATATATTAATATATTTATAAGAATATATTATATATAAATATATATAAATGTATATATATATTTTTATATATAAATATATAAATGTATTCTTAATATATTATAAACCACCATCTATGGAGGACCTTGAGTTCCTCAAGGGCAGAGAATATATCCTTTTTATTTCTTTTTTTTAAAGAAATTTATTTATTTATAAATTTTATTTATTTATTTGACAGATTGAGAGAGAGAGAGAGACAAAGCATGCACACGCAGGGAGAGCAGCAGGCAGAGGGAGAAGCAGGCTTCCCCCCGAAAAGGGAGCCTAATGTGGGGCTCAATTTCAGGAGCCTGGGATCATGACCTGAGCCAATGGCAGACACTCAACTGACTAAGCCACCCAGGCGCCCCTATCCTATTCATTTCTGTATCTCCCACTCCGGTGTCTGGTATGTACAAAAGAGTAGTCACAAATAGTTAATGAATAAATTTAGTAGTATGCTATTTCTACATTTAATCCACATAGCATAATAGTTTAGAGCAGGGGATTGGCGATTCAAATCCTAGCCTTTCCATTATCAGCCTCATGACCTTGAGGAAGTTGCTTACTTTCTGTTTACTTATCTGTAAAACAGAGATACCAATAGCACTGGCATAATGGATTGTTGAGAGGATCCAATGAGAAAATGGATGTCAGGTACACTGTTGATGCCTGACACATGCTAAATGTTCCACAAATGGCTCTTTTCTTTCTTTTACACCCCTTCTTCCCTCTCTCTTTTAAAAAAAGCAAACCTGCCTAGGTAAATGATATTAAAAGGGAGGGACTAAGGAGAGACTTTTTTTTTTCCCCACCAGACCGAAGTCCCAATCCGAAATAAGCAAATTTATATTGAGTGAATATTCGCAGTACATATGTCTTCCTTGATAGATGGAAGTATGTAGTATTGCATTTATGTTTGACTACAAAGAAAGCTGAAGCTCATCAGATTTGTCCTTCCTCTGCAATTAGAGAAGAAAGGGAGGTGTGAGTTACATTTAAAAACCCCACATAAACCCTTAACCCCATTTCTGGGTCAATTTCAAGATAAATTGCTGCATATTATGCATGGGTGTATTTCATTTTCAAGAGTTTTTTTTCCCAGTATTTTTCTTTAGATATGCATATGCCTGCCCATAGACAATTACAGGTTAACTGCTTGTATTGGAGGACACTATGAATCAAAGAGCCAAGTAGAATCCTGTTGTTACTTTCAAAAATTATTTAAGGAATATCATGTCTTGCTGATAAAACTGTAATTACACTTTGCACTTTTCATAATATTACTTAGCAAGTTGTATCTTTTTGTACAAACTCTTTGTCCTTGAAAAGAAATGATTACAGCAAAGCAAATTCAAGCTTTCCAAGGCAGATAACTTTCTTGAGATATGGATTTAGATCTTCACAGGCTGTCTTTGTTCTGTTCTTGTATACACTTTTCAGAGGGAAATATCTGCAATGTATTTGAAACAGCTACAGCTGCCTTTAAAAAATATTGCCAGACTGGTTGATATAAAACAAAATTACCAAAAAATTGGGGGGAGGGATGTGGATAGGAAGCAGACTGTATTATTAAGAATCCCCAAGATATTGTTCTAATACCTTCATAAGGTAAGCCATATTTTTCATCAATAGGAATTCAACTCAAATAACCAAGCATGGAAGGTAACCTGAGTAAACTTCAATAGGGCTCCCACCAAAAAAGTCTATGGTTGGAGAGCCTGGCTGGCTCAGTTCATTAAGCATCCAACTCTTGATTTCAGCTCAGGTCATGATCTCAAGGTCATGAAATCAAGCCCCACCTCTGATTCCACACTAAGCATGGAGTCTGCTTGTGCCTTTTGTCACACCCATCTCTAAAATAAATAAACAGAATATTTTTTAAGTCTATGGTTTTATTTGTGTTTATATATTTATTTATTATCATTTTCTTTCAAAAGATTTTATAACCTTTTAGGAGAAATTTTAGTTTGCAGCTGCCTATTTCACTAAAAACTCCATGTTAAGAAACATGCACACACATAAAACTCTTCCAAGCAAGCCAAATCAAGTCATTTGGAGTCATTTGGTTCTCTAGAAAATTGTGTGCCTGGACAATGAGGCATGAGGCAGGAATGTGGTAAATCATAGACTCAAATATGAGCTATAAAATAGAGAACTTGTCCAGTTTTTTTCAATGTTATAGATTCAGAAACAAGGACAGGGCCTGACATGTAGTAGATGCTCCATAAGTATTTGTTGAATGAATGAATGAGTATTTATCTAATTGTAAATGCCACAGAGAATATCGTATAAAAATTGGAAATGTAAAAATTGTATTGAAGAAGATAAAAAAAAAGTTGCCATGTCATCCATAATTCAATTACTCAAGATAATTCCATCACATCCACTCAAGAAATAACACATTCTTATATTTTCTTTAGTTACAGTCTTTTGGCTTCAAGAAAAATGAGCTCATTTTATCTAACACAAATAACGTACAGTTTTAAAAGTTTCTCCCATGGTGTCTCTGGGTCTTATGGTCTTTCATTTCTTTGTTTTTCTCTGCCACTCTCTTGCTTCTTTCTGTAGACTCCCTGTTTTTTCCCCTGTGCTTCCTCATCAGCATATGAATTGCCAAATGCCTCCCTACTGTCCCCGCAGGACAACCTACTTCAGAGAGTCAACTTAAGCCACTATTATCATTTGCCTCTATTCTTTAGGTCTTAAGACTCAGGAGAAAAACTTAACTAATTCGCCAATCAGGAGATTACCTCCCTCTGAGTCAGCTAAACATACTTTCTGTCATATACTCATCAACTGGAGGAGTGGGGATATCTTGTAGGATTGTGGGGTACCTAAGATTACCTCTTCAGCATGGACTGTAGTCCTGTATTTAAGGGACAATTCTGAAAGAAGGAGGTAACTAATAGGCAATCAGGGTCCATGTCTTTCATCTTTTCTGATGCATGATTAGTACTTAATAAATGAATGATGAATGGACAAGTCAAATAAAGGGATAAAAATGGGAATTCCTGAAAGCCAATTTTTAAATTGGGATATAATTGACGCATAATATAGAGTAAGTTTAAGTGTACACCATGTTGGCTTGATATATTTATATACTGTAAAATGATTACAGTAATTTTAGCTAACACCTTTATCATGTCACATATTTATCATTCATTTTCATGTTGAGAACAGTTAAGATTAGTCTTTGTTTGTGTCTTTAAACAATATCTCCCTAATTACCGCTTCTGCTTCTGGTAACCACCATTCTCCTGTCTCTTTTTACAACCTTAATTTGTTTTGATTCTACATAACTGATATCATATAGTATTTGTCTTTCTCTGAGTTATCTCACTTCCTTTAATGCTCCTGAAAGCCATTTTTGTCATATAACAAATGTGATGCATTTCCATGCATGTAGGTGTGTGGGGGTGGGTAATATCAAGTTCTGTGTGTAAATATTTGTGTATGTATGTGAAAATGTTACTGCTTTTCCTAGGCTGCTCTTTCTGCATAAAGGCTGATCACTACCTAGTGCAGCCGATGATGCATTCAGCCTGACACTGATACCATGCTGGTATAAATGTGATGCTCTCCTTAAGGCTGCAAAAACCAGAATTCATTCCAAGACATGCAGCATGGCATCTGCATAGACTGCTAGATTTTTAAAGTCAGAAAGGATGGATCAGGAAATTTGTTCCCTTTAGTGAAATAGTTTTGTTTTCAATGACATAGGAAGGGCTCACAAAGAACTCAAGGGTGCAGAATGGGCTTTCAGTACAATCATTCTACTTTAATCACTAGTTAATATTGGGCTTTTGTGACAGATTTCATTCTGTTGCTTTATGAAATTTGATAAGAAATGCACTTAATGATCTTGAGGGTTCTAATTCTGATATTTGGTGACTCAATATACCTGTGATTATTAACAATGCTATAATTATTAATCCCATCCCAATTCATAGACATACAAAAAATAAAAATGTATTTCTACTGTCCATCTAACTGTCCAACCTTACTCTGGAAATGTTACCAGAAGCAGAAGAGGTAATTAGGGAGATATTGTTTAAATGTTGTTTAAAGATACAATCATTTTTTAAAGATTTTATTTATTTGAGAGAGGGAGCACAAGGAAGGGGAGCAGCAGAGGGAAAAGACAATCAGGCTTCCTGTTTAACAGGAAGCCTGATGCTGTGCTCAGTACCAGGACCTTGGGATCATGATCTAAACTCAGGGAAGAAGCTTAATTGACTGAGCCACCCAGGTGCCCTGGAAATAGTTGATTTATTCCAAGTGGATACACAATATTTTAGATGTATTTCAAGAAAATAGTTGACAGTAGAGAGTAAGGGTAAATGAGACTTTCTTTTTTTTAACTAATTTTTTCAGTGTTCCGAGATTCATTGTTTATGCACCACACCTAGTGCTCCATGCAATATATGCCTTCCATAATACCCATCACCAGGCTCACCCATCTCCATACCTCCCTCCCCTCCAAAACCCTGTTTGTTTCTCAGAGTCCACAGTCTCTCATGCTTCACCTCCCTCTCCGATTAAACCCAATTCACTTTTCCTAATGTCCACCATGTTAATACTTATGCTCTACAAGTAAGTGAAACCATATGATAATTGATTTTCTCTGCTTGACTTATTTCACTCAGCATAATCTCATCCAGTTCCATCCATGTTGATATAAAGTTGGTTATTCTTCATTTCTGATGGCTGTGTAATATTCCATTATATCTATGGACCATATCTTCTTTATCCATTTGTCTGTTGAAGGGCATCTTGGCTCTTTTCACAGTTTAGCAATTGTGGCCATTGCTGCTATGAATATTGGGGTACAGATGGCCCTTTTGGGGTAAATGCCCAGTAGAGCAATTGCAGGGTCATAGGGTAGCTCTATTTTTTAATTTCTTAAGAAAACTCCACACTGCTTTCCAAAGTGGCTACACCTACTTGCATTCCCACCAGCAGCGTAAGAGGGTTCCCCTTTCTCCACATCCTCTCCAACATTTGTTGTTTCTTACCTTGTCAATTTTTGCTATTCTAACTGGTGTAAGGTGGCATCTCAATGTGGTTTTGATTTGAATTTCCTTGATGGCTAATGATGATGAACATATTTTCATGTGTCTGTTAGCCATTTGAATGTCTTCTTTGGAGAAGTGTCTTCTGCCCATTTCTTGACTTGATTATTAGTTTTGTGTGTGTTGAGTTTGAGAAGTTCTTTATCAATCTTGGATTTCAGCCCTTTGTCTATAGTGTCATTTGCGAATATCTTCTCCCATCTGTGGATTGCCTCTTTGTTTTGTTGACTGTTTCCTTTGCTATGCAAAGAAGAAGTCAAACTCTCTCTCTTCATAGATGACATGATAGTTTATATGGAAAACCCAAAAGACTCCATCCCCAAACTACTAGAACTCATACAGCAATTCAGTAACGTGGCAGGATACAAAATCAATGTACAGAAATTAGTTGCTTTCTTATACACTAACAATGAAAATATAGAAAGGGAAATTAGAGAATCAATTTCATTTTTATAGCACCAAGAACCATAAGATACCTGGGAATAAACCTAACTGAAGAGGTAAGGATTTGTATTCAAGGAACTACAGAACACTCATGAAAAAAAAAAATTGAAGAAGACATAAAATGATGGAAAGGCATTTCATGCTCATGGATTGGAAGAATAAACATTGTTAAAATGTCTATATTGCCCAGAGCAATGTACACTTCCAATGCCATCCCAATCAAACTTCCACTAGCATTTTTCAAAGTGCTGGAACAAACAATCCTAAAATTTGTATGGAATCAGAAGAGACCCTGAATTGCTAAGGAAATGTTGAAAAACAAAAACAGAACTGGGGGCATCATGTTACCCGATTTCAAGTTTTACTACAAAGCTGTGATCACCAAAACAGCTTGGTACTGGCACAAAAACAGACACATTGACCAGTGGAAGAGAGTAGAGTGCCCAGATATGGACCCTCAACTCTGTGGTCAAATAATCTTCAACAAAGCAGGAAAAAATATCCAGTGGAAAAAAGACAGTCTCTTCAATAAATGGTGCAGGGAAAATTGGACAGCTATGTATAGAAGAATGAAACTGGACCATTCTCTTACACCATACACAAAGATAAACTCAAAATCGAGAAAAACCTCAACATGAGGCAGGAATCTATCAAAATCCTAGAGGAAAACATAGTCAGTAACTTTGTTGACATCAGCCACAGCAACTTCTTTCAAGACATGTATCCAAAGGCAAAGAAAACAAAAGCGAAAATGAACTTTTGGGACTTCATCAAGATAAAAAACTTCTGCACAGCAAAGTCAACAGTCAATAAATGAGACTTTCAAAATTGTACTTACCATCTTAGAGCACCTTGGGCCAAGAATTATTTGTACATAATATTTTGATTGTTACATACCAGCATTTTTAATCAATTTTATTTTTAATAGTCTAGACAGCATTTACAAAGTAAATCCTTCTCTCAGATTTTGTAGTAGATAATGCCATTTTATTTTCCCTATGAAATGCATCAGTTCAAGCAAAGGCCCTTTATCACTTGTGCCTTCTAATAGTTACCCACAATGATATATGAGTTAACTGTTCTTGTGTTACAGAAGCTCACTAACTGTATATGGTTTTGAAATTGCGTAGGAAAGATTATCAGTCTCCATTCAGTACCCACTGTTTGACTATCATAAACCCTATTTTAAGTGACCAGTTATACAGATAAAAGTGCCTTATTCCATGAGTAAAATTTATAATTTATAGACTTTCATTTACATGCCATTTCCCCATTTTAGATTTTACATATCTATTTATTTTGTTTAGTTTAAAATATATTTATTTATGAATGACTGGTCATAGGAACTTAATAATCCACTCAGAGAGCTCTGGGAATGGATGGTGGTGTTGGTTATACAGCAGTATGAATATACTTAATGCCACTGAGCTGTATATTTAATAATGGTTAAGATATTAGGTTTTATGTTATGTTCATCTTATCATAATAAAATAAAACTGCCCATCTATTACGCAAAGGAAAATCTTTCTGATTTTGAAACCGTCTACTCTGTGATGCTTCCAGTTTAGTGAAAAGCACTAAAAACAGTTTTTTGCCTTTTTTCTGGCAGTTTCAGACTAGTGAAACATTCAAACCACATAACATATTTGAGCTGCATCTATATTTAAATTGATTTTGCTGGGAGGTTTAAATCAAGTATATGTCACAGAAGCTGTACAACTGGTCTAAAGGAAAAAGTGTGAGCAATTTTCAAATATGTTAAAGAACATTGAGTTAACTATGTACAAATACTTTTGTAATTCAAACACATGGTCACAAACAAAGAGTGCAAATACTTGCGTAAACATTTTTGTGAATGTAGAAACATCCTTTCCAAAAATGATTATATAAGGTAAAAATTGGGTGTTAATATCTGGGGAGTAGTCAGCAACGACAAATGTTATTTCTTTTTTCTCCATAGTGTTAGACATTGTATTGGGTAGAGAAATATATGGATGATTAGTGACATGTTAAAAATTTGCTTTTGGATGTGTTAATCTTGTCAGCATTATTTCAGTAAATGCCCTTCTTTCAGCTAGGGCAATGTTTCACTTTAAAAACAATAACAATCTTAATGCCCATTTTATCTAGAAGGCTGGGCTATCAGTACATGAAGTCAATTCTCTGTACTTTGAAAAAAAAAATTCTCCATACTTTGCAAGAGGAATGATACAAAATTGAAATAAAAAATATAACTGAAAAAAACCCTCAAAAATGCCTGCACATTTTATGGTTCACTGTCAACACAAGTTTTTGAACTTCCATTTGAGAAATTTGTTTGGAATACATTGAATCACTAGAAAGAGTAGCATGGAAAATATAAGCTCCAAATATTTCCTTGTGTTGATTTTAAACTTCTTCCTTGAAAGTAGAGATACATTAAAATGCTGAAACTCACTTCAACTTCATGCTTATTTCGTGGCTGATACAATAACAATTACCAAAAGGCCTGTTCATGTGCTTTTAAAAATTGATAATATCACCTATTTTTACTATGGAATATTGTTAAAGAAAAAATATTTAATTACAACTTTTTAAAGATGGTAAGGCAGACTTGATTCAGGACCATCACTCTAGCTTTGGGGACCACTGTAATGGGATTTTATAGTGGGCCATACAGACTGCGCTCAACTCTGAATACAGCCTAGGCAAGTGGGAAATTATAGCCAAGGAGCTGAGTGGAGAGTCAGTGAATGGAAAATTATTACTAAGAGGAAATTCAGGAGTAAGGGGCATTCTGGCTAAACCTACCTAACAGGATTCTTTTCTCAGGACAGCCCAGGGTGGTCAGACATCAGCTATCAAAGGTGATCGGATATCAAGCATGCGGAGTTCTGGTTAAACTGACTTAGCAGGGTTGCTGTTAAAACTGAATTTTGCAAGAAAATGCACAGAAGGGCTTAGGGGAAGGTTCCAATGCCTGAGGTTTGGTTAAGCAAAGAATCTTTGTCAATATGTAGCATTATACTAATGAATCAGTTCAGATTGTTATCCTTTCCCATTGTAACCCTGTTTTTATAACTGAAATTTTGTTTTTGTTTTTAACTGATAAAATACACTTGAGTTGCATGTGCTGTTTTTCCCAGTCTCTTTACCTTTTTTTGGCAAGATTTTTTTAAATTAATATATAATGTATTTTTTTTTCCATTTTATTTATTTTTTCAGCGTAACAGTATTCATTCTTTTTTCACAACACCCAGTGCTCCATGCAAAACGTGCCCTCCCCATTACCCACCACCTGTTCCCCCAACCTCCCACCCTTGACCCTTCAAAACCCTCAGGTTGCCCCAACCTCCCACCCCTGACCCTTCAAAACCCTCAGGTTGTTTTTCAGAGTCCATAGTCTCTTATGGTTCGCCTCCCCTCCCCAATGTCCATAGCCCGCTCCCCTTCTCCCAATCCCACCTCCCCCCAGCAACCCCCAGTTTGTTTTGTGAGATTAAGAGTATTATTTGCTTCAGAGGTACAGGTCTATGAAATTTTAGTCTTACACAATTTGCAGTACTCACCATAGCATATAGCACCATAGCACCACTCCCCAATGTCCATAACCCAGCCATCCTATCCCTCCCACTCCCACCCTAGTAACCCTCAGTTTCTTTACTGAGATTAAGAGTCTCTTAAGGTCTGTATCCCTCCCCAGTCACATCTTGTTTCATTTTTCCTTCCCTTCCCCCCCACGACCTCCCACCCTACTTCTCAAATTCCTCATATCAGAGAGATCATATAACTGTCTTTCTCTGATTGACTTATTTTCGCTCAGCATAATACCCTCTAGTTCCATCCACGTCATTGCAAATAACAATCTGATGGCTGCATAGTATTCCAATGCGTGTGTGTGTGTGTGTGTGTGTGTATTACATCATCTTTATCCATTCATCTGTTGATGGACATCTAGGATCTTTCCATAGTTTGACTATTGTGGACATTGCTGCTATAAACATTGAGGTGCATGTGCCCCTTCAGATCACTACATTTGTATCTTTAGAGTAAATATCCAGTAGTGAAATTGCTGGGTCATAAGGTAGTTCTATTTTCAAATTTTTGAGGAATCTCCATACTGTTTTCCAGAGTGGCTGCACCAGCTTGCATTCTCACCAACAGTGTAGGAGGGTTCCCCTTTCTCTGCATTCTTGACAACACATGTCATTTCCTGACTGGTTAATTTTAGCCTTTCTGATTAGTGTGAGGTAGTATCTCACTGTGGTTTGGATTTGGATTTCCCTGATGCTGAGTGATGTTGAGCACTTATTCATGTGTCTGTTGCCATTTGGATGTCTTCCTTGCAGAGTTGTCTGTTCATGTCTCCTGCCCCTTTCTTGATTGGATTATTTGTTGTTTGGGTGCTGAGTTTGATAAATTCTTTATAGATTTTGAATACTAGCCCTTTATCTGATATGTCATTTGCAAATATCTTCTCCCATTCTGTCAGTTATCTTTTGGTTTTGTGGACTGTTTCCTTTGCTGTGCAAAAGTTTTGATCTTGATGAAGTCCCAATAGTTCATTTTTGACCTTGCTTCCCTTGCCTTTGGTGATGTTTCTAGGAAGAAGTTGTTGAGGCTGAGGTCAAAGAAGTTGTTCCCTGTGTTCGCCTCAAGGATTTGATGGATTTCTGTCTCACATTGAGGTCTTTCATCCATTTTGCCTCTGTTTTTGTGTGTGGTGTAGGGAAATGGTCCAGTTTCATTCTTCTGTATGTGGCTGTCCAATTTTCCCAACACCATTTTTTGAAGAGATGTTTTTTTCCACTGGACGTGGTTTCTGCTTTGTCGAAGATTAGTTGGCCATAGAGTTGAGGATCCATTTCTGGGTTCTCTATTCTGTTTCACTGATCTGTGTGTCTGTTTTTGTGCCAGTGCCATACTGTCTTGATGATGACACCTTTGTAATAGACCTTGAATTCTGGAATTGTGATGCTGTCAGCTTTGGTTTTCTTTTTCAACATTCCTCTGGCTATTCAGTGTCTTTTCTGGTTCCATACAAATTTTAGGATAATTTGTTCCATTTCTTTGAAAAAAGTTGATGGTATTTTGATAGGGATTGCATTAAATGTGTAGATTGTTCTTGATAGCATAGACATTTTCACAATATTTATTCTTCCAATCCATGAGCATAGAATGTTTTTCCATTTCTTTGTGTCTTCCTCAATTTCTCTCATGAGTATTCTATAGTTTTCTAAGTACAGATTCTTTGCCTCTTTGGTTAGATTTATTCCTAGGTATCTTATGGTTTTGAGTGCAATTGTAAATTAGATCAACACCCTAATTTCTCTTTCTTCTGTCTTATTGTTTGTGTATAGAAATGGAACTCATTTCTGTGCATTGATTTTATATCCTGACACTTCACTGAATTTCTATGTGAGTTCTAGCAGTTTTGGAGTGGAGTCTTTTGGGTTTTCCACATAAAGTGTCATATCATCTGCAAAGAGTCAGAATTTGACTTCCTCTTTGATGATTCAGATGTCTTTTATTTCTTTTTGTTGTTTGATTTTTGAGGGTAGGACTTCTGGTACCATGCTGAATAGCAGGGTAATAGTGGACATCCCTGCCCTGTTCCTGACCTTAGGGGAAAAGCTCTCAGTTTTTCCCCATTGAGAATGATATTCTCAATGTGGGTTTTTCATAGATGGTTTTTATGATATTGAGGTATGTATCCTTTATCGTTACACTGCGAAGAGTTTTGATCAAACATGGATGCTGTCAATTTGTCAAATGCTTCTTCTGCATCGGTTGAGATTGTTCTTTCTTTTATTAATGTATTGTATCACATTGATTGATTTGTCGATGTTGAACCAAACTTGCAGCCCAGGAAAAAATCCCACTTGGTTGTGGTGAATAATCCTTTTAATGTACTATTGGATCCTATTGGCTAATATTTTAGTGAGAATTTTTGCATCCATGTTCTTCAGGGATATTGATCTGTCATTCTTTTTTGATGGGGTCTTTGGTTTTAGGATCACGGTAATGCTGGCCTCATAAAATGGGTTTGGAAGTTTTCCTTCCATTTCTATTTTTTGGAACAGTTTCAGGAGAATAGGTTTTAGTTCCTCTTAAATGTTTGGTAGCATTCCCCCGGGAAGCCATCTGGCCCTGGGCTCCTGTTTGTTGGGACATTTTTGATGACTGCTTCAACTTCCTTACTGGTTATGGGTCTGTTCAGGTTTTCTATTTCTTCCTGGTTTAGTTTTGTAGTTTATACATCTCTAGGAATGCATTAATTTCTTCCAGATTGTCTAATTTGCTGGCATATAGTTGCTCACAATATGTTCTTATGATTTTATTTCTTTGTTGTTTATGATCTCTCCTCTTTTATTCATGATTTTATTAATTTGGGTCCTTTCTCTTTTCTTTTTGGTAAATCTGGCTAGGGGGTTATCAATCTTATTAATTCTTTCAGAGAACCAGCTCCTAGTATCATTGATCTGTTCTACCATTCTTTTGGTTTCTATTTCATTGATTTCTGCTCTGATCTTCATTGTTTCTCTTTTCCTGCTGGGTTTAGGCTTCCTTTGCTGTTCTTTCTTCAGCTCCTTTAGGTGTAAGGTTAGGTTGTGTATTTGTTTCCTCCTGTGATTGAGTTCTAGTTTCAAAACATTATGGTCTGAAAATGTGCAGAGAATGATCTTGTTGTGGCCAGTGCGACAAATCGACCAGGAACATGAGGGTAAGAGGATGGTGAAAAGAAGAAGTTCAGAGACAAAGAGATGGGGGCAGGAGGAGCACTGAGGAGGATGTCCAACAGTGCCTACTTTATTCAGGGCAGTGAGGCATTATATAGGAACAGTAACTATTTTCAGCTGGTTACAAAAGAATTTGCTACATGCACAAAAACCTCCGGACTTCCCCATTACTTACTTGTCAAGGTCTAATTGCAGACCCTCTGGTTTCTTGTGAGAACTAGTGAGAAACAAACAAGGTGCACCTGTAGGCAATGGCTGATGTTAGTACAATTGTCCCATATTGATAAAAGAAGTAACAGCAAACCTGAAAGTGATTTATGAACTGTGCTGGAACAGCCAGGACCAGTTAAGTGTTTATGACCCCAACCAATTTGCTCTCATCTAACTAGTAAACATGTGGGAAGTCACGTTGGCGAGCACACAACACATAGCAGAGACCCTTTCTCAGTGCTACTCAACTTTTCCGTCCTAACTAAACCTTTTGTTAGGCTATTTGGACTTTAAAGGAGACACAAGTCAGGGCCTGGTTTGGTCCTCGTCTCAAGCCTTATCATGGCTTCCCACATGATCCCAATCTTTTGTTACCAGCTGAGCCTTGATTTGTGACCTAGGATGTGATCTATTCTGGAGAATGTTCCAAGTGCCCTGGAGAAGAATGTGTATTCTGTTGCTTTGGGATGGAATGTTCTGAATATATGTGTGATGTCCATGTGGTCCAGTGTGTCATTTAAAGCCTTTATTTCCCAGCAAGAAAGTTTTATGTTTAGGGAAGAATGCTTAAAATAATCCTTACTAATGATTTTAGTGTCTTTTTGGTGAAAAAAGCACTTGATGTTTAATAAAATTGTTTAACTTCAGAAGCTTTTATCTGTTTTCTTCCTAGTCAGGCTGTAAACTTAAGGTCTGTTTTTCTTTCTTTCTTTCTTTCTTTTTTAATTTATTTCTTTTCAGCGTAACAGAATTCATTGTTTATGTACCACACCCAGTGCTCCATGCAATACCTGCCCTCCATAATATCCACCACCTTGCTCCCCCAACCTCCCACCCCCTGCCCTTTCAAAACCCTCAGATTGTTTTTCAGAGTCCATAGTCTCTCATGGTTCATCTCCCCTTCCAATTTCCCTCAACTCCCTTCTTCTCTCCATCTGTTTTTCTTTGACTGCCTCTCAAATTCATCCATATCCCATAATTCAGTATCTCCCAGTCCACTTCTTTTTTATGCAAGGAACTGCCTCTCAAAAGCATTGATTTCATCCTGTTTTTCCTGACTGCAGTTTTCATGACCTCCCAATAGCTAAAATAATGAGGAAATATCTTTTTCTTCTTTGTCTTTATCTTTATCCTATGGACCTCAAATGCACGAAATTGATTAAATCATATTCCTTGGCTCATGATATACTGTTATTTGTCCATGAATGATTCTATTCTATAGTTCATTACTTTGTTTACATATTTAAAATTCAGTTCTTGAGTGCCTCCAATGTGTCAGTCCATTAAGGTCACCATTAACAAGGACAAAAATATAGTACTTTTCTCTAATGGATTCAGTGATATTAAGAGTGCCAAAGCCTAGGGGTGCCTTTGTGGTTCAGTAGGCGAAGCCTCTGCCTTTGGCTCAGGTCATGATCTCAGGGTCCTGGGATTGAGCCCCACATCAGGCTCTCTGCTCAGCAGGGAGCCTGCTTCCTCTTTCTCTCTCTGCCTGCTTCTCTGCCTACTTGTGATCTCTGTCAAATAAATAAATAAAATCTTTAAAAAAGAGTGCCAAATCCTAGAATGTTGGATAGGTACTTAATGAGAAAAACCTGGTTGAAGAGGGAAACGTATACTAGATAAAGGAAATAGGAAAGGTGGCATGGTTTATAGATGGAAATGAGTAGTTTTGACTAAAGCATAAAGTGGGCTAAGGGAAGTAGGAACAATGCCAGATTGTTAGTGGCCTGAGAGTTTGTATTTTATTACAGAGGCAAAACATTGCAAAAATAAGTGACATAGTCATTTTTGAACTTTAGGACAAGACAATCCCATTCCTCGAGCACAGCATGATAGATGGATATGGAAGAGATGGATGTGTATATAGGAGAAGGAATAGGAAGGGAGGACCTGGAAGTAGCCAGATCTTCACTGTTCAGAATTTTCAACACACCTTGTTTATATTAGCTGGGTCTCGTTTATCTCATTTCCTATGGAGTCCTTTTTAATCACAGCTATTGCTGACATTTTCTCTTTTGATGTCTGTAAGATCATAGGTATTTACTGAGGGGCAAATGCACCGATTCCCCAGAGTTTCCTAATTATAATCATGTGTCAGCAAGGGTCAGAATACATTGTATCTGTGGGGATATGCTGCAGCATCAGCAAGCTATTGGTATTCAGAATACTCAGTTTGTGAGAACATTTAAAACTAAGTTTAAAAATACTTGTCTGTTGCTGCATTTCAATATTTTAATTGTCTTAAAATGCTTAATAGTCTGAATACAAAAGTGTCTGGAGAACAGTGGCAAGGAATGGTAAATAAAACATATGCCCCTACTGTGATTTATGGGAGTTGGGGCAAGTTGTTTTGTTTGTCTGGTAGTACATAAACAAATACTACCAAAAAACTGTATGCTATCTAACAATGGTAGTATCTGAAGTCTCACATTTTGGTAAATCTAGCATGGATAGGCAGTTCTCAATTTTAGTACTTAAAAATTATTCTGTTTCTGTGAAACAGAAACCTTTGTATTCAATTCAACACTCAATCAGCACCTATTGACTGTAAAGATTTGTGCAAAGGTAGATGAGATATAGAGCAGTGTTTCTTGGTCTCCACACTACTGACCTTTTGGGCTGAGTTTTTTTTTCTTGTTGTGGACTATGTCCTGTAGGATGCTAGGCAGCATACATGGTCTTCCCAGTGGATGCTGGTAGTGGCCCTCACACACCCAGTTGTTGACAAACCAAAATATTTCTACCTTTTGCTCAATGCTCCCTGAGGCACAGAATGATCCTCTGTTTGAGAACCAGTGGCATAAGTTATGGAATAAAACACTGTCCTTGTCCTCAAGAAGCTTACTATTGAGTGATTTCTTGACCCAGATTTTTAAAATTAATTTATTTTATTACGTTCAGTTAGCCAGCATATAGTACATCATAAGTTTTTGTTGTAGTGTTCAATGATTCATTAGTTGCATATAACACCCAGATTTTTGAATTAAGAATCTTCAAATTGAATCTTCACTCTACCATTTATTAATCCTATCACCTTAGCTAAGTTACTTAACCTCTCTGAGTTATGTCATCCTTAACTTTAAGCACATTTAAGAAGATACTACTTGGGAGGCCTGGTTGGCTCATTTGGTTAAGCATCTGCCTTCGGCTCAGGTCATGATCCCAGTGTCCTGGGATCGAGTCCCACATTGGGCTCCTTGCTCGGCAGGGAGCCTGCTTCTCCCTCTGCCTCTGCCTGCCACTCTGTCTGCCTGTGCTCACTCTTTCTCTCTCTCTCTCTGACAAATAAATAATTTTTTTAAAAAAGAAGATACTACTTAATTTGTAGAATTATTGTAAAGATTATAAGAAAGTAGAGAAAGTTATGAATAATATATGCTAATACGATTGCTAATCTAAAGTTTCCAACATCACCTGTGCTTATTGCTGGGTTTTACTGCTTTCACCCTGATCTCAGTGAGGTTCTTTCTCCAATTCAAGGCTGTTGCCTCCACCTGGGCTCTGGTAGTGACCCCTTCCAGCTTTCTCAGTAATCTGATTCCATTTGTCTCTTCAATATTCCCTTCTTTACAGATGGGCTCTGTGGTCAGAGAGATTTGAGTGCCTTCCCATAAAGTGATAAATATTAAATGATACTATACATGTAAGTCATGTAGTCTAAAAGGAATCTACCAGTAAAATAGAAAAAGTGGGTCAGACAAAAACACTAATGAATCACATTTACAGGACTGATAAACATTTAATGTCAGATGTAGGCACGTTAAGAAGCTTCCATATTTTTATTGCTATTAAATATTCCATTCTTTGTTGTTTTCTCTTTATTACCAAGAGAATATAGTTCAATTATTTAAATAATAAATAAACATCTGTTAGTCAAGATAGCCAGGACATGCTGTGTTAACAAACAACTTAAAGGTCTCAGTGACTTCAACAAAGTTTATATCTTGGTCCCACTACACATCCATCTTGTGTTTCCTGGGTGTTCAGCTCCATATCATCCTCACTGATGAATCCAGGCCAGTGGACTCTACTTTTTGGAACATCGCTTCTCATTCTGGCCAGCAGGAAAGGAACATGGTGATTTGTTCATGATCTTTTTAAGCAGGGGTTGGCACCTATGGTTTGTGGGACAAATCCAGCCCAATGTATGTTTTATTAGAACACAACTGTACTCATTTGTCTGTGTGTTGTCTATGGCTGCTTTTGCAGAGTTGAATAGCTGTTACAGCTTATATATGGCCCGGAAAGTCTCAAATACTGACTGTCTGGCCCTTTACATAAAAGTTTGTCAACACTGTCTTCAAAGATTCTGTCCAGAGGTAAACACACTGTATCTAATCACGTTTCACCTGGGACAAGAAGCCATGGGACCATTCCCACTGGCATTTTATGCAAAAGAAAATCCTGATCCTGATCACTTACTGAAAACATGAGAACTTTCCAATTTAGCCCAAGGGCATCTAGTTTGCTCTCTGCAGACTTAGACAGGGATAAGCCTAAGAGATTTACCTATAATCTGAGGTGTATTGATAATAAAATCTGTTTTATCCATTCATTGAGTGATAGAAGACATCAGATTTTCCTCTTGCAAATAGGCATGTAGGAAATAAATGTTATCTTTGGCAGTAGTAGACTGAAATTCCAAAAATATGAGTTCCTCTTCTAGTTTTAATTCCAATACTGATTATTTGTGTGTGGCAGGCATTGTTCCTTGGTTGCTAACTCACTGAACATTTCCTCCTTCCTTCCTTGCTAGTAAAAGTCTAACTTCGTTGGGGTAGCACCTTCCCTCCTTCTGCTTTGATCACTGTCCTGTACTGATAAGATATTTGGAGCTACAGCTACCTTGTGACTGTGAAGTGACAAGCCTGAGGACAAACAGTTCACACAGTAAAGGGAACAGAGTAGAATTATGGTAAGAATATAGGTACCTAGTGACTTAAAAGAGCTGCCAGACTGACTCTGGAATCACCAACTCTCAGAATTCTTGGTGAGAAGATTAAATCCTTCCATTCTTGGGGCCTGGGTGGCTCAGTCAGTTAAGCATCTGCCTTGGGCTCACGTCATGCCTCTGGAGACCCAGGATCTAGCCCCACACTGGGCTCCTTGCTCAGTGGGGTGTCTGCTTCTCCCTCTCCCCCATGCTTGCTTGCTCTCTCTCTCTCATAAATAAATAAATTTAGAAAAATACTTCCATTGTTTAAACCTCTCTAAATTGGGTGTTCTGTTACTTATAGCCTCCCAAATCCAAAGTGATAAACTGTGCCTTTGGACATAAAATTATTTAACCATTTTAGGTCTTGGGGCCTCTACTGGGAAAAGATAATTATATTATCTTTTCTGAAGATTAAATTAGGTAATGCACATGTAGAGGAATGGCTCAATCCTAGCTCTGGGCGACCTTGCATGTGTCCACATAGGCCATGTAGACAAGGCTTGACCACAATTTGCTCTGAATCTTGGCAGAACACTCTGTGACTCTCCCAGGAACATAGCAAGATGGGAGTCTTGTGAAGACTCTCACAAATCTGTTTCTCATCCACCTCCCTATCTTGTGGGAGGCTCCCTATCTTGCAGAAGGTTTCTATAAGACAGCTGATCTATTCTCTCTGGTTCTAAGGAGTCACAGGACTTTCCAACTTTGCTCCACTCCAAACTTCTGTGTAAATCTACGAAACTGTTCAGCTCCTCTATGGCACAGTGAACCACCACTTGAGTCATTTGTCATCTGGCTCCTCTGATTCAGTGTCATCTTGAGAATCCAGGGACATGTGAAGGCGAACCATGCTGATTTTGTCTTTGCTCCTTATGTAAGTAATGAAGTAGATCTATTTCTCTTTGATGTCTCCTTACTAATCAAATCTATGGAACTGGGGCAAACCAACCTAGCAGCTGCCATGTACAGGTGTTTATGGATACTTACCTGGCATGGAGAAAGGATTCATTTGATAAATATTAGGGGCATCCAGGTGGCTTAGTCGGTTAAGTGATTGACTTTAGCTCGGATCATGTTCCTGGGGTCCTGGGATGGAGTCCCACATGGGGCTTCCAGCTCAGCAGGGAATCTACTTCTCCCTCTTTGTCTGCTCCTTCCCCCACTCATGCTTGCTCTCTCTCTCTCTCTCTCTCTCTCTAATAAAGAAATAAAATATTTTTAAGAATATTTGCTAGTCATTATAGTAATACTAATTGTATTATGTCAATTATATTACTGAACATCCATTTTCTCCTATGTGAAGTGAGAATTACTTGGGAAGGAAATAGTTTTCAGCTTTTAAGTACCATTTATATATAAGATAGTAATATTTAGTTACCTCTTTTCTCAGGTCACTGGAGGCAATTTTTTTTTTAATTCATGGTTTTGATTTGTGATGTAAGGAAAATATAGTTTAAATATTAAGCTCTATTGTATTTTATTGTAGAAGAGAATTCCATTTCCCAGACAGGCCCAAATCATGTGCCTTTTACTATAGTCACATCAAAATTTTTATCACATCTATTGACCTTTTCTTCTGACATCAGTAATATACACAGGTTCTGGTTTGTTGAGTTTGGTTCAAGTTAAAGAAAGTCAAATCCTATGTAAGAAAGTAACTGATCCTCCTTACCTGCTTCTCTAGTTCTAATACTCATTCCCAATCTCAGGAAAAGGTATTACAATCTGCCAGTTCCAAGGCTATGTACAGAGCTGCTATCTAAAAATCCATTCAGGGTAAATGACCATTATGACAAAACCAGCATGGAACATCTTTTAGATAAAACAATACCCCAACACCTCAGTGAAGCAGAGTCTTGGTTATAAAGATGATCTTATGTACTATAAGATTGGTTTAAAAAGAAATTACCTTTTTCTTATTTGAGCAAAGAATCTGTAATTCCAGTTTAAATAACAAAATCCATTTTTTCTAATATTCACAATTAGATACCCAAAAAGTATATTATTTACATAACAACATGTAGTTTAATGTAATTTTATATAAAGTGGAAACCCAAACTTTTGAGCTGGAAGGAAGAGAACAGTTGATGAAAATAGAGTAACAGGTGGCTGGATCTTTGTAAACTGCACTGTGTTTTCTGGAAAATATGTGTTATCTTTAGCAAGTGTATTTTACTTGGAAACATAGGTTTATATTTTTAAAGATGTTTCTTTTTTCCACTAAGTCCCTTTCAACCCAAGAAGGAAAAAAAATTATCACTAAGAATTTGATGTTCTGCAAAGAATATTTTGTTTATTATGTTATCAACAAGAAAATGAAGGATTTAATATCAGTATGTGCTTTTGTAGCTCACAAGGCAAACACTGGTTTTATCAATGAGACTAAGGTATTATTTATAAAATTTCAGTGCACTGCTTTGTGAACTATTAATTTTATACTACTAATTGACTGTAATAGCTACATAATAACAATAATGTTAAATAACATCAGTAATTAGGAAAGAATATAAATGATGTAGCCACATTATGGATTCAGATGGTAAAGCTCTTGGTATGAAGTAGGACTCTTACCTTTTTTAAGTTGGTGCAGTCATTTGGATTTTTTTCCATTTATCTGTCAACTGATTTTCTAATGTTAAAACTATCCTTACAGTCTTAGGATCTTTTAGGATATGTATTAATTTTATTTTATTTTTAGTTAAGAATTTTGCTTCTATGTTTGAGAGATTGACTTGTGATTTTTCTTTTTGCTGATGTGCTTGGCAAGTTTTGGCATTAAGTTTATGCTACCCAGATTATTCCCTCTTTTTTGATTCTCCATAAAAATTATATATGTGGGTGCCTGGGTGGCTCAGTTGGTTAAGCGACTTCCTTCAGCTCAGGTCATGATCCTGGAGTCCTGGGATCGAGTCCCGCATCAGGCTTCCAGCTCCACAGGGAGTCTGCTTCTCTCTCTGACCTTCTCCTCGTTCACACTCTCTCTCACTGTCTCTCTCTCTCAAATAAATAAATAAAAATATTTTAAAAAAATTATATATGTTACATATGTTCTATGAATATCTGTAGATTATACCTGTATAACTACCGGAGTCTCTGTGTCTGTGTATGTGTTTTTAAGTGTATTGGTAAGGTATTTTTCAAAGAAACTGCTCATTTGTTTAGGCTTTGATGGTTATAGGCCTAGAGTTAATTATAATATCTGATCATTTTATCAGTAACAGCTATATTTTTAGTTATGGGTACTTTACATTTTCAATATTATTTTGTTCTCACAGAGATTTATCCATTTCCTTATTCCTGCCAAAGAAGTAGCTGTTGACTTTGTTGGTCCTATTTTATCATTATTTTCTATTTCATTGTCTTCTATTTTGTTACTTTTATCCTTGTCTTTGTTTTCTTTCATTCTCTGAGTTCACTTGACTGATATAACTCTTAAGTTAGGTAATTGGCTCATGTCTTTCCTCAAATAATTAATTAAGGCCATGTTTTCTCTCTGTATATTTGCTTTGACTTTACTACACCCACATGTTTTGAAATGTATCATTTTCATTTGATGTGTAGTATTTTCATTAAGATCTAAAGATGTTCCTATTTCCATTATGATTTCTTCTTGACCCATGAGGTATTTAAAAGCATATTTAAAAGTTCTCTAATTTTTAGGCTCTTTTATTAATCTTTTTATCCCTTGACGT
Organism: Meles meles; assembly: GCF_922984935.1. Taxonomy (NCBI): domain Eukaryota; kingdom Metazoa; phylum Chordata; class Mammalia; order Carnivora; family Mustelidae; genus Meles; species Meles meles. The sequence goes on along the minus strand of NC_060087.1, from coordinate 125,938,772 downwards.
TTAACTCAATTGCATTGTGATAGAAGAACCTGGTCTACATAGTAATCCTTTGAAATTTATTGGGGCTTACTTTATGGCCTTTTGTCTTGTTAATTATTGTATATGCTCTATATGTTTTCTCTAATATATTTGGGACACAGCCTTATGTATGTCCTTTAAATTGACCTTTTTAACTCTTATTTCAAATCTGCTTTCTTAATAAATACCAGACAGTATCTAGCATTAGTGAAAACATATAAAGTTGGGGATTCTCATACATGGCATAGGGGAGTGTATAAACTGGTACAGCCACCCTGAAAAACAGCTTATAGTATCCAGTAAAATTGAAATTATGTGTATCAAAAGCTTGAAAATTTCACACCCAGGTAATGCCCTAGAGAAATGTGGACATATATGCATCAGATACATGCATAAGAATGTGTATATAGGTGCATCATTTATTATAGGTACAGACTGGACATAACACAAATGCTCATAAAGTATTGATGAACCAATAAACTTTGGAATATCAATATAATGAAATCATAAATGGCAATGCCAATGAATGACTTAGAGCTATATGCAACAATTTGGATAATTCTTCAGAATAATGTTGAAAGAGTAAACGCCAGATACAAATGAATACATAGAGTATGATTAGTTTTATAAAAGATCAAACAAACAAAATCAAACTATTTTTTTAAATTTTTTAATAAACATATAATGTATTATTAGCCCCAGGGGTATAGGTCTGGAATCGCCAGGTTTACATACTTCACAGCACTCACCATAGCACATACCCTCCCCGATGTCCATAACCCCACCACCCTCTCCCGACCCCCCTCCCCCCGGTCACCCTCTGTTTGTTTTGAGACAGTAAGAGTCTCTTATGGTTTGTCTCCCTCCGGATCCTATCTTGTTTTCATTTATTCTTTTCCTACCCCCAAAAACCCCCACGTTGCATCTCCACTTCCTTATATCAGGGAGATCAGTTGTCTTTCTCTGAAAATCAAACTATTTATAGATACATATTCATGTGTAAAAGCTAAAGAAAAGCCCAACATAGGTTTTTATAAAACATCAATGTACTTTTTACCTTAGGGAAGATGGATGGGCTTATGATTTGTAAGAGACAGATGGAGTCTTCTGGGATACTGGTAAGGTTCTATTTCCTGATTTGGATGGTGATTACATTAACTATTATACCACTCACTTACAATGATCTTATATGAATTTTTCATATTTTTAAATATCTACATGGAAAAGTAAAAGTAAAAATATAATATGACAGAGGGTGAAAATTGTTAAGAAAATCTTAAAGCAGTATGTAAGTAACACGAAGGGCTATGGTGTATGTGTGTATACCTTGGTACATAGAGTGGTCAGAGAAGGCTACTTAAAAAGTAGCTATCAGAGACCTGTAGAAAGTGAAGGCTGGAACTAAGTGGATAGCCATGGAAACATTTCAGTCAGAGGAAAGAGTGAGTGACAACAGGGCAGTGAGATGAGAGTGTGTTTGACATTATCCAAGAACAGATGGCGAAGAGATCAGTGGAGGTGGAGAAGAACAAGCAAGAGGAAAACGGTATGAGATGAGGTCAGAGGAGTAGCACAGAGAGCAGGGCTCTGCTAGAGTATGGCCTTTCTCTCAATAAAATGTCAAGGCATTGGAGGATATTAAGTGGGGGATTGATATGACCAGACTTATTTTTTTTTTACATTTTAATTTATTTATTTTTTCAGCGTAACAGTATTCATTGTTTTTGCACAACAGACCAAACTTATTTTTTAGAAGGATTACCCTTGATGCCTTGTGGAAGAAAGACTGCAGGGAAGCAAGGGCCAAAGCAGTAAAACCAGTGTGAATTTGTTGTTTTTGTTTATTTTATTTTGTCTTTTTTTTCCCATTTTATTTATTTTTTTTCAGCATAACAGTATTCATTGTTTTTGCACAACACCCAGTGCTCCATGCAAAACGTGCCCTCCCTATTACCCACCACCTGTTCCCCCAACCTCCCACCCCTGACCCTTCAAAACCCTCAGGTTGTTTTTCAGAGTCCATAGTCTCTTATGGTTCGCCTCTCCTCCCCAATGTCCATAGCCCCCTCCCCCTCTCCCAATCCCAACTCCCCCCAGCAACCCCCAGTTTGTTTTGTGAGATTAAGAGTCATTTATGGTTTGTCTCCCTCCCAATCCCATCTTGTTTCATTTACTCTTCTCCTATCCCCCTACCCCCCCCATGTTGCTTCTCCATGTCCTCATATCAGGGAGATCATATGATAGTTGTCTTTCTCCAATTGACTTATTTCACTAAGCATGATACGCTCTAGTTCCATCCACATCGTCGCAAATGGCAAGATTTCATTTCTTTTGATGGCTGCATAGTATTCCATTGTGTATATATACCACATCTTCTTTATCCATTCATCTGTTGATGGACATCTAGGTTCTTTCCATAGTTTGGCTATTGTAGACATTGCTGCTATAAACATTCGGGTACACGTGCCCCTTCGGATCACTACGTCTGTATCTTTAGGGTAAATACCCAGTAGTGCAATTGCTGGGTCATAGGGTAGTTCTATTTTCAACATTTTGAGGAACCTCCATGCTGTTTTCCAGAGTGGTTGCACCAGCTTGCATTCCCACCAACAGTGGAGGAGGGTTCCCCTTTCTCCGCATCCTCGCCAGCATCTGTCATTTCCTGACTTGTTAATTTTAGCCATTCTGACTGGTGTGAGGTGATATCTCATTGTGGTTTTGATTTGTATTTCCCTGATGCTGAGTGACGTGGAGCACTTTTTCATGTGTCTGTTGGCCATCTGGATGTCTTCTTTGCAGAAATGTCTGTTCATGTCCTCTGCCCATTTCTTGATTGGATTGTTTGTTCTTTGGGTGTTGAGTTTGCTAAGTTCCTTATAGATTTTGGATACTAGCCCTTTATCTGATATGTCGTTTGCAAATATCTTCTCGCATTCTGTCTATTTTGTCTTTTAATACAGAATATATTGTAGCATGTTTTTCTGCTAATAAGAATGAATGGACGTTCTTTAGTCTTGCGGCTACTTCAATTTTTTTTTCTTTTTTCAATTTTTTTTTCTTTTTTCTTTATAATTTCTAATTTGTCTTTGTCCGTCTTTGATTTTTTTTTATTTAGGTAAACAGTCTGTGAAGTCTTGAGTTGTTATTTTCAAAGATATATATCTTTCCTTTCTGTGTTTTATTCCTTTTTACGTTTTTTTCAAGCCATTTTATCATACTAATTTGGCTCTTTGTTTTCTGATTCCTGCTTATGGTAGCTTGATTATACATGTATTTTGTAAGTATGAATTGTTAGTTTATGTTTACCAGGGATTGTAGAAATCCCGAATGTTGGCTTGGGGATGTTTCCATTTGTGCAGAATTTGCATTTGCTTCTACTGATTACCCTAGGGTCAAAACAAAAACTAATCTCGACTCCTTTAATTGTTAGCTTGGAGTTTCCCAAATCTTTGAAGAATTTCCCATTCAAAGGCCATAAAAAGACAGAAAGGTTTTTTTGTTGTTGTTGTTATTTTTGCTGCAGGTGAGCCATCTATTACTTAGGGAGTCTGGGCTTTAAGCAGGGATCTCAGTTCTTACTTCTCGCCTGCGAACGTACAAACCTTGGTAGTCTGTTCTTGCATGGCCATTACTATCCACATTTCTTATAACTCTAGAGCAGCTATAGAACCAGTTTCAGCTTGGCACTTTGTGTTTTCAGATCCCTATGTATGTTTGCCATATTAAATTTAATAATAGCATTTATCAAGTGTATATTATGTAACTGACATAGGGATCAGCTTTTTATATGCTTTAGCTCATTTTTACACCTTACAGTGTTAGGGAGATGCACCGTTATTTTCCCTATTTTTAAAGGTTGGGAAAATGAGGTTTAGAAAAGATGACATGACTGAGGTTAGTAGCTTGTAAGTGAAATTTTGTTAATTTTCTCTCTCTTTTATTAGGTTGTGTGTAATGAAGTCTATTGTTTATTATTGTTAACCATTTTATTAAGTATAGCTGGCCTATAATAAACTGCTTATATAGACAGTACATAATATGATACATTTTCACACACACACACAGACACACACACACACACACACACACACACACCAATCGCCACAATCAAGATAATGAGCATATTCTTCACCACTAAAAGTTTTCTCATGCCACTTTATAACCATTCCCTACCATCCCTTCCACCCCTCCCCTTCCTCCCTTCCTCAGGTAACCCATGATCTGCTTTTTGGCAACATAGATTAGTTTTTATTTCTTTTCTAGGAACTTATATAAATGCAATCAAATATGTACTCCTTTTTGTTTGGATATTTTTACTTAGAATAAAGATTTTGAGATTCATCCATATTTGCATTCATCTTTTTTCTACTGAGTAGCTTTCTGCTGTATAGATATACTGTAAGGTATTTATCTATTCACCTGTTTTTTTTAAAGATTTTATTTATTTATTTGACAGAGAGAGATCACAAGTAGGCAGAGAGGCAGGCAGAGAGAGAGAGGAGGAAGCGGGTTCCCTGCTGAGCAGAGATCACAAGCTAGGGCTTGATTCCAGCCGAAAGCAGAGGCTTAACCCACTGAGCTACCCAGGGGCCCCTATTCAACTGTTGATAGACATTTGTGATGTTTCCAATTTTGGGCTGCCATGAACAAAGCTGATAATCAAAAATTTTGAACAAATATTTTTATATACCCATAATTTCATTTCTCTTGGGTAAATACCTAGAAGCGGAATGAATAGATCCTATACTGAATATATACTGAACTTTTTAAAAGAAAAAACAAATTGTTTTCCAAAGCGATTGTGCCATTTTAAATCCTCACCGGTAGTATAAAAGAGTTTCAGTTGCTACTCATCCTTGTAATTACTTGTTATGCTTTCTCTGTCTGGTTTAAGGGATTTTTATGTATTTATTTGCTATTCGTATGTCTTCTTTGGTGAAGTGTTTTTTTGTTTTTTTTGTTTTTTTTTACTTCTTTTGGCCATACTTCCTTGAGTTCTTTATTTTATTATTAGTTAATTGTAATAGTTATTTATAGATTCTAAATGGAAATTCTTTGTTGAATATAAGTTTTGCAAGTACTTTCTCTCATTATATAGCTTGCTGTTTCATTTTTTAGTGCTTTTTGAAGAGCCAAACTATTTAATTCTGATGAAGTCCAATTACTTGAAAAAAATCTTTTTAGAATATTGTATCATATTGTAGAAATCTTTGCCAAACCCAAGTGTCTTAAGAATTTTTTTTTCTGTTTCTTACAGAAGTTGTAGTTTTAGCTCTTACATTTAAATCAGTGATCCATTTGGGGATATACTTTTTTTTTGTATATGATGTGAAGTAAGTGTAGAAGTTCATTTCTTTCAGCATATGGCTATGCAATTATTTCAGCATCATTTTTTGAAAAGATGATTTTTCTCCATAGAATTGCCTTAATATGTTTATCAGAAGTCAACTGATAGGGTTTTTTAAAAAGATTTTATTTATTTATTTATCTATTTATTTGAGAGAGAGCGTACGAAAGAGAGCAAGAGCCAGGTGAGGGACAGAGGGTGAAGCAGACTCCCCGCTGAGCAGGGAGCCCAATGTGGGGCTCAATCCTGGGGACTCCAGGATCATGACCAGAGCTGAAGGCAGATGCTTAACTGCTTAACCTTTAACCAACGGAGCCACCTAGGCACCCAAGTCAACTGATAGTTTATATATGAGTCTATTTCTGAACTTTCTTTTTTGTTGGTTCCACTTGTATATCTAACTTTATTGCCAATGTCACAGTGTCTTGATTATAATAGATGTATAAGACTTTAGGTCAAATAGTATAAGTCTTCCTACTTTGTTCTTTTCCAATAGTTTGCTTTGCTAGACATTTTGTATGTAAATTTTAGATTTATCTTGTTAATTTCCATAAAAACTGTGCTAAGATTTTGACTACTAGAATTTTTACAATAAATTGTTAGATCAGTTTAGGGGAGAATTGGCATGCTAGCAATTTTGAGTATTCCAATCCATGATTATGTTATATTGCTTCATTTATTTGGGTCTTCTTTAATTTCTCTTGGCAGTGTGTTATAGTTTTAAATGTGGAAGACTTCTATATCTTCAGTGAAATTTGTCTCTGTGTATTTCATATTTTTGATGTTGTTATAAATAGTAATTTTAAAAATTCAACCTCTGAAGTACAATTGATTTTTGCATATTGATTTGGTGTAAATCAATACTGATTATATACAGATCAATTGTGGTTATATACTGATGTATAAAATGTGGTATATTGGTCACATATTAATATGTTTCATATATTTATTATCTTGAAACATTAATTTCACTAATTGGTTCTAATAGCACTTTTGAGCATCTATAAGATTGTCATACTTATCATTATGTCATCTCTAATTAAAGATAGTTTTGCTTCTTTTCTAACCTGGATGTCCTTAATTTTGTATTTTCTTCCTAAACTGTGTGGAATGACCAGAAAAATCTTAAGTAGATGTGAAACGAGTAGACATCCTTCTCACTAGCTCAGGAAAAGATCCAAATTCAAAATTCTGAGTACAGTTTTTACTGAATGGATAATGCTTTCACACCATTGTGTAGTTGAAATATTGTAAGTCAAACCATAGTAAGTTGAGACAAGTCTGTAAAGTTTAAAAAAAACCTTTTTTGGTATCACAGTAATATTAGTTTCAGAGAATGATTTGGGAAGTATACCCTTTGTTTCAATTTTCTGGAACAATTTATATCAAATTGGTATTATTTCTTATTTAAATGTTTGGTAGAATTCACCAGTGAATCTATTTGGACTTGGAGATGGTTTCAGATTTTTAAAAAAATCTACAAATGAGTTTTTATTAAAAACATATATTTGACTAGCATTGATTATAGTTGGTGTTCCATTTTAAGTGCAGTAATGTTTCATTTCATCCACATTTCCAGGAAACCCAGGAGTGTATTTATATTTGAAGAATGACTAAATGATGCACATTGATTTTATTATATAACCTCATAGTATAATAATAATATATAGGTTTAAGGATATATACATTCTTTTCCCTTTAGCTAAGAGATTTTGTTGAGTGGGATTTTAACATTCATCATTCTTCAGTGTTAATCTAATGTGTTGTAATTCTGAAATCACCTAATATCATGCTAAAACATCTAATGTGAATTATGGATATTTGCTTTATGTTAATGTAAGTCTCTAATTTTGATATATTACCTGGGTTGGGGAAGGAGATGAGGTAAGGAGTGGGGATATTCTTACTATATTTCCGAACAAGTTGTGGTGAATTAGTGATTATGCCCACTTAATGGTACCTCAGTTTTAAAAATATAGTATTAATAATCACTACAGTCATAATAATCATTCTACTATTTTCCCATAGGTTAAGAAATAACTCTTCTTCATTAGGTAGGTCAAGATAAAAAGGGCATCCCCTGGCCCTACCCATCTAAGAATCTGTTTTTATGGCAAAGGTAAAAAATTGTAACTTTGATAGAATCAGTAGTTGTAGAAATGACTTCAAATGAGCTTCTATCTAATGATAACATGACAAATATATTTCTTGCATTGCTGAACAGGATATGCTGCTATTAAATAATATCCAAATGAAGCAAATTCAGATATATAGGTGACTACATTTCTCTTCCCTTTCCCCAAAACATCTGTATATCGTTTTTAAATTTTTTTTTCCTTTTATTTTGTCAGTGTTCCAAGATTCATTGTTTATGCACCACACCCAGTGCTCCATGCAATATGTGCCCTCCTTAATACACACCACCAGGCTCACCCAACCCCCCACTCCACTCTCCTCTAAAACCCTCAGTTTCTTTTACCATATTTTTAAAGATTTTATTTATTTGACAGACAGAAATCACAGTAGGCAGAGAGGGAGGAGGAAGCAGGCTCTCTGCTGAGCAGAGAGCCGGATGTGGGGCTCGATCCCAGGACCCTGAGATCATGACCTGATCCGAAGGCAGAGGCTTTAACCCACTGAGCCACCCAGGTGCCCCTAAAACCCTCAGTTTCTCAGAGTCCACAGTCTCTTATGGTTTGTCTCCCCCTCCAACTTCCCCCAATTCACTTCTCCTTTCCATCCATCTGTATATCATAATGCCAACTTTCTACAGTGTTAACAATTCAGTTGAGTAAATTTGAAAATCAAATTGGCTTTATTCAATGATGAATTGGGCAGCATCCTATCTAACAATGGAAAGGAGCTCCACCAAACTGTAGAAAAGTTTTCAAGGCATGAAGGTAGGTGGAAAAAGGAAAATATTAGCAAAGAATTTGTTGTTTCCTAAGGGGAACAGAGGGGCCTGTTGGGTGGATTACCTCACTAGTGCTAACCAGGTAATTCTAGGGTGACTGGATAAAGGTTATATTCCTGAGCTATTGAAGCTGCAATTTGATTAGGTATCAAGTCTGGGATTGCTGGCATGAGGTTTAGTGTAAGTGACTCCATTTGGGGCTTGTTGTCTCCCTTTTAACAATAATAAAATATTCCATGGAAATTGAGAGTTAACAAAGGAGTTTGTTTTTTCCTTCCTAACCTAACAAATACATATTGATCTAATTAATTAAATAAACAAATGCTTTATATTGCATATTAAGCACTAAGTGCAAGGGCTTGTGCTTAACAGATTGAACAACCTAAGAAAGGCTATTGGTTTGCTCTTCTGAGACTTCAAATGTTTATAATCAGAATGATAAAGGATATGAATACTCCGTATTATATAGAGGCAAATTTCTATCAAAGACTAGGCAATTTTCTCTAAATTTGTTCCTCAAAGGGATTTTTTTTATCATTCCCAGGAATTATGTAGTCATCAACACACTGGGTATGTTAAAGACTGTGACTACCCAACACCAAATTGTGTAAAAATGTGTTGTTAAAATAAGCTAGCTAATTTAACCCTGTATTTCTCAATTTAAAAAAAAAAGAGGGTTTGTGAGATTTCATTTATAAGATACTTCTACTAGTTATTGTATTTTGAAGATAACTTGTAGAGGAAATGTCAACATAGAAGATCAATAGACCATAATCTCTTTAATATAGGGACTGTGACTAATTATCTTTATTTCTTTAACCTAGCATTGTACCTAGAATTCATAGTTTTCATTTATTCTTTTATTAATGTATTAATTTACCATTCATTCATTCCTTTCTTAGGGAGATCCACCCCTACCTAGAGTAAGTATGTCTATGGTAAACTGCCATAGCACCTTATTCTGTACTTCCCCTCTTTCTCATACTTGCAGTAGCTTGTTTACTTGCCTGCCTTACTTACTTGGCTGTGAACTTCAGAAGTGGAGAGGATCATGAGTACTGCCATTTATTTAACACATGGTACACACCAGGTGCTCTGCTATGTTTTCACATCGATTATAGCCAAATCAATCATACGAAAACCTGTGTGAGGTGAGTATCACTATTTCTACCATACAGACAGGGAAACTGAATTTCATGGAGATTAATATCTATTTTATTCACTCATTTATTCATTCGTTTATCAAATATTTATCATATGTGTCGCGGCCAGCATGACAAATCAACCAGGAAACGTGAGGGTAAGAGGATGGTGAAAGAAAAAGACTTGAGAGACAAAGAGATGGGGGCAGGAGGAGCACTGAGGAGGATGTCCAACAGTGCCGAGTTTATTCAGGGCAGCGAGGCATTCTATAGCCAAGAGTAACTATCTTCAGCTGGTTACAAAAGACTTTGTACGTGCACAAAAACCCTCCAGACCAGGCCTATTTTGCCCACTTCAGATCAACACCTGTAGGCAATGGCTGATGTTAGTCCAATTGTCTCATAAGAAGTAAAACCTGAGAGTGATTTAGGAGCTGTGCTGGAACAGCAAGGACCAGTGAAGTGTTTATGACCCCAACCAATTTGCTCTCATCTCACTAGTAAACATGTGGGAAGTCACGTTGGCGAGCACACAACACATAGCACAGACCCTTCCTCAGTGCAACTCAACTTTTCCGTCCTAATAAGCCTTTTGTTAGGCTATTAGGACTTTAAAGGAGACACAAGTCAGGGCCTGGTTTGGTCCTCATCTCAAGACTTATCGCGGCCTCCCATACATATGCCTACCAACTCTGCCATATTTGTGTAAGTCCCTGGAGATACAGTAGTTCAGCTAAAGCAGGCAGGGTTCCTACCTTCATAGAACTTACTACTCAGTGTTAAACAGACTTTAAACCAATGACGAAACAAATTTCTATGATACTACAATGAGTGTTATGAGACTGAAGAATACATGATCTAGAATTGGTATTTACAGGGAGGTCGCTGAAATCTTTCCTAAAGGAAGGACATGTCATTTGATGTTTAAAGGTTACGTATGGGGCGCCTGGGTGGCTCAGTGGGTTAAAGCCTCTGCCTTCAGCTCAGGTCATGATCTCAGGGTCCTGGGATCGAGCTCCACATGGGGTTCTCTGCTCAGCAGGGAGCCTGCTTCCTCCTGTCTCTCTACCTGCCTCTCTGTCTACTTGTGATCTCTCTCTCTGTAAAATAAATTAAAAAAATAAAAATAAAAAATAAAGGATATGTAATAAGCAGCTAGGTTAAGTCATGAATTAAAAATTTCTGAGTAATAGCAAAAAATAAATAAATAAATAATAAATAAATAAAAATTTCTGAGTAGAGGGAACAATATGGACGAAATACCATGCGGCTATAGTAAAGACTATTGAAATTTAATGAGCAATAGGATAATCAAAGAATTGAACATTTAGAGAATGTATTTTACAAATAAATTGTGTGGACAAATGTACTACATATACCAGAAGAATAATTTATAGGCATTTTGAAGTTATAATTAACATGGTATATTTCTGTGGCTTTGTTGTAAAAATGAGGATATCCTATACATTCAGTATAACATGCATAGACATTGAGTTCATTTGTTAAAAATCTGAACTAAGCTCTTATGAACCAAAATAAATACATTTTAATGAAGCGTCAAATAACTGGAATTTGTAAAATCAAAATTGTGTGTTGACATATCTCAATTTAAGCAGTATTTGTTTTAAAAGTTTTCCACTTAGTACAGAAAAAGTCCTTTATTTTCACTTTTTAATAAAACCTCAATTGTTACTTGCCATTCTTTAGGTTTCCCTTCCCCCCATTTGGAAGGCTATGTGACAATAGCAAGTCATATTACATTAGAAATTCCAAGGAGTAGGTGTCTAGGCAATAGAATAGAAAATAAATGAAGGACTATATCTAACTGTCTTTTTGCTTCTCTCAATCTATAATTTACTTTAACATGGCTATTCATCATGGGGATATCTAGGCAATGGATATAACAGGCAAGGATAACTGATAATGGCTCAGTGAATGGATTTCAGTTGTCTTTCTTATGTTCAGTTGCATATTCAGAGCTGTTTATTCAGCTAGAAACTACGCTGTTCCATACAGCATGATTTTTGTGCATGCCTTTGTAAGTGTGTATGTGTGTCTCTCTATATATGTCTTTTCTATGGCAATGAGATTAAATATATTAACATTTTAAGCTATTATAAATACTGTTATTCAGTCCTTTCAGTGTGACTAATTACAGATTAGGAAACTGAGAGCAACATTAGTAATGCACATCTACTATGTTCCAGGTATAGTATGAATCCTTTAAGGTACAAATATTAGCTCTGTTTTCCTGATAAGGAAAATGGGACTCTTGGAGGTTAAAAAATTTTCCTGGTATCTCCTAGCTCATTGGTTGGTAAGGCTAGATTAGAATATAAGTGTGCATACCTCCACAGTTTATATATATCATGCTATCTTAGAAAATTCACGTGACTCCGATACACCACAAAATGGTAAGCAGGGGTACTGAGACACTAACCACAAGCATATGGATGACTCTGAGTTCTATTTGGTAAATATAGTGCCTATGATAAGATGTAATATTATATCTCTTATTAAATTGCGATACCATTTTGAGAAGAAAATGATAAATTTTGGCAGGTTTAAATTATTTTGAATGTAACACATTGAAATTTTACAATTGAATTTCAAATAAAATTATCAAATGCACTCCTGAGTTTCTTTTCCTTTATTAGGTGTTAAACAAATGTTGATTTTTGTTTGGACTTATTTTATTGAAAATTAAATAAGCTTCTGTTTTAGCTTATTTAAAGATTTATTAATTTATTTGAGAGAGAAAGCAAGAGCATGTGTATGCGTGTGAGAGGGGGAGGGGCAGAGGGAGGAGGACAGTGGAGAATCTCTAGCAGACTCCCCCTGAGCACAGAGACAGAGGCAGGACTGATCTCAAATCCCTGAGATCATGATCTGAGCAGAAATCAAGAGTCCAGAGCTCAACTGACTGAGCCACTCAGGTGTCCCCTGTTTTAGTTCATTTAATTTATATGGAACACTTCCCTTTCAGCTCTGTATGTTAAATATTCTATTCTACAAAGGACCACTTCATGTTATAACCCATGATACAATTTTAGATGTAAATCACAATTTGAATGAATAATAATGTAAATTACTCAAATTGATGAAATAATGCTAAATGATCATTCTCCTTGATTGACATGCATTACCCATTTATCACTGAAGGAAACTATATCATATTAACTCTATGAGCATTGATTAGTGCTGATGGAATTTTATTTCCCTCTAGTCATTAGTCTTATGTATATATGTTCCCATTGTACCTTTCAACAGAAACTGCTCTATTTATGCAGAAAACAACTGCTACCTTTAAGTAGGTGCTCATTTTAAAGAAAGTTAATACTATCATCATTACTTTTAAGTCAAAGCATTAGGGGAATACTGCATTAATTTTGGGAAATATACACAATGGAAAATTCACAAGCCATTGTGAAGAATTTTGATGACATGGCAAAATGAAAAAAGTTGAAAATCAGAATACAAAATTGTATTTGCAGGTTGATCTCAACCTACTTACAGATATATATATATATAAAGAAAGAATGGACAGAAATTAGAACATGATAATTTTTATTCTCTATATTATACTTTTAATTATTTTCCAATGAAACAAACACTATTCATTAGACTCAGTTTTAAAAATATGGCAACTAAGGAAAACAGAATCTGAGCATAATTTGAAAACCTGAAAACAAAGGTTTTGCTTTTTTTTAAGGTTTTTCCCTTTATTTTGTTTTATTTTATTTTATTTTATTTTATTTTTTCAGTGTTCTAAGATTCATTTTTTATGCATCACACCCAGTACTCCATGCAATACGTGCCCTCCTTAATACCCACCACCAGGTTCACCCAACCTCCCACCCCTCTCCCCTCCAAAACCCTCAGCTTGTTTCTCAGAGTCCACAGTCTCATGGTTCATCTCCCCCTCCAATTTACCTCAATTCACTTTTCCTTTCCTTCTCCCAATGTCCTCCATGTTATTCCTTATGCTCCATAAGTGAAACCATATAATTGACTTTCTCTGCTTGACTTATTTCACTCAGCATAATCTCCTCCAGTCCCATCCATGTTGATACAAAAGTTAAGTATTCATCCTTTCTGATGGAGGCACAATACTCCATTGTATGTATGGACCATATCTTTATCCATTCATCTGTCGAAGGGCATCTTGACTCTTTCCACAGTTTGGCGATTATGGCCATTGCTGCTGTGAACATTGGGGTTTTGCTTTAATAGGTTATTAATACTAAGAGTCTCACTGAAGATCTAGTTTCTGTATCTTCCTTTTGTCTTCTTTTTCTCTCTCCCTTCCTCCTTCCTTGTTTTCTCCCATATTTATTGCATTGCTTACTTTCTTTTGATTGTTTTATTATTATAAAAATGCAGATTCATTCCATAAATTATATCCTGCTCTTTTCTGCAGGAAAACAAATTATCCTTATGTTGATCCTTTCTTCTCTATCTTCACCCACTTCTGTAATCTTCCGTCTTGTCATATTCTTTTCTTTGTACGAGTCCTCTGCATTTTTGCTTCTCAGTCTTATTTCCACATGACTGATTCAATTTGTTATGGTAATAATATTGGTTAATGCCTAACCTTATGCAATTTTAAATTCTTTTATGGTATTTACAATTAACCCATGTTTATTGCTTTTCTCACCCAGTGTCCTGTGCATCTTAATATATTGTTTCATCTCAATTTCCATCTCTTGCTTTTGAGAATATATGCTTTCTCTTCTTTAACTGAGAACCAAGAGCAGATGATATGTCTTTTCAAATTTGAAGCTCTTCAGACTTTCAGTTCAAAATAATAAACTGAATAAATATGCTTAACTATTTTTCTCTTCCAATCCTTGTTAAACTTAAAAGAAAATATAAAATTGAGAAAAAATATCAGGGATATAAACTACATAAAGGTATTACTCACAAGTAGGAAACATTGATTATTTTATTCAGAGTACAGTAGAGAACATAAAAGATTGAGAGAAGAGCAATGCTGCCCATGTTTCTTTCTGATACTAGGCAGAACCCTGAGACATCCTCAACTTCAGAGCAGCAGGGCCTAGAGGAGAGAATAGAACATTGGGTAGTTTGGGGATCCAACTCCAATGCATCAGTGTATGGGTACAAGCACTGGGAATGAGTGTCCAACTCTACCTCAGCATTTTCTTGACCGGACAGCATTTGATGCTGCCCTCATGTGTTCCTGACATGAGCAGTCATTTGATTTAGAAAATAGAAGCACTATTCCAACTAACCATAGCCTTCACAGCAACAAAGAATTACATAGTCTGTTAATTTTATGTGCTCAGGTTTAATACCACTTTCCTGTCTGCTGATGCCCAAAGAAGAGGTGTAGGAGTAACCATCAGGAACCCTAGTTCACAGGCAGGGAGAAGAAAGCTGTGAAGCGGGGCGCCTGAGTGGCTCAGTGGGTTAAGCTTCTGCCTTTAGCACAGGTCATGATCTCAGGGTCCTGAGATCGAGCCCCACATCGAACTCTCTGCTCAGCAGGGAGCCTGCTTCCTCCTCTCTCTCTGCCTGCCTCTCTGCCTACTTGTGATCTCTCTCTCTCTGTCAAATAAAATAATTAAAAAAAGAAAGCTGTGAAGCTTTCCCTTTGCCTATGACTCTAGCCTCATCTTAATACCACTCTTGATCTTGTACTTGTTCATTGTGATGAGTCTTTCTGATCCCTTTCAGTTCCTTGAGAATACCAAATTATTTCCCAACTCAGGACATTTCCTGTGCTATAACATTTGACTGGAGCACTTTCCCCTCCACTTTTGTTTCCCAAAGTCATAATTGTAAATCTCAATTTCAATGTCACTTACCTAGGAATAGCCTGACTACCCAATCCTAAGCTTCCTTCTCAAATCCAGGATTCTCTTTAAAATAACCCTATTTCATTCATTTACAACATTTCTAGCAATTACTAATTATCTGTCTGTGTAGATATTTATTAAATCACCATCTCCTCTACTAAACTCTAAACTTCATGAGGGCAGTAGTCATATCTAATCACTTTGTCTCTAGCATATAGTGCAATGTCTAATAAATACTGAAAAATATTTGGTAAATGAATTAATTTTTAATTACATATATTTGACTCCAACTGTTATTCTCCTCCTACTTTCACTGGAAAAGAAGCCCTTGGATTTGGCAAATAAATATTAAATTTGACAAATAATAGATTTATAAAATAATAAATTACTAAAACGATAAAATAAAATTTTCTGTTTTCTTCTCAGCTAGACCCAAAATATTAGGAACAATGTCACAAAATCTGAGACAGACATTTCACAAGAACCACCTCCTTTCCCTTAAATCTATTCTCTAGTCAAGTTAATTTCTTAGTGAATTATTTCAAATAGGTAAAGGTCTAATAGTTTTTATACTACTTAAACTGTTACAAAATATAGAAAGAGAATGAGAGCTGCCAATTTTTTTAGGAAATTTGCAAAATGCTGAGACTCAAAAATAGAAGACAAAAAGAAAATCCCAGAAGATTTTAATGTATAAATCCTAAACAAAATATTAGTAGGAGAATCCAGTGGTGCATTAAAAGATCAATTTACTACAGCTAAACAAGATTTATTCAGAATGTGGGGATTATTTAATACTGGAAAAGCATTAATATATTTATGTATTTCACGATATTAATAGGTCAATTCAGATTTGTTTTATTGTTGGTGACATAGGAATAGATGGAAGCTTCCTTAACACACTCATTTGTGAGATGCTGAAAACATTTTCATTAAAATCAGAAATGAGGCAATGATGCTGACTATCTTGTTTTCCTGAAAGTTCTAAAAGTACTAGTCAATGCAAATGTGAATAGAGAAGAGGATAAAATAAGAAGTAAACATTAGAAAAGTGAGCAGAGAATAAGCATCATGTGCAGATGATGGGAAGATATACTAGTTAATTCAAAATATAAATCTGCTGATTTATACTAAAAACTGCTAGACGAGGAGAAAATTTAGCATGTTGATCACAAAGCCAACATATAAAAACCAGTAACTTTTTGACATACCAATGATAACTATTCAGAAAATGCAGAAGGACAGATTCTCTTTCCCATAGCAGCAACGTGACAAAACAGAAAGGAATCGTACTAATACAAATTATACAGACCCTATGGAGAAAATGCAACTAACAATGGGGTTTCGAATAAAAAATCAGCAAATATAAAATAAAACCAGTTGGAAACTTTGAAACTCTTTTTAAATAACTCTTGGTATAAAGGAGTAACCCAAACTTTAATGTTTTACTTTATAGGAAATCACAGGAATTAATCACACTGCAATTTAAACCACAGAGAATGTGACAAATTCTGTAGTTAGAGAAGAATCAATAGCTTTAAATGTTCTTATTTTAGTACAAGAAGACTTGAAAATAAATTAAGCATTCAATTCAAGAAGCTAGGAAATAAAAGAAACTTAAGGATAGCGGCAGTAAGATTTGAAAAAGATAGCAGAACAATTCATTAAATTTAATTATCAATAGAATAAAATTGTGGGGTCACTAAATAAAAGGATCTCGATTTTGAAAATAGCGATGAAAGACAGATGAATAAGTTTAAAGAAGCAATAAAAATGAAAGAGTAAAGATATATAAGTTTTGTTATTTTTAAAGGTCAGCATTATAGCCACAAATAAAATATGATAATAAGTATGTACTATTCTAGACTAATAAATTTGAAAGCTCTGATTAAAAGGGTTATTTTCTCAACGAATATATATAGTACCAAAACTGGTACAGAAGACTTTCAGGCAAGGTTATTCTTTAAATCTGTGTTTTTGTTTTCTCGTTTGCTCCTAATACATATCCCTACAGATATGTTTTTTATGGAATCAAACATAAAAAAAATTCATCACTTTTTTTTTCCATTTTATTTATTTTTTCAGCGTAACAGTATTCATTCTTTTTGCAAAACACCCAGTGCTCCATGCAAAACGTGCCCTCCCCATTACCCACCACCTGTTCCCCCAACCTCCCACCCCTGACCCTTCAAAACCCTCAGGTTGCCCCAACCTCCCACCCCTGACCCTTCAAAACCCTTTTTTAAAAAGATTTTATTTATTTATTTTACAGAGAGAGAGATCACAAATAGGCAGAGAGGCAGGCAGAGAGAGAGAGAGAAAGAAGGAAGCAGGCTCCCTGCTGAGCAGAGAGCACGATGCAGGACTCGATCCCAGGACCCTGAGATCATGACCTGAGCTGAAGGCAGAGGCTCAACCCACTGAGTCACCCAGGCACCCAAAAATTCATCACTTTTTAAAATGACATGATAAAAATTGGATACATCAACAGTTCAATAGAATATGAGTGCTATTCTTATACATTAAGTATTTTGATTTAAGAATAAATAAAAATCAGAGAGTCTCTCTTAAAGACATTTAAAGTCTAAATATACATGGACAGACTATTTTGTTGGGTGTAAAAGTCGGTAACAAGGTGCTCCATAATATACACTTTAAAAACTACCAACCATGCAAAATTTATTTCCTAATAGTTCTGCAGAAATATTCTCCCTTCTTTGATTTCTGGAAAGTATCTTTTCTCTTGAGTTTTCCATCTCATAATACAGATAAGGCACATTCAGTTAGCCTATTTTATCATTTACAGGATATATACTTTTATTTTTCTTTGCTGTTTCCCCATTACATGAGCCCTGCTGTGAATGTGCACACAATCTTAGAGTTTATGGTCTGATCAGATGGATTAACCATATTAACTTGGGATCCAAGAGAGCAATTTTATTATCGCTAATAAATATTACAGGTTCTAGATATTGGGCCTGAGGAACTTCTCTTCAAAGGTGCATTTCTTGAGCTCTGTTCCTTTTATGTCATCAAAGTACCTATCTCTTTATTTCCTAAGTTTCTTTTAGCTTCTTTCTCCGTTATAACTTGCACACACACAATAATTCCTAAAAATTATTCTTGAATCAAAAGAACTGAGAATTCCTCAGTTTCTTTCCCACTATATATGAAAGTTTAAAACTAAATATCCTTTTATTTTGCTTATTTGAATAAAAATTTTAGGAACTTAAAACTAATCACAAAATAATTAAAAATAGATTAATTCCATTTTCTAGGAGAACTGACCCAGTCTTTAATGCTTTCTTTTCTCAACACCTCCCTCTCCACACACACATAAAGGCCATCTGCTTGGACTTAATAAATCAAAGAACAGTGCATTCTTGTCACCATCATTCATGCACTATCAACATATCTATTCAAATATATGTGTACTCTTGCTTCCAATAATGTCCCATTTGGTGGGAAAAATTCGTAAGTATATAATACAGAAACTGTGTGGTAGACAAAATAATGATTTCCCAAATATGTCCACACTGTAATCCCTGGAATCTGTAAATATGTTAATTTACATGATAAAAGTACTTCATATATGTGGAACCTATATGGCTTAATGAATAGATGCAATTTAAGAGTCCAGACTTTAAGATAGGGAGATTATCTAGAAAATCCATGCATGTTCACTTTACTTACATGAGCTCTTATAAGCAAAGAACTTTCTCCCACTGGAGACAGAAGAGATTCTAAATATGGGGACTTACTTTGAAGATGGTAGAAGAGAGTCATAAGCCAGAGAATGTGATTGCTCTTCAGAAACTGAGAACAACCCCCAGCCAAAAGCCAGCACTGAATCAGGGACCCTCAGTTCCACAAGCACAACACAAGGAACTGAATTCTTCCAGTGCATGTAGAAGCAGAATCTTCCCCAAATCCTCTAGTAGGAAACACAGATCTACTGACACTGCAGTTTTAGCTCAGTGAGACCCAACTTGAACTTCCACCCAACAGAACTGTCATATAATAACTGAATGCTGTTTTAAGTCAATTTGTTACAGCAGCAATAAAAAATTATATAGCATCCTATGAAAAAATCACCACAAAAAGCATGTTTAATATGTTTCTTCACTACATAAGAAATGGTAAGTTTGCTCTTTCTTCTGGAATCATTTATGATATGCATATGCTGATCATCCTAGGAGAAAGGCAAGGAAGTGGGCACAGGCTCTTACCTAAGGGGCAGAAGTGGGAGGGGCATTTTAGAGTTTACTGACACCTTATTTACAAAATGTACTCAGAATAAGAGTAAATTTAGCAATGTTCTTGCCCCAGAGACAGATATTTGGAATATTTAATGTTAGCTCTTATAATTATGATGTCCTCACTGTGAGTCACTGGATTTACAATTTGCTACAATTTACAATTAGGGACACACATTTGTTATCCTTTTTGGTTCTCAGAATAACTTTGGTAGATAGATCAGATGGATGGCAACCATCCATTTAGATATGAAGAAAGTAAGGTACAGATAGGTTAAAAATTTTTTTAATATTTTATTTATTTATTTGAGAGAGAGAGAGAGAGGCAGGGTAGGGGCAAAAGGAAAGAGATAGACAATCTTCAAGCATACTGCCTGCTGAGAGGGGAACCCAGCACAAGACTCAGTCCCAGGACTCTGAGACCATGATTTGAGGCAAAGGCAGACACTTAACCCACTGAGCCACCCAGACACCTCTAGGTTAAATGTTTTGTAGAGGGTCACAGAAATAGTGTTAAGCAAGGATTTAAACTGCCTTCTGAGACTATGCAATGGTCTCTATTCTCAGAAAAATGTTGGCAAGCAGTAGAGAAGTCTGCCTAGATTTCCCAGGCTTTCCCCCCTCCTTTTCTTTTTTGTATATTATCTATTAATCTTTTGTCCATTAGTTTGTTTTACTAAAACTTTAGTCCCTTCCCAGTTGCATATCTCAACATTTTCTCAAGGGAAATCTGAAGTTACAAAGGAATTGAAGTGTTCTTTTCTGATTTTTCTGAAAATAGAAAAAAAAGTGTTTTTTTGTTACTAAAATCGTTGTCTAAAGAAAAGTGCTCCTCCTTAAATACCACTATAACTACATTTTGGTGTCTTACAGTTTGAACTATTAGCTATTACATATGTGTGCATTCTAGGAGAAAGCATTAGAGGGTATATCTGTATCAGGGTCCTAATTTATACTGGGTTGTCAGGAAAAGTTTCTTGAGGAAGTGACCATTAGGGTGAGATATGAAGGAAGAAGAGAAGTCAAGTGAGGATCAGAATAAATAAAGAAAGCCAGTAGCCTTGGGCACCTTGACTAACAGGCAAATTGGGAACTGAGAGGAAAGCAGGCACTAGAACATTTACTGAAGTGTTTTAAGCCAAGAAATGATAACAATTCAATTTGCTTTAGAAAGGTCACTCTGGCCATTATGTGAATAATGATTTGGAAGAGGACTTGAAAAATCAAGGATGTCACTTTTCAGATTAGACCACTAAGGAAATCAAGGATGATACCACATTTTGGTTTGAACAACTGGATAAATGGAGATATAATGGGTTAAGATGAGGAAATGGGAAGAAGAGCAAGATGGGCAGAGAAAATCAAGAAGTTAGTTTTGAATATAAAAAGTTTGGGGTATCTATGAGACTTCTGCATAGAAATGCTAAGTAAATACTTTTATATACAGAGTGAATTTAAGGCCGGGAATAAAAATGTAGGATCATATATACATAGGACGAACCAAACAATTTGGCCATGGATGAGCCGGACTGGGTAGAGAATACAAGGTGAGGGAAAAGGCCTATGGGGGAAGTAACACCCCATCAAAGAAAGATAGGTTGGCAATCTTGTATTAGTATTCTGAAATCATCAAAACCATGAAAATATATTTTAAAAACTTAGTTGTCAGTAGAACTTGAACTGCTCCTAACTTATGTAATAGCTGAAGCTAATTGGCACTCATGTGAGGCTTTTTATGGCCCATTTGTCTACCATGTAAATATTTAAATGTGGATATGGCTTTAAACCTAAACATTGGTGTGTTTGATTAGAGGTTGCTGCTCCAAACTCCACTAAGGTATTAGGTAGTAATATATGCTCTGTGTTACTTCCTAAAATCTAATATCTGATTTCTGTACAATATTTGGGCCCAAGTGTTTTAGACAAGGCACTTATAGCACATGCTAATGCACAGAAAGACAAAAGAATATGGTATATGTCTGGAGTAAAATGCAGAATGGTGATAAGTGAAGCTGAAAAATACAGAAAGAGGAAAGGCCATGCAGGTTTTAGTAAGTTATATTAAGTAATGTGATTTTTAGATTAAACCCAATTAAAACTATTGGTTTACTTTTTATAAGTAACATTTTTATTCCTATTCTATAAACAGTAAACCTGAGACTCAGGCAGGGTAATTAACTTGCTCCAGGCCACATAGCTAATAAGTAGTTGGATTTCTCACTCAGGCCAAGTAATTCTAGAGGCCCCAAACTTTTTTTTTTTTTTTAATTTTTAAAGATTATTTATTTATTTATTTGACAGAGAGAGAGAGAGGGATCACAAGTAGGGAGAGCAACAGCCAGAGGGAGAGGGAGAAGCAAGCTCCCTGCTGAGCAGGGAGCCAGATGTGGATCTCAGTTCCGGAGCTCTGGGATCATGACCTGAGCCAAAGGCAGATGCTTAACAGACTGAGCCACTCAGGCGCCCTCTAGAGGCTCCACTCTTAACATAGGGCATAATAATGTGAATTGGCAAATGTTTTATGTATTCTGAAGAGTATATTTGTGTGTGTATATATTCATTTGTATTTGCTACTTTTTTTGAAGATTTTATTTATTTATTTGATAGACAGAGGTTACAAGTAGGCAAGAGAGGCAGGCAGGGAGAGAGAGGAGGAAGCAGGCTCTCTGCGGAGCAGAGAGCCGGATGTGGGGCTCGATCCCAGGCTCTGGGATCATGACCTGAGCCGAAAGCAGAGGCTTTAACCCACTGAGCCACCCAGGCGCCCCATGTATTTGCTACTTTTTTTATAACTTTATTTATGAATAACTGACAAACAACAAATTGCACATATTAATGTGTGCAATTTCATATGTGTTCAACCATGAAATAATAATAGCAAACTAGGTAATAAATAGTTTCATCACCCACCTCCATATCCAACTCAGAGGAAACACAAGATCTGCTTTATATCACCAGAGATTAATTTGTACTTTCTAGAATATTTTGTAAGTGGCATTATAAGATATGCATTTTTTTATTTGGCTTTTCTGGCTCAGCACATTAATTTGAGATTGATAGTTTACTCCTTTTTATGGCTAAGTGGTATTCTACTGTCTGGACATACCATAGTTTATCTCTTCATCTGTTGATGATGGATATTGGTATTTTTTCTAGTTTTTAGCCTAGGAAATTAAGTTTGGTATTTTTTTTCCACCATCACCAACACTTGGTACTCTCTGTCTTTACATCTCCTTTACAGTTATGTAGTGGTATACTTTTGTGGCTTACTTTGTATTTTCATAATGATTGATGATGTCTAGCATGTTCTTGTGTGTTCATTACCCATGTGTATATCCTTTGTGAAGGGTCTGTTTAAATACTTTACCATTTTTCTTGGGATGTTTGTTTTCCTGTTATTCGGTTATAAGAATCCTTTCTATTTTTGATGTTTGCTTCAGGGTTTAGGCTGAGACTTTTATGACTAATTCAAATATAATTTCAATTTTCTTAGCCCTTACTACACTGCTTTGCGTTTGTACTATGCACACATAGTTTAGGGTCAGTGTTGAGACTTCTGTGGTTTCACGCACACAAATAGGGGTTTATGTTTTTCTGGTTCTCTTTTCTGTATTTCTCCCTTGCTCCTTACCTTGCTGGGGCTCCTTTCCTTTGTTTCTCTAGAAAGTCTGGTTTCTGCTGGAGTTCCAGTTGCCAGTCCTGCTCTGCACCAAGAATGAGGCCTGTCCTGGCAAAGTTGAGGGAGGTGGGGAGGCAAGAGGGGAGCAGTGGAGAGGAGAGAAGAGAGGGGGAGAAAAGAGACAGAGATAGACAGACAGCGATATTAATCTCCATACAGGTCACTTCTCCAAGTTTTGACTACTCTTCACAATCCACCTAGTTGACTTTTTTGTTCCATAGTACTTTTTGGTCATGATACAGCTGAGAGTTGTACCCTAAGAAATCCTAAGAAAAAGAAACAGGCAGTGCTCATACTCTGGTTTCCAAATAAACTTTTGAAGCCTCTGGAAGATTTAACTTTTAAAGGAAAAACTTTCCCGTTACAATAGCCTGGGACTTTTCAGCAGCAAGAATTGCAATTCTGGCCTTAAATGTTATTATAGAAGAATGTCTTTCAGGATACAGTAATACCACTGATTGATCAAAACTAATTATTCCTGTCTGAGCAGGCCAGATAGGATCTTCCCAGCTGGGGATAGGGGCAGTATTCATGGGAAAGGAAGAGAGATGAGATCTCTCTGGGAAGGGACCCCAAGATATGTCTCAGTACATTGGGTTTAGTTCTAGGATAAGTACTAATGGAACTCCTCCCAAATTTGGGGACCTTAAAATTGAGGGAACTTGAGTTTTGATCCATAGCCTGTTGCCTTGAAGAGGGACAAGTCTAACAGATTTCCAGGCAACCCTGAAATATGGCCACTATATATACTAAAATGACTGATAAACCGTGAAGTGATTGAATTTACCTGCAATACATAATTTTCTGTTATCAGGGTAATGGGTCCTTGAGATAAATTAATTTAATTAGATAAAAATAATCACACCTGATTATATCAGAAAGTGCCTATTATAACTGATAAATGTAAAAGTGGGCATATCAGTTTATCAAATAGACTATATTATATATATTAAATATGTATATACAAATATGCAATATATGTGTACATATAAAATATATGTGTATATATGTATTTATATGTGTGTATATGGATATACACACAATATAGTCCCTTAGGGGGACTATATTGTGTATATATATAAAAGGATAGCAACCTTTACTATGTAAATGTCAGTGGCCTTGCGATTTTTTGATAAATAAGGATAACCAGGGCTCACTTCAAAGTTACAGAGCATTGGAAAGAGGAATTAACTCAAATCAAGCGAGGAACATCTGATACCTAGCTTAATGTCTTTTAAATTATTTATTTATTACTTATGTCCTTACTTCTAAAAACAGTATGAATCATTTCACAATAAAAACAGATTTAAAAACTATCTAATTTTAATACAATAAATTTTAAAATCAAGAAATTGTGTGAAAACAAAGGGAGAGATTTTTGTATACTTTCCTTTTTCCACACACACACTTGCACACATGCCAAGCTAAATCATGATGAAAAAAAATGAATGTACATTATACACACATTACTTCTGATGTGCCCCCAAATGATGAATATTGAACTTTCATTTCATTTTGAGGATATAAAATTTGTTTCTGAGCCCTAAACCTAGAAAGAATCTGTCCTTTGGTCCTTTAAACATAATGGACACTGGACAGCAGAATAATATTTTTGTCCTCCAAAAGGCAAAAATATTCATAATATGATTGCTATTTTATAGAGGTCCTTAACCTGATGACATAATCATAAATTATTAATCTTTAAGGAAATTCTATGTGATTAGAGACAGAGAGATAAGATTAAGGTTTGTAGCCTCTAGGATTATTAAAGATAACACTTGGAGACTGGGATGAGTGAATATCTTGTGTATCTCTTATCTCTTAGAACTTATGCTTATGAACTTGCTAAAAATGCAGGATGTCAGCCTCGTGCTTATGAACTTGCTAAAAATGTAGGATGTCAGCCTCATCCTACACATACTGAAACAATCTTTCCTTTATTCCATTAAGATATCAATTTATACACAATAAACTATGCATGTTTAAAATGCAAAATTTGATGAATACTGACATGCCTGTACACCCATGAAACCATCACTGCAATCAAGAGAGCAAACATATCCATCACTCCAAAAAGTTGCCTTGTGCCTTTTGTGCTGTCCCCACCCCCCCAGCAATAGTTTATTCATTTATTTTTCTTTTGCTGAGTAGTATTTCATTGTATTTATATACTTCATTTCATTTATACAGTCACTTGTCCATACAACATTTGGATTGTTTTCCGGTTTTTGCTATTGCACATGAAAACTGGTATGAAAATTTATGAACAAGTCCTTGTGTGAATGTATGTTTTCATTTCTCTTAAATGTACACCTAAAATGGAATTACTTGGTTTATATGTTTTAAAGTCAGATTCTTGATGTGTGATTTACATATAGAATAAATGACAGGTATTTAAGTTTACCCTTTTAATTTGTATAGCTTTTATAAATGTAAACAAACAAAATATATAATTTTTTTTATCAAACTGAAAAGGTTCCCATGGGCCTTTTTCTGATCAATCATTCTTTTTTTCTTACTCCAAATCCCTGGGAACCATAGATCTATCCTTTAGTTTTATTCTTTCTAGAATAACATATAAATGGAGTTATACAGTATATTTTGAATCTGGCTTTTTTCATTTAGCATAATACATTTGAGATTCATCTGTGTTGATATATGCATCAATAATTCATGTCTTGTTATTGCTGAGATATATTCCATTGTATGAACATACTGTAATGGAATTATCCATTCAATACTTGATGGATCTTTTAAATGTTTCCAGTTTGGGACAACTATGAATAAAGTGACTATAAATATTCACCTACAGACATTCGTGCAGACATACATTTTCATTTATCTTGGGTAAATACTTAGAAATAGGATTGTGGGAATCTTGTGCAAAGTATATGTTTTGTAAAATGGTTGTATTATTTCACATTACTACCATTTGGGTATGAGAGTTGAAGTTGCTCTTCATTTTCATCAAAACTCAGTGTCATCAGCCTTTTTAATTTGGGTGTTCTAATGATCATATAGTGCTATCTCATTGTGGTTTTGCTTTGCATGTCACTAATAATTAATGTTCAGCATCTTTTCCTGTGCTTTTTATTTCTATATCTTTTGTTACTACTAAATCTTCTTTTATGAAGTATTTCTTCAAGTATGTTGCTTTTTTTGTTGGATTGTCTTCTAATTATTGTATTATGAAATTTCTTGATATATTTTGTATAGTAGTTCTTTTTTTGACACGTATGTGCTGAATATTTTTTTTCATTCTGTAGCCATTAGTTCTTTTTTGTTTAACAGTGTGTTTCAATGAGCAGAAAGTTCAGTTTGATCAAGTCCGGTTTATCAAAGTTTTCTTTTTTGGCTATGTTTTTAATGTCCTATACAAGAAATCTCAGCCTACTCAAATTCCAAAGATTTTTTTCTATGCTTTCTTCTAGAAATTTTGTAGTTTGTTTTACATTTAGGTCTATGAGCAACTTCAAGTTAACTTCTCTGTTTGGCATGATGTTGGATTGAAATTTGTTTTTCCTTTACATTCATCTGGTTTTCTGAGCATCATTTGTTGTAACTTTCCTATCCACAGTTTGCCTTCACACCTTTGTAAAAAATTAATTGACTTATTTCACTAAGCATGGAACTAGAGCGTATCATGCTTAGTGAAATAAGTCAATCGGAGAAAGACAACTATCATATGATCTCCCTGATATGAGGACATGGAGAAGCAACATGGGGGGGTAGGGGGATAGGAGAAGAATAAATGAAACAAGATGTGATTGGGAGGGAGACAAACCATAAATGACTCTTAATCTCACAAAACAAACTGGGGGTTGCTGGGGGGAGGTGGGATTGGGAGAGGGGGAGCGGGCTATGGACATTGGGGAGGGGAGGCGAACCATAAGAGACTATGGACTCTGAAAAACAACCTGAGGGTTTTGAAGGGTCAGGGGTGGGAGGTTGGGGGAACAGGTGGTGGGTAATGGGGAGGGCACGTTTTGCATGGAGCACTGGGTGTTGTGCAAAAAGAATGAATACTGTTACACTGAAAAAATAAATAAAATGAAAAAAAAGAAAAAAAAAGATTTAAAAAAAAATTAATTGGCCATGTATGTGTTAAGTCTACTTCTAGTTTGTCTATTACGTTCTATTTGTGTACATCTTTTATTTCCCAAACTATTTTGATTACCATAGTTATAAAATGTCTTAATATTAGTAGGGGAAATTTCCAACTTGGTCCTTCCTTAAAAAAAACAAAAACAGCTTTAGTTCTTCTAGGTCCTTCATATATCTGTATCTGTTTAAATTTTAGCATCAACTTATCAATTTCTACAAAAAATAAACCAAAAAACTCCCAGAATTTTTTAAAATTTTATTTTATTTTTTTCAGTGTTCCAAGATTCATCGTTTATGCACCACATCCAGTGCTCCATGCAATATGTGCCCTCCTTAATACCCACCACCAGGCTCACCCAAGCCCTCACCCCTCTCCATTCCAAAATCCTCAGTTTGTTTCTCAGAGTCCACAGTTTCCCATGGTTCATCTGCCTCTCTGATTTCCCCCAATTCAGTTTTCCTTTCCTTCTCTTAATGTCTTCCATGTTATTCCTTATCCTCCACAAGTAAGTGAAACCATATGATAACTGACTCTTCCTGCTTGACTTAGTTCACTCAGCATAATCTCCTCCAGTCCCATCCATGTTGATACAAAAATTGGGTATTCATCCTTTCTGATGGAGTTCAACATAGTACTAGAAGTCCTAGCAACAGCAGTCAGACAACAAAAAGAAATAAAAGGTATTCAAATTGGCAAAGAAGTTAAACTCTCTTTGCAGATGACATGATACTTTATATGGGAAACCCAAAAGACTCCACCCCCAATCTACTAGAAGTCCCAGAATTTTTATTGGGATTGCATTGGTTCTACAGATAAACTTGGGGAGAAGTGATATCTTAACAACACTGAGCCTTCCTATTTATGAACAAGATAATCTCCCTATTTATTAAGGAGTTCTATAATTCCTTCAGAACTGTTTTGATTTTCACTGTAGAGTTTGTGGACATATTTTATTAGAGTAACTCCTAAGTATTTTATTTTTTTGGTGTTATTGTAAATGATCTTTTAGAAACTTTATTTTCTAAATATTCACTGCTGGTATATAGAGATACAAATGATTTGTTTATATTAATTTTTATTTTGCAGTCTTGACAGTTCACTTATTATTCCTAGCAGTTGAAACTAATATCTTTAGAGTTTTCTGTATTAACAATCATATCATCTGCAACAAAGCTTGAATTACTTCTTCCTTTCTGATCTTCATGGCTTTTTTTTTTTCTTGTCTAGGAATACAAATAGCAAAAGGGAACACCTTGCCTCAGTTCCAATTTTATGGAGACATCATTCAGTTTTTCTTCATTAATTTTGATGTTAGACATTAGCTATTGGTTTTTCATTGATATTTTTATTGAATTAAATCCCCATGCTCATGTTACTGAGAGTTTTCTTTTTAAATCAAGAATAGGTACATCTATTAACAAGACCATATTGTTCTCCTTTATTCTGTTATATGTAATTAATTTACATTGATTATCAACTGTTGAATGTTAAGCTCATCCTGCATTACTGGGATAAAATACATTTAACATTGTTGTATTATATGTTTATATATTGAATTTCATTTCTGCCTCTGTTCATGATGGTCATTGGTTTGTCAAGAACAATGTCTTTGGTTTTGGTGATAGGCTTGTGTTAGTTTAATAAAATGTTTTGGTTTTTATCCTTTTCTGTTTTATGGGAAGATTTATGTAAGAATTCCTCCTTGAATATTTAGAATTCACAATTGAAACTATCTAGGTCTGGAATTTTGTTTGTGTTAAGCTTTTGATATCAAATTATATTTGTTCACTAGGTGCATTCAGATATTCTTTTCTTAAGTCTTTTTCTGAATTTTGATTCTTCAAATAATTGATGCATTCACCAACACTTCTGTTTTCTGGAATACAGTTTTTTATAATATTATAAAATTGTTTTAGTTTTGATCTCTTCAAATCCATAGTGATTATCCAAAGTGATAATGACCCCTTTATATCTGATGTTCATGATTTGCGTTATTTCTTTTTATTTCTTAATCAGTCTAGCTATAGGGTTTGTCAATCTTGTAGATCTTTTTAAAGTACCAGATTTTGGTTCTATTAATTTTCTCCATTGTTGGTATATTTTCTACTTTGTTAATTTGTTTTCTTCATTATTTCTTCCTACTTGTTTTGGGGTTTACTTTCCTCTTTTTTTACTAGTTTCTTAATATAGAACATTCTTTAATGGTTTTAGATATTTCTTCTTTTCCAGTGTAAGCATTGAAGTTTCTAAGTACCTGCTCTGAGCACAGCTTTGGTTGTATTCCAAAAAGTTTGACGTGTGTTATTTTTGTTAAAATTCAACTCAAAATGATTTCTTTTTTTTGTGACTTCTTGGCTGACTCATAATTATTCAGATGTATGTTCTTTAATTTCAAAATATTTGGGTTTCTAGATATTATTTTGGATTGATAAACATTTTTTTCTTTTTTTTTCCCATTTTATTTATTTTTCAGCGTAACAGTATTCATTCTTTTTGCACAACATCCAGTGCTCCATGCAAAACGTGCCCTCCCCATTACCCACCACCTGTTCCCCCAACCTCCCAGCCCTGACCCTTCAAAACCCTCAGGTTGTTTTTCAGAGTCCATAGTCTCTTATGGTTCGCCTCCCCTTCCAATTTTTTTTTTATAAACATATAATGTATTTTTATCCCCAGGGGTACAGGTCTGTGAATCACCAGGTTTACACACTTCACAGCACTCACGATAGCACTTACCCTCCCCAATGTCCATAGCCCCCTCCCCCTCTCCCAATCCCACCTCCCCCCAGCAACCCCCAGTTTGTTTTGTGAGATTAAGAGTCATTTATGGTTTGTCTCCCTCCCAATCCCATCTTGTTTCATTTACTCTTCTCCTATCCCCCTACCCCCCATGTTGCTTCTCCATGTCCTCATATCAGGGAGATCATATGATAGTTGTCTTTCTCCGATTGACTTATTTCACTAAGCATGATACGCTCTAGTTTCATCCACGTCGTCGCAAATGGCATGATTTCATTTCTTTTGATGGCTGCATAGTATTCCATTGTGTATATATACCACATCTTCTTTATCCATTCATCTGTTGATGGACATCTAGGTTCTTTCCATAGTTTGGCTATTGTAGACATTGCTGCTATAAACATTTGGGTACACGTGCCCCTTCGGATCACTATGTTTGTACCACAACTGAACCAGGAAGAAATCGTAAACCTGAACAGGCCCATAACCAGTAAGGAGATTGAAACAGTCATTGATAAACATTTTTAATGTCATATTCTCTCTTTCTAATAATCCTAGGAATCAAACTAGGTATGTGAGCCATATAGTTCTAGGCTATCCTAAGGGATAGCCAGGAATCTTCAGATCCTTGTTCTGTATTTTTTTTAATCTCTTTTTATTCTGTTCCTAAGATTGGTTATCCATCTTCATATCAATCTATCAAGATTATATCAAGATATCAATCTATCTTCAAAAGCTCTGGCCCATTCCTCCATCACCTCTGTTATTCTGTTATTGAACTCCTTCTGTAAAATTTTTGTTCCTGATATTGCATTCTATTCTGAAATTTCCATTTGCTTCCTTTTGATACTTTTTCTTTCACTGCTATTGTTTCCTATTTGTATTCATTTTGAGTATCATTTTCTTTACCTCAGTGGACATAGGTATAATAGTTCCATTGAAATCCTTCTGACATTTTGGGGTACACCTCTGTTATTTTATCCTCATAAAAATTGCATTTTCCTGGCTATTATTACAATGTGTTATTTTGAGTTTTAGCTGGACAATATAAGTTTTGTGTTGTGTAGACTCCCTGAGAATGGTTGATAAGCTCTACCTCATTTCCAGTGGGCTGGTCATTTAGTTCCTTAAGTCTTCCTTTTGCTGCTTTGAATCAGTCTTGAATATGCATTGCTCAGGGGTGAATCTGAGACATGTGCATATTTATACATAGGATTTTGGGTTCCCCTCTTACTTTCCATAGGTTGGGCATGGTTATCCAGACTCCTCATTTTACTTTCTCTAGACAGAAAAATGATAGGGTTTCTGTCATAGTTTTAATTCCTTGTGCTGTGCTATCTGGTACTTTGATGCATTCTTGGGGCAAAGCTGAAAAAAATTTTGAAAAGAAAAGTCATGATCCTCTCTGTCGCTTCTTCCAGTTTTGACTCCCCTCCCTAATCTGCTTTTTTCTTTTCCTTATCCTCTGATAGTATATTTTTATTGTCATTTTTTTGGTGTTTTGTACAGTTTATGGTTATCAGTGGGAAGGTTTGTTTCTGGAAAGATTAAATTGTCATAGAAAAACTAGAGTTTAGTGTTTAATAAAGTATCTAGTGATTTTATATACACATTGAAGTTTGAGAAGCACTTTGATTTTATCAAGAATTCTTAATCTTGTTTGACATAAAAATCACCTGAGATTTTTTTTTAAATCCTAATTCTCAGGATATACCTCAGATCAATTATATCAGAAGTTTGGGGCAAGAGGTCTAATTATTGGTATATTTTGAATATTCCTATTTGATTTCAATATATAGTCAGGTTTGAGAGGCACTGTCTTATAGTATATTTACATATCAGTTGCCTTAAGAGTTTTATGTGAGGTGAAACAAAATTTGCCCCCCCTCCAGTGTACATCTCTTTAGCATAAGGATTATTTTTAAGAAACAGCAAACATAGGAGAAGTTCTGAAAAAAGTAGAAGATATCCTTTTATACAAGACATTTACATTTAAATCTGTTTTTAAGGGTGTCTTCCTTTCTGTACCAGGAATAGAGGGATGTCTCTAAATATCTAGAATCTCTTGCCAATGGAGAAAGCCCCAATTTAAATCTGCATAACAGACTTACCCTTGTTTACTCTGCTTTGTCTGTTAGTCTCTCATAACTGACATTCCCAATCCCTCAGATCTTGCTTTTGTCTTTATCTGGAGATGGTATTTAAACTGGTGATTTGTGCCATTTGGGAAAGGCATTCAGTTTTGCTAGGTATCTCCCAAGCATACAGGAGGTGTACATTAAACTTCTGTTTGCTTCTGTCCTGTTCATCCTTCTCTTTATTACAAGGAGGTCTCAGCTAAGATCCTGAAAAGGTAAAGGGAAAATTATTTTTCTCCTCTACATATAACTGAGTCCTATTTTAAGGTCAGAAGAAATTATGTGAAAGTTATTCTGTATAGATGTTTGGAAAATGAATCTTAGAACAGTGTTTCTCAATATCGTATGGCCCAGTGATCACTTGTGTAAGGATTCCCCGTGCCTATAAAATGCAGATTCTAGGGTCTTAGTCAAGCAAAAGCAATCAGAATCTTTAGGAATGGAGCCCAAGAAAGGATATTTTAATAAGTTCTACTAGGTAAATCATATTTACACTAAAGTCTTGAATGGTCAAAATTGTATCTTACTGTGAAAGTAAATGAGCTTGAAATGTACTCTTCTATTGCATGAAATCTATCTTAAATTCTTACAATACTGGGCAAGATTTTTACTTCAACAATTACCTTGTACACTTGAGCAGCAAGTTGGGAATTGTGAGACTGTTCAGACTTTTGGACTTGTATGCAAGCTATAATGCAGTGGTTTTTCCAATGATTTGCTCATCTGTTTAACACTGATAACTTTTTAAATATAAGAGTATGCCAGCTGGTTCTGACTAGCAATTATTACATCAAATGCTTTGTGTATAAATTTATACTAATGAAATTTAGTTGTGTTAATATATTGTATGTGAACATATTCTGCAGAATCACTAGTATTTCAAACACTTAATGTGCAAATTGAGTACTTATTAATTTCAAGTGTGATACTTCAAATAGAGAATTTGGTTGTTTTCATTTTTATTCCCAGTACTGAGACAAACAGTGACTTTTACCTTTAACTATTTGTTCATTCATTCCATGAAATTTTATAGAGCAAATAGTAAGAGTCAAGGGGCTACAAAGAAGAGAACAGATATAGAGTATTCCATCAAGGAAATTATTTTCCATCTCCCTAACAGCACTTGGCTTATTGCCTGATACAGGGAGAGTGATCAAGAAATAATTAGTACACAAATGGATATAATGAAAATAATATAGGCATAAATAATAGTGATCATTTCTGGAGTAATGTGATCTGTATTTTAAGAGAGGCACACATACTGACCAAGGAAGATTCAGAGAGGATTAAAATTACTTCAGAGTAGAAAGGTCAGAAAGGATTTTGTGAAGACATAATATGGAACCTGTAACTTGGAGGAAAAGAGTCCACTTCTCGCCCACTCATTCATTTCTCCTTAAGGAAGATGAAGTCACTTATCTTTTTTTTTTAAAGGTTTTTATTTATTTATTTGACAGACAGAGATCACAAATAGGCAGAGAGAGAGGAGGAAGCAGGCCTCCCTTGGAGCAGAGACCCCGATGCGGGGCTTGATCCCAGGACCCTGGGATCATGACCCGAACCGAAGGCAGAGGCTTTAACCCACCGAGCCACTCAGGTGCTCCGAGGTCATTTATCTTATTCATGAGTTTTTGGAATAAGAAACAGAACATGTGTAGATTTTTCCCTCTCTCCTTATCTTTGTTGGTAGTGTAGAGAAGGAAAAATAGTTTTCCCTCTACCTTTGTAGTTTTTGGCTGAGACCTCCCTATAATAAAAGACAGATTAACAGGAGAGAAATAAACAGAAGCTTAGTAACATATATACCTCCTGTATACGTGGGGGTGACCCAGGAAAACTGAGTAACTCTCTGAAATGGTCCAAGCCACCAACTTAAAAATATTCTTCAACTAAAGACATAAGATTTGGGGAGTTGGGAGAAGCCTGTTAATGGAAGGTGACCAGGAAAAGCATAGTAGAAAATGGTGAAGTTGCTATATAAATTTAAGTTGGGGGCCTTCTCCATTGATAAAGGGTTTCTGGAGATTTAGTGTCATCCTTCTCTTTTTGGTACAGAAAAGGAGACACTCTTAGGAAAGGATATTTCCTTTATAAGTATAAATTTCCCTTACAAAAAGTTAACTTCAGAGTTTTTCCTGTGTCTGTTCTTAAAAATAACTAGTTCAAGATAATGCTTAGGCCAAAGAGACATATTTTGGGAGGGCATGTACTGTTTCCCTTTAGTAGTAGGGCTGATTACAGAGAGGGCAAATTATGTCTTATTTTTCCATGCCATAAATTTTACCTGATGCCATTGCAGGAAAGAGTCTGTGATTACTGGAGGGAGACAAACCATAAGTGACTCTTAATGTCACAAAACAAACTGGAGGTTGCTGGGGGGAGGTGGAGTTGGGAGAGGGGGAGGGGGTTATGGACATTGGGGAGGGTATGTGCTATGGTAAGTGCTGTGAAGTGTGTAAACCTGGCAATTCACAGACCTGTACCCCTGGGGATAAAAATGCATCATATGTTTATAAAAAAAGAAAAGAAAGGATGAATACCCAACTTTTGTAGCAACATGGACAGGACTGGAAGTGATTATGCTGAGTGAAATAAGTCAAGCAGAGAGAGTCAAGTATCATATGGTTTCACTTATTTGTGGAGCATAACAAATGACATGGAGGACATTAGGAGATGGAGAGGAGAAGGAAGTTGAGGGAAATTGGAAGGGGAGGCGAACCATAAGAGACTATGGACTCTGAAAAACAACCTGAGGGTTTTGAAGGGGCGGGGGTGGGAGGTTGGGGGAACCAGGTGGTGGGTCATAGGGAGGGCACGTATTGCATGGAGCACTGGGTGTTGTGCAAAAACAATGAATACTGTTACGCTGAAAAAATTAAAAAAAAATTAAAAAAAAGAGTCTGTGATTATTTAATGCTGCCTAGGTCTTGCCAGGATGTCTGCCTAATTCTAGAGTATTGGGAAGCTTATTGTTCTCAAATATCTAAGCCACATTCTTCTGTGTTAGTATTATCAGTAATAGGGGGCTTCTTTGTTGTTCATCTATTGATTCCTTGGTCTCCTTCAGTTATTGGTTCAGTTACTGCATGTGGCAAGAAGGAATACTATACATTAGCACCCTAAAATACCAACTAATTACTATTTGTCAAATGTGTACTATATGCCAGATATTGTGCTAAGTGATTAATGGATATTTTGCTCAGTCTTCAGAATAATTCTATAGGCAATGGGGGCAGTTTACCAACGATCAATTTTATTTTACATGTGAAGAACTTGAGTTTATAGGAGTTAGGCCATTTGTCCAAGGTCATATCTCCATATAAGTTATCAACCTGGGGCTAAATCTGTCTGACTCTATTAAACCTAAACCTGTCTGGCTCCATTAAATTATGCAGAAGAGGAATAGAGGTAAATGACACAGTTGATCACAGGCATAGATTCAGAAAAGTGAGCTAAATAGCATATAGGGTAAATATTTCAATTTTGTTGGTACACAAGATCTGAAAAGTAGGCTGTGGACATGTAGTTGAATTTTCAGCATGATGTACATATAATTGAACATAAAAGTCTTCAAATATAAAAACAAAAACATGATCAGCTGTGTACATAGAAAGTTTGAATAAAATTACTGCTATTTGGTGGAGGATATGAGGTGGATGGATTACTGATATCATGACATAGGAAGTAGTCATAGTGTAAATTATTTCAGAATAGAAGCTGACTCTTCCATTTAGCTTTCAAATTGGAAGATGTTATCTTCCCTGATAAAGGAAAGGAAGGTCTATGAAACGTCTCCACTGTAGCAGATGATTTATAGTAAGGCATCTCTAGACAGAGGTAGCTTCATGAAATATTTTGCAAAAATTGGAAGAAACTTCACTTGTATATTGGGATGGCAGGGAGGGATTTCTCAGAATTTTAAAATAAATTTTCTTCTGGGAGTTAATTTAGGTAAGTTTCATATGATAGGAAGATGAAAATGACTTTTTGGACTAATCAGTAATACTGACATATCAAAAGTTTATGGTTTTAAAATATTATAAAATGTAGAGGAATTAATCCAAGACAAACATGGAAACACTTCTTTACACATTTCAGCTAAGGGTTTTGCCCACACTTAGGAATGGAGAACTTGGTGTTGAAGAGTAGAAATCCATACCTTACCTTGATCCTGATCACCCTTATTTTCTTGATAAAGAGCAGATTCACTTTTTAAAAAGGCAAATATTTCTTGTCTTTATAATCTCCCCAAAGGATAACAACCAAACAACAACAATAAATTTCAAATACTACTCTAGGAGAGAAATCTGAATTGGGTGGGCATAGCAAATATTTAGAAATACTATCTTGTGATCAAGCATGGACAGATCAAGTGAACTGAACCACTCCACACTGGCGATATGACAGGACTTCTTCATGTCAACTTGGTGCAAAATGTCTTGTATGGTCTTCAGCTTTACAAAAGATATTTATCATCATAATTATAATTTATGAATGAAATTTAAGTACTTAAAGGCAATATCTCATTTTATCTTATTTTTTATTTTTTTTAAGATTTTATTTATTTATTTGGCAGACAGAGAGAGAGAGATCACAAGTAGGCAGAGAGGCAGGCAGAGAGAGAGGAGGAAGCAGGCTCCCTGCTGCGCAGAGAGACCGATGCGGGGCTCGATCCCAGAACCCTGGGACCATGACCTGGGCTGAAGGCAGAGGCTTTAGCCCACTGAGCCACCCAGGCGCCCCTCATTTTATCTTATTTTTTAAAGACTTTTTAAATTTATTTGACAAAGAGAGACACAGTGAGAGAGGGAACACAAGCAGTCTTCTCGCAGATCAGGGAGCCCGATGCAGGGCTCAATCCCAGGACCCTGGAATCATGACCTGAGCCAAAGGTCATGGCTTACCTAATGACTGAGCCACCCAGGCACCCTGGTAATATCTCATTTTATAAAGACAGCTTATTCTGAAAGGTTTTAATGTGATAAATAACATGAATAATAATACAACTTAAATAGAACCGTTTCAATCTGAATACAGCAATTCTTGATTTTAATAAAGCGTCAGGTTATGTACATTCTAAAAATGGGCCAAGAAGAGACATTGTGCCCTTTTTAGAGGCATGTAAACACATTTAGTCTTTTTTTCTATTATTTTAGTCACTACATCCAATTATAGTACAATGGGATTAAATTCAGAAAGTTGCTATGATATAGGATTTAATGTATCAACCCTATTAACTTTCAATTTTCAAAAACATAATCCATATTACCCAAAAGGAATGTTAGCAGTAGTAATTGGTGAAACATATTATGAGGACATTGCATTTTTATGAGTATAAGATTTTATGTTTTAAGTCCAATACTGAAAAAAAAACCCAATTTCACTTATAAGAAAAAAAGATTACTTACAAAAATAATAACTAAAATATTTGAATTAACATATAGAAATGTTGCTGAGAAGTTGAGATGCCACCACATTTCAGAAGTTTCTACTGACTTTAACAATACACAGGCCATCAGTTAACATAGCAAGAAGCATTGCAATACAGTGAGTGGGCAGAAAACAAACTGAGTGGGTTGAGGAATAAATGGAATGTGAAGAAGAGACAACCACTGTAAACAGATCATGAAAAGTTATCAATAAAGGAGAGAGAGATAAGATACTGTCTAGAGAATTTTAGGCAATGAGGAAAGTTTTTTCTTTTTATCGTTTATTTTTAATAGATGAGAGACTGAAATATGTATCCATTTATATGGAAAAATGAAGCCTTATCACAACATGTTTATCTTTTCATTACTTGATAAACATTTGTTCTCCCTTCAGCAGTTTTTGGTTATCATTAATAACTGTTATAAATATTTGCATACATAACTCTTTATGGGAATAGAGCTGGTAAAAATCAATATTTCACTGTTTTTCTGAAAAAATTTAAAAAAAATCCTTAGATTGCTGCAAGCCTTTGGTTAATTTCCAGAATTATTTAAAGTTGCCTATGTCAGATTATTTTGCCAGTGTTCTTATTGCTTTTATAGAGGACTGGCCTCAAAGAGTTTGGGCCATTTTTCTTGACTAAGTGTTCCCTGGATTACTATAAGCATTTCATTAGCTTCCAGAGTTCTGAAATTGTTGGTGCTGATATTTTTTTGCCAGTTTTCTCATTGATTGAATTGAGAGAATTTTTATAAGTTCTTATTCTACTATTGTTTTTGCTGATAACCTAGCTGTTGCTTCTTTAAATATTTTTTCTGCCCCTTATCTTTTTCTATCTACAGTCACACGTTAGACTTTTGTGTATTTCCCTATACATCTCTGAGGCACTGTTCATATTTCTACAGCATCTTTTCTATCTGTGGTTTAGATTCAGTAATTTCTGTTTTCTTATCTTTTGGTTTAGTTACTTTTTTCTCCCAGTCTTACCGGTCATTAAATTCATGTTATGAATTTTTCATTTCAAATGTTATGTTTTGAGGCTCTAGAAATTAAACTTTATTTACTTTAACATCCATTTCTTATTATGGTTATGCCTTCCTTTAAATGTTGATACATTGTGGTAATAGCTGTTTTGATCTATTTTTATTCTATTTTCATCATCTCACTCATATCTGGGTCTGTTTCTATTGACTTTTTTTCCTCCCAGTCATGGGTCTATCTTTCTGCTTCTTAACATGCCTATGAACTTTTTATTGTATACTAGACATTGTCACTTTACATTGTTGAGTGCCTGGATTTTGATGTCTTCTTAAAAGAATGTCTTTGCCTATTTTTTTGTTTGTTTGTTTTTGACAATGATTTAGGCTACTTACAGGCCTGCTTGTCCTTCAGAGGCCAATATTTAGGCTTTCTTTCATCATATTTATAGTAACTTTTACTCCAAGGTTATTCTATGCCTACTTCTAAAGCATGATCCTTCTGGGATCTCTACTTAATTCTCTGGGCATTCAAGATAGTCTCACCATCCTGGCTGGTTAGAACTCAAAATTCTCCATCGTCCTATGTAATCTCTAGGAATTGTTAAACTTATCAGTCTCCAGGATGTGTTATTTGTCCTTCTGGAGTTTTATACTATATGTGCATAGCTTAATACTCAGCCAAAATCTCAAGGGATCTCTGTGCAGAAATTTGCAGTTCTTGTTCTGTATATCTCCTACTCCTCTAGTTATCTACTTTATTATTATTTTTAGATGCTTCTTCTCCAAACTCACATCTTTACCTCATTAAATTTGCAAGACCACTATTCTAGCTAGTTCTGTGGTCCAGAAAGGCACACAATTGTGATGGTCTTGGAGCTCAGTTCATTTACCTTTTTTGAAAGGGAATTCTCACAGTCCTAAGCTGATTGTTATCCACCATCTGGAAACAATTGTGTCATATATTCTGTCCAGTTTTCTAATTTCACAGCAGGAGAGGAAGTTTAGTATCATTTAATCTGTCATAGCAAGTAGAAAATAGAACCATCTTTGTAATTGACTTGTTACTTCTTCCCAAAGGCCTACATATATCTTTCTTTATCCCTGAAATTTAGTAACCTCCAGGTAGGTTCTCATTGTTTAATGTTCTGTATGTTTTCTTCCTCTGAGATACAGTATATTCTTTTTATCTGCATATTCAGGGCTTTCTTAGCCTTCATGTGTCTTGCTTTATTCTTCAGGAATACCAGTTCTGTGTGAGTTGGAGATCTTTTCTCCGGTTGTCAGGTATTGTTTTCAGTATTTAAAAATTTCACTTGTCTTTTGTTTTTGTTTAGTGTAATTTGTTCATGCTTTTCCATTAAGCCCCATCATATTTTCAATAATCTTTACGTATATTATGTTATTTTTAATATGATCTTGTATCTATATTGCTTAGATCTTTCTTTTCCACTTATATTCTCCATTTTACTAGCTTTTCATTTCCATCATCATATAGGTTTCGATTGTATTCTTATTGAAGTTGTTTCTTTGTTATCCAACTCATGTTATTTGTAAGTGTTTTTGAGACTGTGAAGACAGAATTGTCTGAAGCTATCTTCTGATTCTTTGGATACTTTTTTGGGGATAATTTTCTTTATGATATGTGTTATTCTCTCACCTTTTGCTTGTGTTTAATACCTTCTTTTAATTAAAAATAACTTTTTTCAATTCTTTTGGATAATTAACATTTATTGCTTTGAGATTATTATCATCTTTTAATGGGGTCAGCCACATTTTGGGGCTGGGGACAGAGATAATGATGTGTAGATGCCAATATCTTTGACTTGGGTTTATTTCCTTGGCCAACTTCTCACCAAAGATGTTTATCCTTTTTCACTAGTGGTATGTCTTCTCTCAATTACTAGCATACAAGTGACTGGTCATTCACAGTGAATCCGTTAAGCTATGGGTTCTCCATTGTGTGCTGTAGTAATTATTATTTCTCTTCTGAGAGATAGTGATTATTGCATTTTGCCTCTGGCATTCCTAGATGGACATAAGGTTAGATGATGATAAACATGTTATATCAGTATGATTTCTTCAGTCGATATCTCATGTCATTCTGTGTACCAGTCTGAGTTTTTGCAGAAATATTCCTAGTTTCTCCTGTTGTTTACTCATCCTTCTAAATCTGATTACTCAAAAGTATTGTTGAATATAACACTAGAGACAGCACTAATTATTTTGAAGGAACTCCGAATCCTTCTCAAAGTATAAAGAGGTATGTACTTTATGTCTGAATCTTGTCCCTTGCTTTTATTCACATTGCATAGTGTTTTGTAGACATGCTTCAAAATGTGTGAATTGAGGTTCTGGTTATTTCCTCATGACTTTGAAGACAAATACACCCTAATACATATTAGTGTGCATGAACACACACATGCACATGCGCACACACACTCTGCCCTGTTCTTTCTATGCTATTGGAAGATTTTGAGAGAAGGGAATAGAATACTAAAATAACATTGCTTTCCAATATTTAATTGGAGATTGTGTTAGTTTTAAAAGAATTTCAAGTAGAACAAATGGCATATGATTTAGGGAGGATAAATTGTTCCCTGTTTTGTAGAAGAAATAGAATATACTTCTGTGCTATTCTACCACTGATACAATAACCAAAAGTCATTTGTGTAGATGACCTTTAAGAGCTTGGTTTCCACACCGTAACTAAAGAATTTTTATGGCAAAAGTCCATCCCCCACCTCCCCAAGCCTTGTTTGTCTAAAGGAAATTAATTAGATGTCCCATAATGCCTTGCTATTCATGTGATCCTTGGACCAGCAGCATAGAATTCACTAAAGTCAGTGTAAAATATATATATAATTAAGAATTAGGATTTGCATTTTAACAAGATCCTTAGGTGATTCTTATTCACATTAAAGTGTAGGAAGCACTGATATTACTAAAAGTGTTTCCAGACCTTAGAAAAAGTTTTGCACACAATCTCAGGCCTAAAAAAAATTTGTGCCTCCACCTTTCTTCCTTCAGTAGCCATAAAATAAGTGGCCAAGAACCAGTTATATGGTGGTGAATTTCTGGTGGGGGGGAGCCCTGATTTCATAGTTTACAGTTTCCTTGTTGTGAATACTCCCACCATGGCTGATCTTAAGCTAACAATATGATGTCACTGAATGTGGAATTGGGAAGAGACACGAACAGTCTGTTCCTGCTTGCCTATGCAAGCTCGTTCCAGCGCATGACTACTAACAATCTATTATTAAGCTCTCTTACCAAGGTCCATGATATATGGGGGCTTTTTGGATATCTTTTTGCTAATGAGTACCTTGGTAAAATGAAATATTAAGATAAAATTAAAACTAACAACTCTATCTCTCCTTATCCTTTTAATATGTACTAGCTACAATGTCTTAAAATTTTGTTTTATAAACCGAAGTTTTTATATGTCTCAAGTTTTGTATTAAGTATATAATATATAATATTTTGGTCTTCAAAATAAACAATGATTTTCTTTTTCTTCCAGTACATTTTAACATTTTATTACTTTGTGTAATCATTTGAATACTCTTGTGGAAGGAACACCGTGGACATTTTACAAAGAACATCATTGACTTGGACAAGGTTACAAGCCAAACACAGACACAAAAGAAATGAGAAACTGTAAGTCCAATTTTTCTGCATCCCAGTGATGGTAGTCATTTGTGTCAAAGAACTTTTATGTAGTGAATGATAGAAGGGATTTCTGAGAAACTATAGTTGACCCCATTATGGGTTTTAAATTCTTGGGCATTGTGAAAGAGATTAAGTGGCAAGTAATATTATGCATTATTGGACCCAACTGAGAGAGATTTAGGTTATTAAGCTTATCACTGAATTCTCTGCCTTTTTCTTTAGCCAATTTTTAAATTATTCCATGATGATCAGTTTGGTATCTTTCTGTTTTATACTCATCAGCAACTTTATCCATTATGCATATGATGAAAGAGACAGAGAAGTTAAATAGATTGCTCAAATATATATAGATGTTTTGTAAATTGCACAACCAAGTTAAAGTCTAGTTTCATTTGAATCCCAAACTCTTGTTTTCCTTTGTTACATTACATCATATATATTTATTGCCCTTTATTTCTTATATTGAGATGATTTTTTAGCCTAAGAATTTTATAGTATTAGTATTCACACTCAGTCTTGAGAGAGTCAAATAACAACTGTGTGCAGTTAGTGTTCAGAGATATATCAATAAGATGGTTCCAATTTTTTATACATAAAAAGTTTTCAGCTACCTACAATTACAAAAATATTTTACATCAAAAATAGAAATATTAGTAGAAACAGAAAGTAGATAAGAGGTTCCCAGGGGCTTGGTGGAGGGGAAAATTGGAGTTATCATTTAATAATTACAGAGTTTCTGTTTGGGGTACTGAGAAAGTTTTGGAAATAAATAGCAGTGATGGTTGCATAACATCGTGAGTGTAATTAATGCCATTGAACTGTTAAATGGTTACAATGGAAATTTTAAAGTTTTATATATGTATATATATTATATTGATTTTAAAAAACTATTAAAAACAGACAAGTCCTCATTAAAACAAAAATTCACATGGCTCTCATGGTGCCTACACTTGTAGAAAATAATCTTCTTTGGAAATGCTCCAAATTACTTTTTTATAACCTAGAGATTCTAAGCAAAGTTTGCTTTTGGTTTGTTTTGTTTTGCCAACCTAGCTAATCCTGATAAGAATTTCTATATTTGAATTAAGTTTTTATAATTAAAAGGAAATTATATTAAGTTACAATAAGAATATTAACCATATAGGGCCTTTTGACTGATATCAATGTGTTCATTTTCCACCAACGCCAAGTTATAACCAGGATTTTGGGGGTGGTAAGACTATCATAATGAGAAGAATACTAATGATTAGGCAAAGCCTTTAACTTAGAGTTACTTTGTAGTTCTTCCCTGAGTCCTTATACTATACTTACACACACATTTTTATGGTCCTTCTTTTCTGTTATGTGTGGAATTTATTAGTTTGCCCCCTAATTCTCAGATTTAAACATTTTTATCTCGAAGAAGACTTTCCTGATATCTACAATTCAGGTTTGGCACTCTATTATTTTATGCCCCCAAAGTGCCCTATAATTCTCCGTTACAGTACCTGACTGACTTATTTATCTTTACTGGTAATTATCTGCTTAATATTTGTACTCCCTGCAGGACTATGTGTTCTGTAAGGATAAGGATGGAATTCTATTCACTATTATGTTCCTTTAGTTTTCATTTCTACTGGTCATTATTCTCTTCATCCAGAAAGATGTCTTGTTTTTTTCTCTCAGGGCTGCTCCATACTTAACTTGTTTTCACCTTGTCATTCATGTTTCACCTCAATAGTATCCACAGAGATTTTTCCTGATCATTCTAATTAGATCCCTATTCAATTCGCAACTCCTATACCCTTTATTTCATTCAATTAACTTATTGTGGCTTTATTTCTATATTAATTTGTGTATTTAAATTTTTTTTCTCTCTCTCAAGTGAGTATAAGCTTAGTGACAGGAAAGACCATATATGTTTTATTAGCCATTGCATTTATAGTACTTAGTCTAGTACTAAGCACACAGTTAACACTCAATAAACATATATTGTGTAACTTACTCTCTCCTTAGGATTCTTTTTAGAAGAAGATGTGGGCATAAATAAAAAATACAATGTATAATATATATAAAATCTACATGGATAATGCTTATATATATTTTTCTTTTTGTGACATGGCTGAATGGTGTTCTCTAGACATACACTAATGATAGTTTATATTTTGGTTTAAAGTGAACTACAGCACATGGTCAAAAAAATGGTTCTCTAAGGAGGAAACTTATCATGTACAGCTTCTTAAAATGGTACTTTAAAAGGGTTAAAATATAGATCTCAACATCCCTCTGCATTTTCTAAGCACTGAGAATTCCCTGAAGTTATTGAAGCAAAAAATGGATACTCCTCTACTAGTCAATGAATATTCTGGAGAGATGCCTTACATTAATTAATACTTCTGAATTTTTATTTCTTTGTATGTTCAAAGTCAATATGTTTTGCTTAAAATACTGATTTTTGATTATGTATCTCTTGAAAAAGATTTATTTCTGACTTTGAAATTTTCTTGCAGTCATCTAAAGTATATTTTACTTAGGGTTTTTACTATAAGTGGCAACACAACACACCTACTAAATAGAACCCTCTGTCTCCATGGAATAGAGATTAGGTTTCAGGAAGCAGTAACACAGTTGTGGAGAACTGAGCTGAGAGCTCATTTTTCTAAGTCTTTGTGTTTTAAATT
The DNA here is from genome assembly GCF_922984935.1 of Meles meles. Lineage (NCBI taxonomy): Eukaryota > Metazoa > Chordata > Mammalia > Carnivora > Mustelidae > Meles > Meles meles. The sequence continues at coordinate 125,893,873 of NC_060087.1, read as the reverse complement.
TGGTCAGATAGAATATTTGGTCTGCATACACTGAAAACATTTTAAAAAGATAAATGCTTTTAGAGATTCACTTCTCTTTAATAATCTCCTGGACTCTAAGGAAGATATACCATTTAGGAATCCTTAAAAGTCTACATAAGTTGAATGGGATCAAAGTAATTCTCACTAAGCTTCTGGCTGGCAATAGAAGAGGGTGGGATGTAAAAAATAAATAATCCAATTAAGAAATGAGCAGAAGACATGAACAGACATTTCTCCAAAGAAGATACACAAATAATCAACAGACACATGAAAAAATGCTCCACATCACACATCATCAGGGAAATACAAATCAGAACTGCAATGAGATACCATTTCATGCCTGTCAGAATGGCTAAAATTAACAACTCAGAAAACAAAGATGTTTGTGAGGATATGTAGAAAGGGGAACCCTTTTGCACTGTTAGTGGGAATGTAAACTGGTGCAGCCACTCTCAAAAATAGTATAGAGGTTACTCAAAAAGTTAAAAAAAAAAGTTTAAAAAAAAGTTTAAAATAACTACCCTACAACCCTCAATTGCACTACTAGGTATTTAGCCAAAGGATACAAAAATGCTGTTTTGAAGGGGTACATGCTTTCTGATATTTATAGCAACATTAGCAACAATAGCCAAATTATGGAAAGAGCCTAATGTCCATCAACTGATGAATGGATAAAGAAGATGTGGCATGTGTATATGTGTGTGTATAGATATATACATATGTATGTACAGATATATACACACATAGATACATATAGATATATGTATATATCTATACACACATATATATGACTATTACTCAACTATCAAAAAGAATGAAATCTTGCCATTTTCAGTAATGTGGATGGAACTAAAATGCATTATGCTAAGCAAAGTAAGTCAGAGGAAGACAAATACCATATGATTTCACTCATATGTGGAATTTAAGAAACAAAACAGATGAACATAGGGGGAAAAGAAGGAAAAATAAAATAAAATAAATAAAATAAAATAAATTAAGATAGAAACAGGGAAGCAAGCCATGAGAGACTCATAGTTAAGAGAACAGAGCTGGAGGTAGGTGGAAGGATGGGCTAAATGGGTGATGGGTATTGAAGAATAAACTTGTTGGGATGAGCAATAGGTATTATATGTAAGTGATGAATTACTAAAGTCTCCTGAAACCAACACTACACTATATGTTAACTAATTTGAATTAATAATAAAACAAAATAAATAAATAATAAAATAATAAAGAAGGTGGGATGCATTAAGATGTTAAAATATACACAGCATAGTGTTTAGAGCTTAAAGTACCGTGTTCATCTTGTCAGACTAATCAGTATGTATAGAGGGGCAGGCACTTGCCTAAAATCACACCATGAGTGAAAGCAAAGCTAATCCTTGAGCATAATAAACCTAGTTCCCACTATACATCCTCCCTCTATGTGTGCACATATATAGGAAATCATCACTAAACTTGTTCCATTTACTAATGATAATAAGGGATATAGGGTTAGGTAAAGCATTTAATGTTAAATAGGATGCTTTTAGCAGACAGAATGGATAACTTAAGTCCCAAGATCATTTTAATCTTGAATTTTTTTTCTTATTATATCTGTTATTTGGTGATCAAAATGACCAGAAGTAATGAGAACAAACATGCATACTTTATCATATATTGAACAAGTATCATTACAAGTTTCAAAATCTTTGTTTTTTAAGTTTCCACATGATAGATAATAGATTACTCATGTTTATACAGTCTTTTATTTTTAAATTTTTTAAATTTTTAGTTTTTTTTTTATTATGTTCGGTTAGTCAGCATATAGTGCATCATTAGTTTTTTATGTAGTGTTCAATGATTCTATCTGTGTTGTGATGAGCACTGGGTATTCTATGGTCTTTAGGATTTACAAAGTGTTTTCATGTTTATTATCTCTATGAATTCTCATGACAAGCCTGCCTTAAATGTAGATGTTTTCTTTTAGAGATGATGGACTTGAAATTCTGTATATTTGGGATTTCTGTGTTACTCAGATTGGTGATGACAGAAGCAGGATTCAAACCTTTGTCTTCAAACCTTAGGATGCATTAACACCTCCCTGGGATCTTCTCAAAGCAGTCTTCTGGGTCAGAGTTTCAGATTCAGTAGATTGAGGTAGAAGCCTAATTATTTGTATTTCTAACAAATTCTCAAGTGAAATTCATATTGCTAGTCAGCAACCACTGATGTAGTCAGTTCTAAACCCAGTCTATGTGTGTTCTCATGTGACCTTTCTTATAGAATAGGTATATTTCAAAAGCAACAGTTTTGCCTAATCCCTTTTCTCAAATTTAGTAAGTCCTCTACACTTAGCAAGTTTTTAAAGCAGTATTTTGTATTTTTATTTCCACACATCAGTGGGATTTTTAAATAGAAAATAGATAATCAGGGCACCTAAATGGCTCAGTTGGTTAAAAATCCCACTTGCAATTTTGATTCAGGTCATGGGTTATAGGACCCAGCCCCATATCAGCCTCCACAACTTTAGGGAGTCTGCTTGAGATTCTCTACTTCTGTCCCTTCTCTCTCTCTCTCTCTCTCTCCTCTCTCTCTCTCAAATAAATAAATAAATTTTTTAAAAGGAAAATAGATATCAACATAAATGCATTACCCATTGAAAGAGTTATATATCATTTTGTTATGTTATGTTAAAGTAAGTTTCATCAATGGTTTTTAAATACATTTTATTTTATGGTTAGCCCTATCTTGTCTGCTGACATTCCATTTATAATTCTGTTGATGATTAAGTAAGTTTGATACTTATTTCCTGAATCTACTCCCAAGTATACTGAATGCTAAATAGGATGAAAACCTAAAGTAAATAGCTTTTGAAAACTACAGTGCTTCAGTGAGTGATTAATTACCACCTACCTAACTTTAACTATGTCCTAAATTAGAAGCCTTATGCTTGATAGGCTTATAAAATCATTAGACATTGAATTTAAAATAGAAGTTTATAACTAAAATCTTATTTGTATTAGGTGACTATAAGGTGAATTTTGAAAGATAACATCTAAGCAGTTGTAACCATCAGTTATGTTTTTATTAGTATTTTTACTTTTCTTCCTTCTTATTTTAAAGATACTTGTATGCCCAATACTCTGGACTGGTCTCAGGTTCTCAGATAAAATACAGGATACACAGTTAAATTTGAATTTCATAGAAACAAAGTGTAGGCATTTTTTAGTATGTCCCAAATATTGCATACTTATACTAAACATAACTAATTGTTGTTCTTTTGAAATTTAAATTTAATTTGGATTCCGTTTCTCTTCTTTTTCCTGCTAAATATGACAATCCAAAGTTGGTCACAAAGGTAGAGCATCACCTATATGTAGTTTTGTTTTGACAACTGAGTGAAACTATAGGGAGCATGTACAAGCACTTCCATTTAATCTTAGCAGTTAAATGAAAAGTAAAATTCAGAGATTCAGAATGTGTACATTGTATAAACATCACATATTCATACCTAATTTCATTGGTATCCACCGTATATATGATTAGATAGATAGATGATAGATAGGTAGATGACAGATGATAGAATTAGATATGATAATTTGTTAGCCATGATGTCAGGACAGTATATTTAACTGTGTATTGGAATCACTATGTCTTCAATGTGCTAAAATCTTCAAATATCAGCATGCGTTAAACAAATACTTTCCAAGCACTCAGGATGAGTCAGAATTCACTGTGTTCAAATGTAAGTTTAGATAAATGAACAAATTATTGTCCTTTGTTCTCTTCCAATGAATCAAATGCCAAGAAAAGAGCATGAAAAGCCACTATAGCTAAAACAGTGGTTCTCAACCTTGGCTTCATATTGCAATCATCCTGACAGCTTTAAATTGTATGCCTGAGTCCCAGTCTCAGATGTTATTTCTTTGGTCTGAGGTCTAGGCTGAGAATTGGGGATTTTTTAAAACCCCCTCAAGTGGTTCTAATTTATATCCAAGCTAGTGGTTATCAAACTTGTTTGCACATTTAAAGACCTAGGGAGCCATTAAGTAAATACCTGGATAACCAGACCACACCCCAGACCAATTAAATTTTGAAAGGGAAGGAAGTGAAGATTCAGGCTTTAGTGCTTTAAAATCTCTGCAAATTTATTCTAATGTGCAGCAAATTTGGAGAACCACTATTGTACAGGATTTATATGTTCTTTACACATCTTTCTGCTCAGGTATGAACTAGACTTTGAGTACTTGCCTTATCAGAATTTAAGAGAAATTAAAGACAAGACAGAGCTATAGGAGGTAATGGAAATATTGGTTTTTCCAAGGAGTGAGGAGCTCTCTGCTATGTGATCATCATGAAAAAGAGAAGATAATAAGAAAGGCAATGACAAAACATCCAGCATGTACTTGAGACTTGCTTGTGAAATGCTCTGCCAAAGCTTGAAATCTATATGGTTTTTAGGTTCCATTTTGGCATATACATTTTTTTCTGTACCAGGATAACTAAAAATTCCAACGTGAACAAACAAAAAGTTTTGGAAGCACAAGTGTAAATACCTGTCACTATGTTGAGTACTGAAAACCCTGCTCTTTTGTCTTCTGTATACATGGCTGAACTGGCCATATTAGCAAGTCAGGTGTGCTTAATAAGGCATGGAAAATTGTGGAAGCTCTCAAGTGGGTCTTCTGAATCTTTAAGATACATTAGTTGAAATGGATGGATTTGTTTTACCTTGAGCCATTATGTCAGGTACCATCAATTCCTTGATTTAATTACTTTTCATTTATACATATTAATGCCTACTGATTTCTTAGTTCACTTCTACCTATATGACCAGATAATACCTTCCATTTTTTCTCTTCTTTCTGGTGGTAGCAGTAGGTAGGGTGTCAGGGATTGGGGCAGGAATGCGAATAGAATGGAAAGAACCCTAACATTCAAGAAAAGGCATTTAGTTCTTACTCTCCCCAATATTGTATATTTCATTTAATTTTCAGAACCTTAGCTTCTTTATTGTTTCAGTGAATATGGTGTAACACTTGGCTCAAGGCCTCTCAGAGTTGCTGAGAGAATCAGATTAGTTTAGTAAGTCACCTTCTGTGAGGCAGCTGAAAATGAAGGACTAATGGCAGCAGTAGGAGCAAATGGAGAATTCCTGGAATTAGACATGCCCATTGAAGTGGTGTAAGAGCTGTGGGAATAACCCTTACCCTGAAAGAGGTCATTCACTTGCAGGAGCTAGGGGCTGGGTTTGCAGAAGGGCCTGGAGGTGTAAAGAGAATGGAAACATTGACTCATCTTTTCCTGATCTCTAGGAATGAAATACTATTGGGTAGAGTTACTAGACAAAATAGAGGATATTTTTGATTCATGACCTTGGGAGTTCCCCAGGTAAAATTCAAAACTGGACCCTGTACATGGAGGACAAGGGCAGACCAAAGAAAGAGGCAGGCCATTTCAAATTGGTGGGTGACAGTTTTAATAAAGGAACTTATATATGAGGCTTATCTTGGATGGCTGTAAGATGAGTAGATGTCTGCACCCAATTGCCAGAATCTGAAGAGTTTATATAGAGGCCTTAATAGGGTTCTGTCATGTATACTGTCCAGATGGTCTCAATACCACATTACTATCTCAAGGCTACATCCATATCCTTGAGGCAGCTTCTGGGCAGGGAAAGTAAAGGGGATACATGTTCCAAGGACATGGGAAGGGGTGATGAACCTCAGATTGCCTGGGTCTAGCTTGTGGGCCCACTAGCAGTCTCATTTTATCAATGATCTCCTACAACAGATACACAGTTAATTTGAATTTAATACAAATAAAATAAAAGTTTTAGTATATGTAAATCCCAAATATTGCATGGGAAATACTTGTATTTAAAAATCACTTGTTGTGATGAGCACTGGGTATTATATGTAACTAATGAATCATTGAACACTACATCAAAAATTAATGATACAGTGGCTAACTAAACATAATAAGAAAAATTTAAAAAATCACTTGTTAAAGGGAAATTCAAATTTGACTCTGTATCCTACATTTTTATTTGCTAAATCTAGCAGCCCTAATCTTGGGGATTTTAGTGCTGGCCACTTTCCTTGCTCCTTCTCTCACTTATTATTGTAGAGGAGAATTTTTATTTATTTATTTATTTATTTTTTACTTATTTGACAGAGAGAAATCACAAGTAGGCAGAGAGGCAGGCAGAGAGAGAGGAGGAAGCAGGCTCCCTGCAGAGCAGAAAGCCCAATGCGGAGCTTGATCCCAGAACCCTGAGATCATGACCTGAGCCGAAGGCAGAGGCTTTAACCCACTGAGCCACCCAGGCCCCCGAGGAGAATGTTTTAAGCATCAGATAGCACTGACTGATAGATGATGCTTAAATACTGACAGCACTTTAGGGTTTGGAAAGTAGATTTATATACCTTGCATGATCTTTATAAGGAGCTTCTAAATTGGGAATGTTCATCCCCACTTTAAAGATTAGAAAGCTGAAAAAAGAGTGATTAGAATGCTTTTCCAAGTTTATATGGGTAGTTACTAGAATATTAGGTAATTAGACACAGTCTTCGATTCCATGTGCAATGTTATTTTTTTTTAAGATTTTATTTATTTATTTGACAGACAGAGATCACAAGTAGGCAGAGAGGCAGACAGAGAGAGAGAGGAGGAAGCAGGCTCCCAGCTGAGCAGAGAGCCCGATGTGGGGCTCGATCCCAGGACCCTGGGATCATGACCTGAGCCAAAGGCAGAGGCTTTAACCCACTGAGCCACCCAGGTGCCCCTGCAATGTTATTTTAACTAGACCCAAGCTGTCTCTTGGACTGATTAGATTTCAGTTTCATATTTTACCAGAAACAGATTTTCTTTTGTTTTCCATTATCTAAAACTAGTCCCAGCAGGCATTTCTCCCAATCCAGTTTTTTGCTTGTGCAATTCCATTGGAGATTTAATATTAATAAGATTGCTATGAAAGTGTCATTGTGGTTTCTTTGACCACATGAGTTGGACAAATGTAGAATTAAAAGAATTTACATTTTCTACCCAGTTGGAAATGCAACAATTTATTTGGGCCTCAGTTTTACATAGTTATTTTCTACAAACAGCGTCACAAATCGACTTGAAATATAATTATCATACAATATGTTCTTCTAAAATCTTCTCTTGATTGATATGGCTATTGCATATAAAATTGTAAGTAAATTTCTCCAGTGCAGCATATTTCAAAGAAAACAATATCAGGAAGTATTTAATGGCAAAAACACACATGTAGTGACACTACAGAGTAGTAGTTCTCAGAGTGTGGGCCCTTGAACTAGCAGCTCCAGCATTTCCTGGACTACGTTATTGAAATGTAAATTCCTAGATCTACGCCTAGATCCACAGAACAGATCTCTGGAGTCATGGCCTAAAGTGTTTAATTCCTTCAGGAGACACTGATGCATGATAAAGTTTGAGAACCACTGCTAGTTTAGCATTCTGCTCTATACCTTCTCAGGATGAAGAGTGGATGCTTACATTTTAAATTGTTGTGTTTGCATACATTTCTTTTCCGACAGTGCAGCTGCAGACAGCATTCCATGATAAGTCTACTCCTTTGTTACAGTTTCTATAATTTTTACATGTTAGAACTTGCTCAACAAGTAGAGGGAGGACACTGTCAAAATGATGGAAGGAGGGGCACCTGGCTGGCTCAGTGGGTTAAGCCTCTGCCTTTGGCCAGGTCATGATCTCAGGGTCCTGGGATGGAGCCCCACATCTGGCTCTCTGCTCAGCAGGGAGCCTACTTCCCCCTCCCCTCTGTCTGCCTCTCTGCCTACTTATGACTTCTCTCTCTGTCAAATAAATAAATAAAATCTTTAAAAAAATGATGGAAGGAAATTTATGAAACTGAGTGAACAGAATTGTTAGATATGACTGTAAGTGTTCATCCTTTTTAAGTGGGGAAACTTATATTTACTAACATCTTGTTATATACCAGGCACCATGCTAACTGTTTTGCATACATGTCTCATTTATTTCTCATACCTGTTCTGCCTTGGAAGTATTGTTATGACCATTTAATAGATAACAAAACTTCTGTGAAATATTAGCTACCTTGTTCAAAGTTAGACTGCTGGTCAGTGACCAAGGTTTGTTTTATAATCTAGGTATACCTTATATCCTTAATAAGTGGCCCTGACCTCCCAACAGTATAATGAGCACTACCTACTGCTTCTTACCCTGAATTAGTTCACATAATTCTGCAATATAGTTTTCTATTAACTTGATGGTTGTCTTGAAACCAGACGGTGAATATAGAAAAAAAAATCCAAAGGATTACTGAAACATTGCAGTTTCTCCCTCCTGGCCCATAGAGACAGACTTTCTAGGAATTCCCTACAATAAAGCAGATACATATATTATTATTTCAATTTTACAGTTCACAAAAGTGAACATGCCGGTAACTTATATAAGTGAACTTGTTATGTTTCAGAGGTAGTATTAGAGACTATTAGGGAGAGGATGGACTTTTAAAAGTGTGGTGTTTAGACAGTTCATTACCAGATAAGTAAAAACCACAAACCCTAAAATTAAATCCTTACTTTTCATCATACATGAAAATAAATTCCAACTGGGTAAGACCTAAATGTGAACCAAAAAACTTTAAACATGTTTAAATATATATGATAAAATATTTTCATGATTGTGTAGATAAAGAGGATTTCTTTTTTTTTAATTTTTATTTACTTATTTAATTTCTTTCAGTGTTCCAGAATTCATTGTTTATGCACCACACCCAGTGCTCCATGCAATATGTGCCCTCCATAATACCCACAACCAGGCTCACCCAACCTCCTACCCTCTGCCCCTCCAAAAACCTCAGATTGTTTTTCAGAGTCCACTGTCTCTCATGGTTTGTCTTCCCCTCCATTCTCTTTTAAAAGATTTATTTAAAATTAAAATGATGACATCAAAATTTAAAACATTCATGTGACCAAAAAAAATAAAGATAAAGATACAATGAAAAAGGTAAAAGACAATAGATTAGGAGAAGATATGTCCAATATACCCAATGGAGAAAGGATTAGAATCCAATATATAGGAAGACATTATACAAGTGAATAAAGATAGTATGAACAATCCAGGAGAAAAACAGGCAATAAATACAAATAGATAATTCACAATAGAGAGAATTGAATGACAAATAAATATATGAAAACTGCTATACCTCCATAGTAATCTGGGAAATATAAATAAAAAAATCAGTGAAATGCCATTTCATACTCTTCAGATTGGCAAAAAGTATAAAATCTGGCAGCAGTAACAAGTACGTACTCCTGGTAAGTATATAAATTAAGCTGACCATTTTGCAGAAGTCAATTAAGAAATAGCTAGAAAATCTGAATTTGTGCTTATACTAATTCCACTTCTAGATATAACTCCTAAGGAACCTCTCCTGTTTAAGTGCAAAGAGGCATGCATCATTGCATCAGTGCAGCACAGTTTGTGATAAAAATTGGAAATAAATGAGCACTTGGGTGGCTCAGTGGGTTAAGCCTCTGCCTTCAACTCAGGTCATGATCTCAGTTTCCTGGGATGGAGCCCCACATCAGGCTCTCTGCTCAGCGGGAAGCCTGCTTCCCCCTATCTCTCTCTGCCTATCTACTTGTGATTTCTCTCTCTCTCTGTCAAATAAATAAATAAATAAATAAATAGTTTTTTAAAATTGGAAATAAATGTACATTAATAGAAAAATGGACAAAGTTTGATATATTCATGAAGTATGATATTATGTTCCAGTTAAAAATAGTGAACTAGATTCCTATGCATCAACATGATAGATTTCCAAAATCTAATCTGGTGGGAAACAAATAATTTGCAGGAAGATACACACAATGTGGATACCATTTATGTAATTTAAAAATAAGTAATAATAACATACAATATTTATGGAGATAAATGTATATTTATAAAATATGGATTGGTAGAATAAGTACAAAATACATGATTTCTTTTGTGCAAGGGTAAAGGTGGAGAATAGCTTTGAGGAGGAAACTCTAGGTGTAAAAGTTTTCAGAAAATTTGCTTATATTTTAAAAACATGAGTGTAGCAAAATAGTATGTCACATTCTAGGCAATGAGTTAATAGATGTTTGCTGTAACAGTCTCTGTATTTTTACATCGTTAACCTTTTCTTTTCCAAATTGAAAAAAATATCCTAAAGCTCAGAGTAACGTGTGAATTGCATAAGACAGCAAAGGTAAAGAAATATATGACTGTGTGTGGGTAAATTCACAGTAATTGAAAGGCTAACTACATTGACAGAAGAGTGAAGTATTTCAAATGGGTCAAAAGAGATTTTTCAAGTATTTCTCTTCAAGAAACATTTTTTTAAAAGATTTTATTTATTTGACAGAGAGAGAGGGGGAACACAATCAGGGGGAGTGGGAGATGGAGTAGCAGGTTCCCCGCTGAGCAGAGAGCCCAATGCGGGACTCAATCCCAGGACCCTGGGATCATGACCCAAGCTGAAGGCAGACGCTTAACTACTGAGCCACCCAGGTGCCCCTTCATGAAACATTTTGATTAATCCTTGCAGTGTTAGGAAGGGTTTTATTTGAGGCAATTGTTTTTACTATTTTTTCCCATCTCTGAATTTCAAAATCCATGTTGGAGCACCATCCCCTTTGTATCTGTAGCTCAATAACTATCTTATAGCTGACACTAAGACATGCTTTCATCATCTTCACAATATTACCAGATAATGATCTGTGCTCAAAAAGATGTGAATGGCTAATTAGTACTTTTTCTCCTTATTTTTAGAATTGATTATTGCAATTCACTGCACCCTGGTCTTTTAGGTATCTGGCAGTATGAGATTCCAGATGATCTAGGATCCTTCTTTGAGTTCTTTTTTTTTAAATTTTTTTTAATTTTTATTTTTTTAAGATTTTTTTTTAATTTGACAGAGAGAGAGAGAGAGAGATCACAAGTAGGCAGAGAGGCAGGCAGAGAGAGAGGGGAAGGGAGGCTCCCCGCTGAGCAGAGAGCCTGATATAGGGCTTGATCCCAGGATCCTGAGATCATGACCTGAGCCGAAGGCAGAGACTTAACCCACTGAGCCACCAAGGTACCCCCTTCTTTGAGTTCTAAAGGAGGGCTCTCCATGAGAGCCCCTCTCCACCTGCCCTAGATTAAATGAACTATTAAACATGTTTAGTCACTAAAGATTTTACAATTTTGAAAATATCAATTCATTAATATAATTCAGACATCTCAGGAAGGAAACTTATATGATTTAATGCTGAGTGTTAGCAAAAAACAACACTAGGTTAGGTGTAATATGACTTGAGTGTTAACAATAGGCCTGTCTCTAACTAGCTCTAAGATTTTGAAACAGCTACTTCCCCAGTCAAGACTTCAGTTTTTCTACTTGTATATCAATGAGGATGAACTAATGAGACATCACAAGATGAGATAAAGTGAGCATAATTGAGATTGTAGGTACATTTTATTTGATGTAGGTATTAACAACATTTGTTACAAGTGATCACTTCTCCTAGAGATTTTTTTTACCTTTACCTTACAAGGCACCATATTTTTAGTTTACCCTTGTTTCACTGATCTTTCTTCTTATTTTTCTTTTTTTTTTCCCTTTTTATTAATTTTTTCAGCGTAACAGTATTCATTCTTTTTGCACAACACCCAGTGCTCCATGCAAAACGTGCCCTCCCCATCACCCACCACCTGTTCCCCCAACCTCCCACCCCTGACCCTTCAAAACCCTCAGGTTGTTTTTCAGAGTCCATAGTCTCTTATGGTTCGCCTCCCCTCCCCAATGTCCATAGCCCGCTCCCCCTCTCCCAATCCCACCTCCCCCCAGCAACCCCCAGTTTGTTTTGTGAGATTAAGAGTCATTTATGGTTTGTCTCCCTCCCAATCCCATCTTGTTTCATTGATTCTTCTCCTATCCCCCTACCCCCCCATGTTGCTTCTCCATGTCCTCATATCAGGGAGATCATATGATAGTTGTCTTTCTCCGATTGACTTATTTCACTAAGCATGATACGCTCTAGTTCCATCCACGTCGTCGCAAATGGCAAGATTTCATTTCTTTTGATGGCTGCATAGTATTCCATTGTGTATATATACCACATCTTCTTGATCCATTCATCTGTTGATGGACATCTAGGTTCTTTCCATAGTCTGGCTATTGTAGACATTGCTGCTATAAACATTCGGGTACACGTGCCCCTTCGGATCACTATGTTTGTATCTTTAGGGTAAATACCCAGTAGTGCAATTGCTGGGTCATAGGGTAGTTCTATTTTCAACATTTTGAGGAACCTCCATGCTGTTTTCCAGAGTGGTTGGACCAGCTTGCATTCCCACCAACAGTGGAGGAGGGTTCCCCTTTCTCCACATCCTCTCCAGCATCTGTCATTTCCTGACTTGTTAATTTTAGCCATTCTGACTGGTGTGAGGTGATATCTCATTGTGGTTTTGATTTGTATTTCCCTGATGCCGAGTGACGTGGAGCACTTTTTCATGTGTCTGTTGGCCATCTGGATGTCTTCTTTGCAGAAATGTCTGTTCATGTCCTCTGCCCATTTCTTGATTGGATTGTTTGTTCTTTGGGTGTTGAGTTTGCTAAGTTCCTTATAGATTTTGGATACTAGCCCTTTATCTGATATGTCGTTTGCAAATATCTTCTCCCATTCTGTCAGCTGTCTTTTGGTTTTGTTAACTGTTTCCTTTGCTGTGCAAAAGCTTTTGATCTTGATGAAATCCCAATAGTTCATTTTCGCCCTTGCTTCCCTTGCCTTTGCCGTTGTTCCTAGGAAGATGTTGCTGCGGCTGAGGTCGAAGAGGTTGCTGCCTGCGTTCTCCTCAAGGATTTTGATGGATTCCTTTCTCACATTGAGGTCCTTCATCCATTTGGAGTCTATTTTCGTGTGTGGTGTAAGGAAGTGGTCCAATTTCATTTTTCTGCATGTGGCTGTCCAATTTTCCCAGCACCATTTATTGAAGAGGCTGTCTTTTTTCCATTGGACATTCTTTCCTGCTTTGTCGAAGAATAGTTGACCATAGAGTTGAGGGTCGATTTCTGGGCTCTCTATTCTGTTCCACTGATCTATGTATCTGTTTTTGTGCCAGTACCATGCTGTCTTGATGATGACAGCTTTGTAATAGAGCTTGAAGTCCGGAATTGTGATGCCACCAACTTTGGCTTTGTTCTTCAATATTCCTTTGGCTATTCGAGGTCTTTTCTGGTTCCATATAAATTTTAGGATTATTTGTTCCATTTCTTTGAAAAAAATGGATGGTATTTTGATAGGGATTGCATTAAATGTGTAGATTGCTTTAGGTAGCATAGACATTTTCACAATATTTATTCTTCCAATCCAGGAGCATGGAACATTTTTCCATTTTTTTGTGTCTTCCTCAATTTCTTTCATGAGTACTTTATAATTTTCTGTGTATAGATTCTTAGTCTCTTTGGTTAGGTTTATTCCTAGGTATCTTATAGTTTTGGGTACAATTGTGAATAGGATTGACTCCTTAATTTCTCTTTCTTCAGTCTTGTTGTTGGTGTATAGAAATGCAACTGATTTCTGTGCATTGATTTTATATCCTGACACTTTACTGAATTCCGTAAAGTGTCTTCTTATTTTTCTTTGGAGTAACCCAAGGCTAGTTCTTGGATCTCTTATCTAATTACATACTAAAAATTCCATTCACCCCCTTGGGTCAACCAATCTCATGGTTTTAAAACTGTATATTTATTGACAGTGTCCCAATATATATCTTCAGCATTGATAGCTTCCCTAAATTCCAGACTCAACTGCCGATTTGATATTTCCACTTTTATGTATAATGTTTTCCTTAATATTAACATGCTTAAACCTGAACTCTCAATCCTCACGGGTTCTGCCCTTCAATCTGCTCTTCAATCCATCTCTTCCATACTCATCAGAGGAAATGTCATCCTTCCACTTCTCAGGCCAAATAAATACCTTGGAGTCATCATTGAACCACTTTCTTTCACAGTCCACTTAATGATCAGCAAATCTTATTGGCTCTAACTTAAAAATACATTCATAATGTATCAATCAGTACAAAGCCCTACACTGAAGTGCAATCCCTGGGAATAGAATCCCAATTCAGGGAAATAAGGATGGGGTATCTGGGTTGTGCAGTTGGTTAAGCATCTATCTCTTGGTTTTGGCTTAGGTCATGATCTCAAGGTCATTGGATTGAGCCCTTCGTCAGGCTCTGTGATAACCATGGGGTCTGCTTAGGATTCTCTCTCCCTCTTCCTCTGCCCCTCCCCCATGCCTGCTCTCTGTGTCTCTAAAATAAATAAATCTTAAAAAAATAAGACAAACTGGGCGCCTGGGTGGCTCAGTGGGTTAAGCCGCTGCCTTCGGCTCAGGTCATAATCTCAGGGTCCTGGGATCGAGTCCCGCATTGGGCTCTCTGCTCAGCAGCGAGCCTGCTTCCCTCTCTCTCTCTCTCTGCCTGCCTCTCTGTCTACTTGTGATCTCTCTCTGTCAAATAAATAAATAAAATCTTTTAAAAAAATAAGAAAAACACAGTCTCTCATGGTGTTATATTCAAACAATGAATCATGGAACACCACATCAAAAACTAAGGATGTACTCTATGGTGACTAACATAACATAATAAAAAAAAAGTCTATTTAAAAAAAAAAGGATGTTAGGGGCAAAGGAAAGAGATCATTAACATAACAGTGGGGAAAGAGAGCCAGGAGATTACTGAAAATTCATACTCATTCAGTTTGAACACTGTAAAAATCAAAGAGAGGGAACTTCATAGCCATGAAGTAAGAAAGTCTATTCTAACTCACACCCCCAAAATTCTCTTGTGGAGACTGAATTTCATGTAAAAACAATTAGAACATTATCATGAAAGAATATGCTACCAATGCATAATTTTCAAAATAGAATAAGGAGCAGAAAATATCACTACAGGAAGTAAAATCATTGGTAGAAAGAAATATCCACAGAACAAATATAGTATGTTATTTAATATTTCAAAAGAAGTTAAAAGGAATTAGCAAGATAATAGAAGATATGAAAGAACAATGCAAATTTGAATTAGATAAATTCAGGATAATGTGATTATACCCAGAAAGTGATTATAAATAAAAGGCATTTCAAAATTAAGATTAGAAGGATTATAAGAGCAAATAAACATGATAGTTCTTAAGTGAAATAAAACGTGAAAAGAATAAACTTAAATAAACAAAGAGAAGATAAAAAGAATTCAAGAGAAAGTTCACCTGGTTTGATTTGAGAGTTCATAGGACCCAGACTATTCTTTTCAGACCTTACAACAGGCTTTTCATATCTACCCACAAAATGGATTGTGAAAAAATCTTGTAAGGGGAGAAATAGTTTTTACCCTTCTAGATTCTTCTGACTGGTTTAATAATTAAATTGACATAAAACAGATGAACAGAAGACCAAATTTAATTATGTAATACAGGGTCCTATAAAAATATGAGACCCACCCATTGGCACTTGAGGCTTATATGCCATCCTGAACCAAGGAGAAGGGGGTAAGTGTGTGGGCCTTCAAAGGTGAGGAAGACAATTCACAAGGCAATGGAAAGAACAAATGTTTGGTTAGCAAATGTTTGCTGTGCCATGAGTCCTTCTCATATTTTTAAAAAAAGTTAGTTTTGGTAATAACTCTCTTCCTGGTGCAGGCTCCCTATCTATCTAAATTCTTTCAGGTAGTTGTCAGGGGAGGTGAAAAGTTCTTTTGAGTCGATGGGAACTTTATTGTCATCAGCCCAAAATAATCCTCATGCCAGAGTAGCAAATTCTGAGTCAATTTGCCCTGAACCTCATCAATTCCTTCCAGTGTTAGCTGCTGTTCTCAAATAAGCCCTGAATATTTTGCAAGAAATTTTAGACTTGCCTATTCCTACATATACTTAGCTATTCTTAGCAAGGGGACCCCCTCGATTTCTTCTGTTTCCTCTTGGTTTGACGTAAAATTCTTTCCTCATATTTCTTGAGTTTTGAAAATTACTTTTGCTATTGTCTTGTGGCATAAAACACTGTTACTGACAATATTCATAAAATAGGATTCCCAAAGAAAAAATTAAAGCAATTAAAAAGAATAAATTCTAAAAATTATAATTCAATAAAACTTTTATGAACTAAAAAGACCCTAATACTGTATTGGGAAGGGTACAATACAGGCCTGGGAAAAGTAACCCAACAATAAGCACAATGGTATATCTAGTAAAACTCTGCAATGTTAAAGGGAAAAAATAAAAATTAGATATCTAGGCAAAAATATTGTTTCTTAAGAAAGAGGGAAAATCAGATTCTCATCAGACTTTTCAAGCCAAACTTACCTTGAAAAACTTGAGAACCAAAAAAAAAAAAGACAGCATTGTCAAAAATCAAGAGGAAAACAGAAGACATTAGATCATCAGAGCATCCAGAGAAAAATATAAAGCTGTTCCTCAGAATTATCTGCTCCATGATTGACAGTAAGAAGCACTTAAACAGGTTCTGATCACTCATTGTTTGAGGGCTGCCTTCTGAGAGTAATAATTATTCTGAATTTCTGGGGTACACATTCAGGCATGACCAGTAGGCTCTAATAGTTGTTTCATCTCATGATCTCAGAGAAGGCCTAGGCCAGAAGACAACAGTTCAGTTGTGTGTTTGATGAATTGAGCAAAGAAACCCATGACTGAAATTTCCACCTTAAATATGTGTTGTCTCAAGGAGCTGTTCTCATCTGCAGTTTCAACACTAAGTAGAAATCTGGATTGCATACTATTATAGATTCACCTTTCTACACTTTTGTACTCCTATAACTCTTTTTCTAATCTCTGGTCCATTACTAGTTCAGCCCCTGGTCTGTTACTATTGCCCTCCTTATGTGCTATTTTCCTTCTGTGGGAAGAAGCATTATAGTATAAGTTTTAAATTTAAAATTAACAGATTTGCATCCCTCTCCCAACTTCACCATTTACTTAACAGCATGTTTTTGACAAATTACTGAACCTCTCTGTCCTAGTTTATTTTTCTGTAAATTGGGAGTAATGATAGAGTTGCTATGAGGAATAAATGAGATAAGATATGCAAAATATTCAATATGTGTTAGTTTTTCTTATAAGCAGAAGTGGTAGTCATAGTGGTGGTGGTGGTGGTAAGTAGTAGTAGTAGTAGTAGTAGTAGTAGTAGTAGTAGTAGTAGCAGTAGTAGTAGTATAGATATGTTGAAAGAAAGATACTATATGTAAATCCAGTTGACAATTTCCAGACCTCATCTTAATTGACCTTTCATAAAATGTGACCAAGTTTCACAATTCAAACTCTTGCTATCTATGACCAGCACACATTTTTCATTTCCTTTTGCTTTTCTGGGTGTTTTTTTTTTCTTTTTTGCTATTCTCCTTTATGGGATCATGTTTCACCTCCTTATACTTAAATGTTAGCATTCCTTCAAGCTCTGTTCTAGGCCCACTAGGTACTCCACTCTCTTTCTAGGTAATCTCACCTGGGAATTTTATTTTTTTTAAAGATTTTATTTATTTATTTGACAGAGATCACAAGTAGGCAGAGAGGCAGGCAGAGAGAGAGGAAGGGAAGCAGGCTCCCTGCTAAGCAGAGAGCCTGATGTGGGGCTCGATCCCAGGAACCTGGGATCATGACCTGAGCTGAAGGCAGAGGCTTTAACCCACTGAGCCACCCAGGCGCCCCGGGAATTTTATTCTTAAAAAAATATTTTCAAATAAAGATTTCTAGGGCAGACTTCTCTGAGTTCAAGATCCTTATTTAGATGCTTATTACATATTTTCATTTTGATATCTCAGACACTTACTGTCTGAGATGGAACCAATCTTTCCATGAAAGATATCAATTTCTCCAAACATGACCACCATATATCTAACTACATAAGTCTGAAGCCTAAAGGTACTCTTGATCCATACTGCTTCCCTTATCTCCACATATTATCCATCACCATGTCCTGTCTGTACTACATCCAAAATAATTACAATATTCCCACCCTGTAGAATCTCCTACCATCTTGATTCAAGCTACCATCATTTCTGATTTACATGATTTCAGTAGCCTCCTACCTGGTCTTTGTTTATCCATACATACCCCTTTTTTGCAATCTAATCTCACATCCAATTTATTTCATTCCATTTTATAAAAACAAAACAAAACACAAGCTTTGCATTAACTTAAAATTCTCAGCATCATGTGGACCCTTCTTTCATCTTCAGATTCTTTTCTTTCCACTCTTCCCCTTATCTCTAGCTTTCTTAACTTCATTAAATGTTCCATGTTTTTTCCTGACTTCTGCACCTTTACAGATTATTTTTACTCTGCCTGGAATGTTTTATTCACTTTTGTTCTACCCGTGTTTACTTAACTACTCATCCTTTAGTTCTCGGTTTAATGTTTCTTTACACAGAAAGCCTTTTACCTCTCAGACTGGATTAGCTCCCTCTATTTTGCACATCATAAAACCTTAAATTTATTTTCAATATTATCTCCACAATAGAAATAAAATTTACTTTTTTATTTGAGTATAGTTGATATACAATATTATGTCAATTTCAGGTGTGCAACATGGTGATTTGACAACTCTGTGCTGTGCTCACCACAACTGTAACTACCATCTGTCACCATACAGTGCTATTATATTATCATTGACTATGTTCCCTATGTTGTGTCTTTTATTCCTGTAACTTATTCATTCCAAAATAATTTTACAAATTATTTATTTAATGATTCTAGAGCTTGAAGAGTAGTAGTTATAAAATTGTAGTTATCATCATCATTATTATATTCCATTGTAAGTAGTTTAGGTTCAGAGTCATAGGAAGTGAAGACTTGTTAGCTAATAACAGCTCTTGATTTTAGAGGAGAGGGGAAAATATCATGGTAAGGGGGCCTATAGGCATGTTGCAGCAAGGAACAACTTCTAATCACAGTCTTGTTTAGAACATGGAGATCATCACAAGTTTAAGTCTATGTCTATGGTTATATATTCGAGCATCTATGGTAAACTAGAAGGAGTCAGGTCCAACTTTGCCATTACCTTTGAAGAGAAAATGTGTTTCGTGCTCTGCAAAGCCTTACAGAGTGATGGTTAAAAAGAGCAGTGATCAAAATAATTGCACCAGTCCTTTGAGTGCCTGTATGTAAATATGAGCTTCTATGCACTACAAGAAGATTTATTTTCAAACTTTGCTTTGACTTTGATTAAACATCCTTAAAGGCCAGTCATATGAAATGAATCTGATGATTTTACTGTCATCTACTGTAAACCCAGAGTGTGTATCTCCTCTTTGTCGACTTGTTGCAAGCCCTACAAAATTGTCATGGGACTGTACAGCCAATCCTGATCAGACAAGCCTTGCTCATCTCCATGGTAGTGTAGAAAAACTTTCCAGCTGTGAACAAGGAAGTGGCTCAGTCAGTTAAGCATCTGACTATTGATTTCAGGTCATGATCTCAGGGTCCTAGAATTGAGCCCCATATTGGGTTCCACACTTAGCAGGGAGTCTGCTTGAGGATTCTTTTCCTCTAGTCCTCCGTCTACTCTTTCTCAAATAAATAAATAAATTTTAAAAATAAAATGAAAATTTTACTGAGATAATTGCACATCTATGTGCAGCTGTGAGAAATAAGACACAGAGATCCCTGTACCTGTTGCTCAGTTTCCCCAAGTAGTAACATTTTGCAAAACCAATCTGCCTTTGGGGGTTGGTTTTTATTTGCTCAGCATAACTCTCTTGAACATTCATCCAAGTTGTGTGTATCACAACACACCTAAACAAGGTTTAGTCCTTTCTACTGTGGAGTATTAGTCCATGGTATGGTTGTACCAGTTTGTTTAGCCAGTCATCTGTTGAAGGAATTCTGGAATGATTCCAGTTTTTGTCTGTTACAAATAAAGTTGCTATGTGGAAAGTATTTTTGTGTGAACATGTTTTTATTTCTTTGGCAAAATGCCTAAGAATACAATTGCTGGGTTGTATTGTACTACATATTTAGGGTTTTTAAAATTAATTAATTAATTAGCTAATTAATTTTAGAGAGAGAACGTGCATGAGAGAGAGCAAGTATGTTGGGGGGGGTGTTTAGGGAGAGGCAGAGGGAGAAGGAGAGGATCCCAAGCTGACTCCCCACTGAGACCAAAGCTCAACATAGGGCTCAATCCCAGGACCCTGAGATCATGACCTGAGCCAAAGTCAAGAGTTCATTGCCCAACCAGCTGAGCCACCCAGGTGCCCTTGCATATTTAGTTTTAAAAGAAATGGCCAAAAAGCTTTTTAGATTGAATGTACCATTTTGTATTCCCATAAGCAACATATAAATGCTCCATATTTCCCCACATCCTTGCTAGCATTTGGTGTTCTCACTATTTTTTTCAAACCGCTCTGATTAAGTGTGCAGTCATATCTCATTGTTATTTTATATTGTAATTCCCTGACAGCTAATGATGTTGGACATCTTTTCATATGCTTATTTGACATCTGTATGTCCTCTTTGGTAATATGTCTGTTCATATATTTTTCACATTTTCTAATATTTTTGTTGAATTTTGAGAGTTTTTTATGTATATCATACTTTGACTATTGAATACTCTGTTAAATATGTAGTTGGCAATTATTTTTTCCCAATTTATACTTAGGATTTTAATCCTCTTCAAATGAGCTTTTAGAACAAACTTTGATTTTTTTTAAATGTCAATGAAGTAAAATTTGTTGGTTTTTCCTTTTATGTATTTTGCTTTTGAGGTCAAGCTTATGAACTTTTGCTATACCCTAAATCCCAAAGATTTTCTCCTATGCCACTTTTTCTTAAAAGTGTCATAGTTTTACATTTCACATTTAACTTATTGTGAGTTAAATGTGTGACACATAGGTCAAATTTTGGGGGTCAATGTATATCTAATAGCTCTAGCACCATTTGTTGAAAAGACTATCCTTTCTCACTTGAATTACTTTTGCAATTTTGTCCAAAATTAGTTGGGCATAATTTTGTGAGTCTACTTTTAGGTTCTCTGTTATATTCCATTGATATATATGTCTATCCCTCTGCCAATTCCATGCTGTTTTGACTGCTATAGCTACACAATAAGGTTTAGTATATGGTGAATTGATTCTTCCCAGTTTATTCTCCTTTATCAAGATTGTTTTAGCTATTGGAGGGCCTGTATCTTTCTGCATAAATTTTAGAATAAGCTTGTGCATATATGTCTATCAAGAAACTTTCTTTGATAGGAATTACATTAGCCTATAAATAAGTTTGGGGAAGCTCTAACTATGTTGTCTTCCAATCCATAAACATATCCCATGTTGATTTATTCAGAATTTCTTCTATTTATTTCATTAACATTTGTGATTTTCAGCATCTAGATATTGTGCATGTTTTGTTAAGTATCATTATAAGTGATATTGTGTTTTTATTTCAGTTTCCATACATTCATTGTTAGTGTGTAGAAATATGATTGATTTTTAGGCTTTGATCTTATCTTAAAACTCTGCTGAACTCCTGTTTACCTCTAGGAATTTCTTTTGTAGATTACTTGGCAGTTTCTATGTTAATAATCCTGTCATCTTCAAATAGAGATTATTTCATTTCTTCTTTTCTAGTTTCTTTGTCTTTATTTTTTGCATATTTTTTGTAGCTAGAACTTTCGTATTATATTGAGTAAAACTGGTGAGATCTGGCATCTTTTCTTTGTTCCTAATTTTTAGGGAAAAGTATCCGGTGCCTTACCATTAAGTAGTATATTACTGCAAGTTTTTTGTAGGTATTCTTTATCAAGTTGGGGTAATTTCTTTGTATTCTTAACTTGATAAAAGTCATTATTATGAATGTGTTCGAATTTTTAAAATTTTTTTCTGTATCAATTGATATGATGTTATGATTCTTCTCTTTCTTATTGGTGTAGTAGATTATATTAACTTCTCAAAAGATTTATTTATTTGAAAGAGACAGTACAGAAGTGGGAGGAAGGGCAGAGGGAGAGTAAAAGAATCTCAAGCAGACTCCCCACAGAGTGTGGAGCCCAATGTGGGGCTCCATCTGATGACCCTGAGACCATGGCCTGAGCCTAAATCAAGAGCTGGCTGCTTAACTGACTGAGCTTCGTACACACCCCCATGTTAATTAATTTTCAAATGTTGAACCAGACTTATAAGCCTGGAATAAATCCATTTGGTCATAATCATGTTGTATAATTATTCTTATACATTGCTAGATTTTATATGCAATATTTTGTTGAGGGTTTTTTAATCTAAGTTCATGAGGTATATTAGTATGTTGTATTTGTTTGTTTATGTATTTATTTATTTATTGCTATCTTTAGCTAGCTTTTATATCAGGGTAATACTGGTTTCATCAAGTGAGTTGGGAAGAAAGTACTTTTTAAATGGGAAATGTCATAATCGGGTCTTTGAAATAGCAGTTCTGAAAACAGGGTGGCAGATACACAAAAATGGAGAGATGTTATGGAATTTAACTGGAATCTATTAGGTAAAATAAGAGATGATAGCTTTATAAAAATGCAGTGCACATAGAAATTAGGAAGAGAAATCTAGGAAATCTGAGACATATAACTTTGGAACATGTTTATTTAAAGAGAGGATGCAGAAAAGTAGAATCAATGAAGAACACTTGGTGTTAATTTTGTATTGTTATGTGATAGTATTACCACAAACTTAGGGCTTAAAAAGCACACATTTATTGTCTGTTTCTGTGGGTAAGAAATCTGGGCACAGCTAGCTGGGTTCTCTGCTTTAGAATTTCACAAGGCTGACATCAAGGTGTCGGCTGGGACCGTGGTCTTATCTGAGGCTCAAGTAGGGAAGGATCTATCTCCAAGCTCATGTGGTTGTTGGTGCAATTTAATATCCTGTAAATTATTAGTAGACTAAAGGCCTCATTTTCTTGATGGCTGTTAGCTGGAAGTCACCCTCTGTTCCTTGACACCTGGTATTCCCAACTTGTATATCCACTTGCCCCATCAAAGCTAGCAAATGAGAGACTCTTTTAGACAAAAGGCAAATTCCTATGTAATGTAAACCCAGAAATGCACAATCATCACTTTTGATATAGTCAGAATCAATCACAAGTCCCACCCACACTCAGAAGTAGGAAACCACAAAAGGGCATGGCTACCAAAGGGTAGGTCAACTGGGGGTCTTCCTTGATTCTGTCTACCACAGTTGCAAAGAAAATCAAGAGGGTTTTATCTGGTAGACAGTGTTGGTTCCATGATTCAGACAGTGGGGTAGAACAATTAAATAGTGATAAACTATAAGAAGGTGCCTGGAAATGTCACAATAGCATGACCCCTTTGTATGCCACTGGGATATCAAACTCAACTAAGTATTTAGTGGGATGGCATGGTACATGGAAGATTACATGTATTAATGCTTAGGGCAGGGCTCTGACAATAGTAGGTTCTCAGTAAATATTTGACTGAGAAATGGATGAAAACAAATCATTGAATAAACAAGTGTCTGAAATTATAGAAACCTGGAATTCCGGCAAGAAGCAGAACAGCTGTTAATCAGTGAAAATATCTGAGAATCAAGTAGATGGCATATTGCATAATAGATAAAAATGTTATTCAAAACAAAGATTTTTTAATCTTCATAAGAAAACTATTCTTGCTTTTATTGTGTTATGTTATTCACCAAACAGTACATCATTTGTTTTTGATGTAGTGTTCCAAGATTCATTGTTTACACATAACACCCAATGGGGAAAAAAAAAGAAGAGTAAGAAAAAAAACCAAACCCTATTTTTTCTGACAGCCAAGTGATCAAAGAATAAAATCTACTAATGTAAAAGAATGTTAGCAAATACACATGCAATTGAAATACCTGAACATAAAAATTCCATATTCATGGGGTTGTTAATAATTTCTCATTAATTAGAGATAATTAATATCCTGCATGATTCTAAGGAATGAGATGAGCATTCCCTATTTCCAAATAGAAATTTCTTCTCAACTATAATCCAGTCTCTTCTAGAGTGCTAAGCTTTGATTGGTGTTGATCTGAAGGCCTTTGTTAAATTTTATGTAAATTTATTAGTACATTTAGATTTTCTGTCAATAACACTCAAAACCCTGACTTTGTAACTATCTCTTCAATTCTAGGAAGAAGTCAACGCTTAAGATCTCTGTGACTTCTTGCATATGTATATATATATATATATATATATATATGTATGTATGTATATATATGTGTGTGTGTCTGTGTGTGTGTATAAACATTGGTCACATTGAGTTGCTTCTTATTTCATCAAATCAACAAATAGTCAACAAATAATGAGAGTCTATCACGTGCAATGTATTGTAATAGCTTTCAGTAAATTTTCCTTCAATTTTATAATACTCTCCTCTGTTCTGAAGAGTGTTTAAGTCTGATTTGGGGAAATTTAGCAAGGCAAACAAGGCTTTATATAAAGCTTTGAGCTAAATTGCATGTATCTATGACACTGTTCTCCTGGTGTTGCTCAAAAAGGATTTATAATCTCTTTTAAAAAATTAGAGAAAATAAAGTTTACTACATGATAGATGCTATAAACCAGGTATCTGGAAATAACTCATATTGCTGCTATATATCTGTATAATGTATATAACCAAACAAGAACAATTACAGGTGAAAATAACCTAAATTTAAATGATAATATTTACAGTGGTAATATTTAGAGAATAATCCCTCCATTGACATTGTCAGTATATTTTTTATCTGCACATACGTACTGACACTTTCTATATGTTTATTTGGGTCAATGAGTTATAACAGAAGTGAATTTCAGATAATAAAATCATAAACATTTGGGCTTTGCAGCACATGGTCTGCTGAGTTTTGAATGTGAAATGGTTTACATTTCACTTCTAATCATTAAAGGAAGCAGGATATCATGAGGTAATTTATGATACTGTGCTGCTGAGAAGGAGATAGTTTCATTTACACTATTGTTTACAATCTCCTTTATATCCATATACTATTCCATGTCTAAGGGTAGGTGATATGAAAACCTTGAAATTGGAGTTTTCAGGACAGTGATTGGGATATGATAGATACTCAATATCTGATGAATGAATGAATAAATTGCAATGAGTAAAGTTTTACAATCAAATTTGAGAACCCACTTCAGGCAAATACTGAATTTTTATCAACATCATTTTAACATAATATTATTAGGCACAGATTTGTAAAATCTTTATACTGACAAAACTGTCAGCAAAACTGTCCCTTATACACAAACAGTTACAGAAAAGTCAGAGTGAAAAACAGACTGTTTACAATTCTAGTGCTAAGAGAGGTGAATGAGAATGCTATAATCTAGATGTACTTCAGACACCTATGACAGTACTGGGAGAGACGATGGCAGAGTAGAATAGATGCAATCCCTGCTCTTCCAAAGCTTACAGTCTGGCAGAGGACACATATAAAGCAATCTCAGTAGATAATAATTTCAAGAACTCACCCTGTCATGTATAATTTATATAGCCCTACTATATCAATACTGCCTTACCTTATTGTAGGCACTCAGTATATATTTGCTTAAGTAAATAAATAAGGAATACATGGGTGACTCAGTCAATTAAATGTCCAACTCTCAGTTTCTCAGGTCATGATCTTAGGGTCCTAGGATGGAGACCCATATCGGGCTCCACACTCAGTGGAGACTCTGCTTGAGATTCTCTCTCCCTCTGTCCCTCCCCCTGCTCTCTGTCTCTCAGATAAATACATAAATATTTTAAAATCAGATTTTTTTTTAATTTTTAATTTTTTATAAACATATAATGTATTTTTATCCCCAGGGGTACAGGTCTGTGAATCGCCAGGTTTACACACTTCACAGCACTCACCATAGCACATACCCTCCCCAATGTCCATAAGCCCCCTCCCCCTCTCCCAACCCCCCCTCCCCCCAGCAACCCTCATTTTGTTTTGTGAGATTAAGAGTCACTTATGGTTTGTCTCCCTCCCAATCCCATCTTGTTTCATTTATTCTTCTCCTATCCCCCAACCCTCCATGTTGCATCTCCACATCCTCATATCAGGGAGATCATATGATAGTTCTTTCTCCGATTGACTTATTTCAT
This sequence comes from Meles meles, assembly GCF_922984935.1. Lineage (NCBI taxonomy): Eukaryota > Metazoa > Chordata > Mammalia > Carnivora > Mustelidae > Meles > Meles meles. Next base: position 125,867,735 of record NC_060087.1, on the reverse strand, counting down.
TAAGCATGATACCCTCTAGTTCCATCCACGTCGTGGCAAATGGCAAGATTTCATTTCTTTTGATGGCTGCATAGTATTCCACTGTGTATATATACCACATCTTCTTTATCCATTCATCTTTGATGGACATCTGCACTCTTTCCATAGTTTGGCTATTGTAGACATTGCTGCTATAAACATTCGGGTGCATGTGCCCCTTTGGATCACTACATTTGTATCTTTAGGGTAAATACCCAGTAGTGCAATTGCTGGGTCATAGGGTAGCTCTATTTTCAACATTTTGAGGAACCTCCATGCTGTTTTCCAGAGTGGTTGCACCAGCTTGCATTCCCACCAACAGTGTAGGAGGGTTCCCCTTTCTCCACATCCTCGCCAGCATCTGTCATTTCCTGACTTGTTAATTTTAGCCATTCTGACTGGTGTGAACTCAACACCCAAAGAACAAACAATCCAATCAAGAAATGGGCAGAGGACATGAACAGACATTTCTGCAAAAAAAATCCGATATTTTTAAATCTTTTAAAATCAATCAATCAGAGAAGTTTGAGAGAAGTGGATGATCTTATGAAGGTCAGGGATAACAATGACAGGAATCCTAGATTTGAAAAATGATCAAATAACTTTGTGTTACACAACTGGAATGTCTGGAAAACAGAAAGGGGAAGTTTCAGGGGGAGGATCAAAATCAGCATATTGGGGTACCAGTGAAGTGAGGAGATAATTAGGAGGTTTGAATTGCAAAAGAGCGTACAGCTCCATATTTGGCTAGTGTATGATGTGGAAATAGTTTCCATACAGAGATCTACTAGGAATTCTCTGATTCTATTTACAGTCTCAGTCCTTCATGCTGAATTGGTGTCATATAATATATGTTATCAATTAATGTTTTAAATATAGCATTGTAATAAGAAGACTTTTCCTGTGTTTTTTACATAGTGCTAAAAGTTCAGGAAAATGGGTATGTGACTCCCTGATGCAAATTACCCAGGAAAATTCACAAATAAAATATAAGGGGAGCTACAACATATTCATACCCCTCTTGTGTATTCAATCTTAATCTATATAGTTTTGATATTTCTCACTTTAATAGTTATACCATTAAGCACATTTTAGAAAATATATAATATTATACAAATCAATGGGATTTTGACCAGACAAAGTTTTAAATCTTTTTTCTGCCACTTACCTGATATATGATGATGAATAATTTATGTAAGTTCCATGAACTTCATTTTCCTCAACTCCAGTGCCATCAATAAGAATACCTATAATAGGAGAGTATTTGATCTTTCATTCACTATGTCTTATCATGGATACTCAGGATATGCTCAGGCATTTTGCAATAGATGCTTGCATAAGCAGAGTCTGTAGTTGTGAGGGGAAAAGAATTATAAAGACTCTCAGGAGGACTTTATAACATAGACATTATTTTATTCTGACTGGAAATAGGCTACCAGAACCTTTGGGTTCTCTGTTCTCACATAATAAAAGGAACTAGTTCACTTACTTTAAATAACTTGGGCCTATGTATGTTGGTGCCATTCCATCAGACACCATCACCCATGCAACAGCTATGTCCTGTGCACCTTTTTAATTTTAAGTAGGCTCCATGCCCAGTGTGGACCCCAACACGGGGCCCCAAGTCATAAACTCACGACCCTGACATCAAGGCCTGAGTTGAGATCAAGAGTTGGACACTTAACTAACTGAGCCACCCAGGCAGTCCCTCTGCAAACTTTTTTAAGATTTTATTTATTTATATGACAGAAAGAGATTACAACTAGGCAGAGAGGCAGGCAGAGATAGAGGAGGAAGCAGGCTCCCTGTGGAGCAGAGAGCCCTATGTGGGGCTTGATCCCAGGACGGTGGGATCATGACCTGAGCCAAAGGCAGAGGCTTTAAACCACTGAGCCACCCAGGCGCCCCCTCTGCAACTTTTTTTTTCTTTTTTTTTTCCATTTTATTTATTTTTTCAGCGTAACAGTATTCATTCTTTTTGCACAACACCCAGTGCTCCATGCAAAATGTGCCCTCCCCATTACCCACCACCTGTTCCCCCAACCTCCCACCCTTGACCCTTCAAAACCCTCAGGTTGCCCCAACCTCCCACCCCTGACCCTTCAAAACCCTCAGGTTGTTTTTCAGAGTCCATAGTCTCTTATGGTTCGCCTCCCCTCTGCAACTTTTTAAGGAGCACATTGAAATGGAGGAAAAGCTAACCACCATGTGAAAATCATTCTTTCTTAAGTCATATGTATATCTACAAAAAAGAAAATATACTTTCTGTAAACATGAAAATCATTTATGATTTTATAGACATGAACCAGGGGCTATCTTAAACTTTCTAAACATGTTGTGATAAATTATTTAAACAAGTTCACATGAGTTGCTTACTTCCCTGGTGTCAGCTCTGTGAAGGAAATGTTGGAACAATCTCATTAACTCAATACAGAATGGACTTCAGAATATTAAAATCACCTTATTCTAGCTAAAATCCCTCACAGTCTTAAATCACTATTTTGAATGTTGCAAATCAAATACTATAAAATAGCATGCTTATACACTCTGAGGCTGAAATGAAATTTTATATGAAAAAAATCACCTTTTTGCCAAAATACATAAGAAAACTCTTCTGCCAGGTTTTGATAATTCAAAATAATATATATTATATATACATATAGTATTATATATAATATATATACATACATTATTCCAATATATATTGAAATTTCATGTGTATATAAATGTACACAAGGAGAGAAAAATCCTAGATATTGTAACATGTGACCTTGAGACATAGCAGATGAACTACATCAATAGACTTTCAAGGTAGTATTAGTGGTAGGTTGTTGAGGCCTTATTTCTTGAATTAAAATGCCACTATAGGACTGGCAGTAGGATAGAGAAGGACTAGTGGTAATGTAAATAATGCCCCGATAGTCTCCTGGAGGATATCTGGTGAAGAATTTCCTCATCCTGCATTTCTTTTGACTCTGCATCTCTGATTTTCTTATTGTACATGTGTCTCTATAGTGACTATAATTTATTGAGCCTATACTACATATCAAACATTATAATAGACACTTTACATGTACTATAACATTGAATCCCATCACAGAAAAAGGAAAAATACCTCTCCTTTATTCTTGTTACTATAAAAATCCACTTTATTCCATCACATTTACCTTACTATTTTATTATTTTTATTTATGACTATTATCAATGTAATGTAAGTGTCCATAGTTTAAAAAACTGTCACTCCCCCCAAAAAAAACCTTCTGATGTGCTATATGTTAGCTAACAGAACATGATAAAAAGCTGTCATTCTTTCTTGAAAACTACTTTAGTTTTTTATTTTTGATCAGAGCTCTCTAGCTTTTTTTTAAAGATTTTATTTATTTATTTGACAGAGAGAGAGGTATCACAAGTAGGCAAGAGGCAGGCAGAGAGAGAGAGAGGAGGAAGCAGGCTCCCTGCGGAGCAGAGAGCCCGATGTGGGGCTCGATCCAGGACCCTCAGATCATCACCTGAGCCAAAGGCAGAGGCTTTAACCCATTGAGCCACCCAGGCGCCCCCTCTCTAGCTTTTTTGAAGTCTTCAACAGTGAAATGCAAAGAAAACTGTTATAAATTCACTTTATTAATGAATTTTTATTTACTGCTACTCTCTGGCAGGCATTGTGATAGTGGGCTCCACAAGTACGACAGTGTACTAAATCAAGTCCCTTCCCTCATGAGCTGTACATTGTACAGCTATTAAATATTTCAGTGGAAAGTAGCCCTTCCACTGAAATGTTAGTGGCAAAGAAATTGATGAAATTATGCAAACACATCTTGATTATTTTACAACATAACTATTTTGAGAAGTTCTGTTGTAACTTTGTTTTAATTACTTCTCTCATAGAATATTAATGTTTAATAGATTGAAGTTCTTTAATCAATTTAATCTAAAGGGTGAAACAATCATATAAATATGGCTCTATAATGATTTTTATAAGATTCCTTTCAAATTACAGAATATTAATTTTATATAAAAGTCATAAAAGCGGCATTTAAATTACCATTTTTCTTAAATGCATGAGTTCAAAATCAAGTAAACACTAGCCTAAGATTTACATCCCCCTATAGATATTAATAAATGCCAATAACTTTAGTTTAATTGAATCCTACTGAAAGAAGTTTATCACTTTTGACTAAAGGCTGGTATAAGGCTTACAAAGTAAACAGTGCATGCAAGGCAATGTTTCTGAGGTATAAAGTAAACAAAATAAGTTTAGATTTTTTTCCCAAATGTAAAAATAGAAAATTTGTGGGTTAATTTCATAGAAGAAGATATTATAAAACTATATCCTCATTTAGAATAGGGCATAGTGGCTAAAATATCCTAAATATTGCTCACTTTTGTATGTTATTTTAAGTGGCCATTTCCCCCATTTTCCAAATGTTCATTACTAGTACAGAGTAAAAGTGATTTTTCTTTACATCCTGTAAACTTGCTAAACTCAGTTGTTGGTTCTAGTAACCTTTTGCTAAATTCTTTGGAATTTTCTACATAGACTATCATGCCATCTGCAAATTAAGGCAGTTTTACTTCCTCCTTCATCATCAGTGTGCCTTTAATAATAAATTTGTATATTTTGCTTTATACTTTTGCCAGAGCCTCCAGTGTTCAGGGAGAGAACATTGATGTTTTTCTACCACAAAACATTCTGATATCTATGTTGCTATTTTTTATTGTTGTTGATTTTTTTTTTGTGGTTGCCCTTTGTCAGGATAAATTTCCCTGCTATTCATAGTTTTCTGAGGAATTTATCATGAGTAGGGGCTATTTTTTTCTGAACACTTTTCTGCCTTAATTGAAATGATTATCTGGTTTTCTCATTTATTTTTTTATGAAGTAAATTATATCCATACCTGAATGTTATACTAGCTGTGTATTACTGGAACAAACTTTATTGGGCTATAATGTATTATCCTTTTATGTATTACTGGGGTGATTTGCTTCAAAAATTGATTTTAAAGATATTTGTTTTGATGTTTAAGAGAAATATTAGTTCATCACTTACTTTTCTTCTGAGGCAAATGTTTGGTTTTAGAACCAGGATAATGGTGGCTTCAAAAATAAGTTGAAGATGCTATTTCCTCCTATATTCTCTAAGAGATTAGGTACAATTGGTATTCTCTTTCTTTAATGGTTGGTAGACTGTACCAATAGAGCCATATAGGCCCTGTATCATTGAGAGATATATATTAAAAGATTTGATGCAGGGAGTATTAATTGATATAAATATACATACAAAATCACAATATGTATATGTTGCTGTATAATAGGTAATGAATATATAAGTTTATTAATATAATTATATAATTTTATATAATATATAGCAAATATACAAATAATAGTTTTATTATGTGTAGCAAAAATGAAATCAAACAATGAATGAACTGAAAATGAAACTGAATACACAAACACACATGTGAAAGGAAGGAAGGGAAGGAGGAAGGAAGCTTTAGTAAGTTTAAAATAAATCTAGTGGCTTATTCTTGTTTACCTGAACAGTAAACTATCTCTGATGTCAGGCTGTTTCTTTTCTCAACTGGAGGGATTGCATCCATGTTCATTGTTTGCTGGAAAAGAGAAATTGTATCACCCCAAGGAGCTTGAGTTCTTCTGACTCTGGATCTCTGGAGTTCCTACCTAGCTCCTCTATAAAGCTGGCAATTAAAAACAGAGGGCCTTGTGCCTAGGAGTCTGGCAAAGTCACATTCTCACATGTGCCTATATGAAGGGGTAGCAATGGGAGTTCTCTCTATTTTAACTTAGTCCATTCTATGTGGCAAACAGATTGAAATGCTGACCCATCTTTCTGGGGGATAATGAAATAATAAAAACTTGTGCCTTCTCATTTCTTGTTGATTCAGTTCTGGCAATTTTTCCTTCTCCCCAATAAAATCTATTATTCCTTAACTCATGCTGTTTGGTATTGTAGAGTTTCTCCTGAGCTCTCTTAAATTATGGGTGGTAACTACAAATGAACCAAAGATGCTATTCTCTGTGTTCCCTTTCACCTACTACCAAATAACCTTTCCTTTTCCCTTCTGGGAAGCACTCATTGATCCTTTATCTTCCTTTCCTCTTTTTATTACACTGCAATAAACTTCTACTCTTTACCCTAGAACTGCTATCCTTAAGGTCACCAACAACCAAAAGATACTCTTATTCTTTTAATAATCAAATAACAGGTTTTAAGAGCCAGGAAATCCTGATGTCTTTTATAGATCTAAAAGTTTCTAGCCAATGTAGTGTGCATGGTTAGGAACAGCTTGCTATAAAGACTTGTATAGCTTATGAAATCAAATTTAGATGATGCTATGACAATTTTCAAATGAAATTACCCAAACCCTCTGTCTACATTATGTATTAGCTGTAGATAATATAACTGCATGCCAAATATGCTAGGCCATGTTTTGTCTTATTTCTCATTCTGAATGTGTCCGTACATTTCATCCTTACCAATTCCCAACATAATTTCTGGCTCATTATACAACAATTAAAAATCCAGCTTAATGATCCAAATTCAGTGAGTTCTGTAAAACCTCCTGACCTCCAACTGGCTATAGAAATACATAATCAGGGAAAGTGACATGTGAGTTAATGTAATAAAGTTCAGTATATTCATCTTCATTCCCAGTGGGTTATCAAATAACCCATTTCAATCCTCATGTTGGGTGGTTGTATATCAATACCATGATGTAAGAAGTTGCAACATCACAGCTGTTTCTTTCCACAGCTTATGTGAACCATATTTCATAGTATTTTCCTGTACACCTAAGTTTGTTCATATGATTTTCTATTCTCATGCTCATAATATAACATTTGTAGTCACTTGTTAACAATTGCATGGTGTAAACATAATGCCAATTACATTAAAAAAGATTACTTTTCTCATAATTCATTTACTATAACCTCAAGGGAAGAAACTTGATTTTGTGGCTAAATGCAAAAAATATATCAAAATATAAATACAAACTACTTATTTTTATGTTCCATTTATATTTTTTTGCAATGTGATTTAAATCATTGTATCCTAAACTTCAGGGCCTGTGTAACATATTCACAATTTTGCCCATGCATATTTTACCTCTACTATTATTTACTTCTTATATCCTTTATATTAAATTATTTTTTTGTATTTGGCCTCTGAGAAATAATATCCCTAAAACCAAATATTTTATTAGTTTGTTATAATATACATTCAGATAAAATAATTAGATTACAGTGTTTGTCGACATGCCAAATGAAATAATCTCACACACTCCCAATGATAAATTAAATATAAATTTGATAAAAACAAGTTATGAGACCATTGTCAAGTCTAACTATATCCCCTTCACACACACACAACTCATGTATTTGCAGCATACCTTCACTTCATAATTTTATTTTCATTTTTGAATTTCAGTTTGGCTTTTATGTAGGAATCCATAATTAAAGTAACCACTTTCTCTTTTTTTTTCCATTTTATTTATTTTTTTCAGCGTAACAGTATAAGTAACCACTTTCAATTTAAAATGGTGAAAATATGGTATTGATGTTAAAAGACTTGATCTATAAAAATATTTTTAACAGAATTAAGCAAATGAAAATTTGTACCACTGTTGCAATTGCAATCACTAATTTGCAATTTGCTAATGAATTAGTCCTTTTTGTTAGCAGGTGTTTATTTGTAACTAAAATGAAAATTCATGAGATCCTTAAGTTAGCTAGTGTCAGTATCTGTCATTTCTATCCCAGAAATCTTTTTATGGAATGACTTTTTATAAAAGGTTATTGACAGGTTTGGAGAGCAAATTCATCTTTCTGTAATATCTGAATTGAAGCTTGCAATACCATACTTTACTGTGAATTATTATTATATCTGCATGAGGAACATTAATTCAATCTTCAAGGACAAATCAAAGCTTGATTTCTAACAATGAATAGTTTCAATAGTTGTGTTGGTCTACTAATATACTTCTGCAATTACCACTGACATATCATAGACTTAAAAAAATAAATTCCTGTTTATCATCATATAATTCCTCACTAAATCAAAGTAGAGTGAATTGGAGGGTAAACAGAAAGAGGTTCAAAGTCATTTGAATCAGAATAAGAACCAGATATCTTATAGAGGCTAGGGAAAAATAATCTCATAAATCAGGTGGTGGTACGCTGCTCAGAGACTGTGAATTTCCCTTAGCTTTTTACAGTAGCCACAGCATTCTTTAGCCACTCAGTGGCCCACTAAATGGTTGTTGAATGGAAGAATTAGAGAAAGAATTATTTGGCCCATGATATAGTGGAATGTGCATAATAATTTGATATAATGGTTCTCCACAGTCATAATCACACAAAAAAGTAAAAAGTAAAATAAGATTCTCTTGGATTAAGCTTAAGCAATTGACACATCTTTTTAGAACATTAAAAATTAAAAAAAATAAAAATGCATGCAATGATTTGGCATTCTTATTTGAAATGTGGTTTCTAATCAAAGCACTCACGTTCATTTCTACTATCTTACCCTTTCTTTCCCTTTCTGTTATTTATGCCTTTCAAATCCTTTTCAAATAAAGTGGTTATAAGGAGAAGGGAGTTGAGAAAAATTGGAAGGGGAGATGAACCATGAGAGACTATGGACTCTGAAAAACAACCTGAGGGTTTTGAAGGGACGGGGAGTGGGAGATTGGGGAAGCAGGTGGTGGGTAATAGAGAGGGCACCTATTGCATGGAGCACTGGGTGTGGTGCAAAAACAATGAATACTGTTACGCTGAAAATAAACAACAACAAAAAAAATAAAGTGGTTATAGTGACTTCACCAATGATAAACTTTCACAGTAGATAAAAGAACCTGAGGGGTGTAACTTGATGGGTTAAGCCTGGCAACGTCTCAGAGACCTTAGCTGGGGACCTCTAAAAGATTTTGCTTATAAGAAAGTTCCATTTCGGGGCACATGGGTGGTTCAGTTGGTTAAGCAACTGCCTTCGGCTCAGGTCATGATCCCGGAGTCCCAGGATGGAGTCCCAGGATCAAGTCCGGCATTGGGCTCCCAGCTCCTCAGGGAGTCTGCTTCTCCCTCTGACCTTCTCCCCTCTCATGCTCTCTCTTACTTGCTCTCTCTCTCTCTCATATAAATAAATAAAGTCTTTTAAAAAAAGAAAGTTCCATTTCTAAACCTTGGGGAATATTATTATGCACTGCTCACCTTGTTCAAATATTTGTGACATGATTCTGCAATTAAATGACACTTTTTACCAAAAGCCAGACTGTGAGAACATACACATAAGGAGGCAAACTGGAAACTAAAGCTCGGGAAATGGAGGCAACTTTTCAGATAATCTTCACTGACATTCTCAGTGCCTTATCCTCTTTTCACCCTTGCAGAAAATGTCTTTTACATAATATGTGCAGATTGACTCTTTCCCTTGATCCCAGTTACTAAGTAATTGCATTATATTTCATTTTGCCTACCTTTGAATGAAAAGCCTTGCAAAATATTGTCAAATAAAGAAAAATATAAGCTGGAACTCTTTAAAGTGCTCCAAAATGTATTTATATATTGTGGATAACCACTACTTGAAATTGAATGGCATCTTCTATATTCAATTCTGATTTCTGCTCATTTCTCTTACATAAATAAATACTTAGGAATTGAATTGCTGGGTTATAGGGTAGGTGAATATTTAACACTAGAGGAAACTGCCAAATAATACTCTAATATCTTTGAACCACTTAAACTCCTACCAACAATCCACAAGAATTCCAGTTGTTTCACATTCTTGCTGCCACTTGCTCATTGCCACTCTGTTTAATAGTAGATATTCTAATGCATGTATGCTAAATATAGTAGCTAATATGAATTTTCATGAGGATTGACTGTTTTGAGCATCTTCTCTCATTATTGACAAATTTTTTATGTTTGTGAAGCAATAATGCAAATATATGGTTATTTTTCATTGATATATTTATCTTCCCCTTTTTTCGTCATAAGAATGCTGTATATATTCTTTTTGGCTTTTTAAGTTTTTATCTTAATTCCAGTTAGTTAATACACAGTGTTGTATTATTTCAGGTACACAATATAGTGATTCAACACTTCCATACATCACCCAGTCTCATCACAACGAGTTCCCTCCTTAATCCCCATCACCTATTTCATTTATCCCCCTCATCCACCTCCCCTCTCCTAACTGGGAGTGTGATCTCTATAGTTAAGAGTCTGTTTCTTGATCTCTCTCTCTCTTTCTCCTTTTCCCTCTGTTTGTTTTGTTTCTTAAATACCAGATATGAGTGAAATCATATGGTATTGGTCTTTCCCTGACTGACTTACTTTGCTTAGCATTATACTTTCTAACTCTTTCCGTGTGGTTGCAAGTGGCAAGATTTCATTCTTTTTATGGCTGAATAATATCCCATTATTTATCTATTAATTGTTCTATTGATCTGTCAATCTTTCAATCTATCACCTCCCCTTTTTCCATTCTTCAGTCAGTGAACACTTAGTCTGCCTCCATATCTTGGCAATTGTGAATAATTTTGCTATAAACATAGGGGTGCAAGTATCTCTTTGAATCAGTGTTTTTGTATGCTTTGGGTATAAATACTCAGTAGTGCAATTGCTGGAATGTATGGTAGCTCTATTTTTAACTTTTTGGGGAACTTCAATACTGTCTTCCACAGTGGTTCCACCAGTTTGCATTCCCTTAAACAGTGCATGAGTTTTCCTTTTTCTCCACGTTCTCAGCAATGCCTGTTGTTTCTTGTGTTAATTTTAGCCATTCTGACAGGTGTGAGGTGATATCTCATTATAGTTTTGATTTGCAGTTCCTGACTGTAAGTGATGATGAGCATCTTTTCATGTGTCTGTTACCCATCTGTATGTATTCTTTGGAGAAATGTCTATTCATGTCTTCTGCACAATTTTTAGGTGGATTATTTGAGGGTTTTTGTATTGAGTTGTTTAAGTTCTTTATATATTTTGGATACTACCCCTTTACTGGATATGTCATTTGCAGATATCTTCTCCCATTCTGTAGGTTGCCTTTTAATTTTGTTAGTTGTTTCCTATACTATGCAGAAGCTTTTTATTTTCATGTAGTCCTAATAGTTTATTTTTGCTTTTATTTCCCTTGCCTCAGAAGACTTATGTAGAAAAAAATTTGCTAAACCTAATATCAAAGGAGCTACTGCCTATGTTCTCTTCTAGGATTTTTACAGTTTCAGGTCTCAGATATTTAATCCATTTTTAATTTATTTTTTGTGTATGGCATAAGAAAGTGGTCCAGTTTCTTTCTTTTGCATGTTGCTGTCCAATTTTCCCAACACCATCTGTTGAAAAGACTGTCTGTTCCTCATTGCATATTCTTTCCTGCTTTGTCAAAGATTAAATAAGTTTCATATACTTGTGGTTTTGTTTGTGAGCTTTCTATTCTGCTTCATTGATCTATGTATCTATTTTTTGTGCCAGTACCATACTGTTTTGATTACTATAACCTTGTAATATGGCTTGAAGTCCAGAATTGTGATACCTCCACTTTGCTTTTCTTTTTCAAGGTGACTTTGGTTATTGAGGGTCTTTTGTGATTCTGTACAAATCTGAGGATTTTTTTCTAGTTCTATGAAGAATGCTGTTGGTATTTGCAACATTTGGTAGGAATTGCATTAAATATGTAGACTGCTTTAGGTAGTGTAGACGTTTTATGAATATTTGTTCTTCCTATCCACAATCATTGAATGTCTTTCCATTTCTTTACATCCTCTTCAATTTCTTTCATCAATGTTTTACATTTTTTAGGGTATAGGTCTTTCATCTCTTTGGTTAGGTTTATGCCTATGTATCTTATTATTTCTGGTGCAGCTATAAATGGGATTATACTGAATTCATGTATCATTTTTGGCTGTTTTCAAGTATTCTATTATAATAGTATCATGTCATCTGCAAATAGTGAAAATTTGACTTTTTCCTTGCTGATTTGAATGTCCTTTATTTCTGTTGTCTGACTGCTGTGGCTACAACTTCCAGTATTATGTTGAATAAAAGTGGTGAGAATGGACATCCTTGTCTTACTCCTGACCTTAGGGAAAAACCTCTCAGTTTTTCTCTGTTAAGGATGATGTTAGCTGTGGGTTTTTATATATGGCCTTTATTATGTTGAGGTATGTTCCCTTCAACCTGCTTTGTTGTAAGTTTTTATCATGAATGGATGTTGTATTTTGTTAAATGCTTTTTCTGCATCTTTTGAAATGATCATATGGTTCTTATCCTTTCTCTTATTCATGTGTTTTATCATGTTGATTGATTTGTGAATATTGAACCACCCTTACAATACAGGAATAAATCCCCCTTGGTCATGGTGAGTGACTCTTTATAATATGCTGTTGAATTTTGAGGACTTTTGTATTTTTGCAGGGATATTGGCCTATAGTTCCCTTTTTTTAAGTACTGTCTTTGTCTGGTTTTGTTGTCAGTGTAATCCTGACTTCATAGAATGAATTTGGAAGTTTTCCTTCCATTTCTGTTTTTTGAAATCATTTGAGAAGTACAAGTGTTCACTTTTCTTTAAATTTTTGGTAGAATTTGCCTGTTTAGATTTCATGTGGTCCTGAACTTTTGTTTATTGGGAGGTTTTTTTGTTTTGTTTTGTTTTTGTTGTTGTTGTTGTTTTATTGATTCAGTTTCTTTGCAGGTGATTGGTCTGTTCGAGTTTTCTCTTTCTTTCTGTTTCAGTTTTGGTAGTTTATGTTTCTAGGAATTAATCTATTTCTTCCAGATTGTCTAAATTGTTGCCATATAGTTTTTATAGTATTCTGTTGTAACTGTTTGTATTTATGTGCTGTTGTTTGTTATTTCTCCTCTCTCTTATTTGAGTCTTTTCTCTTTTTTCCTTGATAAGTCTGGCTAGGGGTTTATCAATTTTGTTGATTTTTTTTTTCAGAGAACCAGTTCCTGGATTCATTGATCTGTTCTATTATTTTTTAGTTTCTTTATCATTTATTTCTACTCTAATCTTTATTATTTTCATTCACCTTCTGGCATTAGACTTTGATTGTTGTTCTTTTCTAGCTCCTTTAGGTGTGGGGTTAGGTTTTTTGAGATTTTTCTTGCTTCTCTTAAGACTTATTTATTTATTTTAGAGGGAGAGAGAGAGAGAGAGAGAGAGCAAGCACAGGGGTTAGGCAAAGGGAGAGGGAGAGGAAGTCTTAAGCAGACTCCATGCTGAGCACAGAGCTAACTCAGGGCTCAATCTTGCAACCCTGAGATAACAACCTGAAACAAACCAAGAGATAACAACCTGCAACAAACCAAGAGTTGATACTTAACTGACTGAAACACCCTTGAGATTTTTCTTGCTTCTTGAGGTAGACTTTTATTGCTATAAACATCCCTCTTAGGACTGCTGTTGTTGCATCCTGAAGGTTTTGGACCATCATGTTCTTATTTTCATTTTGTCCATGTACTTTTTAATGTCTTCTTTTATTTCCTGGTGGACCCATTTATTGTTTAGTAAGGTTTTATTTAACCTCCATATATTTGTGGTCTTTCCAGGTTTTATCTTGTGGTTTACTTCTAGTTTCATAACGTTGTGGTCAGAAAAGATTCATTGTATGGCTTTGATCTTCTTGAATTAGTTGAGGCTTGTTTTGTGGGCTAATAAGTGATCTGTTCTAGAGAATGTTTCATGTGCACTTGAAAAAAATGTGTCCTCTGCTGTTTTAGGATGGAGTGTTCTGAATATATCTGTAAAACCCATCTGTTCTAGTGTGTCATTCAAAGTCATTTTTCCTTGTTGATTTTCTGTTTAGATGATCTGTCCGTTGATGTAAGTGGGGTGTAAAAGTCCCCTACTAATCCCCCTAATAATTGTATTATTATTGTTTAGTTCCTTTTTGTTATTAACTGTTTCATGTATTTGAATGTTATGTTGGGTGCATAAATATTTACAATTGGTCGGTGCCTGGGTGGCTGAGTTGGTTAAGCCTCTGCCTTCAGCTCAGATCATGATCTCAGGGTCCTGGGATGAAGCCCCGCATCTGGCTCTCTGCTCAGCAGGGAGCCTGCTTCCCCTTCTCTCTCTGCCTGCCTCTCTGCCTACTTGTGCTCTCTCTCTCTGTCAAATCAATCAGTCAATCAATAAATCTTTAAAAAAATATTTACAATTGTTATATCTTCTTGTTTGGTTATCCCCTTTATTATTATATAGCATCCTTTGTTTTTTATTATAGTTGTTATATTAAATTCTACTTTGTCTGATATAACTACTGTTACTCTGGCTTTCTTTTGACATCAATTTATTTGCTAAAAGTTTCTCTGTATCCTTGCTTTCAATCTGTAGGTGTGTTTAGGTCTGAAGTGAGTCTTTTGTAGGCAGCATATAGATGGGTGTTGTTGTTTTTTTTAAACATTTTTTTAAGATTTTATTTATTTATTTGACAGAGATCACAAGTAGGCAGAGAGGCAGACAGAGAGAGAGGGGGAAGCAAGCTCCCCGCTGAGCAGAGAGCCCAATGCAGGGCTCGATCCCAGGACCCTGAGATCATGACCTGAGCTGAAGGCAGAGGCTTAACCCACTGAGCCACCCAGGCACCCTGGGTGTTGTTTTTTAATCCATTCTGTCACTGTATATCTTTTGATTGGAGCATTTAGTCCATTTACACTCAAAGTAATTAATAGATATGCATTTATTGCCATTTTGTTATTGTTTTTGCCATTTTGTTTTGTGGTTGTTTCTGAAGATTTTCTCTGCCCTTTCTTGTCTTTCTCTTTTTCATGGTCTCCTGATTTTTTAGTGATATGCTTAGATTTCATTCGCTTTATTCTTTGCATATTTATTATTTTTTTGATATTTGGTTACCATTAGGTTCATATATCACCTCTTCTGCATATAACAGTCTATATTGGTGGTTATTTATGTTTGAACCCATTCTTTACTCCTCTCCCTTCCTACCTTTTAGATATATGTTCTTATATTCTATACCTTTTATTTTGTGTGTTTCTTCACTGAGTTTTTTTACAGAAATTTTCATTTCTATTACTTTTGTGTTTCCTGTCTTTATTCTGTGACTTTTGTTCTCTCCTTTCCATTCACTCCCTTTTCATACTTCCTGCAGGACTGATTTAGGGGTTATGAACTCCTTTATTTTTGTTAGTTTGGAAAAACTCTTTATCTGTACTTCTATTCTGGATGATAGCCTTGTGGGATAGAGTGTTCTTGGCTTCTAGGCACTTTGAATATATCATGACCCTCCCTTTTGGCTTTGAAAATTTCTGCTGAAAAATCCCCTGCTAGCTTTATGGGTTTTCCCTTGTAATTTACTGTTTTCTTTTGTCTTGTTCCTTTCAAATTTTTTTCTTTATCACTATATTTTGTAAATTTAATTATAATATGTCTTGGTGTGGCTCTGCTTTTGTTGATATTGATGGGAGTTCTGTGTGCTTCTGAATCTGGATATCTGTTTCTTTCCCCAGATAAGGTAAGGTTTAAGGTATTATTTCTTCAAATAATTGTTTTGCCCCTTTTTCTCTCTTCTTCTTCTGGGACTCCTATGATACAAATGTTATTATATTTGATGGAATCATGGAGTTCCCCAAGTCTATTCTTACTTTGCGTAATTCTTTTTTCTCTTTTTTGTTTATCTTGATTACTTTCCATTACTCTGGCTTCTCAGTCACTTCTTCCATCCTGCTATTAATTCCATCAAGCATGTTTCTCATTTTGTTTATTGTGCCCTTTATATGTTATGTTATTCCTCATATCTGTGTTAAGTGTCTCACTTATGTCTTCCAATCTTCTCAGGTCCAGTGAGTATCCTTATGATCATTACTTTAAATTCTCTATCAACCATGTTACTTACAAATGCAATGCTATATATATTCTTGATATGCTAAAAATGTTTTATCCCAATCTTTAGTCTGACCCTTTATCTCCTGATGATATGTTTTAATGAACACAGTATTCAAATTGATGAAAATTCTTAACATTTTTATTGATTTTTAATCAATATTTTATTTTAGGTTTAGTGTTTTTATGCATTAAGAAACATTTACCTACTGTAAAGTCACAGTGATGTTTGGCTAGATTTTTTAGAAGCTTTATTGCTTTACTTTAATGTTTAGGTGCATGACAATCCTTGCAAGCAGGAAAGGTTTATAGTATCCCTGAAGATGACCAGCTCTTACATCAAAATTTACTGAAAAGACCTTCTTTTAACCATTATGTTGCCTTCCCACTTTTGTCAAAATCAATTGGCCATATAACTGTGGGTTTGTTTCTAAACTCTCTGTGCTGTTCCATTGATGAGTCTCTCAGTATTCTTCTTGAATACTTTAGCTTTATTGTAAATCTTGAAATTGAATATTATGATACCTACAAGTGTGCTATAGTTTTATACGATAGCTCTGGCTAGATTTTTTTTTCATATGAATTAGATTGATTTCCATATAAACTTAAGAATCAACTGGTAAATTCCTACAAAAACTAGCTAACAAATTTGACTCAACATTTCTTTTAACCTATAAGCAACATTGGAAAAAAAATGTATCCAAACAATATTGAGTCTTATAATCTTACGTCAAAATATATCACTTAATTTTTAAATGAGTCTTATTTTGGAGTAATTTTAGATTTACAGAAAAGATAAAATGATATTAAAGAGTTCCCATATACTCCTCATTCAGTTTCAGTTTTCTTTCAATGTTACCAGCTTATATCACTGTGATACATTATTCAAAACTAAGAAGCCAATATTAGTATATTGCTATTAATTAAACTCCACACTATTCTGATTTTACTAGTTTTTGCCATTAAGATCCTTTTTCTGTCCCAGTATCCAATCCAGCATATCACATTGTAGTCTTTATAACCTGTCTCCTTCAATCTGTGACAATTTCTCAGTCTTTTCTTATTTTATGACCTTCATAGTATTGAGGAATATTATTAAGGTACTCTTTTGACTGCCCCCCCCCAATTAGAATTGGTCTGTTTGTTTTTTCTTCAAGATTAGACTCAGGATATTGAGTTTCAGAAAAAAATGCCACAAAGGTGAAATGCCTTTTCCATCACATCATATCTGGTTGTCTATGACATATACATATTATCACTGATGATATCAGCTTTGATCACTTGGTTATGTTAGTGTTTGTCAGATGTCTCCACTAAAAAGTTAATATGTTTTCCCTTTGCGTACTTTTTTATTGAAATGTGGTTCCTAAGTAAAACCCATACTCAGAAATTTCAAGGACAGAGGAAAAGGGGGATTAAGCGCCAACTCTTAGAGGGGTGCTATATATATACATGTATTATCTGGAATTACTCTATAAAGAAGATTTGTATCTTCTCCCTTAATTATTTATTTAATCATTTATTTATATTCATGTGGATTCATGTACTTGCTTTGTACTTTGAGTTATAATCAAATACTGCATCATTCTTTCTGCTGCTACTCTTATTCCAGATCGGACCATTGAGAGCTCTTTCAGGTTGGCTCCTGTGTCCCCTTGACATGTCCCCATTGTTTTTGTTTTATTCACACTTCATAACTCTGGAACTATAAGATGATCCAGACTTATCTTGTAATTTTCCTGCCACATTACTAGATCTAACCATTTATCCAAGGATCTCTGGTTCTCTTTTACTGGAGAATATCAAGAGCCCAATGGAGAGCTGAGTCTTTACCCTCTCCTAACGTCAAAGAGACAGAATGAGGTGGAGAGAGGTAGAGACAAAAGGTACTCTGCTTTTCCTCCTCTCTTTAAGGCAGTGGGGCCCAGTGAAGCTGAACTTCCTCCAATACAAAACAGCAACAAGGGGCGCCTGGGTGGCTCAGTGGGTTAAGCCACTGCCTTCGGCTCAGGTCATGATCTCGGGGTCCTGGGATCGAGTCCCGCATCGGGCTCTCTGCTCAGCAGGGAGCCTGCTTCCCTCTCTCTCTCTCTGCCTGCCTCTCTATCTACTTGTGATCTCTGTCAAATAAATAAATAAAATCTTTAAAAAAAAAAAACAGCAACAAAATGGGTGAGTTGGTTACCACTTCCTTTCTCTTTAGCAAAAGTGAGGCGTGATGGCAATCTAATTTTATATTCCCTCATGGAGGTAATTAGGCCGTGTGAGTTGGTGTCCTACTTTTTCTGGGATAATGTCAGTGGGGCTGAGATAAGGGAAGTTGTACTTCTACCTACCAAATGTCTACAAAGAAGCAGTGTGATTCACTGCCCCACTTTTGATAGTGTGTTGTCAGTAGGGCCCAGTGGGAAGCTGAGCATACATACTCACCCAGTCTTCAAAAGAAAACTGCTTTCCTAGCAACAAAAAAGTAAACATGATAAGATGTCTTATTATATAACTAATATTCCAAATGTTCATTTTTTATTTAATAGAAAATCCCTTGTCATATCAAGAACCAGGAAAATAACAGCACAAATGAGAAAAGATAACCAACAAACTGAACAGACACCTACAATGAGATGAATCAGATGTTGCCTAAGAGTTAGTGGCTACTACATATAATTTTATTTAATGCTGTATCTGGTATTACTATATTCTTTAAAATTCTCTTTACTTTGTTCTAGCCAATCCTCATTACTCTAATCTCCTGGCTTAGTTAATAACTCATTATATTGTTTACTTCTTATTAAAATTACTGTGTTGTTTCTCCCTTCTAATTGACCCTGAGTATTAATGATTAGAGAATGGTTTTGTGTTTGGGTCTTCTCTGAGCCCTTAGGTTCAGCTATCTCTGACAGGGATAGTTGTTGTAAGGTATTTGTTTCCAGTGTGGTGACTCAAATGCTAGTACAGGGAAAAAACTTTGGTGTGTAAGAGAAGTATATAGAAAGGGATGGTGGTATATGCAAAAGTTGTACTGGGATATAACTTTAGTCCCTTTCATTGATGTCAATAAATTCAAGAGAAAAAGTTGAGATATTTTGAGAAATTTTCTTGGATAGACAGTGTTTTCTGGCCCATGATCCAGTTCCAAAACTATGTACTGTGGTGAAAGGATCAAAGCAACCTGTAAACTGATCACAGCTGGGCATAGAAAACAGGAGGGAGAATCTGCCTTGTTCTCCTAAATGAAGTACATGGCTACATCTTCCGCTACTGTTCTCCCCTGTCCTTGACCTAATATGTTAATATTACTGCTGAGCATTGCTTTTGGATTTTGCTATGGAGCAAGATGCCTTAGAAATGGTCTCAGTTTGATTGAAACTAGGTCTTGAAGTAAGTAACCTGTTTCAAAGGACCCATTGAATAAAGGAACCTGTTTCAAATATTCAGATAATTATTTTAGAGACTTAGATCTATAAATAATAAACCCTGTGATTCAACATTTGAATAACAAATCACTTAACGGCAGCAGAGGGAACATTTGAAAGGAAGAGTTAGTGAGCACAGAGAGAAGGAATAGAGAATGGACTTCATGAGTGAGAGAAAAAATGTGGATGTATGTTCAGGAGAATTTTATGTCCTCATACATTGACCATATCATAAAGATATGAAATCACAAATGAGAGGTATAACAGACATAGTCTCATTCTTACAGACAACATTTCAGAAAGGTCAAAGATTAATGTTGATGTTGGGAGGTCAGAGTAAGTGCTATTCATTTCACAAAGAGAAGGGAACCAATCTACCCAGGGACTTGGCAACCTGGGAATATATTACTTTTGTCTTTCTTCCCACATTTCTAGCAGACCCAAAACACTCAAGTTTACTATGCAGTCAAGTTCAGTACAGAACTGCCCATTTCAAAGACCTCTCTGAATTCTTACTGTCCCTACTAAAGACAAGCACAAGACATGCAGCTGTCTTTATTTTGTTCTCTAGGTGGAAGCATTCTCTCTGCCCTATTCCACTTCCTTATAGTGTGATTATCAGCCACAGGGCATGACTGAGGTAGAAGTAAGTACCATTCAAAAGAGGAGAGGGAGTTGAGGGAAACTGGAAGGGGAGATGAACCATGAGAGACTATGGACTCTGAAAAACAACCAGAGGGTTTTGAAGGGGCGGGGGTGGGAGGTTGAGGAACCAGGTGGTGGGTAATAGGGAGGGCACGTACTGCATGGATCACTAGGTGTGGTGCAAAAACAATGAACACTGTTATGCTGTAAATAAACAAATAAAAAAATAAAATTAAAAAAAAAAAGACTGTCTGAGCTGAAAGAGGCCATGGGGACTTTGGCCATAAACAAACTTACCACAGACCAGATATATGGGTCACAGATAGTTCAGATATATTTATTGAAGATGTGAAAGTTCTAACAATTTTGTGAAACAGGAACTTGATTTACTTTTTAGTTTATTGAAAGAAAAAAAAACACATGGGAAAGTCCAGTTTAGATGTCTCTTCTTAGATGGCAAGTAAATTAGCCAGAGGTATGTTTCCAAATCCTCTTTCCTTTCTGCAGGATTTGCATAACATGGCCTCCTAACACCTTTACAAGCTGTCTTTCATTTTCTGTTAGGTTCAGTTGGTCATCAGAAAGTCAGAGTGCTGGGTGCACAGAATGGAAAAGTGGGAAAATATACAGTCAACAACCAGACTTCCACCCAAGAGCCAAACTAATCTAGAGCTGAGAGGAAGGGAAGAGGACATCTTTGGGATTAAATTTATCTCTCTCTTTGAACTGAACAATGAAAAGTTGAATTGTTAATTTCTCTCAAGAGATACAGGAAATGAACTTTCTGCCCTATCAATATTTGCACCTCTTGATGGATCTCTCCTTTCCGTCTTAAGAGTGTTCAAGTGTTTTTGCTAATATTATGTGGATTTGAAATGAAGAAATTTGGGGATACCAAAAACTGGGGGGGTAGTTTGTAAGTATTTTGTTTGGGTCTGGTTTGGTTTACTTTGAGGTAAAGCAGATCTTTTCAATACTTAGTTCCTAACAACTTGAAAACCAACAAGTTAGAGAGAATTAATATATTGCCTAAATGAGAAAGTAAAACCAGGAAGAAGCTTATTCTTCTTTGGGAATGAAACCATTCAAAAATACATAGAGCAGGTAAGAGGAAGCTTACTCAGGGAGAAATGGAAGGTGAAAGGCAGTTGGATGGGTATGCAAAGTTCTTATGGAAAGAAGATGAATGTCATGCTGTGGTAGTGGGGATTGGGCAGAGATGAAAAGAGCTACATTTGTATAGGACTAATTGGGCAGAGAAGACACCTTCAGCCATGTTGTGTACAGTGCCCTATTTAGGAAGACGCTATTCACATATATTGTATTATGAAGTGCCCCTTTCTGAGTAATGTGTAATAGATACAACTTTTGTGGTGGCTAAAGTCCCGGAGGAAAATTTGTCCCAAATAACACATTCAGTGGTATTTTACCCTTTAGTACAAAGAGATATGGCCAATGAGATGGAGAATTATACTGGAGATATAGCCCTTCCTAAATCCTTCTAGGTAAAAAAACTCCCTGATTAGACAATACCAAGACTTGGTCAACATAGTGCTCTCTATACTCAGCAAAATAATTCCACTCATCTTCATAGATGCAACAGAGTTCCTGTGTGGGCTCTTTGTTGGAATTTCAACATAGTTCTAGACAGTCCCATATATACACAGGTTATCTGAAAACACCAGAATGAATGCAGACCTGGAAAATGAGACTAGATGGAATATCCAGTGATTTATTCAACTGGAAAATCACGAAGCACATACAGTATGCCAGTCCATCTGTGAAGTGCTGTAAATATAGAAGGAGAGCAGGGAAAGCAGAACTTAGTATCTTCAAGTTGGCATGCTATTAGTACAAATATATAATAGTTAATAAATTAGTAGAATGTGAGTTCTGCACAACAACCCAGAGTACCCTGGGAAAAGCAGTAAATAGTATTAAGGGTCCAGAAAGGATGAGATGAGACAATTTCAGATAGAGTGATCGGAGAAGGCTTTCTGAGAAGGCACTATTTGAACAAAGTTCTGTATTAGGTAAGGGATAGAATCAGTCTCTAGTCTCCCAATGCTCCAAGACTTCCCCTCTGCCTTGGCAAAGAAAAGGAATCTCCGTTTTTCTTGTTGATCTTTTCTTGCTGTCCATACCCACCTCTAGCCCACATAATTCCATTCTGTCCGAAGGGATTTTGTGATGCAAATTCATGGGAATATTGAGTCACTCTGCTTTGAGAAGTGGAAAGGAAAAGGGAGCACACAAAGATGCTGTCAAGCTGTATAATATATCCCCAAGATGGGAGAATAGGAGTTGAAGGAAATTTTTTTAAAAAGTAGCTGTTGCCATGATACTTTATGTAGAGGGGCTTTCTCTTCCCTGGGAGGTTTCCAAAAATCACCAGTTAAGAAATTGAATGTTTTTTTCTAAAAAAAAAAGAAAAAAAGAAAAGAAATTAAAGACATTTAAAATTATGCTTTTGCTGGTACTTATTATCCTTGACCATGAAGAATTCAGATCAGAGACTGAGACATCATTTTCTTGTCTTGAAGGAGCTGCCTGTTAAACTGATAGTAGATGTGCACAGGTTTGTCTAGGAATTAATCAAACTTGCTATCCTCTGCTAATATAAAACCAGTATATGGCTATGATGGTTGATGCTTGTGCTTCTGCATTGCCACTAGACTGAATATAGAATGACCTAGCACAAGACAACATGGTGATAAGAGGGAAGGTTCAATTGGAAAGACAGATTGCAGTCAAACTCTCTAATAGAGAGCTCATCACATCTGCGGGGTGAACTGGGTATTTACTCTTTCTGCTATGAGAAGAGAGACATAAAGTGTCCAGTAGGCCTTAAGACATTCAGTTGGGAAGAGGAATATGGGGCTAATTATATTGAGAAAAGTCTTCTTGAAAATAATGGCACTTTTTTGTAAAATGAGGGGCTTCCTGCAGCTTTGAATATAGGTCACAGATTTTTACCATTAAAGAAGGAAGACTTCAAGAGGCACCTGGGTGGCTCAGTTGGTTGGGCCACTGCCTTTGGCTCAGGTCATGATCCTGGAGTCCCAGGATCGAGTCCCATGTTGGGCTCCCAGCTCCACGGGGAGTCTGCTTCTCCCTCTGACCTTCTCAACTCTTATGCTCTCTCTCTGTCTCTCTCTCAAATAAATAAATAAAATCTTAAAAAAAAAGACTTATAAAGGGGTGGGGGGGTAGAAGGTTGAGGAACCAGGTGGTGGGTAATAGGGAGGGCACGTACTGCATGGAGCACTGGGTGTGGTTCAAAAACAATGAACACTGTTACACTGAAAATAAACAAATAAAAAATAATAATAAAAAAAAGCAAAAAAAAAAAGACTTCTGGACATCAAGATGATTTCCTTTATCTCAGTCTTCATTATTATTATTATTTTTTTATATTTATTTTTGTTTATTTACAGCATAACAGTGTTTATTGTTTTGGCATCACACCCAGTGCTCCATGCAGTACGTGTCCTCCCTATTACCCACCACCTGGTTCCTCAACCTCCCACCCCCCACCCCCCTGCCGCCCCTTCATAACCCTCGGGTTGTTTTTCAGAGTCCATAGTCTCTCATGGTTCATCTCCCCTTCCAGTTTCCCTCAACTCCCTCTCCTCTCCATCCCCCCATGTCCTCCATGTTATTTGTTATGCTCCACAAATAAGTGAGACCATATGATACTTGACTCTCTCTGCTTGACTTATTTCGCTCAGCATAATTTCTTCCAGTCCCGTCCATGTTGCTACAAAAGTTGGGTATTCGTCCTTTCTGATGGAGGCATAATACTCCATTGTGTATATGGACCACATCTTCCTTATCCATTCGTCCATTGAAGGGCATCTTGGTTCTTTCCACAGTTTGGCGACCGTAGCCATTGCTGCAATAAACATTGGGGTACAAATGGCCCTTCTTTTCACTACATCTGTATCTTTGGGGTAAATACCCAGCAGTGCAATTGCAGGGTCATAGGGAAGCTCTATTTTTAATTTCTTAAGGAATCTCCACACTGTTCTCCAAAGTGGCTGCACTAACTTGCATTCCCACCAACAGTGTAAGAGGGTTCCCCTTTCTCCACATCCTCTCCAACACATGTTGTTTCCTGTCTTGCTAATTTTGGCCATTCTAACTGGTGTTAGGTGGTATCTCAATGTTGTTTTAATTTGAATCTCCCTGATGGCTAGTGATAATGAACATTTTTTCATGTGTCTGATAGCCATTTGTATGTCTTCATTGGAGAAGTGTCTGTTCATATCTTCTGCCCATTTTTTGATATGATTATCTGTTTTGTGTGTGTTGAGTTTGAGAAGTTCTTTATAGATCCTGGATATCAACCTTTTGTCTGTACTGTCATTTGCAAATATCTTCTCCTATTCCGTGGGTTGCCTCTTTGTTTTGTTGACTGTTTCTTTTGCTGTGCAGAAGCTTTTGATCTTGATGAAGTCCCAAAAGTTCATTTTTGCTTTTGTTTCCTTGGCCTTTGGAGACATATCTTGAAAGAAGTTGCTGTGGCTGATATCGAAGAGGTTACTGCCTATGTTCTCCTCTAGGATTCTGATAGCTTCCTGTCTCACGTTGAGGTCTTTTATCCATTTCGAGTTTATCTTTGTGTACAGTGTAAGAGAATGGTCGAGTTTCATTCTTCTACATATCGCTGTCCAGTTGTCCCAGCACCATTTATTGAAGAGACTGTCTTTTTTCCATTGGATATTTTTTCCTGTTTTGTCGAAGATTATTTGACCATAGAGTTGAGGGTCCATATCTGGGCTCTCCACTCTGTTCCACTGGTCTATGTGTCTGTTTTTATGCCAGTACCACGCTGTCTTGGTGATCACAGCTTTGTAGTAAAGCTTGAAATCGGGTAACGTGATGCCGCCAGTTTTGTTTTTGTTTTTCAACATTTCCTTAGCAATTCGGGGTCTCTTCTGGCTCCATACAAATTTTAGGATTATTTGCTCCAGCTCTTTGAAAAATATCGGTGGAATTTTGATCGGAATGGCATTAAAAGTATAGATTGCTCTAGGCAGTATAGACATTTTAACAATGTTTATTCTTCCAATCCAAGAGCATGGAACAGTCTTCCATCTTTTTGTGTCTTCTTCAATTTCTTTCATGAGTGTTCTGTAGTTCCTCGAGTACAGGTCCTTTACTTCTTTGGTTAGGTTTATGCCCAGGTATCTTATGGTTCTTGGTGCTATAGTAAATGGAATCGATTCTCTAATTTCCCTTTCTGTATTTTCATTGTTGGTGTATAAGAAAGCCACTGATTTCTGTACATTGACTTTGTATCCTACCATGTTACTGAATTGCTGTATGAGTTCTAGTAGTTTGGGGGTGGAGTCTTTGGGGTTTTCCATATAAAGAATCATGTCATCTGCGAAGAGAGAGAGTTTGACTTCTTCCTTGCCAATGTGGATACCTTTTATTTCTCTTTGTTGTCTGATTGCCATTGCTAGAACTTCTAATACTATGTTGAACAAGAGTGGTGAGAGTGGGCATCCTTGTCGTGTTCCTGATCTCAACGGGAAGGCTGCAAGCTTTTTCCCATTGAAGATGATATTTGCTGTGGGTCTTTCATAGATAGATTTTATGAAGTTCAGGAATGTTCCCTCTATCCCTATACTTTGAAGCGTTTTCATCAGGAACGGATGCTGGATTTTGTCAAATGCTTTTTCTGCATCAGTTGAGAGTACCATGTGGTTCTTCTCTCTTCTCTTATTGATGTGTTCTATCACACTGATTGATTTGCGAATGTTGAACCAACCTTGCAACCCAGGGATGAATCCCACCTGGTCATGGTGGATAATCTTTTTAATGTGCTGCTGGATCCTGTTTGCTAGGATCTTGTTGAGAATCTGTGCATCCATATTCATCAGTGATATTGGTCTGAAATTCTCCTTTTTGGTAGGGTCTTTGCCTGGTTTGGGGATCAGGGTAATGCTGGCTTCATAAAAAGAGTCTGGAAGTTTTCCTTCTGCTTCAATTTTTTGGAACAGCTTCAGGAGAATTGGTGTTATTTCTTCTTTGAAAGTTTGGTAGAATTCCCCAGGGAATCCGTCAGGTCCTGGGCTCTTGTTTTTGGGGAGGTTTTTTTTTTTTTTTTTTTTTTTTTTTTTTTTTTTTTTTTTTTTTTTTTTTTCTCATTTTATTTATTTTTTCAGCGTAACAGTATTCATTCTTTTTGCGCAACACCCAGTGCTCCATGCAAAACGTGCCCTCCCCATTACCCACCACCTGTTCCCCCAACCTCCCACCCCTGACCCTTCAAAACCCTCAGGTTGCCCCAACCTCCCACCCCTGACCCTTCAAAACCCTCAGGTTGTTTTTCAGAGTCCATAGTCTCTTATGGTTCGCTTCCCCTCTTGGGGAGGTTTTTGATCACAGCTTCAATCTTGTTACTAGATATCAGTCTATTCAGGTTGTCAATTTCTTCCTGGTTCAATTTTGGGAGTTCATAATTTTCCAGGAATGCATCCATTTCATCTAGGTTGCTTAGCTTATTGGCATATAACTGTTGGTAATAATTTCTGATTATTGTTTCTATTTCCTTGGTGTTAGTTGTGATCTCTCCCTTTTCATTCATAATTTTATTAATTTGGGCTTTCTCTCTTTTCTTTTGGATTAGTGTGGCCAATGGTTTATCGATCTTATTGATTCTTTCAAAAAACCAGCTTCTAGTTTCATTGATACGTTCTACTGTATCTCTCGTTTCTACCTCATTGATCTCTGCTCTAATCTTGATTATTTCCCTTCTTGCATGTGGAGTTGGTTTGATTTGTTGTTGATTCTCCAGTTCTTTAAGGTGTAGAGACAGCTGGTGTATTCTGGATTTTTCAATGTTTTTGAGGGAGGCTTGGATGGCTATGTATTTCCCCCTTAGAACCGCCTTTGCTGTATCCCATAGGTTTTGGACCGAGGTGTCTTCATTCTCATTGGTTTCCATGAATTGTTTAAGTTCGTCTTTGATCTCCTGGTTGATCCAAGCATTCTTTTTTTTTTTTTTTATTTTTTTATTTTTTTTTTTTTTTGATCCAAGCATTCTTAAGCAAGGTGGTCTTTAGCTTCCAGGTGTTTGAGTTCCTTCTGAACTTTTCCTTGTGATTGAGCTCCAGTTTCAAAGCATTGTGATCGGAGAATATGCAGGGAATAATGTCAGTCTTTTGGTATCGGTTGAGTCCTGCTTTGTGACCCAGTATGTGGTCTATTCTGGAGAAGGTTCCATGTGCACTTGAGAAGAATGAGTATTCTGTTGTTTTAGGGTGGAATGTTCTGTATACGTCGATGAGGTCCATCTGGTCCAATGTTTCATTCAATGCTCTTATTTCTTTATTAATTTTCTGCTTCGATGATCTGTCTATTTCTGAAAGAGGCGTATTAAGATCTCCTACTATTATTGTATTCGTATCAATATGACTCTTTATCTTGATTAATAGTTTTCTTATGTAATTGGGTGCTCCCATATTGGGGGCATAGATATTCACAATTGTTAGATCGTCTTGGTGGATAGTCCCTTTAAGAATTATGTAGTGTCCTTCTGTATCTCTGACTACAGTCTTTAGTTTAAAATCTAATTTATCTGATATGAGAATCGCTACTCCGGCCTTCTTTTGAGGCCCATTGGCATGAAAGATGCTTCTCCATCCCTTCACTTTCAGTCTGGGTGTATCCTTAGGTTCAAAATGGGTCTCTTGTAGACAACATATGGATGGGTCCTGTCGTTTTATCCAATCTGCAACCCTGTGTCGTTTTATGGGCGCATTTAGGCCATTCACATTGAGAGTGATTATTGAGAGATAGGTTTTTATTGACATCGTGTTGCCTTTGAAGTCTTTCTGTCTATAGATTGTTTCTGTATTTCTGTTCAATGATATTCTTAGGATTTTTCCTCTCTTATAGGACCCCCCCTTAATATTTCCTGCAGTGTCGGCTGGGTGGTTGCATAGTCTTTTAAGCCTTGCCGGTCTTGGAAACTCTTTATCTCTCCATCCATTTTAAATGTCAGTCTTGCGGGATAGAGTATTCTTGGTTGCATGTTCTTCTCATTTAGTACTCTGAATATATTTTGCCAGCCCTTCCTGGCTTGCCAGGTCTCTGTGGAAAGGTCTGACGTTATTCTAATGGGCTTTCCTCTGTATGTAAGAAGCTTCTTTGTCCTAGCTGCTTTTAAGAGGGTCTCTCTTGAAACAAAATTCCCCATTCTAACGATAAGGTGCCGTGAGGACTTTCGAGAATCTAAAATCTTGGGAGGAAATCTCTCTGCCTCTAGTACATGAACGTTGTTTCCATTCGTGAGATTGGGAAAATTTTCATAGACAACTTCTTCCACTATATCTTCTAGACTTCTTTCTTTTTCCTCCCCTTCAGGGATTCCAATAATTCTGACGTTGGAACGTTTCATGGCATCGTTTATTTCCCTGATTCTGTTTTCGTGGCTTCTGAGCTGTTTGTTCCAGGCTTCCTCCTGATCCTTTCTCTCTATCTGTTTGTCCTCCAGATCACTAATTCTATCTTCTGTCTCAGTTACCCTAGCTTTTAGAGAATTTAGATTGGATTGGAACTCATTGAGAGCATTTTGAACATCATCCCTGGTGGCTTTCAGTTCTGCCCTAACATTGTGAACATCATCCCTGGTGGCTTTCAGTTCTGCCCTAATCAATTCTGTTTGGTCATCCATGGCTTTCTCCAACCTAGCTATTGCCTGGATAATTGTTAGTCTGAATTCCTTTTCTGACATATTGTCTATGTCGATAGCCATTAGCTCAGTCTTCATTATTACTTCAATAAAAACTGATAAACTAAGGATGATCTTTCCCAAACTTGCTTGACAATTTAAAAGACCTTTCAGCCCTAATTGTCAAGTGGTAGAATAAGCTCCAATTTAAGACTGAGAATCTTCTCAGCTGAACTGTCTTCCAATATTCTTGGGCCCGTTTTTAATATAAATAATTTAATATTTCATTTTATATACAACAGTGCAGCTTATTAGTGAACACTGTGGTGAGTTTAGATAAATATGAAAAATTGTATAAAAGTGACAAAATCCAGGGCACCTGAGTGGCTCATTCAGTTAAGCATCTGCCTTCCACTCAGGTCATGATCCCAGAGTCCTGGGATGGAGCCCTGCACTGGGCCTTTTGCTAAGCGGGGAGACTGCTTCTCCTCTCCCTCTGCCTGCTGCTCTGCCTACTTGTGCTCTCTCTCTCAAATAAATAATTTTTTAATAAAAAATGACATGGCAGAATCTAAGATATAGAATAGTAACACCATATAAAAAAATCTTACCAGTTCAGATTGGTTCAGAATCAGAAATCCCCTCAGTTCCCAGACTCTGGAATATATTCACCATATTTTTTTTCTCATATTTTGGTGTCCCAGGCTCTGTAGCATGGGAGAAACAAAGGATCCCAGTAGCATGTTTCTTAGACATAAAAAAGAAAATAAAAAAAAAATGCTCAAAGTGATACTACTCTGGTTTAAGGCTCAGAAAAATCAGGTGCTGAGAGGAATATAAGGGCCTCCCTAGGCCCCAACATCCTATTTATCTTATAGATCACTCTTGATAAGTGAAAAAAAAATACTTTTACTCCTGAATCTGAGAAAGGAAAGAGAATTTTACTCTCTCCATCCTACCAATAAGTGATCATTGTCCCCACTTTGCTTTCAGGATCTTGTGTGTTTTCATTGCTTATTCTGTGCTTTTAGAGTTGAGATAGGTAACTCGGGTAGAGGGCCTCAGATCTTTGAATGACAAGGCTGGAGTTGGTGTGATGGAGGGCATTTTCTGCTTATCTGGATCTGAGGAATATAAATCACTTGTTGAATGCTTTATTATAAGAATGGGAAAAGGAGAGGGATAGGGTGGCTGGGTTATGGACACTGGAGAGGGTATGTGCTATGGTGAGTGCTGTGAAATGTGTAAGCCTGATGATTCACAGACCTGTACCCCTGGGGATAATAATACATTATATGTTAATAATAATAAAAAATTTAAAAAAAAAAGAATGAGAAAAGGAGCAAGATAAGACATGCAAGGACATATCTTCCATGAGTGAGAGAACCTGGGGAAACCAGGTTTCTGAGTTCTGAAAACTGCCATGGAACACCTACTGCAGGTGAGAGGATAGCACTTATGAGGGATAGATGAGAAAGAGGATGGGTACTGCACAGTTTCTTTGGACAAATGTCAGCAGCTACTCACAACCTGAAAGCATCACATGATTGTTTCATAAATTCATGAGGGGATATTTAGGCAGGACCATCAACCTGGAAATTCTTTGTGTAGTACCCTACTCCAGAGAGTGGCAATCATGTGTAATTAAATGTGATTGACATCTCTGTGAGTGGAGTAATACATGACATGTACAACATAAACGATGGTACTACGGGTGCATTGGTACTGTTTAGTTACATGCAGACGGATGCTTTCCTTAGAGTACAAGTCTGCCTCCAACCCCCACCATCCTACTACCCTCTAGTGCTGGCCTCCACCAAGGGAACTTTCTTAGATACCTTTTCAGAAGTAAGACCTAGGAAATGACGATCTCATGAACTCACCTCCCATCGTTTCTTCTGGGATTCATATCCCTTTTCCCAAAGTTGGTGTTCCTCACTGCCTGTGCAATATTTTTCATTTTTATAGAAACTTTTTCCTGCACCATCTCAAATCCTTTAACCTGTTCTTTCCTATCAGCTCCCCTCACTATTTTTAAGGCTTCTCCTTTAGGCCTCCTTAAATTCCCCACTTCCTTTCATTCTCTACCCTACTGAAGCTCAATTTGTTTTTTTTATTCTCAAGTATTGAAGCTCTTTCTTTCTTCATGGGTCCAGAAGACCTTCATTCTTTCAAAAATACCTATGAATCCACTGTAAATTATCTATTTTTTAGGGTTTTAAATTTTACTCATAGATGCAATTTCATTTTGTTACTTTTTAATTTTTTTAAGATTTTATTTATCTTTGATTTATTTATGTATTTGTTTATTTGAGAGAGAACACAAGAGTGGGGGTAGAGAGAGAAAGAGGGAGAAGCAGATGGTCTGCTGAGCAGGGACCCCAGTGTAAGACTCCATCCCAGGACCCTGGCATCATGACCTGAGCCAAAGTAGCAGCTTAACCAACTGAGCCACCTGGGCAACCCATTTCATTACTTTTCGAAAGTTAAGTATCCTTTTTAATTGTGCAGAGGAGATTGGATGCTATCATGTGCTTGGATGCTATCCTCTGTACTGGAGAGGTGTCTATAGATCGAGACAAGAATTTTACTTCCTTATATTACACAAAGTAAGATAAGTGCCTCCTGGTACCTCCCTCCTTTAATTCTGATCAGAGAGTTGAGGTAGAAATGGGCCTTTGTGGTATTTTTTCCATACAAACACACCATATAGAGTGCCATGCTTCAATTCTTTGTAAAAGTTTAGTTTCAGACATCTTATCTCCTACCATCATGGCCACTCTACAAATGCCTACTGATACTGATCATAGTACTTTGTGGTTTTCATTTTATTTTCTTTTGATTTAGTTCTTGTTATTTTTTATTGAAAATCAATTAGCTAGCATATAGTGTATTATTAGTTTCAGAGGTAGAGTTCAGGGATGCGTTAGCTGCATATAACACCCAATGCTCATTCCAACAAGTACCCTCCTTAATGCCCATCACCCAATTACCCCATTCCCCCACTCATCTCCCCTCCAGCAACCCTCAGTTATTTTACCTAGAGTTTGGCATCTCTTATGGTTTGTCTTCCTTTCTGATTTTGTCTTATTTTATTTTTCCTTCCCTTCCCCTATGTTCATCTGTTTTGTTTCTTAATTTCCAAAAATGAGTGAAATCATATGACATTTGTCTTTCTCTGACTGACTTATTTGCTTAGCATGATGTCCTCTAGTACCATCCATGTCACTGTAAATGGCAATATCTCTGTTTTTAGAGACAGGTTTATTTTTTTTTTGATGTTTCATATATGGGATTTGGATGTGAATTTTTCTATGTTTTCTTATTTAATTTTGGGTCATTTGTTATTTGATATTGTTCATTTGCCTGTAAATTACTGATATAGAAATAGTCCCATGCCCCAAGACCCTCCCTGAATTTTCAGAGTGCCCATTGTCCCCAAATTACCTCATGCTGCCACTTGTAGTAAAACCCCACCCCAACTTAACCCCTCGTAACCACTGCTCTGTTTTCCATCCTTAGCATTTGTCTTTTCCAAAATATCATGTAAGTACAGCTTTATAGTATTTTGCTTTTTGGTCTGATCCCTTTAACAAAGACATTGAGAATTCATCCATGTTTTTATGTGAATCAATGTTCTCTTTGTTTTTATTGCCAAGAAGTATTACAGTTAAATGTGAAGTAAATCTGTTATTTCCAGTTGCTGGTGATTATGAATAAAGCTACTGTAAACTTTCACATACAGATATATGTGTGAAGACAAGTTTCATTTCACTAAATAGTATAAATAGCTAGAGTGGGATTGCTATGTCTATGCAAAGTTTATGTTTAAACTGGTAAGAAACTGAAAAAAAAAACTGTTTATCATAAAGAATTTACCATTTTGTGATTCTATGAGAGATGCAGTTGCAAAATCATCACCAACACTTAGAAGCAACAATTTTTTTAATGTTCTAAAGTGTTTGTATCATATTTTGGTTTGAACTTTTATATCTTTATTGAGTGGCTATATTAAGCATCTTTTTATGTACTTATGCCATCCATAATCTTCTATAGTAAAGTATCTGTTGATTTATTTTCCCATTTTATTGGTTTTTTCTTTTTATTGTGGAATTTTGAGATTTTTTGTATATTCTGATTATGATTCTTTTGACAGAAATGTGATTTGCATATATTTTCTCTCAGTCTGTGGTTTATTGGTTTAATTCTCTTAACTTTAAGTTTTTATATTGTGATTTCAATGCAATATCTAAGCTCTTTTAGTCTTAGACATATATGAATCTTGGTGGACAGATTTTTGTTCCACATTTTGAATGTGATCCCCCTGTCTTCTGATCCCTATGGTTTCTGGCAAAAAGTCAGCTGTTAATCTTGAGGCTCCCTGGTATGCAATCAGTTGCTTTTCTATGGCACCTTTCAAAATTCCCTTTAAAAACTGCATCATTCTCAGGCACCTGGGTGGCTCAGTGGGTTAATGCCTCTACCTTCGGCTCAGGTCATGATCTCAGGGTCCTGGGATCGAGTCCCGCATCGGACTCTCTGCTCAGCCAGGAGCCTGCTTCCTCCTCTCTCTCTGCCTGCCTCTCTGCCTACTTGTGATTTCTGTCAAATAAATAAATAAAATCTTAAAAAATAAAAGAAAACCACTAAGGTTACAAAAAAAAAACCTGCATCATTCTCAAACTCTCGTCTCCCTTCATCCCTTTCATCTCCCTCCATCCCTCCATCTCTTTCTCTTTTACCCCAGCACCAAGATTGAATATAATGACTTCTATGACAGTTTTCTTTGTATCTATCTTACTTTGGATTTGTAACACATTTTTGTTATATAGAGATTCATGATTTTTTTTTTCTGATTCGTTTCCTTTCTCCTCATTCTGGTATTTCCATTATGTATATTTTATTGTGCCTTCTGATGTTTCACCTTTCTCTCAGACTCTACTCATTTTTCTGCATTCATTTTATTCTCCATAAGGTTTTATCATTATTAACCTATTTTCAAGTTACTGATTCATTTGCTAATGCAAATCTACTGTTAAGCCCCTCTATTGATTTTTTTTAAATTTCGGATATTGTGCTTTAAAACTCTGGAATATTCTTTCCTTAAAATTTTTCCACCTATTTTAGATATACATGTTTGATGAGTTGTACATCTTGATATATACATCATCATAACTTCCTTTATTTCTCAAATAAGGATTACTTTTTGAAAATATTATAATGTTTATTTTAAAGTCTTTATCTATTAAAATGATATTTGGAAACTCTACACAAGAAGTTTCTCTTGTGTGCTTTTCTCCAATGTATAAGATATGTTTTCCTTTCCCTTGCATGTCTCATCTCATAATTTCGTTTTTTTTTAAGATTTTATTCATTTATTTGACAGACAGAAATCACAAGTAGGCAGAGAGGCAGGCAGAGAGAGAGGTGGAGGCAGGCTTCCTGCCAAGCAGAGTTTGTAGAGTGGGTGATAAATGCTGGAGGATTGCAACTTCCATGAATACACTATAGCCCTTGATTGGGAGCTAGAGGGAGATACTAAGGCCTTTTGCAGGGCATTGCCCCCTTAAATACTCAAACCCCAGCATCTGGTGTCCACTCACCATATCTGTGTACCTACATTATGGTGTCTGGACTCCATTCTTCTGGGGAAATGCAGGCACCATATAACATGGAAATGCTATAGGAAATGAAATAACATGTTCTAAACAATCTTTTTCCAGAGAAGGATCCAGAAAACCCAAGGGCTGAAGGAAAATAAGGGCATTCAGGTCAGGAATATTTTACATCTTGTTTATCACTGCAAGTAAGAAATATGGGTTTTTGCATCCTGGGGTGTGAGGAGGAAAAAGCATTTCTATTGTTTCTACCTCAACACCTACTGTTTATTCTCTTATTATTTACATCTAGGATCCTGTGTGCTTTCTCTGATAATTCTGTTTCTCAGAAGTTGAGGTAGGTAACTCCAATAGAGGGACTTATATAGGTGAGTTAAGCATAGGTAGAAGACACAAAGTATACTTACTGCTTAATTAATGCATCTGGGGAATACAAACTGCTTATTTAAGCTTTATGTATAACAATAGGAAAAGGAACAGGATAAGGCATGCAAGAATATTTCTTCCATGAGAAACAGAACCTACCAGTAAAATTTAATATTAATCAGTTCTAAAAAACCACCATAAGAAAGCTCCAAAACATGAATGAATAGCACCGAGGTGGGAAGTATGAGGAAAGACAGTGGAGTGGGTGCTGTGGAGGTCCTTTGTATGAATTCCACTGATCACTCACATCTTGAAAACACTAGGGGGTTGTTTAAAAAGTGCATGAGTGGGTGTTTAGGCATGACCGCCATCCCTAAACACACTGTGTGGTACCCTACTGCAGAGAGTGGCTATCACACATAATTTAAAATGATTGACACCTCTAAGAATGAAGTAACACCTAACACATGCACCATATGCGATGGCACTGTGGGTGCCTTGAAAGTGTTTAGATACTTACAGAAGCATGTTTTCCTTAGAGTGCAAGTATGCCATTTTTACACACCCTTTATTCCTGTGCAAGACTCTTTTAGGTGCCTTTTCGGAGGTAATGCTCAAGAGCATAAGGTCCCAGAAAAATATACCTTTGAATTCTTCTGAGACTCATACCCATTTTTCTAAAGTTGCCTAATTGAAATAAGAACAAGTCTTTCTGTGCTATTATGTTGGGTTTTTTGCCTGAACAGTATTCTTTTTGTAGATCTTATTCTCTATCCCAATGAACATATCTGTTAAATTGTACTCATCTATTAGCTCTTCTTCATCAATTTATTAGGGTTTGTCCATCACACTGAGAAACTTGTGTTCTTTGACATACTTTTTCTTGCACTTTTTTTTTCCATTTTATTTATTTTTTCAGCGTAACAGTATTCATTGTTTTTGCACAACACCCAGTGCTCCATGCAAAATGTGCCCTCCCCATTACCCACCACCTGTTCCCCCAACCTCCCACCCCTGACCCTTCAAAACCCTCAGGTTGTTTTTCAGAGTCCATAGTCTCTTATGGTTCGCCTCCCCTTCCAAATTTTTTTTTAATAAACATATAATGTATTTTTATCCCCAGGGGTACAGGTCTGTGAATCGCCAGCTTTACACACTTCACAGCACTCACGGTAGCACTTACCCTCCCCAATGTCCATAGCCCCCTCCCCCTCTCCCAATCCCACCTCCCCCCAGCAACCCCCAGTTTGTTTTGTGAGATTAAGAGTCATTTATGGTTTGTCTCCCTCCCAATCCCATCTTGTTTCATTTATTCTTTCTTGCACTTTTAAAAAAAATTTTGTGTATCCTTAGCTTTTCTTTTACTTTCCTTTTGTTGTCCTTTCTTAATCTGGTAAGGAAAGAGAAGAGGGTAAAGGGAGATAGAATGAGACAGAGAATGAATAGACCAATAGTCTAGTTCTTTTTTATTACTGAGCAGGGTACCAGGTACAGGTGATAGAAATCTGAGTTTCTTCTAGTTGTTAGCAATTATGTATAAAGCTACTCTGTGTATTTGTACGCAGATGTGAATGTGAGCACAAGATTCATTTTTACTTATGTAAATATCTAGACGTGTCAACTGCAATTTCTGATTCTGCAAGTAAGGAGCTCAAAATTTGTCACTGCATTCCTACAACAAGTAAAAAGCTAAACAGACTGAAAAATAAACAATTCTTCTTGAATTTGAAAGAGAGGAGAGGACACAGAGAAAACAACTGCACCCAAGATTGGACAGACAAACAAGAAAATACAGGGGGTCTCAGATTACTGAACTGGAGACTCAGAAGTGGAAACCACTGTGGGAGCTAGCGCCAAGGTAGGAAAACCTGAACTTGATGAGTTTCTGCAGGCTTAGTGTAGACAACTCTGAGAATTAAAAACTTCAGGGGACCCAGTCATGGGAGGGCCCACAGTTTTGTAAGATTTACCTTCACAAAATTGACAAGGTTCCCACAGTAAGTATCAGAAAAATATCCCCCTTGGCCTTCTGGCAGGGGGTAGGAAAAGAAACTACTTCAAAATAAGTCAGAACACTCTACTCTTCTTTTTTTTTCCCCCATTTTATTTATTTTTTCAGCGTAACAGTATTCATTGTTTTTGCACAACACCCAGTGCTCCATGCAAAACGTGCCCTCCCCATTACCCACCACCTGTTCCCCCAACCTCCCACCCCTGACCCTTCAAAACCCTCAGGTTGTTTTCCAGAGTCCATAGTCTCTTATGGTTCACCTCCCCTTCCAAACTTTTTTTTTTAAATAAACATATAATGTATTTTTATCCCCAGGGGTACAGGTCTGTGAATCGCCAGGTTTACACACTTCACAGCACTCACCATAGCACATACCCTCCCCAATGTCCATAGCCCCCTCCCCCTCTCCCAATCCACCTCCCCCCAGCAACCCCCAGTTTGTTTTGTGAGATTAAGAGTCATTTATGGTTTGTCTCCCTCCCAATCCCATCTTGTTTCATTGATTCTTCTCCTATCCCCCTACCCCCCCATGTTGCTTCTCCATGTCCTCATATCAGGGAGAACATATGATAGTTGTCTTTCTCTGATTGACTTATTTCACTAAGCATGATACGCTCTAGTTCCATCCACGTCGTCGCAAATGGCAAGATTTCATTTCTTTTGATGGCTGCATAGTATTCCATTGTGTATATATACCACATCTACTCTTCTTAAAAAAGCCTGTCCTCAAAAGAAACTAGTTAACCAGAGCCTAATCTGCTAGGATATTATCACAGCATAACTGATCTGGGGAAGGGAAAAAACAACTCCAGGTAACTCTAGCCACCTTAACCTAAGAGAGAAGAAACCAAGGGAAAAACTTATGAAGCTCACAGTCCAGAGGCATATGCTTACTAAAGGCAAAAACCCATGATAGGACTATAGAACACTTCCTCTCCCCTCACAACCTCACCACTACATTACTGAACCCCATTTATAGCAATTCCTTTTACCCTGAACATCATGTTCAGTTATCTGTGTATAAACACAAGTTTCATGTTACTTGTACAAACAGATAGGAGTGGAATTTGTGTGACTTGTGGTAAGTAAAGATAAACAAGATGGGATTGGGAGGGAGACAAACCATAAATGACTCTTAATCTCACAAAACAAACTGGGGGTTGCTGGGGGGAGGTGGGATTGGGAGAGGGGGAGCGGGCTATGGACATTGGGGAGGGGAGGCGAACCATAAGAGACTATGTACTCTGAAAAACAACCTGAGGGTTTTGAAGGGTCAGGGGTGGGAGGTTGGGGGAACAGGTGGTAGGTAATGGGGAGGGCACATTTTGCATGGAGCACTGGGTGTTGTGAAAAAAGAATGAATACTGTTACACTGAAAAAATAAATAAAATGAAAAAAGAAAAAAATAATAAATTTTAAATTAATAAGAAAAAAACTCTCTTTTTAAAAAGATTTTATTTATTTATTTGACAGAGAGAGATCACAAGTAGGCAGAGAGGCAGGCAGAGAGAGAGAGGAAGAAGCAGGCTCCCCGCTGAGCAGAGAGCCCAATGCAGGGCTGGATCTCAGGACCCTGGGATCATGATCTGAGCCAAAGGCAGAGGCTTTAAACCACTGAGCCACCCAGGCACCCCAGAAAAAAAATCTCTTTTTGCCAGAACTCCTTTAACCTTTTGTGATGCCATAAAAATGTGTCAAATTTATAGTTACCCATATTCTCACCAGTACCTGGGGTACTGACAGTTTTGGTCTGGTGGTGTTTTTAGCCATTATAATATTTGTGTAGTTTTGTTTTTTTAATATTTGTGTAGATTTTTGTTGTGGTTTCAATTTGTCTCTTTATATTGAATACAAATGTTGACCGTCTCTTAATTTTCATATTTGCCATTTACATTCCAAGTTTTATTACATTGTTTAATTTATTTTTAATGTTTTATAGATTCTGAATGCAATACCTTAAATGGAAACATGACTTGCACATATATCTCAGTCTATGTTATTTTTTTTATTCTCTTAACAGTGTGTTGTTCAGAGCAAACAATTTCAGTTTTCATAAAGTTCATAAAGTTTTCATAAAGTTCAGTTTCATAAAGTACAATTTATCATTTTTTGTTTCATGTTTCCTTTTAATGCTGTATCTAAAGGCTTTAGTCTTAGAAATATGATTCTTGTTGGACTATCATTTTGTTTAAGCACTTTGCATATATCTTCCCACTGCTTTCTGGCCTCCATGGTTTCTGATGAATAGTTAGCTCTTAAATCTTATAAGGATCCCTTGTATGCAATGAATTGTTTTTCTTTTCCAGCTATCAAGATTCTCTCTTTTTCTTTGGCAGCAACAGGCTGAATATAATGCCTGTTGCTATGGACTTCTTTGTATTTATCCTATTTGGAGTTTGTTGCATTTATTGTATGTGTAAGTTTTTTCAACAAATTTAGGACATTTTAATTTTCAAAAACACTACATTTTTTCACCTTTTTTCTCTGTCCTTTCCTGTTAGTTATCCCATAGTGCATATTTTGTGCACTTACTTTCTGGTGTTCCACTTTTCTTAAGGCTCTGATCATTTTTATTCATCCATTTTACTTTCTTTTTCTTATATGCACTATCAATGTTCAAGTTCATGGACTCTTTTTCTTTCTTGTTACTTATAATCTACTGTTAAGAACCTGTTATTGTATATTTACTTTTTTTAAAGTAAGCTCTATACCCAACATGGGGCTTGAACTCATGACCCTGAGATCAAGAGTTGCATGCTCTACTACCTGTGCCAGCCAGGCATTCTTATTATACATTTAAAAACCAAATTTTTCTATTTTGAAAAAAATATTTTCTACCTCTTTTTTGCTATACTTTACCTTTTAAAATTTATTTTATTCAAATGTAATTAACATAGAGTATCATATTAGTTTCAGAAGTATAGTATAATGATTCAGCAATTCTCTACATTTCTCAGTGCTCATGAAGATAAGTGCACTCTTAATCCCCTTTATTGATTTCATCCCTCCCCAACCCACCTACCCTTTGGCAACCATCAGATTGTCCTATTTAAGAGTTTGATTTTTTTTGTTTGTCTGTCTTTTTTTGCTTTGTTCATTTGCTTTGTTTCTTTTTCTTTTTTTTAAGATTGTATTTATTTATTTGACAGAGATCACAAGTAGGCAGAGAGGCAGGCAGAGGGCAGGGGAAGAAGGCTCCCCACTGAGCAGAAAGCCTGACCCAGGGACCCAGGGC
Source organism: Meles meles (assembly GCF_922984935.1). Lineage (NCBI taxonomy): Eukaryota > Metazoa > Chordata > Mammalia > Carnivora > Mustelidae > Meles > Meles meles. Next base: position 125,827,884 of record NC_060087.1, on the reverse strand, counting down.
TCCAGGCTCCCAGGCTCAGGGCTCAATCCAGGGACCCTGAGATCATGACTTGAGCCGAAAGCAGAAGCTTAACCCACTAGGCCACCCAGACACCCCCATTTGCTTTGTTTCTTAAATTCCATATAGGGGTGCAACTGTATGGTATTTGTCTTTCACTAACAGACTTATTTCCCTTGGCTCTTGAATCCTGTAAGGATACCTTGTATGCAATGAGTTGTTTTTCTTTTCCAGCTACCAACAAAACAAAAAGGCAACTTACTGAATGGAAAAAGATATTTGCAAATGATATGTCCAATAAGGGATTAATAGCCAAAATATACAAAAAACATATGCCACTCAATACTGAAAAAAAAAAACCCAAATAATCCAATTACAAATGGGCAGAAGACCTAAACAGACATTTTTCCAAAGAAGATGTACAGACAGCGAAGAAACACATGAAAAGATGCTCAGCATCACTCATCACCAGAGAAATACAAATCAAATCACAATGAGATACCCCTCATACATTTTGGAATGGCTAAAATAAAAAACACGAGAAATTAGTGTTGACAAGGTTGTGGAGGAAAAGAAAATCTTACACACTGTTGGTGGGAATGTAAATTGGTACAGCTTCTAGAGAAACAGTATGTAGGTTCCTCAAAATTTAACAATAGAATTCATATGATCCAGTAATTCCACTGCTGGAGTCCTTTGTACAACTGCCAGTGGCCACTGACAGCCTGAAAACACTGAAGGGTTTTCCAAAGAGCATGAATGGGTGATTAGGGTGGACTGACATCATTAGGCATTCTTTGTGTGGTACTCTACTCCAGAGAGTGGCAATCATGTGTAATTAGATGTGATTGACACCTCTATGAGTGGAGTAACATATGACACATGCAACATGTGATGCCACAGTGAGTGCATTGAGGGTATTTAGTTCCTTATAGAATGATGCTTACCCTAGAGTATAGCATTTCCCCTAACACCCTCCCCTGTGTGAGACTAGCTCAGGAAATTCTCTAGATTAATTCCCAGAGGCAAGTCCTAGGAACTGAAGGCCCTAGAAAAAAGCTTCCCATTGAGTTTCCTATTTGATTCATATTCATTTTACCAAAGTTACTTGGTAACTGAGAATAAGACTTCCAATGCTTTCATGGTGTTCCACTCTATCTGTATTTTTCCTTTTTGTCAGAAAGTATATCTAATCCAAAACCCCAAATATGATAAAAATGTTCTCACCTATCAGCTTCCCTTCCCATTTTCAAGTCTTTTTTTTCCTGGTGTTAAAAATTCAGGCCACTGATTACACTTAAAAAAATTCAGTGTAATTAAGATACAGTGTTCTATTAATTTCAGGTATACAATATACTGATTGAACAGTTCCATATATTATTTGGTATTTATGAAAATAAGCATATTCTTATCCCCTTCAACTCTTTCAGCCATCCCCTGACCCACCTCCCCTGTGGTAATCATCTGTTTGTTGTTTATAGTTAAGATTCTGTTTCTTGGGTTATCTTTCTCTCTTTTCTTCGTTTGTTCATTTGTTTTGTTTCTTGAATTCCACATATGAGTGAAATCATATAGTATTTGTCTTTCTCTGACTGGCTTATTTTGCTTAACATTATACTCTCCAGATCCATTCATATGCTGTTACAAATGGCAAGATTTCTTTCTGTTTTATGGCTAAATATTATTCCATCACAATACATAAAGAAGATGTGAGGTATATATCTACATATAGATATCCATTCATGAATGGACATGTGGGCTGCTTCCATATCTCAGCAATTGTAAATAATACTACTATAAACATAGGGGTTTATATATCCCTTTGAATTAGAGTTTTTGTATGTTTGGGTAAATACCCAGTATTGCAATTCCTGGATCATAGTGTAGTTCTATTTTTAAATTTGAGGAATGTCCGTACTGTCTTCCATAGTGGCTATAGAGGTTTGCATTTTCAGCAACAATGAACAGAAGTTCCTTTTTCTCCACATCCTCACCAATACCTATTTTTCTTCAGTTTTTTATTTTAGCCATTTTGACAGGTGTTAGGTGATATCTCACTGTAGTTTTGAATTGCTATTTTCTGATGATGTGTGATGTTGAGCATCTTTTTATGTGTCTGTTGCCCATCTGTATGTCTTCTTTAGAGAAATGTCTGTTCATGTCTTCTGCCCATTTTTAATTGGATTGTGTGGGGTTTTTTGATGTTCAGTTTTATGAGTTCTTTATATTTTTTGGATACTAATCCTTTATCTGATATGCCATTTGCAAATATCTTCTCCCATTCTGTAGATTGCCTTTTAATTTTGTTGATTGTTTTCTTTGCTGTGCAGAAGCTTTTTATTTTTATGTAGCTCCATACTTTGTTTGCTTTTTTTCCCCTTGCCTCAGAAGACAGATCTAGAAAGATGTTGTTATGACCAATATAAAAAAAAATTACTGCCTATGCTCTCTTCTAGGATTTTTATGGTTTCAGGTCTCTCATTTAGGTATTTAATAAATTTTATTTATTTTTGTGTTTAGTATAAGAAGGCAGTGCGGTTTCATTCTTTTTCATATTACTGTTCAGCTTTCCCAGCATGCTTTGCTGAAACAACCATCTTTTTCCAATTGGATATGCTTTCCTGCTTTGTCAAAGATTGACTATATAATTATGGGTTTATTTCTGGGTTTTCTATTCTGTTCCATTGATCTACGTGTCTATTTTTATGCCAGAACTTTACTGTTTTGAGTACTATAGCATTGCAATATAACTTGAAGTCTTGAATTGTGATACCTCCAGATTTGTTTTTCTTTTTTCAAGATTGCTTTAGCTATTCAGGGAATTTCATGGTTCCATACAAATTTTAGGATTATTTTTTCTAGTTCTGTGAAAAATACTGTTGGTATTTTGATAGAGATTTCATTAAATCTGTAGATTGGTTTGGTTAGTATCAACATCTTAAGGATATCTTCCAAGCCATGAGCATGGAATGTTTTTCCATTTCTTTGTGTCATCTTCAATTTCTTTCATCCACGTTTTATAGTTTTCAGAGTATAGGTCTTTCAACTCTTTGGTTAATTCCTAGGCATGCCATATTTTTGGTGCAGTTATAAATTGGATTTTTTAAATTTTTCTTTCTGCTGCTTCATTATTGATGTATATAAATGCAACAGATTTCTGTACTTTGGTTTTATATCCTGCAAACTTACTGAGTTCACTTTATCAGTTCTAGTAGTTTTTTGGTGGAGTCTTTCAGGTTTTCAGTATATTTTATTATGTTATCTGCAGATAGTGCACGTTTTATTTCTTCCTTACCAATTTGGATTCCTTATATTTCTTTTTGTTGTCTAATTTCTGTGGCTAGGATTTCCAGTACTATATTGAATAAAAGTAGTGAGAAAAGACATCTTTGTCTTATTGCTGACCTTAGGAAAAACGTTCTCAGTTTTTCCCCCATTGAGTACGATGTTAGCTATGGGATTTTCATAAATAGCCTTCATTATGTTGAGGTATTTTCCCTCTAAACCTACTTTGTTGAAGATTTTATCATGAATGGATGTTTTACTTGGTTAAATGCTTTTTCTGCGTCTATTGTAATGATTGCATGGTTCTTACCCTTTCTCTTATTGATGTGATGTATCACATTGATTTGTGAATATTGAACCACCCTTGTATCCCAGGAATAAGCCCCAGTCAGTGGTGGTGAATGATTTTTTAAATATAGTGTTGCATTCAGTTTGCTAGTGTTTTGTTGAGGATTTTTCCATCTATGTTCATCAAGGATGTTGGCTTCTAGTTCTCTTTTTTGTGATGTCTCTATTTGGTTTTGGTATCAGGGTAATGCTGACCTCATAGAATGAGTTTGGAAGTTTTCCTTTTATTTTTTGGAATAATTAGAGAAGAATAGGTACTAACTCTTCCTTAAGTATTTGGTAGAATTTGTCTGTGAGGTTGTCATGTTCTGGACTTTTGTTTGTTGGGAGTTTTTATTATTATTATTATCATCATCATCATCATTATTATTATTATTATTATTATTATTATTTCTGATTCCATTTCATTGCTGATAATTGGTCTGTTTGAATTTTCTATTTCTTCCCATTTAGGTTTCATTATATGTTTCTAGGAATTTATCCATTTCTTCTTTATCTCTGATTGGTTCTTTTTTATCACTCTCTTAATGGTCACACTGATGTCCTCCACTCTTTTCTCAGATCCAGTTATTATCTCCATGATAACTACTTTAATACTCTATTAGGCATATTACTTATATCCATTTTGCTTTTATCTCTTGCTGTTGTTTTGTATTGTCCTTTCATTTGGGACCTATTCCTCTGTCTCCTCATTTTGTCTAAATCTCTGTGTCTGTTTCTGTGTGTTAGGAAAGTCAAATATCTTTACTGCTCTTGAAAGTAATAGCCTTATGAAGAAGAGGTCCTATACTGTCCTGCAGTGTGGTGTCCCCTGTTCCCCAGAATCTGGCATTTCAGGGGTGTCTCCTATATGTGTTGCATGTGTACTACTATTATGTCCTTGCCATTTTATTTTCTTCAGCCCAGTCTTCTGTAGAGGTTCTGTTTGTCTGTTATGGGCAGTGTTTGGTCCCTCACTGGGATGGGGCACACAGTTTTAACAAGGCGCATGTTGGTCCTCTTGTGAAATGAGAACTGTAGGCCCAACTTCATGGTCCAGGGCTGCCTGAGTGGGGCATGCAATTTTAACAAGGTATACCTCAGCTATTGCAGGGCCCACTGCCAATCCTGGGACTGAATCCCCCCCACAAAGTGTGCTGGTTGGGAGATTCATTGTTGGCAAGGTTTGTGTCAGTCTTCTGGGAGAGAAGACCCACAAGGGGGAGACTGAGGCAAGTGTGACTGGAAAGGGTGGATTCCCCAAGGTGCAGGGAGTGGGGCTTGGCGTAAGCAAGTTAGATAAGGAGTGTCTATAGTGTGCTGGTTCCCACAGGAGCTTTGTGTTTATGCTGGGGCCAGGTTAGGGAGATGGTGCCTTCCAGCTCCTTTGTTCCTGGAATCTTCTGGGACACACTCTAACATGAGTAAATAATTTTCCCTACCGTATGACCCAGGCATTTTTCAAACTGCTGATTCTATGCTATATCTCTGTGAGATGTTTGTTGTGCAATCTCTTTAAGGGTGGGGACTCAGCTTCCTATTGCCTTCCAGGTCCTCCCAAAACAGAGCATGTTGATTTTTAAAATTCCAGGCTTTAAGTTCCTCTGGTTGTAAGAACTCATGAATTTGGCCCTTTTTGTTTTCAAAGCCAAATATTATTGGGATTAGTCTTTCCCATGCAGGCTCCCTGATATGGTAGTCTTTTTCTCTCCCCTCTCTATGCCCACAGCTCCCTCCCACCCATGGATAGCTGTAGTCTGTTTTGCTCTCTGCCACATCTCTGCCTTCCTTATACTCTTTGATGTGGCCTCTTCTCTACCTTTAGCTGCAATTTGTTCTGCCAGTTGTCCAATTGTTCTCTGGGTTTTTTACACTGATGTGTTCTATAGCTGTATTCATGGGATGAAATGAGCTTAAATCCTTTTGCTCTACCATCTTTCCAGCCTCTCAAGTCTTGTCCTTTAGGCAGTGATAGATTCCCTCCTGCATCTCAGATACCTACACCTCTGAAGCTCAAAGTCCTTTTTATCTCAGGTATTAAAGATTTTATTTCCTCAGAGGCCTAGAAGATGCTTGTTCTTATGAAAATAAGTTTAAATCTGCTATACATCACCAATTTATTAGGGATTATGCATAGATACCCAATATTATTTTATTTATTTAAAAAATTATGTATTATTTAGTTTTTTTGAAAGAAGGGGTTTGGGGATGATAAGAACCATATGGCTGGATGCCATCTTGTGGACTGGAGAAATGTCTGAGGAATAAGACACTTATTTTGCATTCTTATATTGTGCAAAGGGAGATGAAAAGATGACTCCCTCCTTTGATTCTAATGAAGAAATTTAATCAGAACAACACTTTGTGTGTATTAATAAGCTTTACCTATACCCTATTTCAATGCTTTGGAAAATTGTAGTTACGAAGAGAAGGGATATTGCCTTCTCTTGTCTTTTGCTTTTATGCCTCCTCTACCTGTCTACTAGGCACAGTGCTTTGTCATTTGATTTCCCCGCCCCCCATTTTTGGTCATTTGATTTAATTTTCATGCATGTTTTTGATAAAAAAGTTATATTGTTTTGGATGTTTAATGCATGGGGATTGGATACAAAATGTGTTTTTTTATGTGGTTTATTATTTTAATTTTGAATTACTGATTGGTTGATTGCTGTTGTATTGTTTGTTTTTCAAAGTAACTAGTATATGAAATAGATGCATCCCCCAAGGCTCTCCCTGTCTTGTCCATGTCCATGTGTCATGATCTCCACAATATCACAGAGAGTGATTTTTACTCTTAGGACACTGATCCTTAGAAATATGAGTCTTAAAATATAACATACATTAAAACACTCCTTTATGGTGTAGAGTTCAAGAGGTTTTTAAAAATTCCCTTAGTTTTGTATCTACCACCAGGGTCATGATGCAAGAATGCCATTACCTCCAAAATCTCTCATGTTCCTTGTAGCCAGCCTCCACATAACCTAACCCTTGGAAACTACTGCTCTATTTTCTGTTCTTATGTTTTGTAATTTCCACAATGTCATAGAAATGCAATCATATAGTATGTAGCTCTTGGGTCCAGCTCCTGTATCTTAAAAAATACATTTGAGTTTTATCAATATTTTTGTGTGGAGATTTATATTTTTTCTTTATATATATTTTTAATATTTTTATATTTTTATATATCTTTTCTCTACATATATATGTGTATGTGTGTATATATGTGTATATATACAAAAACTATATATATAGTATATATATATATATCTACATATATGTATATATATACATGTGTATATATACACACATATATACACTATATATACTATATATATATATATATATATATATATATAGTTGTGTTTTTTTTTCCTGACTAACATTCCAGTCACAAGTAAAGGAAATCTGGGTTGTTACCACTTGTTGATGCTTATGAATATAGGTGCCTTATACCTTAGTATATAGATATATGCGTGAATATAAGTTTCATTTCACCTATGTAAATAGCTAAGAGTGGGATTGCTGAGTCATATGGAAAGTATATGTTCAAATTTATGAGAAACTGGATAAAAACTGTTTTCCAGAATGACTACCATTTTGGGTTTCTGGGAAAAATTTACCAGAGATCAAGTTGCCTCATAAGCACTTAGTATTGACAGAATTTTTGTTTGTTTTGTTTTATGATTATTTTTTAGAACACTCTATTGAGGTATGGTTGACATACAAAAAGCTGTATTTAATATATACAATTTCTATTGTATTAACAAATACATTAATAAATAATAATAAATAAATTAATATATAATATTATTATAAATAAATTAAATAATAAATTAAATAAATACATATTTAATATATATAACTTGGTGACTTTGGAAATAATTATATACCTATGAAATTATCATCATAATGCCATAAACACATATAACATTCCAGTCACAAGTAAAGGAAATCTGTGTTGTTATCAATGTTTCAGCACTATTTGTTAAAGGCCAGTGTTTTTTCATTGAATTGTCCTTCCATCTTTATTGAAAATCAGTTGACCATATTTCTGTCAGTTTTGGGGGGGACTATTTTTTTTTCTATGTGTCTGTTTATCCTTTTGTCAGTAAAATACTATCCTGAATACTGATATAGGTCTTGAAATTAGATAGTGTGAGTCTTTGAAATTCTTTCTGTTTTTTGGAATTTTTTTGGCTGTTCTAATTCCCCTATATCATAAAATAAGTTTTAGAATTAGCATGTAGATATTTACAATATAATCTTAATGTGATTTTTGACTGGGATTGTATTGAATTGGTCAATGAATTAAGGGAGAACTAATACCTGTATAAGAAAAGCCCCAAACTCATATAGAAAGGCAAAAAATAACCAGATTACAACTCCCTATGTGACAAAAATACACAATGGATAGAAGTTCATTTCTCATAGCATGACAAATAGCAGAAGTATCGGTATGGTTGCTCCATTTTCTTTTGCCCCTGAGTACTATTAAGTGATGCCATAGACCACATGTAGGTTATGTATAATTTGGTTGTTTCTGCATCTGAGGAACACAGGTACAGTGGATTAGCATGTTTTATAGCAAGCAGCAGATAAGTGAGTCCCCTGTTACCCTGGGTATTTGCCAGCTAGTTATGCTATAGTCATTTTGACCTACATAGTCGTCTATGTGACCAGCTGTAGAAACTTCTCAGTTTCAGAAGACAGTATTTCTTATAGTTTGTCATACTCGGCAAGGGCATTCAGGGACATTGAGGGCATATGGTAGACTATTGCTCTGAATAATACTATCATAATATTTAATTATTATAAGGCATGGACATGGTATATCTATATTTGTTTATATCTTCTTCAGTTACTTTTGTCAGTGTTTTGTTGCTTTCAGCATAGATGTCATGCACACATTTTATTACATTTATATTCCCATGGGATTTTGTCCATAACAACCTTCATATTTCATATCAGATAACTGAATCAAAGATAGCTGAAGGACTTGCCCAAGGAAACCTGTTAACCTGGGATAGAATGATTACAACAATATTCATGGTAAAAACAGACATCTACACAATGCTTCATGTCTTTCACTTCAGGCTTACTATGTGCCAGGAATATTTCTAAGCTGTTAATGTACATGAATTCAGCTAAAATGTACAAGAACCCCCTAAAATAGGGGCTGGTGTAATTACCTTATTCTACTAAGGAGAAAAGAAAGGAAAAAGAATTTTAATAATTGCTTTAAGATCGCACATCTGGCAAGAGACAAAACTATTATTTGCGTCCAGTCAGTCACTGTCCAGTGTTCCATCTTTATGTCAAGAGTAGAGTGGGGTGCATTTGCATCCAGGACCTTCAAACCTTACATGAGGACACTAGGATGTCTTATTTTGTTTTGTCTATAAGCTTCTCCTTGGGATTGAGTCGTTGGGTGTGATGGAATTAGAGGAGAAAGTTGAAATTTTTGAATATTTCACATAGAACTTAAACTAAAATACTTTTGGTCAGGGTTTTCAACAAAATAACAACAAAAAGAGTTTTTGAGGTACTTGAATTATGTTGGTTTACTAGACAGTACCTTTGACCAGATCCAGATTTGAAGTTGAGGTATGTTCCCATCTCTTTCAGTGAATTTTAACATGGGTTAAAACTAGAATAACATTCTTGTTTTTGGATGACATTCAGGTATTGGCAGTCCAGTTCTCAACAAACAGAAAACACTCACCTTTCCTTGGCTTCCTAGAGAGGGAAGCCTGCCTTTAACCTTGCCTCTTTTCCTTTTACAATGGGTAATAGTAGATATAAATTGGTATAAATTACTGAAACCACCATAACCTCCTAATATGTATATAGATATAGATGATATAGATATAAATATAGATATAGATATAGATAGATATAGAAAAAGAAAAATCCATAGCTTTTGTTTTGTTTTCTTGGTAGGTGTTCAGTCCTTTTCCTGGTGAATTAAATGACTAAGTTATCCCTCATGTACATGTAAAGAAGGGCTGTGTGGGGGTGTGTGGGAAAGAATGGTGTTAAATTCTCTGCCTGGCAGCTCTCTCAGACCTTCAGAGTCTATAGATGTTGGGCAAGTTTCTTGTCTCTGTTTCATCAGATTATATTCCTAATGGGAATGAAGGAGAAGAGGCTCTGACCACAAATAGGAGTCAACTTGCGGGCCAAAAATGACTTGGGGAAACCCAGTTTAAGTTTAAAATCTGGTTTTAACCTACTTTCTCTCCTCATTGTGAATAACACAGACAGTTATGTATTTTTCCAAATTTTTCAACTTCCTAATCTACAAGCTTTTTTATAACCTGGTTTTCATCCTCTTAAACCAAGAATGTTTTTTTGGTTTTGGAATCTATTTACCTACTTCATTCTATGTTTATCTTAGGATGTTTGTCCAGGCCAGAAAGATACATACACATGGAGGTCTGTGTCTCAAAATGGAAAATTTGGAAAAGGTCCTCTCTACAACCAGACCTCTGATGAAAAGCTGAGAATTTTAAGGATGAGAGGAGGAACAGGGCATTTCTAGGCTTTAAAGCTATTTTCTTTCTTGGAATTCAGTCCAAGTAAGTCTTTTATTTTGTTTCCTCTCTGGGGTAAGAGGAGAAAAGAGATTTCTATTTTCTTTGTTGCAAATATCAGTGCCTCTCTCCTTGTCTTCCTTGAGATTATTTATGCATGTATTCTGTTTATTTTTTGGTTTTGTCGTTAAGATTTGGAATTCCAAATAAGGGTGAGTTAATTTTCAACTGCCGTATAACATATTATTCCAAATTAACAGCTTTAAACAATACACATTTATTATCCTATAGCTTCTGTGGGTCAGGAGTCTATCTACAGTTTAAGTGGGTCCTTGGCTCAAGGTCTAACAAGACTGACATAAAGGTCTCGACCAGAGTTGTGATCTCATCTGAAGCTCAAGTTTCTCTTTCAAAATTGGCAAAATAGGCAAAATTCACTTCCTTTCAGCTATAGAACTGAGGCTCTTTTTAGAGACCTTCTTTTGTTCCTTGTCATTTGACTCTGTCCAAAACATGTCAACTTGCTTTCTTAAGGCTGCTTTCTCTATTCTCTAGCCCACCTTTTTTTGAGGTGGGTGTTATTACATTTTCAGAGGAAATATTGATGAGCCAAGGGGCCAGTCATTGTCAACAGGGTTGGGAAAAACATTTAGACAACCCATTAGATTGTTTCATCTCACGTTTTAATGATTTCATCAAAAAGGAGATGGAAAGGGGGTAATTATATGCAAATTTTCACTGTGGTGATAATCCAAACATATATTTTTAAGCTCAAGATACTGAAAATATATTAACAAGTTCTTGTCCCTACTTTTGTGAACCATACCAGCCACCCAGAATATCCTAATGATAATGAACATGTTCAGAGAGAGGTTGGTGAGGAGATATTGTTTCCTCTTTTAAAGAGCTTACCTAATTAGGTCAGATCTACTCAGAGTAATCTACCTATTGAGTAAATCAGATTCAAAAGATTGGTGACCTTATATCAGGGAGATCATATGATAGTTGTCCTTCTCCGGTTGACTTATTTCACTAAGCATGATGCCCTCTAGTTCCATCCACGTCGTCGCAAATGGCAAGATTTCATTTCTTTTGATGGCTGCATAGTATTCCATTGTGTATATATACTACATCTTCTTTATCCATTCATCTGTGGATGGACATCTAGGTTCTTTCCATAGTTCGGCTATTGTAGACATTGCTGCTATAAACATTCGGGTACACGTGCCCCTTCGGATCACTATGTTTGTATCTTTAGGGTAAATACCCAGTAGTGCAATTGCTGGGTCATAGGGTAGTTCTATTTTCAACATTTTGAGGAACCACCATGCTGTTTTCCAGAGTGGTTGCACCAGCTTGCATTCCCACCATCGTGAGTGCTGTGAAGTGTGTAAACCTGGTGATTTACAGACCTGTACCCCTGGGGATAAAAATACATTATATGTTTATTAAAAAAAAAAACAGATGAATACACAACTTTTGTAGCAACATGGACAGGACTGGAAGTGATTATGCTGAGTGAAATAAGTCAAGCAGAGAGAGTCAAGTATCATATGGTTTCACTTATTTGTGGAGCATAACAAATGACATGGAGGATATTGGGAGATGGAGAGGAGAAGGAAGTTGAGGGAAATTGGAAGGGGAGGCGAACCATAGGAGACTATGGACTCTGAAAAACAACCTGAGGGTTTTGAAGGCGTGGGGGTGGGAGGTTCAGGAACCAGGTGGTGGGTAATGGGGAGGGCACATATTGCATGGAGCACTGGGTGTTGTGCAAAAACAATGAATACTGTTACGCTGAAAAAATAAATTAATTAATTAAAAAAAAAGATTGGTGACCTTAATTATATCTGTAACATCCATTTGGCTAATAAATAATATAAATAAATAAAAATAAATAAAAAAAAATAAATAATATAATCATGGAAAAGATATCCTATAAAATTCAAATTCTGCTCACACAAAAGGGAAGAAGAGTATGCAGGGCATGTGCATAGGAACTCATCTTGAGACTATCTTAGAATTCTGCCTTCCACTAAGGCACTTGCAAGTTTGAGGATGAAGACTGGGATGGAGAAGGTTGTGTGGGGGGTAGGGGGGTGTTGATGGGAACTTCAACTTTGAAGGGAAACAAATTGTATGTAAAGCATCACTTCTAATGACTTAAAATTTAACAGATTAACACAAATGAGGCTCTATCTTATTTTTTAATTTTATTATTTTTTATTATGATATAATGTATTATTTGTTTCAGAGGTGCAGGTCTGTGTATCCTCAGTCTTACACAATTCACAGCACTCACCATAGCACAAACCCTCCCCACTGTCCATCACCTGGCCACTCCATCCCTCCGGCTCTCCTCCACTTGAGCAACCTTCAGTTTGTTTCCTGAAATTAAGAGTCTCTTATGGTTTGTCTCCCTCTCTGGTCTCATCTTATTTCCTTCTGCCCTCCCTTCCCCTATGATCCTCTGTCTTGCTTCTCAAATTCAATGAGGCTGTATCTTATCTGAGGGAGAGGAAAAAAGAAGAAAAGATCATTCTCTCTCAGTCTAAAAACCTGTAAATCAAGCAGGCAGCAGGTGAGGTGATACTAATGCAGGGAGAGATGGAAGAAGGAGGGCATTGGGGTAGGTGTTTCTTAGATGTTTTGCATAAATCCTAGGTGCCCCACAAGGGTTGGAAGCATCAGGTATTATGAAGGTTAACCTGGCTAGGGAGCATTTGGGCAGGGCTGCCACATTTAATCAAGCTTTGTGCAGTGCCCCACTCGAAAAAGTGCCATTCAGGTATACTAAAATATGATTGGCACTTTTTTGAGTGTGGTAATTCACAACATGTACAACCACATGTGGTGGCCCTAGAAGTGGTAACATGATTGTCTGTGCACAGTTGCACTCAATTTAGCCAAATCTCCATCCTCTCAGAAGACTCGTGAGTGCCTCTAGAAGACCAGACCTAGGATCTGAGGGCCCTTGGGGAAAGTTTCCATTCAATTTCTCCAAATACTTACCTACTTTTGTTCAAAAAGGGGCCTGAGACCTTGGAACAAGATTTGGATTGGGTCTATCACTCTCCTTCTCTTGCCATTTCCTTTTGTGCACTGAAGCCATTTTTTCTAGGAGCTTAGAAGTTCTTCCTACTTTAATATCCTTTATTTCTTAAATTATTTTTTATTATGTTCAGTTAGCCAGCATCTAGTACATCATAAGTTTTTGTTGTAGTGTCCAATGACTCATTAGTTGTGTATAACACCCAGGGATCATCACACCACATGCCCTCCTTAATACCCACTACCCAGTTACCCTATCCCCTCACCCCTCTCCCTTGTGTAACCCTCAGTTTGTCTGATAACCCTGTTTCAGTAGAAGTTCAGATGGTGACCAGAACTTTTCAGTTAGTCTCTTAAAACATTTTATTTTAATTACTTTTTGTGTCTTATGTGAAATATAAACATTTATTGAAATGATAAGAGGTTTTACTTCTTAGACCTTTGGAACTAAAAGATATGGTGCATAGACTTTTCTTTCTGTTCTTATGGGGTCCATCTTAACCAAGCTTCTTCAAAGACAGACTAGACAACTAGAGAAACAAACAGGTAAAAGATGGCAAGCAACATAGTTGTGGAGACCATTTCAGAACTACAGCAATTCATGGGAAGCACTTTGTATGTTGTACATTCCTGTGTTGGAAAATTAGTGTATCTGGATGTCCTCAGGCTTTGAATTACAACAGAGCATTTGGTTGGCCATTGATCTTTGTCAATATTGCTCTTTTTCCCAACAGCCGCTTGTCTTTACCTCAGCCTTGGTGGAAATTTAGGTTGCAATGAAGAGAATGGAAATTGCTCTTAATATGTTTACAAGTGCACCATATGTGTCTGCTGTTCAGTGTTTGCTCCATTTTTTTCCTGCCCTAAGTCTCAGCTACTCCTGATTTGAGCTAGACTGTGAAAGTGACTAATTGAAAATTTTCTCAAACTTTGGGTATATTTGGGAGGATGTGTGTATGTGTACACATGCTCATATGTTTTGGAACCCTTGTGTTTGTGAGGGTACACGGTATTGTTCATTTTTTGTGTTTTTGATTTATGGATTTTATTCTTATTTGGCCTTGATTTGTTTGTTGTCCATTTATATTTTGGTTTGTATATTTGTTTTTTGTTGCTTTGTTTTTTTAGGGCTTTGTATGTGTGAATTTATGTTTGGATTTTTTATATTCTTTACCATTGATGATTTGATTTGTGGTATGTGTGTATATTTAAAAATTTACAAATTTTATCTTGCTATTTTTGTCACTTTAATTGTTTTTATTCTGTGATTGCGTGTGATTATCTGAGTCTATTTGTTTTTGCATTTCTATTTGTGGAATTGTCTTTATGTGTGTTGAGGATTCTTTTGCTTATATCTGGGTTTGAGTTTATTCCTTTTTTTTTTAAAGATTTTTTATTTATTTATTTGATAGAGATCACAAGCAGGCAGAGAGGCAGGCAGAGAGAGAGGGGGAAGCAGGCTCCCCGCTGAGCAGAGAGCCCGATGCGGGGCTCGATCCCAGGACCCTGAGATCATGACCTGAGCCGAAGGCAGCGGCTTAATCCACTGAGCCACCCAGGCGCCCCGAGTTTATTCCTTTTATTGTTTTTGTCATTGTTGTTTGCTTGTGAGTTTTTGTTTATGGTTTCTCTTGGCAGTTAATCTCAGATGTCTCTGAAATGTATAAAGCTGGTGAAATGAATACTTTGAGGTTACTGAGAGAGATAAGGATGGGGGAAAGCAGAAGAAATGGCATTGTGCTTTGGGTGGATGAAGAGCAATATTCCTATTTTGGGGGGTCATTGTTTTTCTGTGAAGAGTTTTGTAAATCATCTTTCTATAAGTAAAATTTACATATAAAATTTACCATAGCTATACACTTTGCCATAGTCATACAATTTAATGAGCTTTTACAAACATATTCAATAAGGTAGCTAACAGTCCAAAATTTGTCAGCCCTTCAAATTCCTTCATGTCCATTTTCAGTCAATCTCCTTCACTTCCCTTTGGGCCCTGGAAACCACTCATTCACATTCTGTCACTACAGTTTTGTTTTTCCATAATCTCATATAATTGAAATCATACAGAATGTAGTATTTATATGTTTTGCTCTTTTCACTTAGCATAATACACTTACTATTCATGAGGTTGTGTGTGTTCCTTTTAATTACTAAGTAGTATTCCATGGTATGTACCACAGCGTTTTTAATCCATTCACCTTTGAATGATAATTAGTATCCTTCAATTTGGGGCAAATAAGAATACAACTGCTATAAACAGTTGAATACAGCTTTTTGTGTGAACATAGTTTTCATTTCCCTGGAGTAAATACTTAGCAATGAGATTGCTGAGCCATATGTAAATGTATGTTTAAATTTGTAAGAAGCTGCCAAATATTCAAAGTGGCTGTACCATTTTGTACTACCACCAGAAATATGTGATATCTCCAGTTGATTCACATGTTAACTTTTAATTTTATTTATATGGGTCTATTTCTGAACTCTCCATTCTATTCCATTGATCTGTTTACCTGTTATTTCATTAATACCATACTTTCTTGATTTCAGAAGCTTCATTTAGTAAGTGTTGAAATCAGACAGTGTTAGTCCTCTAACTTTATACCTATTTTTAAAAATTGATTAGGCCATTCTGGTTCTTATGTTTTCCCTATACATTTTGGAATCAAATTGCTGATATCTACAAAAATTCCCAAGGAGATTTTGATTAGGATTGTGTTGAATTTCTGGATCCATGTGGGAAGATTTGACATATTACAATATGACTCTTCCAATACGTAAGAATAGTATATGTCTTTATTTATTTATAGCTAAGTGAATACTTTCGTTCTAGATTATGGTACCATTTAAAGTGTTTAAATTATAATTGTTCATTGCTAGCATATAGAGATACTATTTATGGTTTGCTGCCCATCTCTCAGGGATCACTGTCTTTCAATGCCTGATTTCTGGTAACTTATAAAATATTGTTTCCTATTTTGGCATTTATTTTCATTATTTCAGGTGGGAAGATAGATTTGTTTCCTGTAACATCATCTTGACTGGAAAATGTACAACATACACACGTAGGTGGTGGCTCTAAAATTGGCAAGTGTTTATTAGCATTCAGAAAGCTGCTTCCTCTTGAGTCTAGGTACCTTTCCCCCCACTTCAATATTGGACTGCCTCAGGTCACTTTATCAAGTGCCTCATAAAGTGCAAAATGCAGAGACTTAGATTTTAAGAGAGAAGCTACCCATATAGATTATTCAGTGATTTAAATTCCTGTGTCTGAAAGTGGCCTGACTAGATGGAAATGAAACTGGCTAGAAGAACATAGCCTTCATTGCTGTCTTACCAGTCCTTTTCTGCTCTGTAGTACTGAATTTTCTCCCTTTTCCCTCAAATCCTTAGTATTTTTTCATCCATAAATTCCCTTCACTATTTTCAAAACTTTCCTTTCTTGCTCCCCAAATTCTCTTCTGCTTCTGTTTCCCTCACAGCCAAACCAAAACTTTATTGAATCTCAGATATCGAAGATACTTCTTTCTTTATGGAGTCTTTCCATTTTTCTGGATATACTTTTGGAAATTATATGACATTACCAAATGATACACAATTTCCCAAAACTTTTACTCTATTTAGACTCTTTTATTCTTGTCATTTTCCCTCTCACATGTATAAGTGAAAGGAAGAGGGGCAAGGAGAAACCAGTACTCAGATAGCCTTATATGACAAAATATTAAGTTGGTTTTTATATCCCATTTTTGATGTCCCTTCTTAATCTAGTGTGTGGGACAGTAAGGTGGGGGGGTGACAGGGGAGAGAAGGAAGGAGGGAAAGGGAGATATTGAGAGCTCTATAAGTCTGAAAGCCTCAGGATTGGAGCAGTGTATGAGAATCAGTTTGCACATTTTACATTTCTACTTGGGGGAAATGGGGGCTTCCTGATGTTCCTCTCCTTTAATCTACACTGAAGGTTGAATTGACAGCTTCTTTTTAGGGAAATTTGCTGCCTACCTTAAACAAGGAAATTTAGGTTGAGGATGAGATAGGAAGAAAAACACTCTATTTTATTTACTAGAGTTGCTAACACAACAACATGTGTGTAATTAGAGCGCTTTTTTTGAGGTTGTATGATTTTTTTATTTCTTATTTTAGTTTTGGTATGTGTTTTCTGGAAAAGTGTTTATATTTTTGTGGGCATTATATATTTGGGATTTTTTGGAAGGGAAGTTTTTAATTGTGCTTAAATATATATATATAACATAGTTTTAATCCTTTTTAAGTGTACAGTCTGTTGGCATTAAATATATTCACATTGTTCTGTATCCAATATAACTATCTATCTCCACAATTTTTTAATCATTCCAAAGTGAAGCTCTATTTGCATTAAACAACAACTCTTCCTAATCCCCTCACCCCGAGCCCTTGGTACTTTTATCCTACTTTCTATCTATGAATTTGCCTATATTGGTACCTCGTACAAGTGAAACCATACATTATTTGTCCTTTTGTGTCTGGCTTATTTCACTTAGCATAATACCTTCCAGGATCATCCTTGTTATAGCGTGTGTGAGAATGTCCTTCCTTTTAAAGACAGAATATTCTATTTTGTATATATATATATATATATATATATCCATTTATCTGCCATGGACACTTGAATTATTTCCACCTTTTGGCTATTGTGAGCAATACTGTTATGATATGGGTGTACAAATATTTGTTCTAGTTTCTGCTTTCAGTTGCTTTGGATATAAACCCAGGATTGGAACTTCTGGGTCATATGGTAATTTCATTTTTTTTTAAGACTGCCATACTATTTTTCATAGCAGTGCCACCATTTTAGAGTCCCACTAGCAATGCACAAAATTTCTCCACATCCTGTCAACCCTTGTTATTTTCTGTTTTGTTTTTGTTTTTCATAATAGACATCCTAATGAGTATGAAGTTGTGTCTCACTGTGATTTCATTTGCATTTTTTTTGTTTGTTTGTTTGTTTGGTTTTTTAAATCAATTATTTATTTATTTTTTTATTTTTGCATTTTCTAATGACTACTGATCTTGAGAATCTTTTCTTGTGCTTATTGACTGGAAATTTAAAAAAAAAATATTTTATGGGGGGTCAAGATGGCGGGGAAGTAGGAGGAGGTACCGTTTCAACCTGTACATTAAAGTGAGCTGATTATCTACCAAAGAACTCCGATCACCCATGAAATCAGCCTGAGATCAGAATTATACACGTCTGGATCTCTACAGGAGCAGAAGATGCCAGTGGCAGGTAAAGCAGAGTGGGAACGTTGGACTGATATCGGAAGATAAACAAAAGGGGGAGGGAGCCACCAGAGGCGACCAATTGGAAAGTAATACCCCAATACAAGAGTGCCCTATGTTTGGGGACCACCATTAGCTCAGAGTCTGGTTGAAAGCACTCAAAAAAAAAAAAGAGCAAAAGATTGTGGGGGGATATTTTGGGAATCGGGGCAGTTAGGGACAGGGGCTAAAGTCCCCAGACCCAGAACAGCCCCCCCCAGTGCTGAGCCAGAGAGAGTGCGGCGGAGAAAGCAGGTCTTGGTCCCTGAGCCACCAGCACGCCTGAGAACACGTGGGGTGGGGTCCGGCTCCCGAGAGGGGCTGGGAGCCTGGCCAGACAGCATTCCCGAAACACCCACGTCCCATACCCTCCCCTGGGAGAGGTGCACACAGGTACTAGCCTGGAGCTCTGGCATCCTGAAAAACCAGGCATTCCCAGCCTGGGCCAGTGGAAAAATCTCAGTGTGTGATCACTGCTTGGAACCTCTCTGGCGGTCTGGAGCTGCCCAGACAGCTGCTGCCATGGTATTGGGTACAAGGAGGAGATCCTGCATCCCCAGGGACCGTGACTCGGAACCTACTCTGCCAGCAGCTCTGCAGAGCATTCTGAGGCTTCTCTCTGAGAGGGAGGTCTGGGTGCAGTTTGCTCTCCTCTGAACCTCCAAAAACCATCAAAAGCTGTCAAGGCGAGAGAAAACAGATGAATAAACATAAAAACCTCCAGAGAACAAAAGCCTGAAAAGAAACAGTTTCCTCAGAATCCGCCCCCTTGAGGGGGGCAGGAGGACCTAACTCAGAGAATGCCATTGTCCGAAAACCCACGTGGCAGGCCGCTCCCCCAGAAAACCAACTGGGAAGGAAGAAAAAAAAAAGATGATGACAAGAGAACAACCACCACTACTTCATAAATACAACTTTTATTTTTAACTCTTTACCAATATTCTGGTTCTTTTTTATATACATATAGATAATTTTTTTCCCATTTTATTTATTTTTCAGCGTAACAGTATTCATTCTTTTTGCACAACACCCAGTGCTCCATGCAAAACGTGCTCTCCCCATTACCCACCACTTGTTCCCCCAACCTCCCACCCCTGACCCTTCAAAACCCTCAGGTTGTTTTTCAGAGTCCATAGTCTCTTATGGTTCGCCTCCCCTTCCAAATTTTTTTTTTTTAATAAACATATAATGTATTTTTATCCCCAGGGGTACAGGTCTGTGAATCGCCAGGTTTACACACTTCACAGCACTCACGATAGCACTTACCCTCCCCAATGTCCATAGCCCCCTCCCCCTCTCCCAATCCCACCTCCCCCCAGCAACCCCCAGTTTGTTTTGTGAGATTAAGAGTCATTTATGGTAGACAAACCATAAATGACTCTTAATCTCATATAGATAATTTTTTTAACCTATTTACCATCACAGTGAGATGTACAGTACAACAAATTCCTTAATAACCTTCTAACCTGAACTTTTTGTTACATACACCCGTGTTTTTCTTTTGCTTTTCTATTTTTTTAAATTTTTTTAAATCATAGTTTAGTCTAGTTTATTCTTTTTTAATTTTTATTTTCTACTATACATATAGAGTTAAACTTCAAGGTAATCCCCTTTCCCCAATCAATGCTACCCCTATAGGTAAACCAATTTTTAATCCCCCTTTATCTTAGGAAAGTTGAGTCCCTTAACAAAAACATCAAGATACATCCAGGAAGAATCACAATAACCTTCTTCGCCCACACTGAGGTTCTTCCTTTTTTTTTTTTTTTTTTGCTTTTATATATATATTTTTCTCTTGTCATATACTTTTATCAGTCTTTTTGTTTGTTTTTGTTTGTTTGTATACTTCATAAATATTACCTTGGGGCCCATTTGGGCTGAGCCTTCTCTTTTATCTTCCCTTTTCTCTCTCTCTCTCTCTCTCTTTTTTCTTTTCTTTTTTTGTCTCTTCTCTATTTCTTTTTCTTTTCTGTTTTCTCTCATTTGGGTGGGGAATCCTGATTGCACAGAAGCATTCCAGGGTGCACCTTGACTGCACCACAATCGATACATCCAGCTGCATCTGTTCAGTCATCTCTTACCAAAATGACTAGGAGGAGGAATGCCCAACAGAAGAAAAATACAGAGGATGGACCTTCTGCAACAGAGCTAATGGCTACTGACAGACAATATGTCAGAAAAGGAATTCAGGCTAACAATTATCCAGGCAATAGCTAGGTTGGAGAAAGCCATGGATGACCAAACAGAATTGATTAGGGCAGAACTGAAAGCCGCCAGGGATGATGTTCACAATGTTAGGGCAGAACTGAAAGCCACCAGGGATGATGTTCAAAATGCTCTCAATGAATTCCAATCTAATCTAAATTCTCTAAAAGCTATGGTAACTGAGACAGAAGATAGAATTAGTGATCTGGAGGACAAACAGATAGAGAGAAAGGATCAGGAGGAAGCCTGGAACAAACAGCTCAGAAGCCATGAAAACAGAATCAGGAAAATAAATGATGCCATGAAACGTTCCAACATCAGAATTATTGGAATCCCTGAAGGGGAGGAAAAAGAAAGAAGTCTAGAAGATATAGTGGAAGAAGTTGTCTATGAAAATTTTCCCAATCTCACGAATGGAAACAACGTTCATGTACTAGAGGCAGAGCGGTTTCCCCCCAAGATCTTAGATTATCAAAAGTCCTCACGACACCTGATAGTTAGAATGAAGAATTATGCTTCTAGACAGACCCTCTTAAAAGCAGCTAGAACAAAGAGGCTCCTTACATACAGAGGAAAGCCCATTAGAATAACATCAGACCTGTCCACAGAGACCTGGCAAGCCAGGAAGGGCTGGCAAAATATATTCAGCGTACTAAATGAGAAGAATATGCAGCCAAGAAAACTTTATCCTGCAAGACTGACATTCAAAATGGATGGAGAGATAAAGAGTTTCCAAGACCGGCAAGGCTTAAAAGACTATGCAACCACCAAGCCGACACTGCAGGAAATATTAAGGGGGGTCCTATAAATGAGAAAAAAATCCTAAGAATATCATTGAACAGAAATATAGAGACAATCTACAGACAGAAAGACTTCAAAAGTAACACGATGTCAATCACAACCTATCTATCAATAATCACTCTCAATGTGAACGGCATAAATGCACCCATAAAACGACACAGGGTTGCAGATTGGATAAAAAGACAGGACCCATCCATAAGTTGTCTACAAGAGACCCATTTTGAACCTAAGTATACACACAGACAGAAAGTGAAGGGATGTAGAAGCATCTTTCATGCCAATGGGCCTCAGAAGAAGGCCGGGTAGCGATTCTCATATCAGATAAATTAGATTTTAAAACTGAAGACTGTAGTCAGAGATACAGAAGGACACTACATAATTCTTTTTTTTTTAAGATTTTATTTATTTATTTGACAGACAGAAATCACAAGTAGGGAGAGAGGCAGGCAGAGAGAGAGAGAGAGGAGGAAGCAGGCTCCCTGCCAAGCAGAGAGCCCGATGTGGGGCTTGATCCCAGGACCCTGGGATCATGACCCGAGCGAAAGGCAGAGGCTTTAACCCACTGAGCTACCCAGGCGCCCCGGACACTACATAATTCTTAAAGGGACTATCCACCAAGATGATCTAACAATTGTAAATATATACGCCCCCAATATGGGACCAGCCAATTACATAAGAAAACTATTAATCAAGATAAAGAGTCATATTGATATGAATACATTGATAGTAGGAGATCTTAATACGCCTCTCTCAGTAATAGACAGATCATCGAAGCAGGAAATTAATAAAGAAATAAGAGCATTGAATGAAACATTGGACCAGATGGACCTCATAGACATATACAGAACATTCCATCCTAAAACAACTAAATACTCATTCTTCTCAAGTGCACATGGAGCCTTCTCCAGAACAGACCACATACTCGGTCACAAAGCAGGACTCAACCGATACCAAAAGACTGACATTATTCCCTGCATATTCTCAGATCACAATGCTTTGAAACTGGAGCTCAATCACAAGGAAAAGTTCGGAAGGAACTCAAACACCTGGAAGCTAAAGACCTCCTTGCTTAAGAATGCTTGGATCAACCAGGAGATCAAAGAAGAACTTAAACAATTCGTGGAAACTAATGAAAATGAAGACACTTCGGTCCAAAACCTATGGGATACAGCAAAGGCGGTTCTAAGGGGGAAATACATAGCCATCCAAGCCTCCATCAAAAAAATTGAAAAATCTAGAATACACCAGCTGTCTCTACACCTTAAAGAACTGGAGAATCAACAACAAATCAAACCAACTGCACACACAAGAAGGGAAATAATCAAGATTAGAGCAGAGATCAATGAGGTAGACACCAGAGATACAGTAGAATGTATCAATGAAACTAGAAGCTGGTTTTTTGAAAGAATCAATACGATCAATAAACCATTGGCCACACTAATCCAAAAGAAAAGAGAGAAAGCCCAAATTAATAAAATTATGAATGAAAAGGGAGAGATCACAACAAACACCAAGGAAATAGAAACAATCATCAGAAATTATTACCAACAGTTATATGCCAATAAGCTAAGCAACCTAGATGAAATGGATGCATTCCTGGAAAATTATGAACTCCCAAAATTGAACCAGGAAGAAATTGACAACCTGAATAGACTGATATCTAGTAACAAGATTGAAGCTGTGATCAAAAACCTCCCCAAAAACAAGAGCCCAGGACCTGATGGATTCCCTGGGGAGTTCTACCAAACTTTCAAAGAAGAAATAACACCAATTCTCCTGAAGCTGTTTCAAAAAATGGAAGCAGAAGGAAAACTTCCAGACTCTTTTTATGAAGCCAGTATTACCCTGATCCCAAAACCAGGCAAAGAACCTACCAAAAAGGAGAATTTCAGACCAATATCACTGATGAATATGGATGCACAGATTCTCAACAAGATCCTAGCAAACAGGATCCAGCAGCACATTAAAAAGATTATCCACCATGACCAGGTGGGATTCATCCCTGGGTTGCAAGGATGGTTCAACATTTGCAAATCAATCAATGTGATAGAAAAAATCAATAAGAGAAGAGAGAAGAACCATATGTTCCTCTCAATTGATGCAGAAAAAGCATTTGACAAAATCCAGCATCCATTCCTGATGAAAACACTTCAAAGTATCGTGATAGAGGGAATCTTCCTGAACTTCATAAAATCTATCTATGAAAGACCCACAGCAAATATCATCCTCAATGGGAAAAAGCTTGCAGCCTTCCTGTTGAGATCAGGAACATGACAAGGATGCCCACTCTCTCCACTCTTGTTCAACATAGTATTAAAAGTCCTAGCAATGGCAATCATACAACAAAGAGAAATAAAAGGTATCCAAATTGGCAAGGAAGAAGTCAAACTCTCTCTCTTCCCAGATGACATGATTCTTTATATGGAAAACCCCAAAGACTCCACCCCCAAACTACTAGAACTCATACAGCAATTCAGTAACGTGGTAGGATACAAAGTCAATGTACAGAAATCAGTGGCTTTCTTATACACAAACAATGAAAATACAGAAAGGGAAATTAGAGAATCGATTCCATTTACTATAGCACCAAGAACCATAAGATACCTGGGAATAAACCTAACCAAAGAGGTAAAGGATCTGTACTCGAGGAACTACAGAACGCTCATGAAAGAAATTGAAGAAGACACAAAAAGATGGAAGACCATTCCATGCTCTTGGATCTGAAGAATAAACATTGTTAAAATGTCTATACTGCCTAGAGCAATCTATACTTTTAATGCCATTCCGATCAAAATTCCACCGATATTTTCAAAGAGCTGGAGCAAATAATCCTAAAGTTTGTATGGAATCAGAAGAGACCCCGAATTGCTAAGGAAATGTTGAAAAACAAAAACAAAACTGGTGACATCACGTTACCTGATTTCAAGCTTTACTACAAAGCTGTGATCACCAAGACAGCATGGTACTGGCATAAAAACAGACACTTAGACCAGTGGAACAGAGTGGAGAGCCCAGATATGGACCCTCCACTCTATGGTCAAATAATCTTTGACAAAACAGTAAAAAATATACAATGGAAAAAAGACAGTCTCTTCAATAAATGGTGCTGGGAAAACTGGACAGCTATATGTAGAAGGATGAATCTCGACCATTCTCTTACACTGTACACAAAGATAAACTCGAAATGGATAAAAGACCTCAACGTGAGACAGGAATCTATCAGAATCCTAGAGGAGAACATAGGCAGTAACCTCTTCGATATCAGCCACAGCAACTTCTTTCAAGATATGTCTCCAAAGGCCAAGGAAACAAAAGTGAAAATGAACTTTTGGGACTTCATCAAGATCAAAAGCTTCTGCACAGCAAAGGAAACAGTCAACAAAACAAAAAGGCAACCCACGGAATGGGAGAAGACATTTGCAAATGACAGTACAGACAAAAGGTTGATATCCAGGATCTATAAAGAACTCCTCAAACTCAACACACACAAAACAGATAATCATATCAAAAGAAAGGCAGAAGATATGAATAGACACTTCTCTAATGAGGACATACAAATGGCTATCAGACACATGAAAAAATGTTCATCATCACTAGCCATCAGGGAGATTCAAATTAAAAACACATTGAGATACCACCTGACACCAGTTAGAATGGCCAAAATTAGCAAGACAGGAAACAACGTGTGTTGGAGAGGTTGTGGAGCAAGGGGATTCCTCTTACACTGTTGGTGGGAATGCAAGTTGGTGCAGCCACTTTGGAGAACAGTGTGGAGATTTCTCAAGAAATTAAAAATAGAGCTTCCCTATGACCCTGCAATTGCACTGCTGGGTATTTACCCCAAAGATACAGATGTAGTGAAAAGAAGAGCCATCTGTACCTCAGTGTTTATTGCAGCAATGGCCACGGTCGCCAAACTGTGGAAAGAACCAAGATGCCCTTCAACGGACGAATGGATAAGGAAGATGTGGTACATATACACAATGGAGTATTATGCCTCCATCAGAAAGGATGAATACCCAACTTTTGTAGCAACATGGACGGGACTGGAAGAGATTATGCTGAGCGAAATAAGTCAAGCAGAGAGAGTCAAGTATCATATGGTTTCACTTATTTGTGGAGCATAACAAAGAACATGAGGACATGGGGAGATGGAGAGGAGAAGGGATTTGAGGGAAATTGGAAGGGGAGATGAACCATGAGAGACTATGGACTCTGAAAAACAACCTGAGGGTTTTGAAGGGGTGGGGGGGTGGGAGGTTGGGGATCCAGTTGGAGGGTAATAGAGAGGGCACGTATTGCATGGGGCACTGGGTATGGTGCAAAAACAATGAGTACTGTTACGCTGAAAATAAATAAATAAATTTAAGAAAAAAGAAAAGAAAACATGGGCATAAAAATGGAATATTTCATATTCATGGCAAAGCTTTGAAAATATCTCCATGCAAAATTTCTAATAAATGTCAATTTTCATTAAAAAAATTAAACCTAATGTAGCACAAGACATAAGGAACTTTTATCAAACAATAACATAAAACATATATCTATAATACAAACCAATACAGAATGAGGGTTATACACAAAGTAAATAAAAATGTTTATGTTAATTCCAAAAAAATTTTATGATTATTTCAGTTTAATTAATATATATAGATGTAGATTTGAGAATTTTGCGTCATTTTAGTCTATTGACTAAGTAGAGTTTTAGTCTGAATGTTTGGGGACTTGGACCCATCCAGGTTAAATGTCCCTCACCTTATTCTCCCTCCATGTGGCAAGTGATTTAGTCAGTTGTGTATTTTATTCAGTACAACCATCTCTGTCTATACAGACTCTTGTGAAACTCATCTCCCTAGCTCTAAAAGCGTAACAGGTTTGGGATGTTTGAATTTCTTTTACCTACTTCCACCATCTCTCAGCTTCAGTTTTTAAAGAGAATGATGGACCATTGTAGGTCTGTGCCTCCACAGGAAAAGATTGGAAAAGATCCTCTCAACAACAGAAACTCTAGGAAAAAGTGGAGAAAATTCAGGGCTAGGAAGGAAAAATTATACACCTCTAGGCTCTAAGCCTATATTCTCTCTTGATTCCAGGCAAGGTAAATAGACTTATGTCTTATCTAGGAATGGTGGAGAAAATGGGATTTCTGTCCTATGAATCCTAGCACTACCTCTAAATTGTCTTCTCTTTTCTCTTGAATTTCCTGCATGTTTACTTTGCTTCTTCTGGGGTTTTGGAGTTAAGTTGTAGAACTCTGAACAAAGGACTTGGAAGGTCAGGGTGCAAAGGGATGTGGTGGGTGTGTTGGAGGAAGCATTATCTTTGATGGAAAGAAACCCATTTTTAATATGCCATTTCTAACAACTTGAAATTCAACAGGAAAATGTTGATGAGGTTATCTCTTACTTGAGGAAGAGGAAAAAGGAAGAAGGCTTATTATCTTTCAGGCCTCAAAATCAGCACATTAAGGATGCAGTAAAGTAAGGAGATACTCAAAGGAGGGTAAGAGAAGGACAGTGGTATAGTCGTTCACATGCTAGAAACTCTGTATTGGATGAAAATTCATGTGTGTATTTGGGCAGGGCTACCACCTTCAGCTGAGTGTAGTGCCCTACTTGAGAGGGTGTCATTCACATAGACTAGAGCATGATTGTCACCTTTATGAGTAGAGTAATGCACATTATATACAATATATGTGGTGGCTATGGCAGCAAGTATTAGAGCTACATACACAGAGCTGCCCTCCTTTAAGTCAAAGCACCATCCTCCCACTGCTGGGACTCTCATAAGCAGGTCTTGAGGAGCAAAACCTAAGCACTGAGTAGTCCTGGGAACAGTCACCCATGGAGGTTTTCCAGGGATTTGTATACCCTATCCAAAGGAGGTATGCCCACGCAGTTATAAAATTTGTAGTGAGGATGCAGCTTTCCCTTTTTGTGC
Source organism: Meles meles (assembly GCF_922984935.1). Classification (NCBI taxonomy): domain Eukaryota; kingdom Metazoa; phylum Chordata; class Mammalia; order Carnivora; family Mustelidae; genus Meles; species Meles meles. The sequence continues at coordinate 125,800,453 of NC_060087.1, read as the reverse complement.
ATTTAGAGGTTATACTTTCTGCAAAACCCATGTACTCTTCATGCCCCCCTGATTTTTCATAGCAACATTCCGTATGCAACATGTGTAAAATACCCAACCCTTTCCCTTTTTCTTTGGGGCTTTTCAAATTTCTTCTCACCTCAGAAGCTTCCCTCTATACCCTAAACTTCTTTACTGTCTAGGACCGAAGACAAGTCTTTCTTCAGGGATTTAGATGCACTTCCGTACTTAGAAAAATATATACATTTTCTTCCAAAGTATATGTATACAAACATACATATATCTAAATATTATTCAAAATACATGTTTATGTATATCTATATCAATTCTCTCTGAATTCACCATAGCAATACAGGTTAAGAATATGCCTAGAACATTTAATTTGGTGGGTTCCTTTTACTGTATTTAATGTTTTATTTTTTAATTCTGTGAAAAGATGAAGAAATGGGAAAGTACTTATATCAGACCTCTTGAGAATAAGGTTATGTCACTTGGTCTTTTCCCTTCCACATTCCCTGAGTTGCTCCTTCTTAACCCAAGGTCTTCACAAAGAAAAAGCAAGAGTCATAAAGAAATGTATGGCACTATAACCCTGGAGATGATCTACAGGACCAGAGAAGTAACTGGGAAGCAGGTTGTATACACTATAGTGCTGGGAAATGGGGTTGGGGAGCTACCATTCTGATGCCTCCTTCCGGATGAGTTCATGTAAACCACATTGCATCAGCACACTGAATGGGCAAGTGTTTTCAGAATTTTGCTGTTATCTCAGATCAGTTATATGTCTTACCTCACTCCAGATCTTGGGGAAATTTAGATTATGACCAAGAAAAAGGGAATTCCTCTAATTTATCTCCCAATACTATTACATTATACCTTGTACAACTAGTGTCAAATGCTCAAAAGGTGTGCTCCCTTCTCATGAGCTCTATAGGTTTCTCTGGGCAGAAAGTCTCACACCCTTAGATTTGTGCCAGGCAGTGACAATGATACCATTGTAAATTGTTCTCAATTTAATTCTATGCTTATTTTTGAAAAGGCATGAGAGTTTATGTTTGAGTGTATATATGTTGGTGTTCATAAATTAGTTGATTGGCTCATGTATATATCACATTGTTTGAATTTGGGTTTTAGCTTTCATATTGTTTCAGTTTAGTAAAAATTGTTTATTTGGACTTTGGTACCTGGTTTTATTATTTGTTTACTTACTTGCTTTTGTGATTATTTTGTTTATACTTTTGCTTTTATTTACAGAGTCTGTGTATGTGTTTTTAAAATTTCGTTTTTGCTTTTTTAATCAGTGGTTTTTGTTTCTGATTCAGTGTGCATGACATTTTGGGTTGTTAGTATTTGCTTGTGATGATGAACATTTTTTCATGTGTCTGATAGCCATTTGTATGTCTTCATTGGAGAAGTGTCTGTTCATATCTTCTGCCCATTTTTTAATATGATTATCTGTTTTGTGTGTGTTGAGTTTGAGGAGTTCTTTATAGATCCTGGATATCAACCTTTTGTCTGTACTGTCATTTGCAAATATCTTCTCCCATTCCGTGGGTTGCCTCTTTGTTTTGTTGACTGTTTCCTTTGCTGTGCAGAAGCTTTTGATCTTGATGAAGTCCCAAAAGTTCATTTTTGCTTTTGTTTCCTTGGCCTTTGGAGACATATCTTGAAAGAAGTTGCTGTGGCTGATATCAAAGAGGTTACTGCCTATGTTCTCCTCTAGGATTCTGATAGCTTCCTGTCTCACGTTGAGGTCTTTTATCCATTTCGAGTTTATCTTTGTGTACGGTGTAAGAGAATGGTCGAGTTTCATTCTTCTACATATCGCTGTCCCGTTTTCCCAGCACCATTTATTGAAGAGACTGTCTTTTTTTTTTTTTTTTTTTTTTTTTTTTTCTCTTAAATGATTTTCTTTTTTTTCCCCCTTTTTATTAATTTTTTCAGCGTAACAGTATTCATTCTTTTTGCACAACACCCAGTGCTCCATGCAAAACGTGCCCTCCCCATCACCCACCACCTGTTCCCCCAACCTCCCACCCCTGACCCTTCAAAACCCTCAGGTTGTTTTTCAGAGTCCATAGTCTCTTATGGTTCGCCTCCCCTCCCCAATGTCCATAGCCCGCTCCCCCTCTCCCAATCCCACCTCCCCCCAGCAACCCCCAGTTTGTTTTGTGAGATTAAGAGTCATTTATGGTTTGTCTCCCTCCCAATCCCATCTTGTTTCATTTATTCTTCTCCTATCCCCCTACCCCCCCATGTTGCTTCTCCATGTCCTCATATCAGGGAGATCATATGATAGTTGTCTTTCTCCGATTGACTTATTTCATATCATGCTTAGTGAAGAGACTGTCTTTTTTCCATTGAATATTTTTTCCTGTTTTGTCGAAGATTATTTGACCATAGTGCTTGAGCATTATTTAAGTTAGAATTTTGGCTTGTTGTTCAGTGAATATTTGGATTTTGGACTGGTATTATTCTTGAATTATTCATATTTGGTTCATGTCTGGGTTCCTTTTTTATTTGATTTTTGTTTATGTGTTTTGTTTGATTTGTTCAGAGAAGTGCTGTGGAGTTTTAGCTATGGTTGTGTGTGTATGTTTGTGTTTAGGTATGTATTTTCCTTGTGTTGTGGGAATTTAAAATCTGTATGATTTTTCTTTGGTGGGTTTTACTGTTTTTTTTCCCTTGAATATTTTTGTAGGGCTCTTTAATTTTTGTTTTGTGGATACTTATGTGTGTGTGTTATATTTGGGGTCTGGTTTGTGCAAGTTTTGGGAGTTCATTTGGGTTTTTTACAGTTTCTGTCAGTGTGTACACTCATAGGGTTTGATATTTGCCATATGTTTTCTTATCAATATATTCAAATATTGTTTTTGTTTGTTTGTTTCATGGTTGCCTTATTTGTTTATTTACTTAATCCTGTTTATTAAGCTTGGCTTATATGATAGAGTGTTGGTGGAGATTTTTTTAATCTTATTGGTTTTGTTTTATTGTTGATTTATTTGTGCCTGTTTTTCTGATTGTTTTTTCAACTGTAAAGGTTTTGGCACATTGGGGTATTTTTTTTTTTTAGGGATGGATTATTTGTTCTTTGTTGGGGTTTTTAGCTTATATTGTGTTTATTTTTTGAATTGTGTATATGAGTGTGTGTTTGTTATTTGAGAGTTTTTGTATTAATGAATTGCTTAATTTAGGAGCATGATTTTATTTTTGACTATTCTAGTCCTTTGCTCTTTCATTTGAAAAGCATTATTAAGGTATTTGGTATGAAATCTACAATTTGATACATTCTGGCATATTTATGTATCCACAAAATCATCACCACAATCAAAATAGGCAACATTATCCATTGTCTCCAAAAGAGTCCTCCTGCCCTGAGTGATCCCTCATTCCTTCCCTTCTCCCTGCCTACTTTCCCAGGGAATCACTGAGCTGCTTTGAGTCATTAGAGATTAGATTTTAGTTTCCAGATTTTTATAAGAATTGAATCATGTAGTATATACCATTTTTTGTCTAATTTATGTCCCTCAATATAATTATTTTGAAATTCACCCATACTGTTAGATAAATCAAGAGAGAAAGATAAGTAAGAATTCTGCTATCTCTGTCTTCAGGTATCCAGTCCAGTGAGAGGGGTATTCTGCAGCAACTTCTTTTGATTAGATAGTCATGAATATTCATCATTTACTACCTCCCTTTTTCTGTTCTAAAAAACTCCCTGGGGATGCCTCTGGCAGGGAGATATTAGCTACTTCACCATCAGAACTATCCTAGTAGTTGTCATGGACTTTAAACCAGTATTCTCAAAACATTTTCCTCAAAATCAGTGCAAGTCTAAATCATGCCAACAAAATGGGAGACTTCAGGTTCAGACAAGGTGGCATAGACCAAAACCTACACATTTGAGCTAAGTACAACTGTAGTGCTGGAAGTAACAAAATGAAAACTCTGGAACTAAAGGAAAACTCTGAAAGTTGGAAAGAGGAACGTGAACTGGTTAGGAAGTTCAAGACTGGACAATGGCAGAGTTGCAGGTTATCTTTTGGCCCCTCACGCAATGGGAGAAGTCAGCCTAGGCATGAGGTTTCCCAGTCCCCTACCTAGCAACAGAAGGTGGGCTAAATGGGAGTTTTGTTCCTCTCCTTTCAGCATTAAAATGAAAACACTGCCCCATTAGAACTGCAGTGTCCTAATGTGGTTTGCCTCAGTTATTCTAAGATTTTTTTTTTATCAGTGATGGATAATTAAATAGAAGAGACCAAGGACTTGAGAACATCTGAATCTTTTCACTTGACCCAGTCCTTCTTTTTCTTTCAATGAAGAACGTTATAGTCAGGTATGGATTTCCCCAAATCTACCCACTTCCCTATCCACAAGAACTTTAGATTCTGGTTGCTCATCTCTCAAAGTCTTATTTAATTTTAGAAATTCTTTACCCCAAACTTCACTCTGAGATTGCCATTTGCATGTTGTGAGATTTGAAAACACCTAGAGAGACAGACCGGAAAGGTGGGAAAAATGCTCTCAGCAAACAGGTCTCACGAGGAAGCCTCAGAAATTCTGTTTTGTAAACCATTTCTCTTTGTGTATATGAGCTGATTTTTTTCCCAGCATCTGATGAAGAAGTGGGCTTTCTGACCTCATCATTCTGGTGCCTAAATGCGTGCTCTTCTGCCTAAGGAGGTTCTTGCTCTTACTCACTGGTTCTTCTATGGGTTGGAGTTTAGGTAAATAACACTGAAAGAGGCATCAGAGAGTTTGCAGTTCAGGAGCCTGAAGGACTGAGATGTTTGACATTTTACTTAAAGGATTACTTAGGGCCTGGGATGTAATGAGCACTGGGTGTATCTCTGAACACTACCTCTGAAACTAATAGTACACTATAAGTTAATTGAGTTTAAATTTAAAAAAATTAAAAAAAGGATTACTTTGGGGGTGGCAAAATAATTTTTAATGAACCATCCCTAATATCATTAATAATTAGAAAATCAACAGGATAATGCCAACATAGATTATTCATCCTAAGGAAGAGAAGATGAACGGATATTGATTCTACATTGCACCTGAAACCTGGCTCGTTAAAGATGCAGTACATGAGGTGAAACCCAGAGTTTGGAAGAGGAAGAGCAGTGGCATGGGGGTCATAGAGGCACTTTGGTCAAATGTTGGTGTCTATTCAAAGGCTTAAATGTTTGAAAGTGGAATGAAAGCTTCATGAGACAGGTCTTTGAGCAGGGCTGCCACATCCAGCCACTTTGTATACACTGCCCTACTCAAGATGAAGGGATACAGGTAACAAAACTATGAATTTTGTATTTTTGAAGTGGAGTTACATACAACATGTTCATCAACATGTGGTAGTCCTGGGGTTGGGGTGGAGCTTCAAGTTCAGCTGTCCTCCTCTGAGGAAGGCACCACCTCCTCAGTGCTGAGCTATTTCAGAGGACTCTCAAAAGCACATCTAGAGAGGCCAGATCCAGCAAAGGAGGGTTCTTGGAAAAGCTTCTTTTCATAACATTCTCTAGAGATTTGCATTCCACTGTTCTGAAAAGGCCTGACCAAACTGGAAAGAATTTCGGAGATGGGCCCTGGTCTCTAGTCTCAGAGTTCCTTCTTTCTGAAGAATTTCCTGTGCTCAAAGCTACTACTCTGTTCTCAACTTTCAAATTTCCTCACAGAAGGCTTCTCCTTCATTTTCTGTCCTACCTTAGAATCATCCTCTGCTGAACTCAGAAGCCCTTTACTCTTTCAGAGATTGAATCTAGCTGTTTCCTCAGGGTGTAGAAGCTCTCTCTTCCTTTAAATATCATTTTACATTTTCTCTGGTCACCATGTCAGTAGGATAGACGAAGATGGTACACAGAAATTTTCATGCAATAAATAGATTTACTATTTTTTTAAGTTTTGTGCAAAGGCATAACAAGATGTGATAAACTACCTCTCAGTACTTTCAAGAATGAGGAAATATTGTGTTGGCTTTTCTCTCTTATTTTCTTTAAATCTAAAAAAATTATTTTAGATTCAACATATAAGTGATACCATACAGTATTTGTCTTTTTCTATAAAGCTTATTTCACTTAGGAATGCCCTTCAGGTTCATTCTTTGTGTCACAAATGGCAAATTTTCTTATTTCCATGGATGAATAACATTGTTATATATCCATATATACATATGTATAGATATATATGTATGTATAGAATACACACCCCCCACACATATATCCATCCTACATTTTCTTTATCCATTCATCCATCAGTAAAGACTTAAGTTATTTACATATCTTGGCTATTTTGAGTAATGCTGCAATGAACATGGCAGTGCAGATATTTCTTCCAGATACTGATATCATTTTTTCCAGATATATACTCAAAAGTAGGATTGCTAGATCATATGATAGTTTTATTTTTAATTTTTTGAGGAATCTCTATACTGTTTTCTTTAGTGGCTCTACCAATTTACATTTCTACCAATAGTGCCCAAAGGTTTCCTTTATTCCACATTAAAAAAAAGTATTTATGTAGGGGCGCCTAGGTGGCTCAGCGGGTTAAAGCCTCTGCCTTCTGCTCAGGTCGTGATCCTGGGGTCCTGGGATCAAGCCCCACATCAGGCTCTCTGCTCAGCAGGAGCCTGCTTCCTCCTCTGTCTCTGCCTGCCTCTCTTCCTACTTGTGATCTCTGCTCAATAAATAAATAAAATCTTTAAAAAAAGTTTTATGTAAATTCCAGTTAGTTAACATTTAGTGTAATATTAGTTTCAGGTGTACAATTTAGTGATTTGAAACTTACAAATATCACCCAATGCTCATCACAGCAAGTGCACTCCTTAATCTCCATCACCTAGTTCACCCATTCCCCCACCCACCTCCCTTCTAGTAACCAGCAGTTTGTTCTCTGTAGTTGAGTCTATTGCACATTTTTGCCTTTAGTTATCTCTTCTCCTTTTGATGATAGTCATTGTAACAGGTGTAAAGTGATACCTCATTGTGGATTTAATTTTCATTTTCCTGATCATTAGTGATGTTGAGCACCTTGTCATGTACGCATTGGTCATTTGTGTGCCTTCCTTGGAAAAAGTGTCTATTCAGGTCCTTCCCCCATTTTTAAATTGGATTATTTGGAAGGGGGTTGTTTTGTTTTTGCTATTGAGTCATTTGAGTTCTTTATGTATTTGGCATTTTAACCCTTATCAAATATGTGGTTTGCAAATATTTTTTTCTTCTTCCATAGATTACCGTTTCAATTTATTATCCCTTTTGCTATGCAGAAGCATTTTAGTTTGATGTACTCCCACTTGTCTAACTTTTGTTGTCCGTAATTTTGGTATCTTATCCAAAAAATCATTGCCAACACCAATGTCAAGGAGCTTTTCCCTATTTTTTTTCTCTAGGATTTTTAAAGTTTTCTTTTCTTTTTTGAGCTCATCTATTTTGAGCCAATTTTTGTGAGTGGTATAAGGCAGGGGTTCAATTTCATTCTTGGGCAAGTGAATATCCAGTATTCCTAGGACCATTTGTTAAACTTTTAGTGTAGTTTCCCATTGTGTGTTTTTGACATCCCTGTCAAAATTAGTTGACCATGTATGTATGAGTTTATTTCTGGACTATTCTGTTTCTTTGATCTATGAGTCTGTTTTTATGCCAGTTCTCTTGTTCATTTTGAGGTGTCACTCTTAACCCAGGGTTCTCAGAGGAAAGAGCAAGAGAATGAGCAAACACCAACCCCTGAAGATCATTACTGGACTGAAGCATAACCTGGGAACCAAGATATAAATGTTACATTTCTATGTGGGGGGATGGGATATAACCTGATAACTCGATGCCACATCACCTTTCAGGTAATCTCTTTTAAATCATCAGGGTATTGAGTTGGCAACTGATGTTTGTAGATTTTATTGTCAATCTCTAAATCATCATATAACCCAAAAACCTCACCCATAGCATGAAGGAAGTTCAGCTGTAATGAAAAGAAGAGAAATTTTTCCACTTTGTGTGCTAACATTGTCACCAACATAGCACATCTGTTTACTTTTCATGGTGTACATTTCTCTCTTGCCTGAATTATTGGCACTTCCCTGTACAGTAAGGGTCATTTAGCTCTAATACGTGCCATGTTGCAACAGGGATTCAAGTTCATTCTCAGCTTTTGATTTTATTGAAGAGTGAAGTCATTTTTTGGTGTGTATATTTTGGGGTTTTCTATTTTTGTAAGGATATACTCTTTTTTTATGGGGTATTTTTTAATGTATAAAATTCTTGTTTTGTTTTGCTTTTATTATGTTCAGTTAGCCACTGTGTAATATATCCTTAGTTTTTGATGTAGTGTTCAATGATTCATTAGTTGCATATAACACCCAGTGCTCATTACAATGTGTGCCCTCCTTAATACCCATCACCCAGCTACCCCATCCCCCCATCCCCCTCCCCTCTGAAGCCCTCAGACCTTGTTTTGTTTTATGATCTTTTTGTACATTTAAATTTGCTCAGTACATTCTTTTTTTGTTTTTTCCTTTGCTTGTTTGCTTTTTGGGTTTGTTTCCTGGGGGTTTTGTGTATCTGAATATCTTGTATTTTTTAAACACAAAATATATTTTTGTATATACAAAAATATACATCCTTTTTTTAGTTCCCTGATGATTGGTATTTTTTATGTGTGTTATTTAGAATACTCAGTAGTATTTTTAATTTTTTATTGTTTTCACTGCACTGTCTTTTGTTTTGTTTTATTACCTAAATGTTTATTTGCATATATTTGTATGTATTTCCATGTGTTACTTTTTCTGCATGTCGATTTTCAAGTACACAATGCTGCTCTTTGTGCTGTTTCAGACCTCCACCTATTTTCAGACAATGCCAAGCTAAAGCCCACATGGTGGTATAAAGAAGAATAGATGTGTGAAGAAAAAAATTCTGTCCAGCACTGTTCTGAGTTCTACCGGATCTGCAATATCTAGATATAATGAGTGAGTTAAATTATCCTTTCTACCTAACAGCTGACTTTTGGGAAATAAAATGGTTTTTTATGTGCCCACTATATTAAATTGAAAAGTAAAATAATGCAGGCAAATATCTTAAAGCTAAGAGGAAGAGGGAAAAGTCAAGGAAGAAGGTTTATTCTCAATCTTAAAATCTGTCCCATGAAATACACAGCAGGTGAAGAGATAGGCTTTCAGGGGAGGGCAAGAGAAAGGGGAGCATGCTGGTTACTTTCCAGGTCTTCTCGGTATATTCTGCTGATTCCTCATTGGGAGTGTTAGGGTGTTGTATAACCAACATACATATACTACTGGCATAGTGATAGGGTTCTGGGGTTTGGGCAGGATCACCACCTTCAGCTACGGTGTGTGCAGTGCTCCACTTCAGGAGGTGCCATCCATGTAACTAGAAATATGATTGGCACCTCTTAGAGTGAAGTAATGTACAACAGGTACAACACATAAGTGCTGGCCTTGGGAGATGCAATATCTGCACACTAGTGTTATTTCTTGAATCTTAGAACCACCCACTCAGTGGTGGTTCAACTCATGCGACCATTTAAAGAGCCTTATAAAACCTAGGGAAGGAAGGTCACAGGAAAAACCTCACTTGTAGGTTCTTCAGGCCTTTATATCACTTTGTTAAAAAGGTCAGGCCTGCCACCTCCAACTAATCTGTGTTCAGTGCCCTACTCAGGAAGGCATCATTCACATAGATTGATTTATGAATGGCGCCTTTCTGAGTAGAGTAATGTGCACTGAGAGCAATATTTGTGGTGGCATTGGCAATGGTAGGTAGAACTTTAGTGACAGAGCCACATTCCCTTGATCCCTGGTACCTACCTTTCAGTGGTAAGCCACTTCCCAGTACTCTTTGAAGAACCTCTTCTGAAATGCAATCCAGAATTTAAGGGCTCCTGGGAAAAGTTTCTCATGTAGGTTCTTCAGATATTTATAGCTCTTTGTCCACAAAAGGACTGACCACACTTGGAACAATATTTGGGATAGGAACAATATCCTCCGTCTCTTGTATGTGTTAGTCTTTTCTCTCTGCACAACAATTACATTTCCTGCCTTTAAAACTCCTGAATAGTTTACACCTATTTGCTTTCCTCACAATAGTCAAGCCTTCTTTTTTAGGTAGCTCAAATAGCCTTTTGTCCTTCCTTGCTAAATTCTAAACATTTTACCCTGTCATGGAGTGATGCTCTCCAATTCCTTTGAAAATTCTTGTGTAATTTTTGTGATACTATCATATCAGAAGATACTATCATATCAGTCTTGAGAGAGAGAAAGAGAGAGGGAGAAGAATTGATTATAAAGAATTGGCTCATATTATTAGAGAAGTTGTTAAGTCCCAGGATCTGCAGGATGAACTGGCAAGGTAGAGACTCAGGAAAAACCAATAGTGTAGATTCAGTCTGAAATCTTGCAGGCTTAAGACCCAGGAAGAATTGATGTTTCTGTTTGAATCCAAAGGCAGAAAAAAAAAACTGATGTCCTACCTCAAGGCAGTCAGGCAGGAAAGATTTTCACTTTTATTTAGTGAAGGGTGAGGCTTTTTGTTCTGTTGAAGCCTTCAACTGATTTCAGAGGCTCACCAGCATTAGGGAGGGCAATCTGCTTTCCTCAGTCTGTAATTCTAGTATTAGTCTCTTCCAGTATAGAGATTCTGGGTATAGAGATACCAATTCTGGATATAGAAATACCCAGAATATGTTTGACTAAACATCTGGACACAGTGTGGCCCAGTCAAGTTGACACATAAAATTGACCATCACAAATCCATTCCTTGTCAACTTGGAACCCATTTGAATCTCCTTAAAGCATACTTAATCTCCAAATGAAGACAATATCAAGGTCATAACCCTACCTAGCATGATACAATTATCCTGCATACAATTGAAAATGCACTAACTTCTTCCCCACATGAGGAGGTAAAGTCTTTGAGTGATGTTTACTCTTCTCCTTGATATCCTTTAACTAAAATATGATGTAGCATTTAAAATATTTAATTACTCTGACATAAAGTCAATACATCTTATGTTACATGATAGGGAGACAAGAGAGGGTAGAAAATAAACATATTTGCTATATAATATACATGCATATATTCATAACAAACTAAGGAAGAAATACTCATGACAATTGCACTTTGCTGTAACTGATTACATGGTTGTACCTATTATTTATAACTGCCTGCTTCCACTTTCCATGCTATATTCCCTCTTCCTTCATTCCTGAAGGGTCTGGGCTATTAGTAATCCTACCTGGATTGGGTTGTTGTAGCTTTCCATTCACCTTAATCATGTGCCTGCAAAAAACAAGAATCCAGGGCCAGATAGCTTCCCAGAGGAATTCTAACAAATATTTAAAGAAGAAATAATACCTATTCTTCTGGAGCTGTTTAAATAAAAAAAAAAAGAAAGAAAGAAATGGGAGGAAAGCTTCCAAACTCGTTCTGTGAGGCCAATATTGCCTTGATCCCAAAACCAGAGAAAGACTCCATCAAAAAGGAGAATTACAGACCAATATCTCTGATGAAAATGGGTTCCAAAGTATTCACCAGGATATTAGCCAGTAGGGTCCAACAGTACATTAAAATGATTATTTACCACCACCAAGCGGGATTTATTCCTGGCCTGTAAGGGTGGTTCGACATTTGCAAATCAATCAATGTGATACATCACATTAATAAATGAAAAGATAAGAACCATATGATCCCAATTGATGCACAAAAAGCATTTGACAAAATATAGCATGCTTTCTTCATTAAAACTGTCCACAGTGCATGAATAGAGGAAACATACCCCAATATCATAAAAGCCATCTATAAAAAGCCCACAGTGAATATCATTTTCAATGGGGAAAATCTGAGAACTTTTCCCCTAAGGCCAGGGACATGACAGGGATGCCCTCTCTTACCACTTTTTTTCAACATAGTACTAGAAGTCCCAGCCTCAGCAATCAGACAACGAAAAGAAAAGACAGTCAAATGAGCAAAGAAGAAGTCAAACTCTCACTCTTTGCAGTTGACATGATATTTTATGTGGAAAACCAAAAGACTCTACCCCAAAATTTCTAGAATTCATACAGCACTTCCGCACAGGGCAGGATATAAAAAATCAATGCACAGAAACCAGTTGCATTTCTATACACTAACAATGACACAGAAGAAAGAGATATTAAGGAATTAGTCCCATTTATTATTAAATTAAATTAATTTAATTTAATTAAGGAATTAATACCATTGCTTCCAAAACCATAAGATACCTAGGAATAAATCTAACCAAACAGGTAAAGGATCTATACTCTAAAAACTGCAGAACACTTATGAAAGAAATTGAAGAAGACACAAAGAAATGGAAAAATATTCCATGCTCATGGAATGGAAGAATAAATATTGTTAAAATGTCTGAGCTACTCAGAGCAATCTACACATTCAATGCAATCCCTATCAAAACACCATCAACCTTTTTCATAGAGCTGGAACAAATAATCCTAAAATTTGTATGGAACAAGAAAAGACCCTAAATACCCAGAGGAATGTTGAAAAAGAAAAGCAAAGCTGTTGACATTACAATTCTGGACTTCAAGCTATATTGCAAACCTGTAATCATCAAGGCAGTATGGTACTAGCACAAAAAAAGACACATAGATCAATGGAACAGAATAGAGAGCCTAGAAATGGACCCTTAACTCCATGATCAACTAATCTTCGACAAAGCAGGAAAGAATATCCAATGGAAAAAAAGACAGTTTCTAGTAAATGGTGTGGGAAAATTGGGCAGCCACATTCAGAAGAATGAAACTGAATCATTTTCTTACACCATATACAAATATAAACTCAAAATATATGAAAGACGTCAGTGTGAGACAGGAATCCATCAAAATCCTAGAGAACACAGGCAGTAACCTCATCGACCTTGACTGCAACAACTTCGTACTAGACATGTCTCTAAAGGCAAGGGAAACAAAAGCAAAAATGAACTATTGAGACTTCATCAAGATATAAAGTTTCTTCACAGCAAAGGAAAGAGTCAACAAAACTGAAAGTCAACCTATGGACTGGGAGAAAATTTTAGCAAATGACATATCAGATAAAGGGCTAGTATCCAAATTTATAAAGAAACAATCTCAACACCCAAAACCCAAATAATCCAATCAAGAAATGGGTAGAAGACATGAACAGACATTTCTCCAAAGAAGACATACAAATGGACAGCAAACACATGAAAAAATGTACCATATCATTTGGCACCAGGGAAATACAAATCAAAACCACAATGAGGTGCCACTCACACTGGTCAGAATGGCTAAAATTAACAAGACAGGAAACAATAATTGTTGGCAAGGATGTGGAGAAAGGGAAACCCTCCTACACTCTTGGTGGGAATGCAAGCTGGTACAACCACTCTGGAAAACAATATGGAGGTTCTTCAAGAAGTTAAAGTTAGAGCTACCCTATGACCTAGCAATTGCACTACTAGGTATTTATCCCAAAGACACAAATGTAGTGATTCAAAGGGGCACCTACACCTCACTGCTCATAGGAGCAATGTCCACAATAGCCAAACTGTAGAAGGATCCAGGATGTCCATCAAAAGATTAATGGATAAAGAAGATGTGGGGTGTGTGTGTGTGTGTGTGTGTGTGTGTGTGTGTGTGTGTGTACACACAATGGAATATTACTCAGCCATCAGAAAGGATGAATACTTACCATTTACATTGACATGGATGGAACTGGACGGTATTATGCAGAGCAAAATAAGTCAATCAGAGAAAGACAATTATATGGTTTCACTGATATGTGGAATATAAGAAACAGTGCAGAGGATCATAGAGGAAGAGAGAGAAAAAAGAATGGGAAGTCATCAGAGGAAACAAACCATGAGAGACTCTAAATTATGGGAAATAAACTGAGTGTTGCTATTGGGTGATGGACATTAAGTAGGGCACATGATGTAATAAACACTGGGTGTTTTATGCAACTGATAATTTATTGAAAACTATATCTGAAACTAATGATGTACTGTATTTTGGCTAATCAAATTTAAATAACAAAAAATACATGTAAAAAAAAATCACAGGGTTGTTAATACTAAGAGATGCCCTATGGGATCTCCTGTATTCCAGACATACTCTCCCTTACCTCCACTGTGGAGTAATAATCCAGTCTCTCCTTCATACTCAGGATCAGTCATACCAGCAAGCACAGGAACTCCCCAGTCAGACCTCTTGAAAATTAGGAAATATTGTATTGGGCATTTTTCCTCTATGTTTTGGGAGTTATGTCTTTTTAACCACAGCTTTTTAGAGGGACAGAGACAGAAATAGAACAATGCCTTTTTTACTTTGGCAAATGGTGACCATGTCTGTACTTACATGGGGTAAAAGATCTTATCTCCTGCTATATGCTAGGTTTCTACAAAGACGTTTTTGAAGCTATTGAGGGGTATGTGAAGCAGAGAAGGAGAAATTTTACTCATGCTTGTGGTTGAAGGAAATAGTTTTGAGATGTTATTTTTTTCCCTTAAGAAGTTTGGATAGTTATGCCCAGGGCTCAAATACTTCAAGGACGAGAGAAGCAGACAAAAGAGAAAATGGTATATATCAATGTTTCCATAGAATCAGACTTTAGTTACTGCTCATGAATTTCAGCAATTCAAAGGAAAGGATCAAGAAATTTGGAATTATTTTGTTCCTTGAAATATGTTTCCTTGACCATGAATAAGCTCTGATACTGAGCTGTGTGCTTCCCTCTCTTTTGGGGGTTGAAGATGTTTAGTTGACTGATGGGAATGGTGCACAGGTATATTTGATAATAAAAATCTTCATTATTTTCCCATGTCAATGTAAAAGAAGTACATGGCTACTGTGCAAGATTCTTCTAATTATTTATTCTCACTAAACTAAATGCAAGATGATCAAGCCTGGTAGTGTATGCTTGGAAAGAAGGAATTTTGCCCAGCTCTCTGCAAATGAAGTTTCATCATGTCTATAGCATCTACATTAGATGGGGTACCTCTATACTGTATTCTGTTATTTCTATTAGGATTGCTTTGGGAAATTAGGGAGAAAGTCATGTATCTAGAACTGGAACTAGGAAGAACAAAACAGAGTCTAGGAGGCCTGTTTGTTCTGAGAATTTCCCTTAAGAGTATGAATTCATGGTCCTAGTTTATCATGTCTTCTTGTAATACACCAAAATTTCAAGGAATGTATGGTGTTTCTTGCATTTAAGAGAGAGAATTTATTTTACAGACAGTTGATGACAAGGGAACACATATAGACTGGAGGACTAGGAGACATCCAGATTACATTTTCCTTACCCTTACTTTATATTTCAAAAGTAATAAATGTAAATAATATTAAATTACTATATTAGATAAATGTGTTTACACAAATCCTCTTATATCTCTCCTCACAAGAACTTCTAGAAACCATTTTCCATATTTTTAAGCCAAACTTGCCTTTAGTCTAGTATTCTCCCTTGTATTTCCTTCTAATTTTTTCAGGTTCAGTTTGGCAGGGAAACACAGGTACCTAGTAGTAGCATGTGTCACAGAGTGCAAAAATGCAGAAACATGCTGCTCATAGAAAACACGCATCCAAAGAAAGGTTCACAAAAATCAAGAGCTGAGTGGAGAATAAGGCCATCCCTAGGCACCTAGAACATTTTCTGTCTTGTTGATCACTCCTGATAAAAAGCTTTGTTTTGTTTTGTTTTTCACTCCAGGGTCTGAGGAGGAAAAGCCATCTCTACTCTCTCCATCTCATGAACTACTGATTATTCTCTCATTCTCTGCTTTCAAGATTCTCTGTTTTACCTGCTTATTTGGGGTCTCAGGAGGAGTTGAGGTAAATTACTCTGGTAGAGTGACTCAGATCATTAGGTGACAAGGCAGGAGTATGTAAGATTGAATGTATTTCCTGCTTAGCTATTGGATCTGGGGAATGCAAACCACTTGTTAATACACATATATAACAGTGGGAAAAGAATCAAGATAAGATATATGAAGATATCTCTTCCATGAGCAAGAAAACCTAAGAAGAAGGCCGAATCCCTCCCTAACTGTCCTCATGGTGTCCCAGGGGTCACAAAGTCTACCCTGTTACCTGGCCAGAGCTCTCTGTGCCCCTTGGCCTCAGGAGCAGCATGTCTCCTAGTGAGTTCTGACACGGACTATCAGCCGTTACCTAGATTCAAGGGAAATAATGATCAAGGCATATTGGTTGGTCAGGTATGTGAATCACATGTTTCAGGATACTATAAGATACTCTTCTGATCTTGAAGACAAGAGGTGGAGATGCTCATTACCCAGTTGTGGTTAATGCCATGAGCTTTTTAGAGACCAACATGGAAATTGGGGAATATTTCAATGTATTCCCCAATAAAGTACTATTTTGATCCTGTACTCCAAATATCAACCTTGACAATTCTCCAGTCCCTGTCTCAACCTGAGGTTGTCTCCATGAAGCAGAATCTTCATGCTAGGATATCATGTGAATCACTTAAGGATTTTTTAAAAATTTTATTTATTTATTTTTTCAGCGTAACAGTATTTATTGTTTTTGCACAACACCCAGTGCGCCATGCAATATGTGCCCTTCCTATTACCCACCACCTGGTTCCCCCAACCTCCCACCCCTTGCCCCTTCAAAACCCTCAGATTCTTTTTCAGAGTCCATAGTCTCTCATGGTTCACTCCCCCTTCCAATTTCGCTCAACTTCCTTCTCCTCTCCATCTCCCAATGTCCTCCATGTCTTTTGTTATGCTCCACAAATAAGTGAAACCATATGATAATTGATTCTCTCTGCTTGACTTATTTCACTCAGCATAATCTCCTCCAGTCCTGTCCATGTTGCTACAAAAGTTGAATATTCATCCTTTCTGATGGAGGCATAATACTCCATCATGTATATGGACCACATCTTCCTTATCCATTCATCCGTTGAAGGGCATCTTGATTCTTTCCACAGTTTGGCGACCGTGGCCATTGCTGCTATAAACACTGGGGTGCATGTGGCCCTTCTTTTCACTACATCTGTATCTTTGGGGTAAATATCCAGTAGTGCAATTGCAGGGTCATAGGGAAGCTCTGTTTTTAATTTCTTGAGGAATCTCCACACTGTTCTCCAAAGTGGCTGCACCAACTTGCATTCCCACCAGCAGTGTAAGAGGGTTCCCCTTTCCCCACAACCTCTCCAACACATGTTGTTACCTGTCCTGCTAATTTTGGCCATTCTAACTGGTGTCAGGTGGTATCTCAATGTGGTTTTAATTTGAATCTCCCTGATGGCTCGTGATGATGAACATTTTTTCATACTGTCATGTTATTCTCTAGGAAGATTTTGAGAAATTATGACACATATTGAAATGAGAATAAGAAGAAATTATTGATCTTTATACTTAAAAATATATCTCTTGTGTAGTTGATGGTCATTTTTCTCTAGGAGAAGAATAATGATTTTATACTGTTTCCTTTGAACATTTGGAAACCTGTGGTACTAGGTATGAAAACTGAAAGGGGGAAGCATATATAGAGACAACAGTACACTTGTATGCCTGTATATTAAATTGTAAGCTAGAGCAGCTTTTGAGATCTTGTGACAACTACCAGTAAAAAAGTTGGTAATACAAAGTATTAGAAAAGTGATAAATGCTACCCAGTGTTCTTCAAGACTGTTTTAGGAAATTCATTATTTTTATATATCAAGATTAGCATTATGTTGGCCACCTATTAGGCGCTCAATAACTTTTTGCTGAATGAATGACAGATTAAGTATCTTAATTTTTAAGAAACTGCAGTAGAACAATCAGCAACTTATGACAAATGTGTGTTTTATTTTTAATGCCATATTTCATGAATTTAGTCTAGATGATTATAATATAAATAAAATATAATATTTATTGGTTACTTGCCATATACTAGATGTTCTTTTCAGCGTTATCAACTCATTTGATTATTCAACAACTACTGTCATTTATTACACAGATGAGGAAACTGAGACTCAAAGAGGTTACAGAGTTTATTCAAGGCCATACAATTTTAAATGGCAGAAATGTTGTTCTAAGTAACCAGAGAGGATAGAGTTTCTGTGATCAAACCACAACACTCTACTGCCTCTTGACATGAGGGTTTTGCAGGTTAAGAGGGCAATGCAAACCTTGGAACCTCCCAGAGTGTGTCAGAGGAAAACTTCAGTTTGGGACTTCGGTTAGGTGAAATACACACACACACACACACACACACACACACACACACAAACACACACAAATAAGTAAATGAATACATATAGCTACACATACACAGAGAGATATATGCATGATATATATATTCCACCTGATACATATGTACATATATGTGCATGTTATTATGTGTATAAGTGTGTGTGTCTGTGTGTGTGTATAAAATGAAATGGATGAGAAGGTCCATAGGTTCAGAAAGATTGTATAGCTGGGTTGCCTGAAAGGGAAATTCTGAGGAACTTTGAGAACTTCAGTATGTGATGGTTCTTTTAAAAATATCTACTGGTCAACTGAAAAAGTTTTGAAGGATTAATCTGATTATTAGTCATCTACCTGTGATCATGTGGGTAGTAAGGTGTAAAATTCCTCTTTTCTGACTCTGTGCTTGGAACGCCATATTACCTAGTCTCTGCTGGCAGGAGCTTAAATGAGAAAGAGTGTCTGGAAACCCAGAAGAAAAGATATCACAAAAATGGCTCTAAAAGCAGATAGTCAATTCATTAAAAAAGGAGTGTTGTGGCCTTGTCAAATTTGCATTACTCCCCTTTCCATGTCCCCAGATTTCACAGATTTTAATATGTAGTTTGAATAAGTTATCACTAATCAAAACTCATTGGTATAGAGGAGAATCTTTTTGTTGTTGTTGACTTATGTACAGTTGCTTTATTTCTATATGAGAAATTTACTTGTCAATTATTTTACATTCTGGGGGGGGGAGCTGTCTTTCAGGTCTTCTAATGCTCTTTGCATGAGGCACTAAATAAGCCCTAAGGTTTTCATAGCAAAAACATAATAGGACTTATGAGGAGACTCAGATAGTTGCTGGGTTTGTTTATTTGTTTACATATCCAAGACAGGTGCTTTTTCAATATTATAGGTAGGTTCTTAGATAAGTATCCAGTTGTTATTAGGAAGAATGGATTATAATGGTGACACATTTGTTCCTTTAAACATGTCAAGGCATTTGTGGAATGTCTCTAATGTGCAGATTTGGGCTATGGGGTGATACAAAATTGAACAATAACTGAGCCTGCCTTCAGGGAAACTGCACTCATGTTAGAGAGGCAGACGCATGTAAATTAAAAAGTAAAATAAACAGAGGAAGTTGTCTCTCCCTTGGTAGAGATGGAAGTAAGTACTCTAGCAATGTTCATATTGACTAGATCGTAGGACTTGAGATCATTCAGTTCCCCATCTCATGCAAAGCTCACCACTTCACTAGCAACTGGCCTCTCAAATACTACAGAATTAAGCTATCTGTCTCAGAATTTGGAGGAGGTACTTTCTCCCTGATCTATCTGGGTAAAAGATTTGCGCTCAGTGCTAAAAATTATAGTCATTCTGAGTTGAGAACTTCATACCCTATTGTTTAGGTTCTAATTATGCATAAATGGTTAGCTCTTTCCCTCAGAGGGCAGGTTAGTCACAGCTGGCAGTGAGCACAAAGAAATGGTCAGTGCTTTCTCCAAACTCACCTACAGTTATGGTTCTGGAAGCTACATATAGCTCATAGACATTTCTGAGGTTAAGTTTTTAAAATATTATGTGAGGGGTGCCTGGGTGGCTCAGTGGGTTAAGTCTCTGCCTTCAGCTCAGGTCATGATCCCAGGGTCCTGGGATTGAGCCCCACATCGGCTCTCTACTTGGCAGGGAGCCTGCTTCCCCTCCCCCCCTCCCGCCCCCGCTCTCTCTGCCTGCTTCTCTGCCTGCTTCTCTGCCTGCCTCTCTGCCTACTTGTGATCTCTCTATGTTAAATATATAAATAAAATCTTTTAAAAAATAAAATAAAATAAAATATTATGTGAGAAGGGACTAAGTGACAAAAGGATCATTTGAATATAAATAAATATTATAACTCTCCTGAGTGTGAATAAGTCACGCATTGACTTTCTTCTCCTAATTTTTCTTGGGTTGTTCCTTCTTGACTGAGGACCAAGAGAGAATGAGACTAGGTAGAGAGACAAGATACTGCCCACAAGCCACCCTTTTAGACATGATCACAGAACTGGAACAATGTCTGAAGGGTAAGTTTTAAATATTACATTGTTCTGTTGGGGAATGGGGTAAAAACTGGTGTCATCTCTGAAATAAGCTCACTTATACTATTTTAGCTTTGACAGTTATGCTTGTGAATTTCTGTGCCCAAATCTAATAACCGTATAACTCACCTCACTTCAAGCTGTGTGGGGAAATTTCAATTGTTATATAGAGAAATTGTTCTTTGCCTCAGGCTCCTACCGTGACCATATCCTTCCATGCCCCTTCCTGAACTCTCAGCATGTCCTATGTGCTTGTCTGTGAGAGTGACTACTCTGAATTTTTTTTCATTTTGGTATGTTTATATAGTAGTGGTAAGAGTAATATATATGTTGGACATTGGGGAGGGTATGTGCTATGGTGAGTGCTGTGAAGTATATAAACCTGGTGATTCACAGACCTGCACTAATACAGGTCTAATAATACATTATATGTTTATTAAAAAATTAAAAAATAATCAAAAAAGAGTAATATATATGTGTCTTTGGTTTGAGGTTGTAATTTTAAGTGGATGTGCTTATGTTGTGTGGATACTTTTATGGGATTGGTTTTGATATTTAGTTTATGAGATTTAGTCTTTACATTTTCTTATATTATTGTTATATGTTCAAGTTTGGTTTTAAAATGTTATTGGGTTTGGTTTACTAGTTATTTAATTGAGTATTAGACTAGAACTCTTAAGAATGAGATCTTATATTGGTTTTATTTGCTCCTTTATTTTTCTTTGATTGT
Source organism: Meles meles (assembly GCF_922984935.1). Classification (NCBI taxonomy): domain Eukaryota; kingdom Metazoa; phylum Chordata; class Mammalia; order Carnivora; family Mustelidae; genus Meles; species Meles meles. The sequence continues at coordinate 125,779,459 of NC_060087.1, read as the reverse complement.
CCCTACTCATATCAGGACCCCAAAAGGCAGAAACTGAGAAGCAGGTTATATATTTTATATATCCGTGTTAGGAAAAGCAGTACACCCTGTTACTACTTTGCCCCCAAGGTGATCCTCTTCAAACCACATCAATATGTTGCCTTGGTAACTACTATTTGTTATGCTTTTTTTTTTTTTTCAGAAAGAAATTATGTAACTTCTATCTAGCTTCTTTCATCAGCATGATTTTGAGATTTATCCAAGTATTGTGTGTATCAATGATTCAAGTATTTTTATGGCTGAGTGGTATTCCAGTATCTGTATAGACCATGTTTTGTTCATACCTACACCTATTGATGGACATTTGGGTTGTTTCAAGCTTTTAGCTATTTTGAATAATGCTGCAGTGAACACTGACGTACAGTTTTCTGTGTGGACATTTCTTTTGGAATGGCAAGATTAGATGAGAGGTTTAGGTTTTTAAGAAACTGATAATCTGCTTTCAAAAGTGGTTTTACTATTTTTTATTATCAAATTTTTAGTTCCTTTAAATCCTTAACACTTATATTTAATCTTTTTAACACTTATATTTAATCTTTCTAACTTTAGCCATCTTAGTGGGAGTAAAGTGCTATCTCATCATGGTTTTATTTTGCATTTCCTTAATAACTACTGATACTTAGCATTTTTAAATGTGCATACTTGTCATTTGCATGGTTTTTTAGAGAACTTTATCCATTTTATTTATTTTTTCAGCGTAACAGTATTCATTCTTTTTTTAGAGAACTTTATTTGTAATGATAAAAAACTAGAAAACTTCAGTAGTTGTGGTAGAGCCAATCACTGGATGTTGAAAATAGAACTACCCTATGACCCAGCAATTGCACTACTGGGTATTTACCCTAAAGATACAAACATAGTGATCCGAAGGGGCACGTGTACCCGAATGTTTATAGCAGCAATGTCTACAATAGCCAGACTATGGAAAGAACCTAGATGTCCATCAACAGATGAATGGATAAAGAAGATGTGGTATATATACACAATGGAATACTATGCAGCCATCAAAAGAAATGAAATCATGCCATTTGCGACGACGTGGATGGAACTAGAGCGTATCATGCTTAGTGAAATAAGTCAATCGGAGAAAGACAACTATCATATGATCTCCCTGATATGAGGACATGGAGAAGCAACATGGGGGGGTAGGGGGATAGGAGAAGAATAAATGAAACAAGATGGGATTGGGAGGGAGACAAACCATAAATGACTCTTAATCTCACAAAACAAACTGGGGGTTGCTGGGGGGAGGTGGGATTGGGAGAGGGGGAGCGGGCTATGGACATTGGGGAGGGGAGGCGAACCATAAGAGACTATGGACTCTGAAAAACAACCTGAGGGTTTTGAAGGGTCAGGGGTGGGAGGTTGGGGCAACCTGAGGGTTTTGAAGGGTCAGGGGTGGGAGGTTGGGGGAACAGGTGGTGGGTAATGGGGAGGGCACGTTTTGCATGGAGCACTGGGTGTTGTGCAAAAAGAATGAATACTGTTACACTGAAAAAATAAATAAAATGAAAAAAAAAAAGAAATGTACCACTTCGAGTTTATCTTTGTGTATGGTGTAAGAGAATGGTCGAGTTTCATTCTTCTATACATAGTTGTCCAGCTTTACATAGTTGTCCAATTTTCCTAGCACCATTTATTGAAGAGACTGTCTTTTTCCCACTGGATAGTTTTTCCTGCTTTGTTGAAGATTGTTTGGCCATAGTGTTGCGGGTCCATATCTGGGCTCTCTCTCCTCTGTTCCACTGGTCTATGTGTCTGTTTTTATGCCAGTACCATGCTGCTGTCTTGGTGATCACAGCTTTGTAGTAAAGCTTGAAATCAGGTCACTTGTTGCCCCAGCTTGGTTTTTCTTTTTCAACATTTCTTTAGCAATTTGGGGTCTTTTCTGGTTCCATACAAATTTTAGGATTTTTTGTTCAGCACTTTGAAAAATGCCGGTGGAATTTTGATTGGGATGGCAATGAAAGTATAGATTGCTCTGGGCACTATAAACATTGTAACAATATTTATTCTTCCAATGCATGAGCATGGAATGTTTTTCTATCTTTTGGTGTCTTCTTCAATTTCTTTCATGAGTGTTCTATAGTTTATTGAGTACAGATCTTTTACCTCTTTGGTTAGGTTTATTCCCAGGTATCACAAAGATAAACTTGAAATTGATAAAAGACCTCAAGTTGAGGCAGGAATATATCAAAATCGTAGAGGAGAACATAGGCAGTAACCTCTTCAACATCGGCCACAGCAACTTCTTTCAAGACATGTATCCAAAGGCAAAGGAAACAAAAGTGAAAATGAACTTTTGGGACTTCACCAAGATCAAAAGCTTCTGCACAGCAAAGGAAGCAGTCAACAAAACAAAGAGGCAATCCACGGAATGGGAGAAGATATTCACAATGGCACTACAGACAAAGGGCTGATATCCAAGATCTATAAAGAACTCCTCAAACTCAACACACACAAAACAGATAATCAGGTCAAAAAACGGGCAGAAGACATGAACAGACACTTTTCCGAAGAAGACATACAAACGGCTAACAGACACATGAAAAAATGTTCATCATCATTAGCCATCAGGGAGATTCAAATCAAAATGACTTTGAGATACCAACTTACACCAGTTAGAATGGCCAAAATTAACAGGACGGTAAACAAGTGTTGGAGAGGATGTGGAGAAAGGGGAACCCTCTTACACTGTTGGTTGGAATGCAAGTTGGTGCAGCCACTTTGGAAAACAGTGTGGAGATTCCTTAAGAAATCAAAAATAGAGCTTCCCTATTACCCTGCAATTGCACTACTGGGTATTTACCCCAAAGATACAGATGTAGTGAAAAGAAGGGCCACATGCACCCCAGTGTTCATAGCAGCAATGGCCACAGTCGCTAAACTGTGGAAAGAACCAAGATGCCCTTCAACAGACGAATGGATAAGGAAGATGTGGTCCATACATACCATGGAGTATTATGCCTCCATCAGAAAGGATGAATACCCAACTTTTGTAGCAACATGGACGGGACTGGAGGAGATTATGCTGAGTGAAATAAGTCAAGCAGAGAGAGTCCATTATCATATGGTTCCGCTTACTTGTGGAGCATAAGGAATAACGCAGAGGACATTCAGAGAAGGAGAGGAGAAAGGATTTGGGGGAAATCGGAGGGGGAGACAAACCATGAGAGACTGTGGACTCTGAGAAACAAACTGAGGGTTTTGTAGGGGAGGGGGTTAGAGGGTTAGATGAGCCTGTTGGTGGGTATTAAGGAGGGCATGTATTGCATGGAGCACTGGGTGTGGTGCATAAACAATAAATCTTGGAACACTGAAAAAATAAAATTAAATTTAAAAAAAAGAAAAAAAATGTACCACTGATATGCACAGTAATTTGGTAGAATCTTAATGGCACTTTGCTGATTAAAAGAAGCCAGTCTCAAAAGGTTATATACCATTCGATTCCATTTATTTGACATTCTTGAAAAGACAAACTTGGGCGCCTGTGTGGCTCAGTGGGTTAAGCCGCTGCCTTCGGCTCAGGTCATGATCTCGGGGTCCTGGGATCAAGTCCCACATAGGGCTCTCTGCTCAGAAGGGAGCCTGCTTCCCTCTCTCTCTCTCTCTGCCTGCCTCTCTATCTACTTGTGATCTGTCTCTGTCAAATAAATGTTTAAAAAAAAAAAAGAAAAGACAAACTTATATTAATATAAAGCAGACTAATCATTGCCAGGGCTTAGGGCTTAGGGCTGGGTGTAACAACAAAATGATAACACAAGAAAAGTATGTAAGATGATGCCACTGTTTTTTATCTTGATAGGAATGATATTTACTCAAATCCACACATGTGTTTAAATCATAGGACTGAACCCATACACAAAATTTCAATTTTACTGCATGTTATTTTTTTTCACTCATATGCTCTAACTATATGCAATTTTTAAAACTATTTTCTTTAATGTTTAAAGACTTTTTTAAAAGAAGTTCTAAGTTTAAGGCAAAATTGAGAGGAAGGTACAAGAATTTCCATATATCTCCTTCCTCTCTACACATGCATAGCCTTCCTCATTATCAACATCACTCACCAGAGTGGTACATTTCTTATAATTGACGAACTTACACTGACCCATAATTAGCACCCAAAGTTCATAGTTCACCTTAGTACATCATTTTTTTCTTGGCCTCATCTGTGTGTGTGTGTGTGTGTGTGTGTGTGTGTGTGTGTACTTTCTCACTTCTGCTATAATTATAATACATAGTAAATAATTTACCAGGAAAACATTAGTGCTTGGTGGTATTCCTAAAAAATTTAAATGTGTTACCCTTAGAACATGAACGCCAGTAATAAAGCAAACTCCATCAAACAGCTACTTAATCCACTATCCACAGAGCTTCTCCACCTATTAGGTTCTAGTTTCTCATGGAGTAAAACTACAACTCTGCTATGGAACATCATGGTTTCTCCTACTTTATGACATCTTTTCACCTTAACAGCCTGAAACTAGCCCAACCCCTATCTTTTTCAGAAGGATATTATTCTTATTGCTTTTTAGTTTGTGCCAAGCCACTTGATAAGGCTATTGGATGACTGATGGATTCATTATCCTTGAGCCTTTCTTAAAACAAGTTGTTGATGGCATGAGAGGTGGGAGCATAGTACATTATTTTTTAGAGCATCTTTTATGTCTATAAATCTTCTCAGTTGCATCTCCTTTCACCATATCCCAGTATTAGTTGGTCAAGGTAAATAGCCCCTGGAATGTGTTTTTCAGAAATAAAGTGGGGGAAAATATTATCTCAAAAATTATACTCCAGATCTTGGTTTTTATATCTCATTTTCTAAAAAAAAGAACCAAAAATCCTTAGAGAAATGGTGGATTCTAGGTTAAATACAAGATGAACTTTGAATAATTTGGAATTCCAGAAATTAAGAAAGTATAATAAAAAAAGATTGGGCATGACAAATGACCAAACTTGAAAGAATTTCTAATTGCAAAAGCTTATCAGCAAAATCAGTAACAATAGTATTTGGTTAAAACCCAAACAATAAAATTAATACCCATGAGTCCATGCTGATATAAATTATTGAATAAATAAATACATGTGGGAAAAGATGTAAAACTTTCTTACAAAAAAGAATTCTAAATAATATATATAGGTATCCCTTCTCCAAGGGGTGCTTAATGCCTCCCTACCTGAGTGTGGGCTGGGCTTAGTGACTCAGTCTCAAAGAATAGTGTATGGACAGTGAAAAGTAGTGACTTTACAGTACAGAAATCTGGCAGAACACCATCTTAACCAATAATATAAAGGTTAATACTAACAGTAATAACTTATGTGGATATACCTCCTGATATGATACAATGAGAAAGATACTTCATCTCTGTGGTATTCTTCACCAAACTCAGAACCCCAGTCTAATCAAAACTCCATTTTATATTTCATGGAGCACTGGGTGTGATGCATAAACAATGAATCTTGGAACATTGAAAAAATAAAATAAAGTTTAAAAAATTCCATTTTAAATTCCATTTGAGGGACATTCTAGAAAATGTCTGACTAGTACTCTTCAAAACTACAAAGGACACGGAAAAAAAAAGAACCAGGAAATTTTACTAATCAGAGGAACAGAAAAATGATATTAGTGGAAAAAGTGGTAAAACCCAAAGTGTCTGTAGTTTTGGTAATGATAATGTTAATGTTATAGTTTTTATACTACTAATTTCTGGTGTCCATGAATGTATCGTGGTTATATAAGATGGTAAGCATACAGGAAGCTGAGTGATAGGTGTATGAGAACTCTCTGTACTACATTTACAACTTTTCCTTAAGTCTAAAATTATTCTAAAATAAATGTAAGGAGAACAAAGAAGCAACTAAAAAGCATGCATTGGATTTTGTTTCTGCCTGTTATAAAGAACAATGAAAAGTATGGATTCCAAACTAACATGAAAAAGTCAGATAAACTCCATATTCATAATTTTTCTTGAACACCTTTGAGATCTAATGTTACAGATCTATTAAGTAGCTTGATTTTAAGAAAAGATAGCCCCTCCAAGGAGAAATGGGATACAGAGACTGGCTTACCACTGACAGAGAAAGTGAAGTAATCAGACTCTCCTGGCAAGCACCAGAGAAACAAGCAAGAGCAGTCTCCCACTAGGAAAGGTTCAAGGGCCTGGAAAGAGATCCCTATGTGGTTTAGGTGTATAGAATGTCAGAGATCAATGAGTAAAGCAGGAGGAGCACTGAGAAAAAAAAACTCTGGAACATAGATATCACCCTAGGAACAAAACAATGCTAGAGGAATTCAAAGTCTGTAATACACCAAAGCTAAACACCACAACAATAAAACCCAATCTCAGGCTAATAATTGACAAGACTGGCTCAACTGCCCTATCAGTAGAAGCAGCCTGTTCATTTCCAGGTGCAAATATTATTTACCTTATCCTTTACTGTTCTGCACATGATGTTCAACATGAAATAAAAAAAAACGTAAAACACAAACAAAAGACAAGGAAACCTAGTATCAAGAAACAAATCAATAACACCAGATTCATAGATAATCCACATACTAGACCTATCAGACAGCGGTTATACCATAATTATGATTTACATATTTAAGTATCCCGTGGAAAAAGGAGACATTTTGCATGAGCAGATGGGGAATTTTAGCACAGAGATAGAAACTATAAGAAAGAGTTCACTGGAAATGGTATAAATAAGAAACAACAAACTACTTTTGGAGATAAAGATTTCCTTTGATGGGCTCACAACTATCTCAATGCCATGCAAAGCAAGAAACGTGAAGACTTAATGAAAGCTGCATGGATAGGACTGTTTGGGTTGGGCTTCTACTCTGAGCCACTCAGTGTGCAGTATCTTTCACAGGAAGGTGTCATTCACGTGAATTACAGTATGAATGGCACCTTTTTGAGAAGAGTAACGTACAATGTGCAAGGCATAACTGGTAGCCCTGGGGATGGAGTTATAGCTGGAAGCACAGAGATGCCTTTTGTAGAGCCCAGGCATTCACTCTTCAGATGCTGGAGTACCTCAGGGATATTTTGAGCCTTCTAAGAGAATATATATAGGAACTGTGCACTCCTGCAGAAACACCTCCATTTAGATTCTTCAAGAGTTGATATATTTTGCCAAATGAGACTTCACTGAAGTGGGAAATACATGGTATTGAAAACACAGCCCTCTTTTGTTAGCGGAGATTTTTTTCTCTGCATTGCCAAGTCCCCTAACACTTTTTTTCACTACAAAGTTCTCATCATTTGCAAGACCTTTCTTTTAGAGCTCCCCAAATACCCTCCTGCCTCTCAGCTTCCTCTACTGCTTAAACTTGAAGTCCATTTTTTTCTCAGAAACTAAAACATCTTATTATTTTTTCCAGTTTTATTGAGCTATGATTGACAAATAAAAAAATATATATATATGTAGGTTGAATGCAATGTTTTTAAGGTGCAACATAAGTATATATATATTATGCCATGATTACCACAGTCAAGTTAATGAACACATCTGTCTCCTCACATAATTACCTTTTTTGTATGTGATGAGAACACTTAAGATCTACACTCTTACAATATTTCCAGCACCGATGTGATAGTGTTACTAACTATAGTTACTGTGCTATACATTATAGCCCCAGAACCTACTCATCTTACAACAAACTTTGTACCCTGTAACATCTCCCCAATTCTGTCACCTCTCAGCCTCTGACAACCATTACACCCTTGGTCTATATGAGTTTGACTTTTTAGATTCCACATAAGTGAAATCATAGTTATTTTTCATATTAATTCAGTACCATTTTTGCATCATCCATATGTGTTCCCATTTGTTATGTGGTTTGATTTCATTTCTGTATTTATGCATGTCTTAGTTCAGGCTGCCATAACAACATAATATAGACTGGGTGGATTAAGCAACAGATCTATTTTCTCATGGTTCTGGAGGCTGGAAGTTCAAGATCAAGCTACAGATGTGATTGTTTTTTGGAGAGACTGCATTTCCTGGCTTACAGATGCTCACTGTGTGCTCACCTGGCCTTTTCTCAGTGTGTGCACTTGGACAGTGAGCAAGCTTCCTAGTGTCTCTTCTTAGAAGAAGAATTAATAATAATCCCATGCTGAAGGCCCCACCCTCATGAGCTCATCCAAACTACTTATCTCCCAAAGGCCCCATTTCTAAATACCATCAAACTGGGTATTAAGAGTTTCAACATAAGAATTTTGGAGGGACACACTTCAGTCCACAGCAATGAATTTCTGTGTTTTATTTTGTACAATGTGTTTCATAAAGTGTTATATTGTGGATACTTATTTTTGTAGGATTTATATGTGACATTTTATGGGGCTGGATTCCTTTTTGTCTTCATCTTTTGTGCATGTGCACAATTTGATTTTTTTATTTGTTTGTTGAGTAAATCCTTCTCCCTTTTGAATGTCTTTGTTTATTTTTGTGATTGGTATGCCTTTGTGCTTATACTCAATATGGAGCTTTGTTTTTGCATGTGAGAGACTTCACTGGGGGCTATTTGTTAAATTTGCCTATATTTGTGAGTGCATGTATGTTTGTGGGAGGTCTTATGTGTATGTATTCAAATATGCTTGTGTGAATTGGGTTCATATTTATGTATTTGGTTTGTTGCTGCTCTAATTTTTTAGGTCACTTTTTTTTTTCCTATAAAGCATCTGCACAGCAAAGAAAAGGCAACATATGGAACGGAAAAAATATTTGCAAACACATATCTGATAAAGGGTTAATATCTATAATATATAAGGAATTCATACAACTCAACAACAGGAAAAAAAACAATCTGACTGAAAAATGGACAAGGATTTGGCAGATATTGTTCCAAAGAAGACCTACAAATAATAGATACATGAAAAACTGCTCAACATGATTAATTAGGGAAATACAAATCAAAACCACAATGAGATATTACTTCACATCTGTTAGAATGGCTATTATCAAGAACATGAGATTGTTGACAAAGGTGTAGAGAAAAGGGAACCCTGGTGCACTATTGATGGAAATGTGTATTGGTAGAGCAACTGTGAAAAATAATATGGAGGTTCCTCTAAAAATTAAAAATAGAATTACCGTATTATCTAACAATCTCACTTCTGTTATATATGCAAAAGAAATAAAATCACTATTTTGAAAAGATATCTGCACTCCCATGTTAAATATAGCAGTATTCATAATAGTCAAGAGATGGAAACAACCTAAGTGTCCATCAACAATGAATGGATAAAGAAAATGTAATATTTATATAACAAAATACTATTCAGCCATTTTAAAAAAGGAAATTCTGCCATTGTGACAGCATAATGCGATCCAGATTCATCCATATTAAGTGAAATAAGCCAGAAAGAGAAAGACAAATAGTGCATGTTCTTAACTTACATATGGAATCTGAAAATATTAAACCCACACATGCAGAGTAGATTGGTGGTTACCAGGAGCTGAAGTGTAGGAAAAAAGGGAAGATGTTGGTCAAAGGGTACAAACTTTCAGTTTCAAGATTAATAAATTTGGGGGATCTAAGATATGGCATGGTAGCTATAGTTAACAATATTGTATTTACTTGAAATTTGCTAAAAGACTAGATCTTAAATATTCTCATACACACAGAAAATTAACCATGTGATACAATGGATTATGGTAACTCACCTTAATGTTGTAATCATTTTATGATATACACATATATCAGATTATTATGTTGTATATCTTAAACATACACAAATTATCTGTCAATTATATCTATAACAATAAAGCTGGAAGATTAAAATATACACTCAAAAGTTGGTAAGAAACCCACAAAAAATACAAACAATAAATAAGGAATATGAACCAAAGAATAAACAGACCCTTCAGTAATATATGGTTGACTAATAAGCACATTGGCAATACCAAGTATTAATAAGAATGGAGAAAGAGAATGCCCACATTACCAATATCAAGAATAAAAGAATAGATATCAATATATATCCTAGACTCATCAAAAGAATTAATTAGAGGATATTATTAAAAATTTTACACTAATAACTTTGACAAAATCAATGAAATCAACAAAATTCTTGAAAGACACAGGCAACCACAGCTGACCAAGAAAAAATGTAAAACATGAACAATTTCACATTAAAGAAGTACATTTAATAATCATCAAAAGAAAATACATTTAAAATCATTTTATATATCCTGCACCATTCTAATTCCAAAATAAGGCAAAGATATCATAATAAAAAGAATTACAGACCAATGTTTCTCTTAATACAGATTCAAAAATCTTTGAGAAAATATATCCAACAATTTATAAAGATTTTTATATTTCTTGACACTCTGGAGTTAACCATACAATTAGTTTAATCCATACAAGGATGTATTAATTTCAAAAAAAATCACTGGGGCAAATAATACATTATATGTTAATAAAGAAATTTAAAAAATAATCAAACTGTATTTCACTATCAGAAAATAAAGTAGAAAAAAATGATCATTTCAAAGGATGTAAAGTACCTGATATAAAATTAACTCTCTTACAATAAAAATAAAATCTTATCAAGGAAGAGAGGTGAAATCCTCAACCTAATTAAAGGCATCTTAAAAAATCAAACTATAGCTAACATAGTCAACTAAGAAAACAAAGTTTTATACATAACGTCATGAATAAGGCAGAAATATATGCTCTAAAAATGTATATGTAACTTTGTATTCCAGAATCATATATCTGATAAGGGTCTAGTATCTGGAATATAAAATGAGCACTTATAACTCAACAATAAAATGATAGATAATCCATTTTAAAGACTAACATATTATTAAATAGACATTTCTCCGAAGATAGATATTTCTATTACCAAAAAACTTATGAAAAAATGTGCAACCTAACTAGTCATGTGAGACATGCAAAAACACAGTGAAATTCTACTTCATACCCACTAATTTGGTTATAATCAGTAAGACAGAAATAACACATACTGGGTTAGAATAAAGTGAAGAAATTAGAAAACTCATTTGTTGCTGGTTGGGATAAAAAAAAGGATTAGCTACTTTGGAAAGAGTTTGGCACTTCCTCATAATGCTAAACAGAGTTATCGCAGATATTAACAATTCAACTCTTAAGGATATATCTGAGAGAAATATGTGTCCATATAAACACTTGCACCCAGATCCTCATTGCAGTATCATTCATTCAATTTGAAATTTTAACACTTGTCCTTGCAGCTCTCTCTTCCTAGTTTATATTTTCCCATAGAATTAGTCACTTCTCTGCATGATAAATATTGTGTTCATTGTTTTTATTATGCCTTCTAATAAAAATGTCAGTTCCAGAGTGCCTGAGTGGTTCAGTCAGTTAAGCATCCAACTCTTGATTTCAGCCCTGATGGTGATCTTAGGGTTTTGAGATCAAGCCCCACGTCAGGCTCTATACTGGGCACAGAGCCGGCTTAAGATTTTCTCTCTCCTCTGCCCCTCCCCACTCCCTCTCTTAAAAAAACGCAGTTCCATGAGTATGTTTTGAATCTGTTGAGTTCTGTAGTATTCCTAGCACATGAAACAGCCTGGCATCTAACACATATTCTTAGTAAATAGTTGATACAGGAATAAATATTTCTTCCAAGTCAAAATCCCAAAGACATTAAATAGGTCAGTAAATATTTTTGAAACATGATCAGATGTAGTAAAATTTTGAATTATATGTAATCATTTCCAGTACTTTTTTTCCCATTAGACTTTGTTCCATGGTAACAATACTGTAAGTTGGTTAAGAATACATGTATTACCTCATTTAACCAACTAAAAACCACTTAGCTTTTTTATGACTTTTATCACACATTTATAGATGAAGAGTAAAGCTCACAGAAGTTAAATAAATTGCTTAAAGCCATGAAACTAATAAGAAGCTTAATCCCATGAGGCTAAAGTTTACCACAGTCCTCACTCAAACTATGGCTACATAATAAGCCATCTTGAATGTCAGTGCCTAAAAATTAATCCTTTATTATTTCTCACGATTTCTTAAGACAATTGGGAATTTTTTCCACTGGGTTCACCTAGGTTCACTCATGCAAATGCAGAAGCTGAGCTGGGGTGATCTAAGATGCCCTCTCATATGGCCCATGTCCCAGCCAGAATGGCAGGAAGTTAGACAAGCTGGGCCTATCCCTCCGTCTGGGCATTCGTTCCTGAATTCTTCAGAACATGGATGGCTGAACGTTCCACAAGGGAAAAGACAGAAAACGCAAAGCATCTTAAGGCTTAGTCTCGGAAGTTAAGCAACATCACATCGGAAACATCCTGTTGATAAAAACAAGTTTATAAGTCAGCCCAGGATCAGAACCTGGGGAAATAAATCCAAACCCTGAAGGGAGGAGAAGAAAAGGTCCCATGACAAAAGGGTGTGTTCACAGAGACAGAGGATTCACTGGGCATCATAATTGCAATGGTCCACCAAACTATTTGCTATGCAGAATTTCAATACCATTTACCTTGTATGTCTTTGCCACTGTATTTAAAGTGCAACCACACAGGTTACACTATTGAAAGATGAAGTCTCTCTGGTCAACAATGATGCTTAAGATGTTGTTTTCTGCAGGACCTAGGAAAGGCTACAAGCTTTTGAAGGACTGAAGTAGATATGTGGAGCAGCAGCACGTGCTGGAAGGGGCTAGGGACTTGAGCAGAGAGCCTGAAGCCCTTTCCTTTTCTGGAGTATAGTGAGGTCTGTCACTATTGTGAGATTAGCAGCACAGCTGCTCAAATGCCAGCTGCCCAGGAGACTCCCTGAAGGTGGTGTAAGGAAACTTCCCCAGGTGGGCAGAGGAATTGGCTTGCATCTTCTCTTGCCCTGTCTCTCTTGCTTTTTTCCTTCTCTCTCCAAGGGCTCAGGTGCACCATCAAAAAAGGAAAGACAAGTGGTACTCCCTATCTCAAGAGGTCTGTCTGGCCTCCCGCCCTTCATTCCTTCACACAGCATACAGAGAACAGATAATTAAAGCAAACACAATGACAGCTACTCACCAAGTGTGTGTCTGGCGCACCATGTTAGCGCTTGCTCTCCTGGAGACAAGAGAGCTGTATATGGCTGCTTTCAGTATGTGAGGGGCCATCAGAATTTTTTCAAAAACCTGGCCAAGCCAACCTGGCCCAGAGGGAGCATCCCCTCACCTGCCCTGAGGACAACTGGAAATAATAGGAGTCCCCCTTTTTCATCCTGAGAGTAGCAATATCCTTGCCTGATGATTTTCACAGTAGGGTTCCATGGACAATTTAATGTGCTTTCTCTATGTCTTCATTCAACTGGAGTTAAGTGTGCTCCAAAGAGAAGGCACTCCAAGCCATGAACTGTTCCAGAATCACTTACCAGAACTCAGAGCCGCAGAATAGCAAACTCCAGCTTCTCTTAGGAATAAGGAAGCAGAAAAGACTGAGGACTCTGAGTTTGCTGGGATCCTGCTCCTACTAAGCCCCTGGGGGAAGAGAGCCCAGCCCAGCCCTGCCCTGCCCTGCCCCACCCCGCCCTGCCCTGCCCAGACTGCCAGGCAACTTTCATCCCAAGCCCAGATCAGCATAGGAGTGGCCTCAAGCACTTGGCCTTCACCCTCCCCAGCACCCTTCTCCCTGCCCCAGTGAGTATCCATTTCATATGCTGCCCCTTAACACACTGGCTTTCAGGCATTGAGAGGGAATATGGACCCTCAGCCTCACCTACCACAGCCCCCGGGGCCCCATACCTCCCAGCTCCTCTCTAAGACATACTCCCCTCACTCCTGGACCTAGAGGATACCCTGTGAGTATGTGCAGGAACCAGGAGATAGAGGGGAGAGAGAATTCAGGGGCTGTTCCAACCTCTCAGGAGATTCTCACACAGAAAACAGCCTAACTAATCAACCATAAATGGTTATTGAGAACCATGAGTTTACACTGCTTTGTTTTCTCAAGCAGACACATCAACCCTCTTAATGGTCCATAAGGAATTTAAGTGTTACCTTGGTAGTGCGTTTCTGAGGCTGTTGAAGCCAAGGAGCCCCTTCCTTCATGCTGATGCTGAGTTTTCCAGAACTCTGTTCCTCAGAGGTTCCTTTATGAAGAGACCTTTTCATACTTTTTCATTCCAGTGCACCCTTTCTCTTTCCTGGCTTGTAGAACAAGATAGCTAGCTAACATGTAAGAACAGGGAAGAAGTGCTAATGAGACGCTTCCCATGACTGACAGGAGATTTGCTGTAGGAACCTCTTCATTGCAGTCTACATCCCCAGAGGCTGTTCCGAGTGGTGAAGCACAGTCCACAAGTAGCCATTGCTACCACCACATCCACCCCTGACACCTACTTCCACCTTCCCACGTGCCCACTGGTTCCTTCTTCCCCACCCTCTTTGTCCTGCAAGTGAGGGTTGACTGCTCACTTGGGACCATGTCCTCCTTTTTAGCGCTCCCTCTTCAACTTCAGGCTTCTCTACCTTCTGTGGAGATTGCATCATAAACCTGGGAGCTGATGGAACTATGGTGGTGGGGATGGGAAATTAAGTCCAAGCTGGAATGCACAGGGCATTTACAAATATTGATGGAGCACCCAGCTCTCTAAGACAGGGGCTATGCTAGGTGCTGAGCATATACATGAATTCAGTCTCATGGATCTGCATCCCCTTAGGAGTAGTGAGAAAATAAGGAAAGGAGAATAAGAATATTTGTTATGGTCATAAATATTGTGGAATAATTTAACTAGTTGATATGAAATGATGGACTGAATGGGAAAGAATATATCCTTAAAGGTCTTCTTTGTCTTTATTTTTTCAAGAATTAAAAGGGAAGATATGTAGGTAAATATAAATGAAAACTGTTCAAAACAACTACAATATCTTAAAAGTTTTATGTTGTATATGGAAGTGAATCATAAGACAAAAATGAAACCAAGAACAAGAAGGAATAAATGAAATAAACTTTTTAAGAAATATATTTAAATTCAATTTAGGTAACATATACTGTATTATAAGGCTTTTCCAGAAGTGATAAAAATATTTTTTATGTTAGACTATAATAAGTTATTGTTACATATTTTAACCACTGGGGAAATCATAAAAGAATAACATAAGATTATGATAATTTAAAGCAAATTGAGAAAAAATGGAATAATGAAAAAAAATTGATTACTCCAAAAGTAGGCAGGATAGGAGGACTCAATTGAGAAATATCAGGTGGGAGAAATAAAAAACATAACAAGTTAATAGACTTAAATCTAATCTTAGAATCACATTAAAAGAAACTAGAGCAAACACTCCAATTAAAAGAAAAGATTTTTAGATTGAATAAAATAAGTCAACTATATGCTGAACATAAGACACTTTAAATATGATGATAACATGTAGGTGGAAAGAAGTATGGTGGAAAACATCTTTATTTTATCATCAATGGTTTTACTGAGGTATTTACAAATGTATTATAAGTTTTGAAAACTGTAAACTCAAATCACCATCCAAATTCATATTAAAAAGAACATTTCCATCATCCCAGAAATTTGTTTTGTCAATGCCCCACAAAAAGGAAAACAATGCTGTGATTTCTATAGTCACAGATTACTTTTGCCAAAAATCTAATCCCCCATTATACATTCAGAGGTACATACAGTCATCCTTATTTCTCAGATTCCATATTTATTATATCTCCTACTCACTAAATTTTTTTTTTGTAACTCAAAAATCAATACTTGTTACACTTGTCTGGTCATTCACAGACATGCATAGAGTGACAAAAAACAAACAAAAAAACAAACCTCGAGTCACCTGACATCCACATTTCTAACTAAGGGCAAACAAGGGGATACCCTGTACTCTTGCTTCACCCCTCAAACTTTAAATAAGTATCTTTTTTGCAGTACATTTAGTGCTACATTTTTCAATTGTTGTGCTTTTTGTTGGCGATTTTGCTGTTTATAATCGCCCACAAGTGTAATGCTGAAGTGCTGTCTTGTGTTCTTAAATGAAAGAAGTCTGTGATGTATCTTATGGGGAAAATACTTGTGTGAAATAAGGTCCATTCAGGAATGAGTTATGTTGCTGTTGGCTGTGAGTTTAAAGTTAATTAATGAACACTCTATATTAAATGTCTATAAACAGAAACACATATAAAAATGTTATATATTGATAGGTTGACAAAAATGTTTTGGCTAGATGTTTTTAGGAATCTAAACTTGTATTTCCCCTAGAAGCAATAGCTTAGTATTTGCTAATTCTGTATTCACAGCAACTTAAAGAACATAACTACTGCACATAACAAAAATTGACGTATGATAAATATTTTCTCTAAATTTCTTTAAAAATATAATGTAATCCTAATGAAAATACTAATAAACTTTTTTGGGAGCTAGAGAAGTTAATATTGAATTTTCTGTATACACATAGCTATAAAACACTGAAATGAAGGGAAATGATGGGTTATAGCCTTATGGGATATTAAAACTTAAAATGAAGTCTGTATAGTTAAAACAGTGTGGTGCCAGCATATGAGTGGACAAACGAGATTAAAGGAATGGAATAGAAAGTCCAGAAATAGATCCAACCACATATAGAAATTTAGTATATAGTAAAGATAGTATTTTACATCATTTTGTCAAAAATGGATTTTAAATAAATGACGTTGAGAAAATGAAAAGCCATTTGGAAAAAGAATAAATTAATTTCTATTCTTCCCACTGGATACAATTCCAATAATAAGTTGTATAAAGAAGAAAAATCAATAAGCAATAGATACAATAAAATATGACAGACAAGAGCAAATATATCATAATTATAGTAAATTTAAAAACAAGTTATATAACAGGTAGAGATTTTTCAGACTAGATAGATCCTACTTAATAGGAAACACGTTTTATATAAAAAACAAAAACAGTAAGTAAAGTGTAAAAATTTTAATTCTGTTTATTTTCCATAATGAAATCTTAGTTATTTTACATACCCAACTCAAATATCCTTTCTTCTGTACAGTCTTCCTTGAGTTGCCCTAGCTGAACTGATTATTATCCTCTGCTCCCCCAGTCTTTTATACATTCCTCTACTATAGTGCTTTTTCTCTCTTTTTTCTGTCCCCTGTACCAGATAATGAGCTCATTGAAAGCAGGATGTTTGGGACACCTGGTTGGCTCAATGGGTTAAGCCTCTGCCTTCAGGTTGGGTCATGATCTCAGGGTCCTGGGATGGAGTCCCATATGGAGCTCTCTGCTCAGTGGGGAGCCCGCTTCCCCCTCTCTCTCTGCCTGCCTCTCTGCCTACTTGTGATCTCTCTGTCAAATAAATAAATAAATAAATCTAAAAAAAAAAAAGAAAGCAGGATGTTTGCCTGATTTGTATTTGTACCTTCATCATCATCATCATCATCTCTCTCTCTCTCTCTCTCTCTCTCACTGGCTTGACAGTAGGTACTTAAGTAGATATTTGTTGAATATTCTGTTGATGCTGTAGGGATCAGGAAGAGAAGGTTAATTCTTATTTCTTCTTGGCCTGTTTTAGTACCTTTCCTCATGTTCCCTATATGGGAGAAATGTTTCACTGCCTGACTCGAAGAAGATAATTGTATTTGCTCTATTTCAATTACATCTCATTGTTACAAAATAGATGTAACATAAATGGAGTTGTCTCTCTGCTGAAAATGGGTGACATAACAGTGTTTACATCCCATTAAGCTTTATAAAGTCTTGTCACATCATGTAATGTGACTAAAAAGAATAGCTCAAAGTTTAACTATTGAAATTGTTCAAATTTTTGTGTGTGTGTGATTACAACATTTTCCCCCCAAGATCACAAGACACAAAATACTTTTACTTTAGGGTCACTGAAATGTGGTCTCCACTGTGCAAATGTGTGTTTGAAAGATTGGCACCTTTCCATTGGTATATATAATTGTGAAGTAAAGAACTTTTACTTCAGTTTCAAAATAGTTTTCTGCAAAATATAAAATTCTTTTTTTTCAAGAGATATTTGCATGAAATCTTTTTCTAGGATGCAGAAATTCTAGTTCTAGGCTCAGAATGGTTTGCATTGGGGCGCCTGGGTGGCTCAGTGGGTTAAAGCCTCTGCCTTCAGCTCAGGTCATGATCCCAGGAACCTGGGAGTGGGTTAAAACCTCTGCCTTCAGCTCAGGTCATGATCCCAGTGTCCTGGGATCGAGCCCCGCATTGGGCTCTCTGCTCCGCGGGGAGCCTGCTTCCTCCTCTCTCTCCGCCTGCTTCTCTGCCTAGTTGTGATTTCTCTCTGTCAAATGGATAAAATATTAAAAAAAAAAAGAATGGTTTGCATTACTATATGTAGACTACTTTCCAAGCTACTAATGTGAAAAAATGGGCAATGTTCTCAACTTATTCTACCTGATCCAGAGATTCAAAGAATTACCACATTTTTACTCCACTGAGGAGTTGAAGAAGTAGTTCAGTACCTATGAAAGTTATCCTTGAGCATGAATGAACACCAATAGATAAATTGCACCACATCACCTGGTTCAGAAGCTAAACAATAAGTTAAAATATGAACACTTCAACACAACACTGTAACAGTCCACATAAGACACTAGATGGTTAATATCTTCCAATAGAAAGACCAATATTAATGTGAATAGCATAGAGTTTCCTCAATCATGATTCATATATTTTAAAGGTCTTCCTTTTTAATAAACAAGTAAACCTCAAAAAAAGATACTAATCTTCCAAAAATTATTCTCAATTACAATTCTCATAGTCCAGGTATTTCAATATGTTGTTGCATCCAAAAACTTTACCAAAGGAAGAATCCTATCTTCACTTAAAAGACTGCCAGGTAGTGACACAGGTACTTTGTCTTGCTAAATCTTTACAAATTTATTGTTTCTTTGTCTGAAAGGTATGAAAGCTACCTGCTTTGGTCACTTCTTGGAGCCTCATATCTTTGGGGCTCCAATACATATGAAATTAAATTTTTCTTCCTGTTAATCTGTTTAATGTCAATTTAATTATTAGACCAGCCAAATAATCTAGAAAGGAGGAAGGGGAGCATTTTCCTCCTCTACATATGTATCCTAAAATACCATGTGACTTCTGGAATGGTCATGTAATTACCACCTAACCTGCTCTGCTGAACATATACGTTGGCCTTTGTCCTCCAGGACCTTTTGGAAATGTGTGGAAGATATTTTGGTTTTCAAAATGTGTGTGGATTACCAACTGACATTTTAGCAGAGGGTCAGAGAAGCTATAAACCACAAACATATAGGGCAGTGAGGCATTCCAAAGGTTTGTCCCTCCCAAAATACCAGTAGTAATCCATTTGAGAAATGCTGGACTGGAAGATCTCTACAGACCTTTTCAATCTGTGGTTTTAATTACATATTTGTGATGTTTCAATTTTTAGGAGCAGGTGAGCTGAAAATGTGTCTTAAGGAATATTGTGTAATCTCACTAAATGTTTCAGTATTACCTTTTGCCTAAAAATATAAACAGTTTATATATTCAGTAATTAGAAATATCAAACAAAAATGGAAACTTTTTTGTCCCATATTTGAAAGTTTGGATGAATAGAGCTCAGATTCTTGATGTAGGGACAGACTTAAGGAACTCAGAAAGATTGTTAAAGCATAGCTTTTTGTGCTTCTTAAGGTAAAATCATGATTCTCATACAAGTATAAATAGAATACATTTTGATTTTATTTAAGTAATTAATTAATGAAGGAACCAGCAAGATGTATTGACCAATTCAAAGGAGACTTCGAAGTGCCACACCTATGAAGGTCAATCAGGAATACTGAAATTAACCTAAAAAAATCCATTTTTGTCCCCACAAAAGGAAATAAATGCTTCTTTCAAGCATAGAATTCATTTGCATGTCTATGAACAGGATCCATTTGCATAACTATCAGATATCTCCAAGGTAAAGAACTGTACAAAGTTTAAAGGCAAAACCCATCAAATCAGAATACCCTGACTGAGGCAACATCTATGATTTACGTTGTAGCCACAGAATTCTTTTAGCTCCATTTCAAAATTTTTCATAATCTTTTTTAATAGTGCTGCCTATTTAATTTAATAATCTCAAAGAAAAAAAAAGAATAATCTCAAAGAAAGGCTATGCTTAGTCACAAAATAAAGCTAGTTTCAGTAGATTTGTCCTGATTATTTACATACATACAGTAATAGTGTTAATTTACCATATAGTTTTCCTTGAGTTTGCTTTGCAAATCAAGAGCCATACTGTATTGAAAAATAACTAAGGGCACAAAATTAATTGCTATGTCTGGACACTTTCAAAATTAATCTCAGAGCAAATTTTAAAAAGCTACGCACTTTCTAAATCTCTGTATCTTTCTATCCCGAGTCTAGGGAACAAGTCCCAGGAAACCCTCCAACAGATTATACTTATGCTTCCAATGGAGTTGAGTGAATTATTGAGTGAATTTCTCCTTCTTCAATGTTCTCAACATGCCTTAAGTTTTGTAGCCTAAAGGAAAGATTCTTTCCTTAAATCCTGTAAGTCTGGCACCTTGAAAGTCAGGTAGCAGGCCCCTTTTCCTAGGAGGATTTTATGAGCATTGGCTTCAACAGTAAAACAAACCTATGTTCATTAACAGTGGTTAGTCCTACCTGAATTTAAAAACTTTTTTTCTCTTTTCTCTCTCTCTCTTTTTTATTTTTTTTTTTAGAGAGAGAGTGAGAGAGAGCATGAGACAGGAGAAGGTCAGAGGGAGAAGCAGACTCCCTGTGGAGCTGGGAGCCTGATGCTGAACTAGATTCCAGGACTCCAGGACCATGACCTGAGCCAAAGGCAGTTACTTAAGCAACTGAGCCACCCAGGTGCCACCAAAAACTTTTTTCTCTTATATGACACTTTAGGTAATGCTTTAGTCATATAATTAATTTGTTAACAATGTCCTGGTAAAAATAAAGGAAATTCTTTTTTTTAAATTTTATTTTATTTTTATTAGGTTTTTTACATTTTAATTACAGGATCAGTAACATACAGTGTTTTGTTAGTTTCAGGTGTACAATATCATGATTCAACAATTTTATATTTTAACAATTTAACAATTTTAACAATTTTGTATTTGTAACAATTTTGTTACTCAGTGCTTATCATAAGTTTACTCTTCAGTCCCCATCATCTATTTCACCCATCCTTCCACCTACCTCTCCTTTGATAATGTCAGTTTGTTCTCTGTAGCTAAGAGTCTAAGAATAAGGTTCTTTTTTTTTTAACTTTTTTTTTCCATTTTATTTATTTTTTCAGCGTAACAGTATTCATTGTTTGCACAACACCCAGTGCTCCATGCAAAACGTGCCCTCCCTATTACCCACCACCTGTTCCCCCAACCTCCCACCCCTGACCCTTCAAAACCCTCAGGTTGTTTTTCAGAGTCCATAGTCTCTTATGGTTCGCCTCCCCTTCCAATTTTTTTTTTATAAACATATAATGTATTTTTATCCCCAGGGGTACAGGTCTGTGAATCGCCAGGTTTACACACTCCACAGCACTCAAAATAAAGGAAATTCTTAATGTATTTTCTTACAAGCACCAGTATTGCAATGAAAAACAAGGAGACACTTGGTAAGCTTTTGAATTTTGGAACTGAATGAAAATCAGATACGTTAAATGTATAATTTCACATTACAGAGGCAGAATTTATGAAATTATTGTGGATTAGAGATAGTTTATGAAGACTGTATTATATGTTCAGAATATAAAACATTAAAACAATATCAACAATATTTTTAGCAAATAACTGCAATAAAACTCTCCTCATAGGTTTTTCAGTCATACATTATTAATTCTCATTTTTCTGGATCTTGGGTTACCATGAAGCCATCTGGTTTTCTAAGAAAAAGAGTCCTGGATATACTAACACAGTCTACTGGTACAATCTGAAAGTTATCTGATGTCAGTTTGAAAGTTGAGAAGAGTTAGGTTTCATTTTCAAGTGTTAATAGTTTGAAGTATCTGGTACAGTTTTTTTTATATGACTTTGAGACTGTCCTTTGATGAAAACACAAACTGTGGATTGTTGCTTATAGCAGATCCTTCATACACACATCAAAAGTCAGCAAAAATTATCTGTAGAAAACAGACAATTAAAATTGCTGTGGTAAATTTATACTGACAATTTTTCAAGTATGAAACGTCTGATGATATTCTTTATAGGAATAATACAACTGACAAGGAAATTTGGTTGTTTCAGTGGCATATAAAACAAAGGTAATAAAGGCATTTTAAAAATTGACAAATTGTATCCAGGTAAAATGATTAAGTCTGATTTCAAAGAAGACTGAATCTTAGAACTACTTTATAAAAATGTTTGGACATAAAATTTAGAAGGAAAAAATCTTAAGATGTAACATCAAATAATTTTATACTAATAATATCAGTATGAAAAGATTCACTAATTCTGGAGTAAGGCTTATTTACCTCAGTTTTATAATAATCCATGATTAAATCTGAAGTACATCTACAGTTGGAAACTACTGCCTTTGAAAATGCTAGATTTAAATTAAAGAGGTAAAATTTAACTCATCATAATTTTAGATAATAATTAAAATTATGAGTAGTAACATCAACATTACTGTTGTTGTAT
Source organism: Meles meles (assembly GCF_922984935.1). Lineage (NCBI taxonomy): Eukaryota > Metazoa > Chordata > Mammalia > Carnivora > Mustelidae > Meles > Meles meles. The sequence goes on along the minus strand of NC_060087.1, from coordinate 125,756,836 downwards.
ATTACCATTAGACAAAATACTACCAGGACTCTGATACATATAGGACAAGTTGATAGACTTATTCCCTAAGAAGTATGATCAGTGTTTCTCCTGAAGTTACAACATATTATGGAAGGCAAAGGCATTGACAAATCTCCAAGGACTTCCTATGAAGCATACAATTTCTAAAATATTTATATTGATACCACTTTACCTATACAAATTTAACCTAGAAAAGGTTGGCCTTATCTTCTGATTTGATAGCCCTTCTCTATATAACACTTGAAAGGTGATGTATTGAGCAAACTATTTTTAAGCATCTCTTATTATAAGACAGAAGGACAAATCTTTTGGTTTATGAAATATCAAGTATAGTTTTAGGTGTTGTTGTAGAGAGAAAATTTACTCTGCCCTTTAAGATCCTTCTAGCCAGACTAAGAATCAAATTGACATGAGATAGATAAAGAACAGAAAGTCAAATTTAACAGTGTACTTATGGGGAATCTACAGACAAGGAAATTTCAAGGAGAGGCGAAATGATACTTGTATGAGCTAAGAAGGGTAGGGGTCTGAGGATATAAAGGGGAGAAAGACCACTAGCTAGAAGTTGAGAGGAGGTGTTTGAAAACAAAGATTGCCCTATTACGTAGATAAATTTCTTAGATAAAGAGGAATCTCTGTTAATAGCTCTCTTATTGGTGCAGCAGGCAGTTGAGGAGGACGTAATGAGCTTTTCCTGAATCTATTGCTTTTAACTCAAAGCAATATTTTCTGCCAAAGTGGCCCATCTTGTGGTATCCTGTCCTTGGCCCCTACAGTGTAAATGTATCCTGAAAGTTCACTTTATTTGTTTTTCTATTTTGACTTTAAGTTATGGAAAGAAAAAAAAATTGAAGTTGTTAAGAGGAGGTTTTGACACTAGACTAGGATAGGACCATAGGTGCCTAAGAAATTACCCGGTTGCCTGTTTAACCAAAGTGAGAGTAACACTTAAAAATAAATATATAAAAAGTAGGCTGAGGCACTAATTAATAAGCAAAAGAAGCAAACCCATCAAAATTGAGTGAACTTTACTAAGATTTTAATAGCTTCTTTTCAGTTATAGTTATTATAAACCATGGTAGAAATTCTTTCCAAAATTTCACATTCATTATGCTCTTTCATATTCTGGAACAAAGTGATACCTTACTTTAGGATGTATCTCTGGGGTTCATGATGTCAAAACAATTTCACAATAATTTTAAGAGGTTATTTATGCTAAACATTAATTATTACTATTTTCACATAAAATCAATAAATATGCTTTTTAAAAAATTCTCAATTTTAAGCTTCTAATGCAGTTTAAGTATTTACTTTTATAATCTAGATGAGTAGAAGCTCTTTGAAGTGTACAATAGGTCCCAGGAATATAATAGACCCACAGATTAAAAAAAAAAAAAGGACTTTTTTTGTCTTTTTAAAAAAACACTGTGAAGTTTAGGATCAACTATTAAATGAGAAAAAACAGCCCCCAAGACCACTCTCACTTCTCTCTTTTTTTTAATAGCAGAATTTCCTTTTTTTAAAAGATGTTATTTATTTAATTGACAGACAGAGATCACAAGTAGGCAGAGAGGCAGGCAGAGAGAGGAGGAAGCAGGTTCCCCGCTGAACAGAGAGCCTGATGTGGGACTCGATCCCAGGACCCTGGTATCATGACCTGAGCCAAAGGCAGAGGCTTAACCCACTGAGCTACCCAGGCGACCACTCTCACTTCTGACAGCACCTGCAAATTCAGGAATTTCCCAAAATCACTTAGAAGTTTGAGAATTTACTAGAAGGACTCACAGAACTCACCAAAAACTATTATGGTAATGGTTTCTTTCAGGGAAAGGATACAGGTTAAAATTAGGCGAGGGAAAAAGTGCATATAGCAGAATCCAAGGGAAGTACTAAGTGCAGAGCTTCCATTTTTCTCTACCCATGAAATCAGGACACATTACTCTCTTGGAACTGACTTTGAATTCTAAGATGCATGGAATTCTACAAACCAGGGGAACTCACATGAGCTTCAGTGCCCAGAGATTTTACTGGGGAATAATCATGGAGAAATGAATGACTGGCTGACCGCCCATGTGGTTAATCTCAATTTCCAGTGGACTGATGACATGTGAACCAGAGACCTTAATCTAAATTACACTGTTGGTTTTTCTACCTTAAGACTATATGGATGTGGCTAGCATCCAGTCAAAATTACATTGTTAGACTACCCAGTATGACCTAAGGCCTCCAGGCAAACAAAAACAGATGTTCCTAAAATGTTTCAAGGGCTTGGAGCTTATCTCCTAGATGCCAAGTGTAAAGGCCAGAACTTCTCTTTGGGCAAGCCCAAATCCTTGCCCACAAACACAAGGATAAACACAATTCTATTTTTCTGTCACCTTTGCTTCAAAATATAGTGTCAACTATTCATATTAATTATACTCTTTCACTAATGCACTAAATATTATTACAGAGTAAATTGGGGAACAGTAATTAAGAACTGCATTGTAGGATAATTTTAGCCAATTACCAAGGCTCAGGAATACACAAAGTAGTATTTTTTATAGCCACACATATCATTTTTCCCCCATTTTATTTATTTTTTTCAGCATAACAGTATTCATTGTTTTTGCACAACACCCAGTGCTCCATGCAAAACGTGCCCTCCCCATTACCCACCACCTGTTCCCCCAACCTCCCACCCCTGACCCTTCAAAACCCTCAGGTTGCCCCAACCTCCCACCCCTGACCCTTCAAAACCCTCAGGTTGTTTTTCAGAGTCCATAGTCTCTTATGGTTCGCCTCACCTCCCCAATGTCCATAGCCCCCTCCCCCTCTCCCAATCCCACCTCCCCCCAGCAACCCCCAGTTTGTTTTGTGAGATTAAGAGTCATTTATGGTTTGTCTCCCTCCCAATCCCATCTTGTTTCATTTGTTCTTCTCCTAATCTTGCCATTTGCGACGACGTGCACACATATCATTTTTTAAATTTCATTTTATTTTTTCAGTGTTCCAAGATTCATTGTTTATGCACCACAGCCAGTGCTCCATGCAATACATGTCCTCCATAATACCCACCACCAGGCTCACCCAACCCTCCACCCCACTCCCCTCTGAAACCCTCAGTTTGTTTCTCAGAGTCCACAGTCTATCAGGCTTCATCTCCCCTTCCGATTTATCCCCATCCACTTTTCCTTTCCTTCTTCTAATCTCAGATTCTTAAGTTACAAAAATCAGCACATTAACATGATCCATATTTTAAACTCTCAATATAAAAATAAGAGGCGAAAGCATATAAGCTTAAAATTATGCTTAGTAATCAATGTTTCAATATTTTACTTAGTAATTAAGTAGGTACTCAACAATGTTCATATTTTTGCTCAATCTATTAACAGTTCAAGGTTTTAAGTTACCAAGCTACTTTATCAATTATCAAGCTGACATACTACAAAACATAATTACTGTTGAAATTACTGTTGAAATAAAATCTGTCAGAATAATGATTCAATATTGTTGAGAACAAGCTACAGTTTTCATAATCTTAATTGTTGACGAGCAATGTTACCTTACTTGATAAAAAAAAAAAAATCCCAATGGAGTGGAATAAAACATGCTTGTTTTTTTTCTTTTTTTTTAATTTAATTTTTTTTATTTGTTTATTTACAGCATAACAGTGTTCATTGTTTTGGCATCACACCCAGTGCTCCATGCAGTATGTGCCCTCCCTATTACCCACCACCTGGTTTCTCAACCTCCCACCCCCCCCGCCCCTTCAAAACCCTCTAGTTGTTTTTCAGAGTCCATAGTCTCTCATGGTTCATCTCCCCTTCCAGTTTCCCTCAACTCCCTCTCCTCTTCATCTCCCCATGTCCTCCATGTTATTTGTTATGCTCCACAAATAAGTGAGACCATATGATACTTGACTCTCTCTGCTTGACTTATTTCGCTCAGCATAATCTCTTCCAGTCCCGTCCATGTTGCTACAAAAGTTGGGTATTCATCCTTTCTGATGGAGGCATAATACTCCATTGGGTGTATGTACCACATCTTCCTTATCCATTCATCCGTTGAAGGGCATCTTGGTTCTTTCCACAGTTTGGCGACCGTCGCCATTGCTGCAATAAACATTGGGGTACAGATGCCCTTCTTTTCACTATATCTGTATCTTTGGAGTAAATACCCAGCAGTGCAATTGCAGGGTCATAGGGAAACTCTATTCTTAATTTCTTCAGGAATCTCCACACTGTTCTCCAAAGTGGCTGCACTAACTTGCATTCCCACCAACAGTGTAAGAGGGTTCCCCTTTCTCCACATCCTCTCCAACACCCGTTGTTTCCTGTCTTGCTAATTTTGGCCATTCTAACTGGTGTCAGGTGGTATCTCAATGTGTTTTTAATTTGAATCTCCCTGATGGCTAGTGATGATGAACATTTTTTCATGTGTCTGATAGCCATTTGTATGTCTTTGTTGGAGAAGTGTCTGTTCATATCTTCTGCCCATTTTTTGATATGATTATCTGTTTTGTGTGTGTTGAGTTTGAGAAGTTCTTTATAGATCCTGGATATCAACCTTTTGTCTGTACTGTCATTTGCAAATATCTTCTCCCATTCCGTGAGTTGCCTTTTTGTTTTGTTGACTGTTTCCTTTGCTGTGCAGAAGCTTTTGATCTTGATGAAGTCCCAAAAGTTCATTTTCACTTTTGTTTCCTTGGCCTTTGGAGACATAACTTGAAAGAAGTTGCTGTGGCTGATATCGAAGAGGTTACTGCCTATGTTCTCCTCTAGGATTCTGATAGATTTCTGTCTGACATTGAGGTCTTTTATCCATTTTGAGTTTATCTTTGTGTATGGTGTAAGAGAATGGTCGAGTTTCATTCCTCTACATATTGCTGTCCAGTTTTCCCAGCACCATTTATTGAAGAGACTGTCTTTTGTCCATTGTATATCCAGCAGCACATTAAAAAGATTATCCACCATGACCAGGTGGGATTCATCCCTGGGTTGCAAGGTTGGTTCAACATTCGCAAATCAATCAATGTGATAGAACAAATCAATAAGAGAAGAGAGAAGAACCATATGGTCCTCTCAATTGAAGCAGAAAAAGCATTTGACAAAATCCAGCATCCGTTCCTGATGAAAACGCTTCAACGTATAGGGATGGAGCGAACATTCCTGAACTTCATAAAATCTATCTATGAAAGACCCACAGCAAATATCATCTTCAATGGGAAAAAGCTTGCAGCCTTCCTGTTGAGATCAGGAACATGACAAGGATGCCAACTCTCTCCACTCTTGTTCAACATAGTATTAGAAGTTCTAGCAATGGCAATCAGAAAACAAAGAGAAATAAAAGGTATCCAAATTGGCAAGAAAGAAGTCAAACTCTCTCTCTTCGCAGATGACATGATTCTTTATATGGAAAACCCTAACGACTCCACCCCCAAACTACTAGAACTCATACAGCAATTCAGTATCGTGGCAGGATACAAAGTCAATGTACAGAAATCAGTGGCTTTCTTATACACTAACAATGAAAATACAGAAAGGGAAATTAGAGAATCGATTCCATTTACTATAGCAACAAGAACCATAAGATACCTGGGAATAAACCTAACCAAAGAGGTAAAGGACCTGTACTCGAGGAACTACAGAACACTCATGAAAGAAATTGAAGAAGAAACAAAAAGATGGAAGACTGTTCCATGCTCTTGGATCTGAAGAATAAACATTGTTAAAATGTCTATACTGCCTAGAGCAATCTATACTTTTAATGCCATTCTGATCAAAATTCCACCGATATTTTTCAAAGAGCTGGAGCAAATAATCCTAAAATTTGTATGGAATCAGAAGAGACCCCGAATTGCTAAGGAAATGTTGAAAAACAAAAACAAAACTGGCGGCATCACGTTACCCCGATTTCAAGCTTTACTAAAAAGCTGTGATCACCAAGACAGCATGGTACTGGCATAAAAACAGACACTTAGACCAGTGGAACAGAGTGGAGAGCCCAGATATGGACCCTCAACTCTATGGTCAAATAATCTTCGACAAAACAGGAAAAAATATCCAATGGAAAAAAGACAGTCTCTTCAATAAATGGTGCTTGTTTTATATATATTTAATGCTGCTAAGTCAGAGAGTATATGGATGTTTTAACTAAAATTATGAAACTACTCTTATTTGGCAAAGATTTACCTTCATTATATAAAATTGGGTTTGTAAAAGTTTTCAGAGTTAGTTTCTCTAAGAATAATTATTTTTTAAGTATAGCATATTTAGTGCATTGGAACTTTGATTTCTCTATTTTCAGGGAATTTTAAGTATCTTTGATTTTATAGGTACTTATCTATATAAACCAATGAGAACAGATCTTTTTTGATTTAAGAGACTTTATAATCTAATTTGATAGTTCTCTCTGGAGATAAGAAAACATTGCTTTCTAAACACAATGAGAATTAATAGCTTTTCATTACAGGCATGTTATCATACAGAGACAGAACTTGCTGCTAAAATTCTTCAATTTTAGTTCAACATCAAGAAACATAAGAGACTTAGAAACACAATACACTCACCAGTCCAGATACCAAAAAGCCCATTTCCTTCCTAGTGGGTACAAAATTCTCAATTTATTTGATCTCAAAAGATACAATAGACAAACAAACAAAAGTTAACAAGCTAGATTCTTTGTTGTCTTTCACCCACCAGAGACAAGAACTTTATAATCCATTAATCCATTTATGGAGCTCACCAAATGGTCAGATCATAAAACCAAATTCCCAGACATTGCTGCCACCAATGGGGAATAACTAATCAGCTATAAAAGAAACAACATTAAGTCATCAGAGAGGTAGGAAAAAAAGACTGAAGAAACAGTGAATCAGCAAAGATATACATATCTTACTCATGTATAATTAATATATTTTACTAATTTCAAGTGTACCATAAAATGAATAATAATTCTATACATTACTCAGTGCTCCAAGTTATACTGACACTTGGGTTTCGCTTCTGGGAGCTGTTGGGGAAGAGGAATTTCTTTTACCCCTCAAGGTCCTTCTAGCCAGACTAAGAATCAAATTGACATGAAACAGATGAAGAGGAGAAAACCAAATTTAATAATGTACATATGGGGACTCCACATAGACTTGGAAATTGGGGCAACCTGATGCTTATATGAGCTAAGGAGAGGGGTAGGAGTCTGAGGATACAAAGAGGAGAAAAACGATTAACAGGAAGGTGAAAGACCTTTGCTTTGGAAAGCAAAGGTTGCCCTTTTATATAGATAAGTTTCTTACGTAAAAAGGAATCTTTGTTAATAGCTCTCTTCCAGGTATAAGCAGGCAGTTTAGGGGGAGGTGGAGAGCTTTTTCTGAATCTGCTGGGTCTGGATTGCTTTTAACTCAAAATAATGTTCATGTTAAAGTGGCCCATCTTGAGGTGGCCTGCACTTGGCCCCTACATATCAGATTAATGTTTTTTATTTCTTATTTTCCTCATTCTATTATAGAATCAAGATATTTGAGGAATTTCACCAAGCCCCATCGTTATGGCAGAAAAATAGTATTATGTTGGTTTAAAAGAAAAAAAAAGTGCTGCCTGGGAGTCAAGAGGTATCATACCCTTAGGGATAATTGTGTCTTTTCTAGTTCTAAACTGTTATAATTCTAAGCTATTGGAACAGCAAAATCAATTGAGGATTATCCCCCATTCAGTTGTATTTACCGAAATAGTGGAAAGGGTTATGTGGACACATATATTCACGGGTTAAAGTTTAAATAAATATAAGTGTGCCTTTTTACAGGAGAGCTTCCATGCAAACACTAGTATACATTTTATGTCTCTAAAAGAACAGGCTTTGAAACTTCCAAAAATTATTTAACCACAGAAATTATTCCTGAGGAATTGATACCTCCAAGAACATAGTTTGACAGATTCTAAACTGAAAGAAGTCTTTTGTTCCTTCTTGGAGTCAGTATTTGGTATTTCTATGGAGTCTACTTAAACAATGCTATTTATATTTGCCCCTTATTTGCACTCTTGCTACCAGTTCTCTTGTTAAGGTCTGGGCTATATTTTACCAAGACAGCTGTGTAGCTTTCTAATTCAGAGATTCGTCAAATCTCCTCAGGGAGCAGTGCTTGTGTGGAACACTACTGAGTGGTAGAGTCCACATGTTTCCTCTGTGAGACTATACATTCATTCCCCTGTATACACAGTTTTCATCTCCAGGAAAGGTGTTTCTTTTTTATACCACTGTATTTCTAGCACCTAGTAGAGTGCCCAGTATACATTATATGCTTAAGAAATTCCAGCGATTGTTTCTTTGAGAATAATGGATGAACACAATTAGATTTGTCTTCATTGTAGGATTTCTCAGGACTTCTACTAGGCAGAATAAATATCTAAAAAAAGACATAGAATGTGTGTTTTTACCAAATATGGACAGCTATATGTAGAAGAATGAAACTCGACCATTCTCTTACACCGTACACAAAGATAAACTCGAAATGGGAGCATGAAAAAGATTTGTTTTTACAGAAAATGTATTAGCATCTTACAGAGCATACTTTAGGTGACACTTCTCAATATAGTTTCTCTCTAGCTGTTATCCAGGAACAAATTTTGTATTTTAAAATTCTGATAGTCTTAGTTCCAAAGCAAGATTTTAGGATTTCCATTTGTTGTAAATACAGGAACAAAAACAAGAAGAAAAAGTCCATCATTTTCATGTGTTAATACTCTTCAAAATCAGAGCTGCTTGTCTTTAGTTACATTTTGGAAATGCACTATGTACTCTAATAAAATTAACAAATGATAAAATTATCTAAACTTAGGAAAAATAAGCCAAACAGATTTACAGGGACAGTACCTCAAAATAAAGAATATTAAGATATGGGAGGAGAACAATATCTTGGGGCTTTTCTAAAATTGAGAACAAGTTTGTCTTATAGAATACCATACAAAAATAAAGATGTTTCTATTTACCTATATTTAGAAAATTCTAATTGCTTTTCTTATGGGATGTGCAATATCTTCTGGATAGGATTTTTGTCAACATCAATAACTTAATACTGCATACTTAGGGAATTGAAGAAATAAACTCTATATTTACCTAAGAGTGTTAATTCTGATTAGCAGTTGATAAAGATTGCTACAAGATTTGAATCAGCTTGTACTCCCCCACACCCTACATTTTCTTAAACTCCTCATTTATAATTTCAGAGATGAGTAAATTGTCACTCATCTCAAAAAGTCAATATTAATTAATGTTAATCTAATATCACTTCATAGTAACTTCCACATGAGATCAGCACAATAAACAACTTCACATCCTTCTTTCATGTTTTTAGCACAATATTTGACTCTCAGATAAAATGCATGTTGATTAAAATAGAGTCTGTGGGGCGCCTGGGTGGCTGAGTGGGATAAAGCCTCTGCCTTCAGCTCAGGTCATGATCCCAGGGTCCTGGGATCGAGCCCCACATCAGGCTCTCTGCTCGGCGGGTAGCCTGCTTCCTCCTCTCTCTCTCTCTGCCTGCCTCTCTGCCTACTTGTGATCTCTATCTGTCAAATAAATAAATAAAATCTTTAAAAAAAATAGAGTCTCTGGAGCCAGACTGATTGAGTTTGAACCCTGCTTATTAGCTTTGTGATCTTGGGTATGGTGCTTAACCTCTTTGTACCTCAGTTTTCTTGTTGTATGATAACAACACTACCTCAGAATCACTGGGTTTAAATAAGTTAATACTTATAAAACACATGATAGTGTCTGGCCCATGACAGGTGCTGTATAAATGTCTGACATAGAAAACAAAGACAAAATTGAAAACAAAGAAATAGAGGGGTGAGCAAGAGTCAAGTATATTTGTGGAAGCATGTTGCTCACTTTTTTAAAAAAAGATTTTATTTATTTATTTGACAGACAGAGATCATAAGTAGGCAGAGTCAGGCAGAGAGAGGAGGAAGCAGGCTCCCCCTGAGCAGAGAGCCCGATGTGGGGCTCAATCCTAGGACCCTGGGATCATGACTTGAGCCTAAGGCAGAGGCTTTACCCCACTCAGCCACCCAGGCACCACAGATGTTGCTCACTTTATGAATAATAATTACACTAACATGTAAACCTTTAGATACAGAGCACTGCTTTATTTTCATACCACATTAAAAATTCAAAAATAGAAGCACAAATTAGTGCACAAATAGTGAAGAGTACAAATAGTACCCCTGGGACCTTGGGGTCAAACCAAGGGAAAAATCATTTGGTTTGATGGAAGCAACAGAGGAATGTACAATTCTAACATGGTCTATGCTTTTGTCATACTGACAGCACTCCTTAAAAACAGCATCAGAACATATTTTCAGACTGTGTGCAAGCATAGTTTTGAAATAGATACATATCCTGACATTTTTGAGGCTTTCAATACATGGCAAGATTTATGAGTTGGGACTAGGATGGGCCATGGGCAAGCCACCCCAATATGGCCGACATTGCCATGAACATTATTTTTAGTTAAAAACAATCCAAACCCAGACGGTTCAGAAAAAGCCCCTTATCTCCCTCTCAATTTCCTGCCTCATCAGGAAGAGACCTATTAAAGTGGATTCTTCTTTACCTAAGAAACTTATCTGTAGCATAGGACAACCTTTGTTTTCAAAATATCTCCTTTCACCTTCCTGCTAATGGTTTTTCTTCCCTTTGTATCCTCAGACCATTACCTCTCTCCTTAGCTCAGAATGTCCTATAAGCCTCATGTTGCCTGAGTGTCTTCAGAATTTCATGCCTCTGCAAATTCACTGTATGTACAAAATTAAACTTGTTTTCTCCTGTTATTTTGTTTCATGTCAATTTGATTCTTAGCCCAACTGGAAGGACCTCAAAGAGCAAAGGAAATTCTTGCTCCCTGATGGTTGGTGTAGTGGACCGGACACTTTAACTCACTGGACAGCACTTGCATAGGACACTGGTGCAACTGAGAGATCCTTGGGAAATTTGATATTCAGCAAGTAGAAGGTAAGATTTCTTACCATGTCATCCTCCCAGAATCTCTATCTGCAGAGTCTGATGGAGCAAGAGTACTTAAGAGTCCTTTATTTCTCTAAATTTAGAGTACCAGGAGAAAACACCCGCAGAACCAATTCCTTGGGCTCAGTGGCTCTTTGGTTAAATTTGATACAGAACTCTTTGGTTATTGATCCAATTCCTCACAGAGATGTACTTTGTTGTTGTTGTTGTTGTTGTTGTTGTTGTTGTTGTTGTTGTTGTTTTAAGTCTCGTTTGTTATTTGTCATAAAAGAGAATTACCATAGGGCAGATTTCAGGCATAGGACCTATAAACCTCCCATTTGAGCTGGCCTGACAGACTGGTAAGTTAGTGCTTCTCATCAGACTGGCATGTGTTTAGACAAACATTGCTGTGGATTAAAGGCTATTTGTAAGGGACATCTTGGAAATCAAAGCTACAAAATTGATGGACGTGGGTTGAGTACTTAAAAACTGTTAGAGGGGTGCCAGGTTGTCTCAGTGGGTTGAATATCCAACTCTTGGTTTCAGCTCAGGTTGATGTAGTTTTGAAATATAGGTGAGGTGCAGTGGCATGGATTCCGGAGCCAATGACCAAAAAAGAATTCTTGAGGCATCTTTGGTGCAAAATAGTGGTTTATTAAAGCATGGGGACATGACTTGTGGGGAGAAAGAGTTGTAGCCCCACGGTTGTGAGGAATGGCTGATTATATACTACAGGGTTAGGGGAGGTAAGGAAAAAGGGAGGTTTCAAGAAAGAACTTTCATATATTAGAGAAGACTCACAGGATATCAGAGGCCTTATTATTGTCAATTAAGGTTGTTGACCCCTCTGGTAAGGCATTAATAGTAAGATAGTTGGGAGCTTCCTGGAGGAATGTTACACTTTTCCTATCACAGGTCCTTATCAGTGGGTTGCAAGTTTAAAAGAAATTCAGTTTTATTTACATTTCCTTCTGCTTCAGCCTCCCTCAATTTATTGGAGGGGAGAGTGATGTTAGGGCTTCAGGAAACTGAGTTACGGGTCTCTGGAAGTTAAGCTATTGATAAGAAAGCTTCTTCCTTGTAAATCACTAGGACCTTTGCAAACTGAGGAAGACTCCTGTCCTGCAAGACCTGATCTCTATCAGTTAACAATTCATTTTTCCTTTAAGGCAGCCAGGAGTGCCTGAGGAATGTCACACATAGCACATGGAGGAGAGGGAGTAGGGTGACAGCTTCTACTGTGTCCTTAGCTTTCCTTCTGCTCCCTCATCAAGGTCATGATTTCATGATCTCAGAGTTGTGAGATTGAGCCAGAGTCAGGCTCTGCACTTAGTGTGGAATCTGCTTGTTCCTTTCCCTCCCCTTCTGCCCCTCCTCCCACTCATGCTCTCTTTCTCTCTCTTAAATAAATAAATAATAATAAAATAAAATCTGTTTTTTAAAAAAACTATTAGAACATTTCATACCTCAAGAATACACCTATGATAAGGTAAGTTGATGACAGAATGAGTTAGATTGACACTAGATCACACACCCACCTCAAGAAAACTGTTATGCGGTATATTGCTCCTAGGTATTTGTGTGATTCTAAGAGACCAAGGCTTAGCTAAAAGAAAAACTGGATGGATTTTTTTCTCTTTTTAAAAAGATTTTATTTATTTGTCAGAATGGGAGACAGTGCACAGGCAGGGAGATGGCAGGCAGAAGAAGAAGCAGACACTCCCCACTGAGCAAGGAGCCCCATGCGGGACTCAATCCCAGAACACTGGAATCGTGACCTGAGCTAAAGGCAGATGCTTAACCGTCTGAGCCACCCGGGACTCCCTGGGAATTTTTTTCTTTTGTCTTATTGTATATCCTAAGAACAAGAACTTTGTGAATATTGAAAATATTCTCTTTGGTTTCCACCATCCGTAGGTTGCATTTATTAGAGCAAACCTTGGCGGCCAGTTAAATAGACTAGGGAATTCAGTCTCTCTCTGGCTGTGCCAGCCCTCTGGATATTTGTCATGATATAATTGTGTTCCAAGCAAGCTAAAGACTATATACCTATAACTCACTGACCTGTGCCCTCTACTTGTAACTTGACTAATTATAGCTTCTTTGAAATTTCAACAGAACACTGACCCTGGAAAAACAAGGAACCAGATATTCATAGAAGTTTCGAACTTGATCACAGTAGAAACTAGCCTTCCCTGATGCTGGCAAGTCTGCTGAAGATCATATTAAGAATGATAAGCCACTATACAGCTATTTCCCCTGCACACCAACACCCACAATTTCCCTGTGATTCCCCCTTAAAAAAACTCTTATTTGGTGCAGGACTTTGGAGATGGACTTTAGACTTTAGTCCGCCATCCTCCCACGTCACCAACTTCCTGAATAAGGCAGTCTTTCCTTTCCAACGAGCACTTTTTTTTTTTCACAAGTGTTGACATCTAAGTGACAGGCAGTCAAACTTGAGTTTTAGTAACAGTGAGGTTCCAGCCCACAGGAACTTTTTAGTCTCAAACTTTGCTTTTTGTTTTTGTTGGAAAGCCCCATTCCAGTAGCACCTGCCCAGTGTCACAGAATAGGGAGTCTGTGACTAGAGACTTCTCACATTTTTGTGGGAGACTGAAGACACCATTTTCACTACACCATCCTTGCCACCTACAATGAAGGCCTTTGCTTTTTTTAAAAGATCTAATTTAGATTTTAATTTAGATAAGATAATGACAATTTTCTTAGGATTTGGGTTATATGACCATCATTTGGGGAGGAAATGAATCCTTCATTAATTTCCAAGGAGATAAACAAATACCACAGATATTCAAGGTGCTTTCAAAAAATTATATGCTATTCTTTTTTTAATAATACCACAACTGAAGTATTTATTGACTGGGAGCACATAATTACAAGACCAGAACAAATGAAAATGTTTTTACAAATTTGAAAGTTAAATTTGCAGATACTGAATAGACAATATAGATAAAATATCATATAATTTTAATTGTATGAAAGGTAGTTCTAAATAAGGATGAAAAGGAAAAGGAAAAAAAAATGTTCTTTCAGTTAAACTCTTCAGCCAAGAAACCAGATGAAGAAATGTATTTTTTTCTTCTTTCTTTCCTTTCTTTCTTTCTTTTTCTCTCTTGCTCACTATTTCTTTTTTTTAATATTTTGTGGTTTTTTTTAAAGATTTTATTTATTTGACAGAGAGAGATCACAAGTAGGCAGAGAGGGAAGCAGAGAGAGAGAGAGAGAGAGAGGAGGAAGCAGGTTCCCTGCCTAGCCGAGAGCCCGATGCAGGACTCTATCCCAGGATCCTGAGATCATGACCTGAGCCGAAGGCAGAGGCTTAACCCACTGAGCCACCCTGGTGCCCCTGGTTTATTCATTTTTTAGACTCCATTTATGAGTGGAATCATATCATATTTGTCTTTTTCAGTCTGATTTATTTCTCTTAGTATAGTATCCTCTAGGTCTATAAATGTCATATCAAATAGCATGATCCCATCCTTTTTTATGGTGGTGTAATATTCCAGGGTGTATCTATACCACATTTTCCTTGTCCATTTGTCTGTTGATAGACATATAGGTTGCTTCCATGTCTTGGCTATTGTAAATAATGCAATAAGTATAATGTGCATATATCTTTTTGAGTTAGTGATTTTATTTTGCCTGAATAGATACCCAATAGTAGAATTATTGGATAATATGATATTTCTATTGTTCATTTTTTGAGGAAACTCCATACTGTTTTCAAGAGTGGCTGTACCAGGTTGCATTCCCACCAACAGTACACAAAGCTTCCTTTTTCTTTACATCCTCACCAACACGTGTTGTTTCTTGTTTTCTTGATTTTAGTCATTCTAACAGGTGTGAAGTGGTTATTTCTTTGTGGTCTTTATTTACATTTCCCTGATAATGAGTGATGTTGAGGATCTTTTCATGTGTCTCTTGGCCAACAGAATGTCTTCTTTGAGAAATGTCTATTCATATCCTCTGTGCATTTTATAATCACATTGTTTATTTTTTTTGGTGTTGAGTTGTATAAGTTCTTTATATATTTTGAATATTAACTCTTTACTGGATATATCATTTGCAAATATCTTCTCCCATTCAATAGACTGGCTTTTTTTTTTTTCAGTTCTAGGTTTTATTCATTTTTTTTTTTTCAGAGTAACAGTATTCATTGTTTTTGCACAACACCCAGTGCTCCATGCAAAACGTGCCCTCCCTGTTACCCACCACCTGTTCCCCCAACCTCGCACCCCTGACCCTTCAAAACCCTCAGGTTGTTTTTCAGAGTCTATAGTCTCTTATGGTTCACCTCCCCTTCCAATTTTTTTTTTATAAACATATAATGTATTTTTATCCCCGGGGTACAGGTCTGTAAATCGCCAGGTTTACACACTCCACAGCACTCAGGATAGCACATACCCTCCCCAATGTTCATAACCCCCTCCCCCTCTCCCAACCCCACCTCCCCCCAGCAACCCCCAGTTTGTTTTGTGAGATTAAGTGTCATTTATGGTTTGTCTCCCTCCCAATCCCATCTTGTTTCATATATTCTTCTCCTATCCCCCTAACCCCCCATGTTGCATCTCCACATCCTCATATCAGGGACATCATATGGTAGTTGTCTTTCTCCGGTTGACTTATTTCACTAAGCATGATACCCTCTAGTTCCATCCACGTCGTCACAAATGGCAAGATTTCATTTCTTTTGATGGCTGCATAGTATTCCATTGTGTATATATACCACATCTTCTTTATCCATTCATCTGTGGATGGACATCTAGGTTCTTTCCATAGTCTGGCTATTGTAGACATTGCTGCTATAAACATTCGGGTACACGTGCCCCTTTGGATCACTATGTTTGTATCTTTAGGGTAAATACCCAGTAGTGCAATTGCTGGGTCATAGGGTAGTTCTATTTTCAACATTTTGAGGAACCTCCATGCTGTTTTCCAGAGTGGTTGCCCTAGCTTGCATTCCCACCAATAGTGTAGGAGGGTTGCCCTTTCTCCACATCCTCGCCAGCATCTGTCATTTCCTGACTTGTTAATTTTAGCCATTCTGACTGGTGTGAGGTGATATCTCATTGTGGTTTTGATTTGTATTTCCCTGATGCCGAGTGACATGGAACACTTTTTCATGTGTCTGTTGGCTATCTTGATGTCTTCTTTGCAGAAATGTCTGTTCATGTCCTCTGCCCATTTCTTGATTGGATTGTTTGTTCTTTGGGTGTTGAGTTTGCTAAGTTCCTTATAGATTTTGGATACTAGTCCTTTATCTGATGTGTCGTTTGCAAATATCTTCTCCCATTCTGTCAGTTGTCTTTTGGTTTTGTTAACTGTTTGCCGTGCAAAAGCTTTTGATCTTGATGAAATCCCAATAGTTCATTTTTGCCCTTGTTTCCCTTGCCTTTGCCATTGTTCCTAGGAAGATGTTGCTGCGGCTGAGGTCGAAGAGGTTGCTGCCTGTGTTCTCCTCAAGGATTTTGATGGATTCCTTTCTCACATTGAGGTCCTTCATCCATTTGGAGTCAATTTTCGTGTGTGGTGTAAGGAAGTGGTCCAATTTCATTTTTCTGCATGTGGCTGTCCAATTTTCCCAGCACCATTTATTGAAGAGGCTGTCTTTTTTCCATTGGACATTCTTTCCTGCTTTGTCAAAGATTAGTTGACCATAGAGTTGAGGGTCTATTTCTGGGCTCTCTATTCTGTTCCACTGATCTATGTGTCTGTTTTTGTGCCAGTACTATGCTGTCTTGATGATGACAGCTTTGTAATAGAGCTTGAAGTCCGGAATTGTGATGCCACCAACTTTGGCTTTCTTTTTCAATATTCCTTTGGCTATTCGAGGTCTTTTCTGGTTCCATATAAATTTTAGGATTATTTGTTCCATTTCTTTGAAAAAAATGGATGGTATTTTGATAGGGATTGCATTAAATGTGTATATTGCTTTAGGTAGCATAGACATTTTCACAATATTTATTCTTCCAATCTAGGAGCATGGAACATTTTTCCACTTCTTTGTGTCTTCCTCAATTTCTTTCATGAGTACTTTATAGTTTCCTGCATATAGATTCTTAGCCTCTTTGGTTAGGTTTATTCCTAGGTATCTTATAGTTTTGGGTGCAATTGTAAATGGGATTGACTCCTTAATTTCTCTTTCTTCTGTCTTGTTGTTGGTGTACAGAAATGCAACTGATTTCTGTGCATTGATTTTATATCCTGACGCTTTACTGAATTCCTGTACAAGTTCTAGCAGTTTTGGAATGGAGTCTTTTGGGTTTTCCACATATAGTATCATATCATCTGCGAAGAGTGATAGTTTGACTTCTTCTTTGCCAATTTGGATGCCTTTAATTTCTTTTTGTTGTCTGATTGCTGAGGCTAGGACTTCCAGTACTATGTTGAATAGCAGTGGTGATAATGGACATCCCTGCACTGTTCCTGACCTTAATGGAAAAGCTTTCAGTTTTTCTCCATTGAGAATGATATTTGCAGTGGTTTTTCATAGATGGCTTTGATAATATTGAGGTATGTGCCCTCTATCCCTACACTTTGGAGAGTTTTGATCAGGAAGGGATGCTGTACTTTGTCAAATGCTTTTTCAGCATCTATTGAGAGTATCATATGATTCTTGTTCTTTCTTTTATTAATGTGTTGTATCACATTGATTGATTTGCGGATGTTGAACCAACCCTGAAGCCCTGGAATAAATCCCACTTGATCGTGGTGAATAATCCTTTTAATGTACTGTTGAATCCTATTGGCTAGTATTTTGGCGAGAATTTTTGCGTCTGTGTTCATCAAGGATATTGGTCTGTAGTTCTCTCTTTTGGTGGGATCCTTGTCTGGTTTTGGGATCAAGGTGATGCTGGCCTCATAAAATGAGTTTGGAAGTTTTCCTTCCATTTCTATTTTCTGGAACAGTTTCAGGAGAATAGGAATGAGTTCTTCTTTAAATGTTTGGTAGAATTCCCCTGGGAAGCCATCTGGCCCTGGGCTTTTGTTTGTTTGGAGATTTTTGATGACTGTTTCAATCTCCTTACTGGTTATGGGCCTGTTCAGGTTTTCTATTTCTTCCTGGTTCAGTTGTGGTAGTTTGTATTTCTCTAGGAATGCATCAATTTCTTCCAGATTGTCAAATTTGTTGGCGTAGAGTTGCTCATAGTATGTTCTTATAATTGTCTGTATTTCTTTGGTGTTAGTTGTGATCTCTCCTCTTTCATTCATGATTTTATTGATTTGGGTCCTTTCTCTTTTCTTTTTGATGAGTCTGGCCAGGGGTTTATCAATCTTATTGATTCTTTCAAAGAACCAGCTCCTAGTTTCATTGATTTTTTCTATTGTTTTTTGGTTTCTATTTCATTGATTTCTGCTCTGATCTTTATGATTTCTCTTATCCTGCTGGGTTTAGGGTTTCTTTCTTGTTCTTTCTCCAGCTCCTTTATGTGTAGGGTTAGGTTGTGTACTTGAAACCTTTCTTGTTTCTTGAGAAAGGCTTGTACCGCTATATATTTTCCTCTCAGGACTGCCTTTGCTGTGTCCCACAGATTTTGAACCGTTGTGTTTTCATTATCATTTGTTTCCATGAATTTTTTCAATTCTTCCTTAATTTCCTGGTTGACCCATTCATTCTTTAGAAGGATGCTGTTTAATCTCCATGGATTTGAGTTCTTTCCAGCTTTCCTCTTGTCATTGAGTTCTAGCTTCAGAGCATTATGGTCTGAAAATATGCAGGGAATGATCCTAATCTTTTGATACCGGTTGAGACCTGATTTGTGACCCAGGATGTGATCTATTCTAGAGAAGGTTCCATGTGCACTAGAGAAGAATGTGTATTCTGTTGCTTTGGGATGAAATGTTCTGAATAGATCTGTGATGTCCATCTGGTCCAGTGTGTCATTTAAGGCCTTTATTTCCTTGTTGATCTTTTGCTTGGATGATCTGTCCATTTCAGTGAGGGGAGTGTTAAAGTCCCCTACTATTATTGTATTATTATTGATGTGTTTCTTTGATTTTGTTATTAATTGATTTATATAGTTGGCTCCTCCCACGTTAGGGGCATAGATATTTAAAATTGTTAGATCTTCTTGTTGGACAGACCCTTTGAGTAGGATATAGTGTCCTTCCTCATCTCTTATTATAGTCTTTGGCTTAAAATCTAATTGATCTGATATAAGGATTGCCACCCCAGCTTTCTTCTGATGCCCATTAGCATGGTAAATTGTTTTCCACCCCCTCACTTTAAATCTGGAGTGTCTTTGCGTCTAAAATGAGTTTCTTGTAGGCAACATACTGATGGGTTTTGTTTTTTTATCCATTCTGATACCCTGTGTCTTTTGATTGGGGCATTTAGCCCATTAACCTTCAGGGTAACAATTGAGAGATATGAATTTAGTGCCATTATTAGCCTATAAGATGACTGTTACTGTATATTGTCTCTGTACCTTTCTGATCTACTACTTTTAGGCTCTCTCTTTGCTTAGAGGACCCCTTTCAATATTTCCTGTAGAGCTGGTTTGGTGTTTGCAAATTCTTTCAGTTTTTGTTTGTCCTGGAAGCTTTTTATCTCTCCTTCTATTTTCAATGATAGCCTAGCTGGATAGAGTATTCTTGGCTGCATGTTTTTCTCGTTCAGTGCTCTGCATATATCATGCCAGCTCTTTCTGGCCTGCCAGGTCTCTGTGGATAAGTCTGCTGCCAATCTAATATTTTTACCATTGTATGTTATAGACTTCTTTTCCCGGGCTGCTTTCAGGATTTTCTCTTTGTCACTAAGACTTGTAAATTTTACTATTAGGTGACGGGGTGTGGACCTATTCTTGTTGACTTTGAGGGGGGTTCTCTGCATCTCCTGGATTTTGATGCTTGTTCCCTTTGCCATATTAGGGAAATTCTCTCTAATAATTCTCTCCAATAGACCTTCTGCTCCCCTCTCTGTTTCTTCTTCTTCTGGAATCCCAATTATTCTAATGTTGTTTCGTCTTATGGTGTCACTTATCTCTTGAATTCTCCCCTCGTGGTCCAATAGCTGTTTGTCCCTCTTTTGCTCAGCTTCTTTATTCTCTGTCATTTGGTCTTCTATATCACTAATTCTTTCTTCTGCCTCATTTATCCTAGCAGTGAAAGCCTGCATTTTTTATTGCACCTCATTAATAGCTTTTTTGATTTCTACTTGGTTAGATTTTAGTTCTTTAATTACTCCAGAAAGGGCTTTTATATCTCAAGAGAGGGTTTCTCTAATATCTTCCATGCCTTTTTCGAGCCCGGCTAGAACGTTCAGAATCGTCATTCTGAACTCTTGATCTGACATATTACCAATGTCAGTGTTGATTAGGTCCCTAGCCTTCGGTACTGTCTCTTGTTCTTTTGTTTGTGGTGATTTTTTCCGCCTTGTCATTTTGTCCAGATAAGAGGATATGAAGGATCAAATAAAATACTAAAAGGGTGGCAAAGACCCCAGAAAAATGTGCTGTAACCAAATCAGAAGAGACCCCAAATTGTGGGGGGGAGAAAGGGGATAAAAAGAGGTTCAGAAAAAAAAGAAAAAAATTAAAAAAAAACATATAAAGAAAAAATATAAAAAAGAAAGAAAAAAATATATATTTAGATAAACTAGTCAAGAAACGTTAAAAAAGAAAAGGGTAAAAGTTTTAAAAAATTTAGCAGAAGAAGAAAAAAGAAAAAAAAGAAAAAAATTGAAAAAAGAAAAAAAAATTGAATTAGCCACAAGACTAAAAAATCATGGGGAGAAAGCCATGAGTTCCGTGCTTTGCTTTCTCCTCCTCTGGAATTGCGCTGCTGTCTTAGGAATTGAACCTGTTTTCCTTGATAGATGAACTTCATCCTGGCTGGATATTGTGTTGATCTTCTGGAGGAGGGGCCTGTTGTAGTGACTCTCAAGTGTCTTTGCCCAGGCGGGACTGCACCGCCCTTACCGGGGGCCGGACTAAGTAATTGGCTCAGGTTCGCTTTTGGGAGCTTCTGTTCCCTGAACGCTTTCCGTAGAGTTCTGGAGGACGGGAATGAAAATGGCGTCCTCCTAGTCTCCGGCCCGGAGGTGCCGAGAGCCTGGGGCCCCACTCCTCAGTGCGCCCCCAGAGGACAGCACCCAATCACTCCCGTATCCCCAGTCTCTAGCCGCGCTCCGAGCTCACCCAGCCCACTGAGAGTTCAGTCCTCGGCTCTGTCTCTGTAGCTAGCTTCTCTGTTCTAATACCTGTGAGCTCTGTGACACTCCGACACCCCCGATCCTTCTGTGACCCTGCGGGACCTGGGGCCACGCTGACCCCGCGTGGGCTTCACCCTGGTTTAGCCTCTGGAGCAATGTCCCTCAGTGGAACAAACTTTTAAAACTCCTGATTTTGTGCTCCGTTACTCCGCCACTTGCCGGGAGCCGGCACCTACCCCCTGGTCTATCTTCCCGTTGTTTTAGATTCACTTCTCTGCCAGTCCTACCTTTCAGAAAGTCGTTGATTTTCTGTTTCTAGAATTGCTGTTCTTATTCTCTTCCATCTCCCGTTGGATTTGTAGGTGTTTGCAATGTTTAGATAAGCTATCGAGCTGATCTCCTGCTACCTCATGTAGTCTCAGCCTGCTACTTCTCTGCCATCTTGACTCCTCCCCTCTGGCTTTTTGTTTTGTTGACAGTTTCATTCACTGTGCAAAAAGCTCTTTATTTTGATGTAGTCCTAATAGTTTACTTCTACTTTTGTTTCCCTTGCCTCAGGAGACATATCTAGAAATATGTTGCTATGACTGATGTCAGAGAAATTACTTCCTCTGTTCTCTTCTAGGATTTTTATGTTTTCAGATCTTGCATCTAGGTCATTAATCCATTTTGAGTTTATTTTTGTATATGGTGTGGGTTAGAAAGTCATCCAGTTTCATTCTTTTGCATGTAGCTGTCCGGTTTTCCTAACACCATTCATTGAAAAGACTGTTTTTTCTCCATTGTATATTCTTGCTTCCTTTGTCATACATTAGTTGATCATAAAAATGTAAGTTTATTTCTGGGCTCTCTATTCTCTTCTATTGATCTATGTGTCTGCTTTTGTGCCAGTAGCATATTATTCTAATGACTATAGTTTTGTGGTATATCTTGAAATCAGAAACTGTGATACTTCCAGCTTTATTGTTTGTTTTTTTTTTTTTTGTCAGGATTGTTTTAGCTATTCAGGGTCTTCTGTGGTTCCACAGAAATTTTAATATTATTTGTTCTAGTTCTGTGAAAAATTCTGTTGGTATTTTGATAAAGGTTACATCAAATCTGTAGATTGCTTTAGGTAATATGAACATTTTTACAATATTAAGTATTCCAGTCATAAACATGGGATATCTTTCCATTCGTTTTACTGTTATCTTCAGTTTCTTTCATCAGTGTTTTATAGTTTTGGGGGTACAGGTCTTAACCTCTGTGGTTAAGTTCCTGTGTATTTTGTTCCTTTTGGTACAATTGTAAATGGTGTTTTTTTGTTTGTTTGTTTGTTTTAAAGATTTTATGTATCTATTTGACAGACAGAGATCACAGGCAGGCAGACAGGAGGCCAGAGAGAGGGGAAGGGAAGCAGGCTCCCTGCTAAGCAGAGAGCCTGATGTGGGGCTCAATCCCAGGACCCTGGGATCATGACCTGAGCCGAAGGCAGAGGCTTTAACCCACTGAGCCACCCAGGCACCCCAGTGGTGTCATTTTTAAAAATTTCTCTTTCTGGGGGCGCCTGGGTGGCTCAGTGGGTTAAGCCGCTGCCTTCAGTTCAGGTCATGATCTCAGGTCCTGGGATCGAGTCCCGCATCGGGCTCTCTGCTCAGCAGGGAGCCTGCTTCCCTCTCTCTCTCTCTGCCTGCCTCTCTATCTACCTGTGATCTCTCTCTGTCAAATAAGTAAATAAAATCTTTAAAAAAAATAAAAATAAAATTTCTCTTTCTGCAACTCAATTTCAGTGTACAGACATGCTACCAATTTCTGAATCTTAATTTTGTATCCTGCCACTTTACTGAATTAGTTTATTAATTCTATTAATTTTTTGGTGGAGTCTTTTGGGTTTTCTATGTGTAGTATTTTACCATCAGCAACTAGTTAAAGTTTAACTTCTTTATCAATATGGATGCCTCTTATTTCTTCTTGTCTGATTGCTTTGGATAGGACTTCCAGGACAGTTGAATAAAAGGGGCAAGAGTGAACATTCTGTCTTGTTCATGACCTTAGAATAAAAGTTCTCAGTTTTTCACCATTAAGTATGATATTAGCTGGGGTTTTTCATATTTGAGCATTATTGTGTTGAGGTAAGTTCCCTCTAAAACAATTTGGTTGAGAGTTTTTTTATGAATGGATGTTGAATCTTGCCAAATGCTTTTTCTGCATCTACTGAGATGATCATATAATTTTTATTCTTCATTGTGTTGATGTTGGAGATTTGTGAATATGAAACTATCCTTGAATCCTGGGAATAATTACCACATGATCTTGGTGAATGAATGATCTCTTTAATGTATTGTATGTGGTTTGCTGATATTTTTTGAGCATTTTTATATGTGTGTTCATTAGGGATATTGGCCTATAGTTTTATTTTTTTTTTGTGGTGTCTTTGTCTGGTTTTAGTTTAGGGATTCTCTCTATATATTTAATCTTTGACATTTTAATTATTGTGTGCCACAGTGTCTTTTTCCCTCCCATGGTTAGGGAAGTTTTCAGTTATTATTTTTTTAAAATAAGCTTTCTACACCTGTTTCTTCTACTGGGACTCCAATAATATGAATGTTTGTTTGCTTGGTTTGTCCAAGACTTCTTTTAATCTATCCTCATTTTTAAAACTCCTTTTCTCTTTTTGCTCTTCAGTTTGTGTGCTTTCCATTACTTTGTCTTCTAGAATGCTGATATGTTCTTTTGCATCCTCTAATCTATCATGCATTCCCTCTATCCCTCTATTGTCATTTTTTATTTCAGTTATTGTATTCTTCAGCACTGGTTCCTTTCCATATTTTCCTCTCCATATTGAAGGTCTCATTGAGTTCAATTTTTTTCTCCAACCCACTGAGTATCTTTATAATCATTACTTTAAATTCTTTATCAGTCATATTGCTTATCTCTGTTTTATGTCTTTTCTGAATTTTTTAATTAATATGTAATGTTTTATTGGCCCCAGGAGTACAGGTCAGTGAATCATCCAGCTTACACATTTCATAGCACTTACCATAGCACATACCCTCCCCAATGTCCATAACTCAGCCACCCTATACCTACCCCCTCAACCCCAGCAACCCTCAGTTTGTTTTGTGAGATTAAGAGCCTCTTATAGTTTGTCTCCCTCCCAATCCCATCTTGTTTCATTTTTTTCCCTCCCTAACCCCCATGACCCCCCACCCTACTTCTCAAATTACTCATATCAGAGAAATCATATGACAAATGTCTCTCTCTGATTGACTTATCTTGCTTAGCATAATACCCTCTAGTTACATTCACGTCATTGTAAATGGCAGGAATCCTTTTTTTATGGTTGCATCATATTTACATATATATATTTATATATATATATGATATATACATATATCATATATGAGAAGTTCTTTATAGATTTTGGATACTAGCTCTTTATCTGATATGTGATTTGTGAATATCTTCTCCCATTCTGTCTATTGTATTTTGGTTTTGGTGACTGTTTCCTTTGTTGTGCAAAAGATTTTGATCTTGATGAAGTCCCAATAGTTCATTTCTGTGCTTGCTTCCCTTGCCTTTGCCAATGTTTCTAGGAAGAAGTTGCTGCAGCTGAGGTTGAACAGGTTGCTTCCTGTGTTCTCCTCAAGGATTTTGATGGATTCCTGTCTCACATTGAGGTCTTTCAACCATTTTGTGTCTATTTTTTGTGTGGTGTAAGGAAATGGTCCAGTTTCATTCTTCTGCATGTGGCTGTCCAATTTTCCCAACACCATTTGTTGAAGAGACTGTCTCTTTTCCACTGGACATTCTTTTCTGTTTTGTGAAAGATTAGTTGACCATAGAACTGAGGGTCCATTTCTGGGCTCTCTATTCTGTTCCATTGATCAATGTGTCTATTTTTGTGCCAGTACCATACTGTCTTGATGATAACAGCTTTGTAATAGAGCTTGAAGTCTGGAATTGTGATGTTGTTAGCTTTGGTTTTCTTTTTCCATATTCCTCTGGTTATTCTGGGTCTTTTCTACTTCCATATAAATTTTAGGAGTATTTGTTCCATTTCTTTGAATAAAGTTATGGTATTTTGATAGGGATTGACCTGAAAGTGTACATTACTTTAGGTAGCGTAGACATTTTCACAATACTTATTCTTCCAATCCATGAGCATGGAATGTTTTCCATTTATTTGTGTCTTCCTCAGTCACTTTCATGTGTACTCTATAGTTTTCTGACTACAGATTCTTTGTATCTTTGGTTAGGTTTATTCCTAGGTATCTTATGATTGTGGGTGCAATTGTAAATGGGATTGACTCCTTAATTTCTCTTTCTTCTGTCTTGCTGTTGGTGTATAGAAATGCAACTGATATATGTGCATTGATTTTTATATCCTGACATTTTACTGAATTCCTGTATGAGTTCTACAGTTTTGGAGTGGAGTCTTTTGGGTTTTCCACATAAAGAATCATATCATCTGCAAAGAGTGAGAATTTGACTTCTTCTTTGCTGATTCAGATGCCTTTTTTTTTCTTTTTGTTGTCTGATTGCAGACTAGGATTTCTAGTACTATGTTGAATAGCAGTAGTGATAGTGGACATCCTTGCTGTGTTCCTGACCTTAGGGGAAAAGCTCTCAGTTTTTCTCCATTAAGAATGATATTCACTGTGGGTTTTTCATAGATGGCTTTTATGATATTGAGGTATGTACCCTCTGTCCCTACACTGTGGAGAGGTTTTTTTTTTTTTTAAAGATTTTATTTATTTGTTTGACAAACAGAGATCACAAGTAGGCAGAGAGGCAGGCAGAGAGAGAGGAGGAAGCAGGCTCCCTGTGGAGCAGAGAGCCCGATGCGGGGCTTGATCCCAGGACCCTGGTATCATGACCTGAGCCGAAGGCAGAGGCTTTAATCCACTGAGCCACTCAGGCACCCCTGTGGAGAGTTTTGATCAAGAAAGGATGCTGCACTTTCTAAAATGTTTTTTCAGCATTATTGACAGTGCTTCATATGGTTCTTGTTTTTTTTTTTTAATTATTAATGTATTGTATCACATTGATTGATTTGCAGATGTTGAACCAGCCTTGCAGCCCAGGAATAAATGCCATTTTGTTGTGGTGAATAATCCTTTTAATATACTCTTGGATCCTATTGGCTAGTATTTTGGTGAGAATTTTCGGATCCATGTTCATTAAGGATATTGGTCTGTAGTTCTCTTTTTTAATAGGATCTGTGTCTGGTTTGAGGATCAAGGTAATGCTGGCCTCATAAAATGAGTTTGGAAGTTATCCTTCCATTTCTATTTTTTGGAACACTTTCAGGAGAATAGGAATTAATTCTTCTTTAAATGTTTGGTAGAATTCCCCTGGGAAGCTATCTGGTCCTGGGCTCTTGTATATTGGGAGATTTTTGATGAGTGCTTCAATCTCCTTACTGGTTATGGGTCTGTTCAGGTTTCCTATTTCTTCCTGGTTCAGTTTTGGTAGTTTATATGTCTCTATGAATGCATCCATTTCTTCCAGATTGTCAAATTTGCTGGTGTATAGGTGCTCATAATTTCTTATAATTGTTTGTATTTCTTTGGTGTTGGTTGTGATCTCTCCTCTTTCATTCATGACTTTATTAATTTGGGTCCTTTCTCTTTTCTTTTTGTAAGCCTGGCCAGGTGTTTATCAATCTTATTAATTATTTTAAAGAACCAACTCTTAGTATCATTGATTTGTTCTACTGTTCTTTTGGTTTCTATTTCATTTATTTCTCTACTCCTCCTGGGTTTAGGTTTTGTTTACTGTTCTTTCTCCAGCTCTTTTAGGTGCAGTGTTAGGTTGTGTGCTTGAGACCTTTGTTGTTTCTTGAGAAAAGCTTATATTGCTATATACTTTCCTCTCAAGACCATCTTTGCTGTTCCCAAAGATGTTGAGCAGTTCTGTTTTCATTTTCATTTGTTTCCATGAATTCTTTAAATTCTTCTTTACTTTCCTGTCAACCCATTCATTCTTTAGTAGGATGCTCTTTAGCCTTCATGTATTTGAGTTCTTTCCAACTTTTGTCTTGTGGTTGAGTTCTAGTTTCATAACTTTGTGGTCTGAAAATATGCAGGGAATGATCGCAGTCTTTTGCTACTGGTTGAGACCTGATTTGTGACCCAGGATGTGATCTATTCTGGAGAATATTCCACGTGCACTAAAGAAGACTGTGTATTCTGGTGCTCTGGGATGGAATGATTTGAATATACCTGTGATCTCCATCTGGTCCAGTGTGTCATTTAAAGGGTTTATTTTCTTGTTGATCTTTTGCTTAGATGATCTGTCCATTTCAGTGAGGGGGGGGTGTTAAAGTCCCCCACTATTATTGTATTGTTGTCTATGTGTTTCTTTGATTTTGTTATTAATTGGTTTATATAATTGGCTGCTCCCATGTTAGGGGCATATATATTTAAAATTATTAGAACTTCTTGTTGGACAGAATCTTTAAGTATGATATAGTGTCCTTCCTCATCTCTTATTATAGTCTTTGGCTTAAAATCTTATTTATCTGATATAAGAATTGTCACCCTAGATTACTTTTGATATCCATTAACATGGCAAATTGTTTTTTACCCCCTCACTTTCAATCTGGAGATGTCTTTGAGTCTAAAATGAGATTTTTGTGGATAGCATATTAACGCATCTTGTTTTTTATCCTTTCTGATACCCTGTGTCTTTTGATTGGGGCATTTAGCCCATTTACATTCAGGGTAACCACTGAAAGACGTGAATTTAGTTCCACTGTATTGCCTGTAAGGTGACTGTTACTGTATATTGTCTTGTTCCTTTCTGGTCTATGTTACTTTTAGGCTCTCTTATTGCTTAGAGGACCCCTTTCAATATTTCCTGTAGGGCTGGTTTGGTGTTTGCAAATTCTTTTAGTTTTTGTTTGTCCTGGAAACTTTTTATCTTTGCTTTTATTTGCAATGACAGCCTACCTGGATAGAGTATTCTTGGCTGCATATTTTTCTTGTTTAGTGCTCTGAGTATATCATGTCAGTCCTTTCTGGCCTGCCAGGTCTCTGGCAGACCTCAGATAGGTCACGGAAGATCTATATGCCCATCTAATATTATTGCCTTTTTATGTTACAGACGTCTTGTCCCAAGCTGCTTTAAGGATTTTCTCTTTGTCACTGAGACTTGGAAGTTTTACTATTAGGGGTTTGGACCTATTTTTATTGATTCGGGGTGGGGTTCTCTGTGCCTCCTGGATTTTGATGCTTTTTCCTTTTGCCAAATGAGGGAAACTCTCTGCTATAATTTGTCCAATATACCTTCTCCCCTCTCTTTCCTTCTTCTTATGGGATCCCAATTATTCTAATATTGTTTTGCCTTGTGGTATCACTTATCTCTTGAATTCTCCCCTCATTGCCCAGTAGTTGTTTGTCTCTCTTTTGCTCTGCCTCTTTATTCTCCATCATTTGGTCTTCTATATCACTAGTTTTCTCTTCTGCAATAACAACCCCCATTTTTATTGCATCTCATTAATAGCTTTATTTCAAGTTGGTTAGATTTTATTTTATTTCTCCAGAAAGGGATTCTCTAGTATCTTCCCATGCTTTTTTGAGCCCAGCTAGCACCTTGATAATTATCATTCTGAACTCTAGCTCTGACATATTACCAATGTCCGTGTTAATTAGGTCCCTAGCTGTCAGTACTGCCTCTTGTTGTTCTTTTTGTGGTGAGTTTTTCTGCCTTGTCATTTTATCCAGATAAGAATAGATGAATGAGAGAACAAATTACTAAAAGGGTAGCAATAACACCTGAAAAATGTGCACTAACCAAATCAGAAGAGACCCAAAACTGGGGAGAGAAGAAAGGGGAGGGAAAAAAAAAAAAATATATATATATATATATATATATTAGACTGGTGGATAGAACAGAGCCACCCACTTGATTGTTGGTGAATTTTCGTCTCTTAAAAGAAACTACCTCCCAAAATTTTAAAGAAAGAAATTTTTATAAAAGAAACTTTTATACATATATATGTATAAAAGTTTTTCATATATATATGTATATATATATATATATATATATATATATATATATATATGGGTAAACACAATGAAGGGATGGAATATGACAGTAAAGATGAAAACTTAAAAGGATTCTAAAAAGGAATTGATAAGATAAGAAGTTGGTTGAAAAAAGAAAAAAAAAAAGAGGAAAGAATGTGATCATGCTGAAATCTAGAATAAAGCCATGCACTAGATTTAGGATATATTTTGATCTATTAGAAGAAATTGTATCCCAAATTTTTAAAGGAAAAAAAACCTATATGTATACAAACAATAAGGTTAAATACAATGAAGGGATAAAATATGACTACAATGAAAATTTTAAAAGAATTTTAAAAAGGTTTTGAAAAGATAAAATAGTTAAAAATGTTAAAGCAGGAAAGAGGAAAATTTTTTAAAAAGAATAAGAAAAAATAAATTTAAAAAATATTAACTGTGAAAGATTAAAAGGTCATGAGAAAAAATGCCATGAATCCTATGTGTTGCTTTCCCTAGCTCTGGAGTTCCACAGTTCTCATTGAATTATGAACTTGGTCTTGGTTGGATTTTCTTTTTGATCTTCTGAGGGAGGGGCCTGTTGATTTGATTTGATTCTCATATGTCTTTGCCCAAGGCAGAAGTGCACCATCCTTGCCAGGGACCAGGCTAAGTAATTTGCTCTGTTCTCTTGGGACCTTTTGTTCCTTGAGCACTTTCTGTAGAGCATTGAAGGATGGGAGTGAAAATGGTGGCCTCCTAATCTCTGGCTGGAGGAGCCAAGAGCTTGGGGCCCCACTCCTCAGAGTTTTCTCCCTCAGAGAAAAGCAGTCAGTCCCTCCCATCTCCCTGGTCTCCGGCCATGCTCCATGCTCACCCAGACTGTGACTGAGCATTTCTATCTCTGGTGCATGGCTCCTTTTGGAGTCTCCAAACCCAGAAGATTCCTGCTGCACCACCCCTCCCAGAGAAGGAAGGTAAGTCTCCCCATATCTGCCATTTTTGGGGTCCCTGCTCAAAGAGTAGTGGTATGACTGTGCCTTAGATCACAATTTAAGGTAACCCTGAGCTGAGAGTCCACTGCTCAGCTCCATCTCTGTAGTTGGCTTCCCCGCTCTGATACCTGGGAGCTCTGCTGCACTCAGACACCCCTGGTCTTTCTGAGACCCCACAGGTCCTGAGAGCACACTGACCCTGCAAGGTCTCCACCCCCCCCACTTAGCCTCTGGAGTGATGTCCCTCAGTGGAGTAGACTTCTAATAGTTCCGATTTTGTGCTCTGGTGATCTTTCCCTTGCCAGGAGCCGGCCCCTCCCTTCACCATCTATGTTCCCAAATGTTGCCTCGGATTCAGTTCTTTGCACATCCTACCTTCCAGAAAGTGGTCAATTTTCTGTTCCTAGAATTGCTGCTCTTCTTCTCTTCTCTCTCCTGTTGAGTTTGTAGGTGTTCAGAATGGTCTTTTCTATGCTACTTTATATTTGCTCTTTTAAATGTGTTTTTTTTTTTTTTTTGTGCCCAAGGACAGAGGAATCTGTTCCCAATCTTCAGTATTATTCCCACTACCATTCACAGCGTTGGGGATGGAGTTCCCTTTGTTACCCCCATCTCTCTTGCTTTTCTTTTGCCATTCTCTCCATCTTTGGTTGTTCAGTAGCTGTTCAGTCAGCCCTCAATTCTTCAAGAGGATTTGTTCTAGAAATAGGTGTAATTTGGTGTGTTCTATAGAGGAAGGTGGTTCAGTCGTCTTTCATAGCCATCTTGAACCCATAATCAAGGCCTTTATTTTCTTAGACTAATTTGGGGAGTAAACTTTTGGAACATGGGAGCTGCATCAGCTGTGTCCTCTTTGGATACCTACTTTATCTTTGATTAAGCAATTAAAAGGTTTATTGGTTTGAGTCTTTAAGAGATCTTACTCATCAATGGCTAGATAATGGATCCTTTTAAATTGCCTATATTTAAAAGAAAAAAAATTCTTTATAGAGAGCTCCCAATTGTCTTATTAGTATAATGTCTAGCCTTAGGGACTCTCTTGACAAGATGAAA
Organism: Meles meles; assembly: GCF_922984935.1. Lineage (NCBI taxonomy): Eukaryota > Metazoa > Chordata > Mammalia > Carnivora > Mustelidae > Meles > Meles meles. Next base: position 125,725,622 of record NC_060087.1, on the reverse strand, counting down.
TCCTAGAAATTAGACGTAAGACTTAAAATCTGGCCTCATCTGAATGTTTTAACTTCTTTTCCCTACAAGATTTATAAGGAGCACTCTAGCTTAATATCTAGGTTCAAGGTATATAAGTTGCTTGTGGAAATGCTGAAAGCCAGAAAATGAATTTAACAAAGGGACCCAAGATGCAGTAAGCTCACTTTGCTACTACCTCCCAGGGATTGATGATTAGGTTCTGCCAATGTCAGTATTCATGTACAGTGTTCCTTATAGGTGTATCTTAGACCCCACCACTGAAAAACACTTTTTGTCCCTGGACAGCAGCAGAATCTTTTAAATTATAAAGACTTTTAAAAAAATCTCTACTTTTAGAAGATCCTACAAAATTTAGAGAATAACTAAAAAGGTAAATGACTACAAAAGTTGGGTATTCATCCTTTCTGATGGAGGCATAATACTCCATTGGGTGTATGTACCACATCTTCCTTACTTTTGTAGCAACATGGATGGGACTGGAAGAGATTATGCTGAGCGAAATAGGTCAAGCAGAGAGAGTCAAGTATCATATGGTCTCACTTATTTGTGGAGCATAACAAATAACATGGAGGACATGGGAAGATGGAGAGGAGAGGGAGTTGAGGGAAACTGGAAGGGGAGATGAACCATGAGAGACTATGGACTCTGAAAAACAACCAGACAGTTTTGAAGGGGCGGGGGGTGGGTGGGAGGTTGAGGAACCAGGTGGTGGGTAATAGGGAGGGCACGTACTGCATGGAGCACTGGGTGTGATGCCAAAACAATGAACACTGTTATGCTGTAAATAAACAAATAAAAAAAATAAAAACAAAACATACAAAAAGAAAAAAAAAAGGTAAATGACTATTCATAGCTCCCCTTCATAGAGGCAACGGGACCAAAATTTCTCCTAAGTGTTCCTACAAATGACCTGCAAAATGTCAAAATTCAGGGGCCAAGAGAAGCCAAGTTTGAATTGGATGCCCAGAAAGAAGGCTTTTGTTAAAATGCTTTAAACAGACTTTACAAAAATATAAATCTTTTCATTCCCATTTTAGTAAAAAAAATTCTCCCTGATAGAGGTGCCTGGGTGGCTCAATAGATTAAAGCCTCTGCCTTCAGCTCAGGTCATGGTCCCGGGGTCCTGGGATCGAGCCCCGCATTGGGCTCTCTGCTGGGCAGGGAGCCTGCTTCCTCCTCTCTCTCTCCAACTGCCTCGCTGCCTACTTGTGATCTCTGTCAAATAAATCAATACATTAAAAAAAAATCTCCCTGATGGAGGAGCACCTGGGTGGCTCAGTTGATTGAGTGTCTGACTCTTGGTTTCCTCTCAGGTCTTGATCTTAAAGGTTGGGAGGTCTAGTCCCCCTCAGCAGGGAGTCAGCTTTAAGATTCTCTCCTTCTACCCCTCCCTCCACTCACACAGTCACTCATGCTAGCTTTCTCTCACACAAATAAGTAAATAAATCTTAAAAAAAATCTCCCTTTCAAATTAAAACAACATTGAGATACCACCTGACACCAGTTAGAATGACCAAAATTAGCAAGACAGGAAACAACATGTGTTGGAGAGGATGTGGAGAAAGGGGGACCCTCTTACACTGTTGGTGGGAATGCAAGTTAGTGCAGCCACTTTGGAGTACAGTGTGGAGATTCCTGAAGAAATTAAGAATAGAGCTTCCCTATGACCCTGCAATTGCAGTGCTGGGTATTTACCCCAAAGATACAGATGTAGTGAAAAGAAGGGCCATTTGTACCCCAATGTTTATTGCAGCAATGGCTACGGTCGCCAAACTGTGGAAAGAACCAAGATGCCCTTCAATGGACGAATGGATAAGGAAGATGTGGTCCATATACACAATGGAGTATTATGCCTCCATCAGAAAGGACGAATACCCAACTTTTGTAGCAACATGGACGGGACTGGAAGAGATTATGCTGAGCGAAATAAGTCAAGCAGAGAGAGTCAAGTATCATATGGTCTCACTTATTTGTGGAGCATAACAAATAACATGGAGGACATGGGGAGATGGAGAGGAGAGGGAGTTGAGGGAAACTGGAAGGGGAGATGAACCATGAGAGACTATGGACTCTGAAAAACAACCAGAGGGTTATGAAGGGGTGGCGGGGGGGTGGGGGATGTGGGAGGTTGAGGAATCAGGTGGTGGGTAATAGGGAGGGCACGTACTGCATGGAGCACTGGGTGTGATGCCAAAACAATGAACACTGTTATGCTGTAAATAAACAAATAAAAATAAATAAATTAAAAAAAAATCTCCCTGATATAAAGAAGCAAGTTTAGTTAAAAAGCAGGTCAGTCCCTTGATATTCAGGCTATAGTCCAGGTCTTTGAGGAATTAGAAGCAATTACCTTTACTTTACAAATCTCTACAAAGCCAGAAATGCAACTTTAGAAACAAGTAAAAGCCCACTGATCTTTACCAATCCCCAAACCTTACCTACACCTCTTAACATGTTTGTGGATATTATGAAAGATCAAACTATTGGAAAAAAATTATCCCGTATTTTATTTATTTTGTCTTGTACTTTAATAAAGGTAAATTTAAATTAACAGTTACCCTACAACCCTGGGGAAAAACTTTGTATTCTTTCTCTACCCCTTGAAATTATAAATCTTATCATGTCTTTGAAATATAAACACAGTCCACAATTACCTGAGACTGAAGGAAAAAAAGCGAGGGGAAGGCCTTTTAAAATACAAACTGCTAAAAGGGCTCTTGTGCCCAGATTCTAGCACCCCTAACAGGCAGTTATGCTCCAAATCACCTAGGAAGAAACTTGAATAATTTCTCTATGACTCTGTGATGTAAATTTCTATGTATGCCCCCCCATCTTCTCTAGGACCTGAGAACCATTCTTTGAAATACAAACTTTAGGAGGAAGTTGTTCATAAGAAAAAGAGAGAGTGATGCTTTTGGAAATTAGGCCCTTAATGACCTCTGAATAATTATTAGTAAAAGTAAAAGCTCTAAGATTCTTGTTTGTATCTTACCTGTGGTGTGCCCATATGTGTTACAAATGTGACATATTTTCTCTACATTCAAGTTGTATTGCTAATTTGTAGAAGAGCTCTATTTAATTGGTTTGAAAGCAAACACTTATAAGGATTGGGCATTCCAAAACTCAAACATAGAAATTAACCCAAATGTTATTCAAGTTCATGTCATCTGGGAAAATGTTTGGTATTAAAACTAATTTAAGGTTGTTGGTTTAATTAAAATAGACATGTCTTTAGAGTTCTCAGCATTAAAATAAGACTTTTATTCTACCTGTATTTGCTAAAAGTCAAATGAATTCATTTTATCTCTGTTGCAAAATTTGTTGAAAACCCCACTTAGAATAATGGTTGACTATGTATAATGCTTCATAAAGTTTTATGGGTAATCCAAACATAATTGTTAAGAACACATAAATTAAATGGGGCGCCTGGGTGAATCAGTAGTTAAAGCCTCTACCTTCGGCTCAGGTCATAGTCCCGGGGTCCTGGGATCGAGCCCCACATAGGGCTCTCTGCTCAACGGGGAGTCTGCCTCCTCCTCTCTCTCTCTGCCTGCCTCTCTGCCTACCTGTGATCTGTCAAATAAACAAATAAAAAATCTAAAAAACAAAAAAAACACGTAAATTAAATAGATGTAAATAATACTAAAATGTTTTAAAGATTTTATTTATTTATTTGACAGAGAGAGAAAGAACACAAGCAGGGGGAGCAGGAGAGGGAGAAACAGGCTTCCTGCTGAGCAGGGAGTCCTACACAGGGCTTGATCCCAGGACTCTGGGATCATGACCTGAGCCAAAAACAGCCACTTAATGACTGAACCACCCAGGTACCCCTGTAAGTAAATCTTTTAAATAGCTTCAGAATCTTTGATAATTTGAAACTTAAAAGTTTTGCTAAGTTAAAAAATGAGTTGTTAAATTTGTTGAGTATCTAGATCATTTACAAATAAGATAAAATAATAAAACAGTAAGTGCTAAGCATAGATTTATCTAGTTTTTGTTTGTTTGTTTTGTTTTGTTTTGTTTTGTTTGTTTTGTTTTGTTTTTGGAGAGGGAAGGGGTACAGAGGGAGAGGGAGAGAGAGAATCCTGAGATCATGACCTGAGCTAAAATCAAGAGTGAAATGCTTAACCGATTGAGCCACCTAGGTTCCCTGGCTTATCTACTTTTGTCTTATTACAGAGAAACTAAAAATAAATACAGGCCTTTTAGTTAACATGTTTTGTGCTTTATTGAAAGATTGTATTATGAAGAAGCACATGTTTTTAGAAATTATGAAGAAGAGTATTAATAAATTTGCTAATCTAAAGAATACTGTTATAGCAAACAGTTCACAATAGCTTACTACTTAGATTTTTTTATAATTATTGAATTTATTTTTTATATATACATCTTTTTACACTGTTGTAATTTTTACTAGAAATTAACGTTTCTAATAGTTAAGAATTCTAATAAATAAGATTACTAGTAATAATAAGGGAAAAAACTCTGTATGCAAGAGTAAGATGTAAGGTATGTATTTTTGGCTGAAAAAGGTATTGAGGACTGGAAATGCATTTTTGTTGGGGGAAAAGTTGTGTCCTGTAGGGGCCAAGGGCAGGCCACCCCACGATGGGCCACTTTGGCGTGAATATTATTTTGAGTTCAAAGTAGTCCAAACCTAGCAGATTCAGAAAAAGCTCTTCACCTCCCCCTCAATTGTCTACTTATACCAGGAAAAAAACTATTAACAAAGATTTCTCTTTAAGAAACTTATCTACATAACAGGGCAACCTTTGCTTTGTAAACATCTCCCCTTCTACCTTTCTGCTAATGGTCTTTCTCTCCTTTGTACCTTCAGACTCATATAAGCATATAAGCATCACGTTGCCCCATTGTCTTTGGAATTCCCATGTCTGTGTGAATTCCTTGTATGTACACTATTAAATTTAATTTTCTCCTATTACTCTGCCTGTTAATTTGATTCTTAGTCTAGCTAGAAGGACCCTGAAGGGTAGAGGAAATTCTTCCTTCACAACAGATGGGAGAATCTTTGCTCCAGACTGGTGAGCAGAAATTATTAAAGATGAAAAAGGTGAGGCATATGAAATTCAAAGGTGTAGTCTTTTTCTTTCTTTCAGGTATATATGAGTTGGAAGACATCTTATAGTTGACTGGCCATTGTATTTCTTAATAAAGTTTGCATTACAGTGCTTCAACTTTGACTCTCATTTGGAATGTCAAATTTAAGAAAACTAACTTCTGAGGTTACAAGATTTGCTCACGGCAATTGGAGAACCTTCTTTCTTGAGTGTTTTGGACCTCATCAGCGCCATTCATTTGCTCTCAGATAAAGTTTGTCAGATCCCAGTTAATACTGAATTCTTAATGGAAGTGTTTGATCTTCCTTCAGAGTAATCCTCACTGCTTTTTAAAAAATCAATATAGGCATTAGACTTTAAAGTAACAGATGAATTTCTGTTCTCCCCATGTTTAGAATAATGCTATGAGAATCAGAGGAAATTATATAACCTGGTTTGCCATTCATAGGTTTAAGAAACATATTTTTTTCACATTTTGAGTGTATTGAAATTCTGTTCTTGGATTTTAATTACCTGGAAAAAAAAGTCTGGGATTTAAAGGAAAACAGGCTTCTCTTTCTTTGAAATTAATTATAATTTTTAAAGGCTATAAGTGACTTTCTACAAAATCATTTCTTTCTCATTCTGGAGAAGTGTAAATGTTAAAACAGGAAATTACCATTGGATAGGTAAAGTAATATATTGTGTTGATTAATAACCTAAATGGACTAAAATTAATATTAGTGATTCCAAAAACAAAGAAATAATTATAAAAAATATTTTATTTGAGTACTATGTTGAAAAGGACTTCACATTTAATTGAAAGAGCCATGCCAGACAGGCTAATGAATCTGTGGCATAATATGTTTTGGTTAAATTGTTTTTCCTTTTGTTCTGCAGCATTATTAATTTTTATAACTTTACAAGATCCTGAATTTTTTAATTTAACCCAGGGAAACCTGATAATAACTTGTAGATACTTTTCTTTTAGAATGCTTTACCTTTGCCCTTACTTACCTGGTGTGTAGGAATTACATAATTTTTAAATTGCTTCATGTATAGTTGATTAGTATACACTTTATACCAAGTGATATGCTTAACATCAAAATGTTAAGTGAATTGGATTTAATGTTTGATGTCCATAAATGGGTTCCATAATAGGTATATATTGGGGCATAACAAACCATCTCTTTTCTTGTTACCCTTCCTTCTTCAAGTGTCAGCTTCCTATGGGAAAGAGAATTTTCACGATACACTTTTATATCAGCAGTGCCTATTAGAATGCCAAGTACCATGTGGCTCAATGAATAATAGTTGATGCAATTTATTTATTCATTAATTTATGCATTCATTTTTCTACACATTTATCAAGAGAATATGTCCAATAAGTGGAGTGTTAGGACCCAAAAGCATCTCTTCTCATTCTATGTTTAGTGTTATTTCTATTATCCATTATAGAGTATCTTACTATGGGATATCACATTTCATAAAACACTTAAATATATAGTTTTATCTCAGTTATCACTAATGCTCTAGTAAATTGTCAAGATTGTTATCATTTTACAGATGTGGCTTAGAGAAGTTAAATACTTTGCCCAAAATAACAAAGTTAATGTGTAGCTGTACAGATGGAGCTCAATCAGAATTCTCACCATCTATTCATTTCTACCTCAACTTAACCACACTATGTCAATTCATTGATTAGCTCTTTTTATTGGTTTAAAGATGAATATCAATAACTTTACACTGCACTGTTCATTTACAAATGAACATTACGTTTGATACAAATGATCATTACAAATTCTGAGATGATAATTTGAACTACTTTAAGGTTGAGGGCTTTATTTTTCCCATTATGCAAGTAGTGGATTGAAGCATCTCCTTTGAAACATGGACACTGTTGAAATCCATTCATTTTTAAATTACCTTTTGGCATTGAATTTCAAGTTGGCCATGAGTTGTCATGCAAACGTCCCAGACCTCAATGATGAAGTATATAATTAATGTAGACTTCTTTTTGGAATATTAAACAGTTAGTTGGATCAACATTTTAAAGTTCTATAAGTGTGACTGTTTGTCCTATAATTAATGCTAGGAATATTTTATCAAGTAAATAAAGTCCAAGGTTTGAGTCCGTCTTTTGTTTTCTTTTCAGACATCTGATAAAGAACAATTTTATTTTGACATGAGAATGTCTAATCCCAGTAGATTGATTTGGATAGTGAAGCAATGAGAGTTAGCCCAGTAAATAGGCTGGTTATATTTTATAAATATATAGCCCTATAATCATCTGGACACATCTTTAGATCATGTGAATGAGGGATGGTGGTAGAAATGCTGAGAGATGACCTATGGCTGCTGCTTTTCAGACAAACTTTTGGTCAACACAAATGCAGATATGTAAATCAACTTGCAACACCAATGTCTTTAAAAAGACCCTGGCACTTGAGACAATCTTCATACCTGTGTAATTGTTTCTGAACAGATTCTTTTTCCTTGCTTAAAATAAGAGGCCTGTTAGAGAAAGTATATTGGACCCCACTTAGGCTCAACTTTCCCAGGGCAGTTATCCATTCTTAAGGTATAATTATCTATAGGCAATTAGCTGCAGGTGGTGAAATAATAGACACAGTTCATTACACATAAAATTAGCCAACTGTTGGCTTTTTGGGCTAGTTTCTGGAGCAAATGACCACTTAAATCTTATTTAGTTCAAGCAACCAATTACACATAATATTTGAGGATCTAATTTTTCCACATGCAGTTAATTTGGAACTGACAATTGTTATGTGATTAATAGAATGGCTGTGTAAGCTCATTTATTACAAAGGTGTGTTGTAAGCCTGCCTGGAACACTGAGAGGAGAATGAAAGAGGCTCTGAATAGATTCAACCTATACAGGAAGTATCATGCAGATGTCACAGATCTGTGCAGACAGAAGGTTTAGGAAGGTAAAGAGTGAGCATGTACCAAGCTCCTACTCAGACAAGCACCATTCTTGGCACTGGGAATACAAAGAGATAACGATACAATTTTTGCTTTCAAGTAACTTGCAATCCTGATTTGTATATGTCAAGCATTATGTGGTAGTAGTCATAAAACTGAAGTGCTATTAGAAGCGATGATGAAAATAAGTTATTTTAAATCTATCTACCTCCTCCATTTATACTCTTTGTCTAAGCTACTTTAAATATGTCTGACTTTGTACATGGTCAGCCACTTCTTTGGTTATTTGGCTCTCTGCTTATCACTGCCATCTAAATGAGAGTATAACTCTAGACTTCAGTTACTTGTTTATCTTTCTTCATAGTTCTTATCACTATACAACATTATATTACGGATTTATTTTTTGTTTAAGTATCTCTGCAGTTCCCCACGCAATTCTTGCCCTCCTTAATACTCACCACCAGGCTCACCCATTAATGAGGTTGTTATAATATAACACATATAGATAGTACCCACTTTACAGGGTTATGTAAGAGAACACTTCTAAATTTTAAGAGCTCCTAGAAGATAGTAAACTCTGGGAAAAGTATTTGTTATTATGGTCAGTATTTGTTTCTGAGCATGTCTATTTCTTCAATTAATGTAAATTCCTTGTTGGGGAACCAAGACCATATTTTACACATGATTCCATTTAGTAGTGACTAGTGTAGCAAAATCACATATTAGGCAATACATATATTTTTAATGAAATAATTGAAACAGAGTGAGGACAGTCACAGGTTAGAACTAAGAGGTCTCAACAGTTTGTTGAAGTTAAAGTGGATGAGTTTCAGGAAGAGAATGATGGTCAACACTTAAAGAAAGGCTGGTCTATGTGGTCAGAGGAGTTGAAAAGCCAAGATTGGTCAAATCCTAATTAATGAAGGATTGACCTCAGTTTTCTTTGTTTCATTTTCTCTAGAGTATTATTATTATTATTACTATATTTCTGGCTTGAATTGCACGTGGAATGACTTCTTATGAAAGGGACAATTTAGGGGCACCTGGATGGCCCAGTCACTTAAGTGTCCAACTCTTGATTTCGGCTCAGATTGTGATTTCAGCGTTGTGAGATCGGGCCCCACATTGAGCTCCATGCTCAATGCCAAGTCTTCTTGGGATTCTCCCTCCCTCTTCCCTTGCCCCTCCCACTCATGCTTGGTCTCTCTCTTTCTCTCTCTCTCTCTAAAATAGATAAATAGATCTTTAAAAAAGAAAAGAAAGGAACACTTTAGTATTCTAGGATTATCTTTGTGTGGTTTTAACACCACTTGAGTTACCTTTGGAGCCTGATTGAACTTCCCCCCAAAATTACCCACTATTTGAGTTTGACAGGTTATTTTACTTTTTAATAAGTCATGAAAACATAAAATTCATAAGTTTATCATGTTGCTGTAATTTCCTCTTTATTAATGATATCACTGGGAAAATTTGCCACAGAAAATATTCCTTTTCTATTTGCATAACTTCTTAAGAGGTATAGGACCTAGTGTGCCTGACTATTATGGACATATATGAGGAAATATGTAAAATTGAAAAATCTGTAGATGCATCAGTTAAAGATCAAAGACTTTTAAAGAGAATTCCATGATCTGTACCCATCCAACAAAATGATATGCTGGTATTTTGTGTGATTATATCAACCTTTAATCTTCTGAGGAGTAAAATATACCTCTTTTCTCTTACACTTTTTCTTCTGTAAGCCAATTTTTACACAGAATTTTAGCCAATAGAATATGGACAGTAGTGATGTACAGCACTTCCAGTCTTGGTCCATAAAATTGCATGAATAATCTTATATTCTTTTCCTTTCTTTATTGGCTCTCTTTATTAAGATGACATCAATGACCTAGAGGGGCAAAACTGATATGATAGGTGAAGCTCAGTTCTCTGAAAGATGAAGTGGAAGTTGTCAGCTTGGAACACACCCTATTGGATTGTGACATGAGTAAGAATATATTTTTACTGTGCTAAGCCATTGGGATTGTAGCTTTTTATTGTTGTTACAACAGCTACCATTTCTTTTCTGTCTAACAAAGTGACACATGGAAGTCTTCTATAACAACTAAAATCTTTGGCATAGATTATATATTATATTTATAGCAGTAGGTGGTAAGAAAACACATAATAAACTAGAATGTATGCAATGTAGTATGCCATAGGAAATACTAAAATTCTGACCTTTTGGATCTTGGAAAACAGAACATAGTCCTACTGTTCCTGTAGCTCCAAGGAAATTAGGCGAGGAGAGTTAAACATATGTTGGTTATACTTGTATTGTGTTAGAATCTCTAACATATTAATAAAGAATATTCAGAAAGAAATAATTTCAAGCAAAAATTGGCAGTTTTCAAAGATGAAAATAGTTGGGCCCCTGGGTGGCTCAGTTGGTTAAGCAACTGTCTTCGGCTCAGGTCATGATCCTGGAGTCCCAGGATCAAGTCCCATATCAGGCTCCCTGCTCGGCAGGGAGTTTGCTTCTCCCACTGACCACTCTCCTCTTATGCTCTCTCTCATTCTCTCTCTCTCAAATAAATAAATTTTAAAAATCTTTAAAAAAAAGATGAAAATAGTTGTCATTACATTCTTAAAGTGAATGAACTGAATAAAGAGAAAAAATTCTAGAGCCTCAGTCTAAAGAGAGGACTTAATATATTGTTCTTAAAGAACATGCTGCATTGTCACCTGTGCACTTTCAATACCACCAGAGGCTGGGGATAACTACTCTATGGTGTTGTGGCATTATATGACAATAATTCACAGTAAAAGGTAGCTACAATATGCTTTCAACAGATTTCTTTTAACCACTAAGCCCCTGACTTATCAATTTTTTTAAACACATGACCTTTTACAGCATCAGTACAAAAGCTTAAATCTTACTGAAAGTTAGAATAGATTTAAAACTGTTAGCAGCTTGATGGACTCTGAAAAACAACCTGAGGGTTTTGAAGGGTCAGGGGTGGGAGGTTGGGGGAACAGGTGGTGGGTAATAGGGAGGGCACGTTTTGTATGGAGCACTGGGTGTTGTGCAAAAACAATGAATACTGTTACGCTGAAAAAAATAAATAAAATGGGAAAAAAAACTGTTACCAGCTTGTATTTTGCCCATATTTATTATGGGTTAAGAAATAATGTGATCTGTCAAATGAAAGCCCTCCTTTCTTTTTCCAATATGACAAGTATTCTAAATTTAATTTATTGTACTTCTAAAAATTTTTAGTGGCAAAACCACAATTCAAAAATCAGGTCAACAGAGGGGCCTGGGTGGTTCAGTTGGTTAAGCATCTGCCTTTAGCTCAGGTCATGATCCCAAGGTCCTGAGATCAAGCCCCACATTGGGCTCTCTGTTCAGCAGGGAGCCTGCTTCTACCTGTCCCTCTGCCTGCTGCTCCCCCTACTTGTGTGTGCACACTCTTTCTCTTTCTGTCAAATAAATAAATAAATAAATAAAATCTTATGAATAAATAAACAATTAAATAAATAAAAGTGACCTCACCTCTACCAGGAAAAAAAAAATCCAGTCAAGGGGCGCCTGGGTGGCTCAGTGGGTTAAGCCGCTGCCTTCGGCTCAGGTCATGATCTCAGGGTCCTGGGATCGAGTCCCGCATCGGGCTCTCTGCTCCGCAGGGAGCCTGCTTCCCTCTCTCTCTCTCTGCCTGCCTCTCTGTCTACTTGTGATCTCTCTCTGTCAAATAAATAAATAAAATCTTTAAAAAAAAAATCCAGTCAACAGCTAAGGGAAATGCCTTCAAATAGTGTTGGGAATTGTGGCCTATGAGTTTTTTTTAATTGAAGTATAATTAACAGCTTCAGTTTTTGAGAAGATTAATTCATGTGCACTCTTTTCCATGAGTAGCATCTAGTTGCTAAGTATACACCTTCATAAGACTCTCATTTAAGATCTTCAGAACATTCTCAAGATTGAGAATCAAACTGGAGAGCTGAGTTTGCTAATGTGATAAATGATTATCTGAAAAGCAGGACAGTCTCAGCCATGTGGCCAATGGTTAAGAGGACAAAGCTCTGATTCAGTCAGTATCTCTTTACACTAAGATGTCTTCAGACTTGCCAGGATCACTCCAAGAAACCAGTTTCTTTTATTTCTGAGCAAACAAAATGAAGGCACCATTTAATCAAGATATAATTATATGAAAGAGATAATTGATAAATTCTTGGCTCCCTAAAGAAAGATGCCTGGTCTCTTGCTGTTTTCTTGTAACATGATGGCAGACTCTTCTATCTGTAGATGTAGGAAGTTTCCAGAGCACTTCACTTTGCTCTTTTGGACTTTACTAAAGCTGTGTAAGGTTTGCAGGACAAGGATTATCATACAAGTTTTAGAAGAACTTATTCCCAGTTTCTGTCAAAGACAGAAGACAAAAATGTCTGTAAGCTTTAGCAGTGGGATTTAAAATTTCACATAATATAAAACTCACTGAGCCTGAGAATCCATGGGACAGTTTAGCACAGGTGCTGACCATATAAATCTTCCCAAATCCCCTCAGTTATTTTTTCTTCCTGTCTCAGTTCATATATCATAGCTAAAGTCAGAGATTTTGAAGGCTCAAACCCTGTGAGAATGTTGAAATTGCTAATACTAAAGAATTCTCCTACATCAACTGTCATTGTGTTTTTTATTCATTGTATTTACAAAAGAAAAGGTTAGAGTTTGGCTTTTCCTTCTTATACTTGTTTTTTAATTGTAAAAATCTATGCTGTGAGTTGGGGATTTGGAGTTCAAGATCCAATTTTGATGCCAGTTATTAACGATGTAATCTTAAACAAGTTGACATAGATTTTGCATATTTGAGCATTTCCTGTTCTAAAATGGTGATGGTGGATTACTGTATCCAACCACCAACTATTTGTTGTTACAATAAAATAAGGTAATAAAGGTGAATTATTTCAGTCTGTCTAAAGTTGGAAGCAGCTCATGCACTTACTGCCTGTGATAGCATAGATAATTTTGTTAAAAAAAGCTCAGTTTGCTGGGGCGCCTGGGTGGCTCAGTGGGTTAAAGCTTCTGCCTTCGGCTCAGGTCATGATCCCAGGGTCCTGGTCAAATAAATAAATAAAATCTTAAGAAAAATATCTCAGTTTGCTAATGTGAAAAATAATGATGATAATACGGTTTATCACATAGGAGTAAAGAAAAAATTAGGTAACACTATTGGTCAGTGATGAGCACATATTATAAATGTTCAACAAAAGTTAGCAGTAGCATCATGGGAGTCACAGAATTATGGGCTTTTAGTTCAATAATGAGCATTAAAGATATCAAATTTTGTTCTTTTTTTTTGCAGGCTCCCCACTGAGCAGGGACCCTGATGTGGGGCTCAATCCCAGGACCCCGAGGTAATGACCTGAGCTGAAGGCAGAGGCTTAACCCACTGAGCTACCAGGTGCCCCTAATTTTGTTCTTAAAAGTGAAGACAACCTATAGCATCCTTGGAAAGGTTGTTTGTATTTTTCTAGTGATAGGGAATTGAATATCTTTAGTTATATGCCTGAATTGTTAGGAGTCTTCCTTTTAATTTACAATTCCTATAATTTTTAATTTGTCCAAATCCTATTGAAGTGTACAAGTGACCATCTTTCACATTTTAAAATGACAGCTGACAATCAACCATGAATTTTCTACTTTTTAGGATAATAGTAAGTTTCAACTTTTATTCATATTGCATGATTTTAAGATTTTTACTGTTCTTGTTGGGACTGTTTAGAAAATCTAGTGTACCAATATCTATTTATTTGTTCATATCTGGGCACAAAACCTTAATTTCAAAATGAACAAAGCATATAACTTGTATTACTTATGAAATTGTATAGATCCTACCCTGAGTATCAGAAAAGATGATTTTAGATTTTCTATTGGTTTTTAAACAACAAAATTTAAATGTAATATAATTTTTATTTTTTTTAAATATCTTATTTATTTGACAGAGAGAAATCACAACTAGGCAGAGAGGCAGGCAGAGAGGGAGGAGGAAGCAGGCTCCCTGCAGAGCAGAGAGCCCAATGTGGGATTGATCCCAGGACTCTGGGATCATGACCTGAGCCGAAGGCAAAGGCTTTAACCCACTGAGCCACCCAGGCGCCCCTAATTTTTAAAAAATATTTATTTTAGGGGGAGGGGCAGAGGGAGAGAGAGTCTCATGCAGACTCCATATGGAATAGGGAGCCTGATGCAAGCTCCATCTCATGATCCTGAATTCACAACCGAAGCCAAAACCAAGAGTCGGATGCTCAACTGACTGCACCATCCAGGTCCCCTTAACAATATAATTCTTCTTTGACCCTTGAATAATCCATTTGAAGGAAATACAAATCAGAATAGTCAGCTTGAAATCATTTATGTTAGATCAATTTGTTTTTTTAAAAGTTTTTATTTAGGGGCACCTGGGTGGCTCAGTGGATTAAGCCTCTGCCTTCAGCTCAGGTCATGATCTCAGGGTCCTGGGATTGAGCCCCACATCAGGCTCTCTGCTCAGCGGGGAGCCTGCTTCCTCCTCTCTCTCTGCCTGCCTCTCTGCTTACTCGTGATCTCTCTCTCTGTCAAATAAATAAATAAATAAATCTTTTAAAAAAAGCTTTTATTTAAATTGTAGTTAGTTAACATACAGTTTAATATTAGTTTTAGGTGTATAATCAGTTGTTTTTTAATTGTGAAAAGACTCCTGCCATCTAGTTAATCAACACATTCATCACCTCACATATTTATCTTTTTTGGGCAGGAGGTGGGGTAAGAACGTTTATGTTTTACTCTCTTAGAGAATTTCAATCATACAAGAGTGTTATATCAACTATACTCACCATGTTTTGTACTAAATCCTCAGACCTTATTCATCTTTTAACTGGAAGTTCATACCCTTTTATTAATTTCCCTATTTCCCACATTACTTAACCTCTGGGAACCACTTTTCTACTCTAAGAGTTGGAATTGATCTTCCTTCCTTCCTTTCTTCCTTCTTTCCTTCCTTCCTTCCTTCCTTCCTTCCTTCCTTCCTTCCTTCCTTCCTTCCTTCTCTCTCTCTCTTAGATTCTACATAATTAATAACATGCAGGGTTTTTTTTTTTCCTTTCTCTCTCTGGCTTATATCATTTAACATAATGCCCTCAAAATCCATTCATGCTGTCACCAATGGCAGGTTTTTTTTTTTCTTTCTCATGGCTAAATAATATTCCGCTGTTTGTACATATACATACCACATCTTCTTTTTCTATTTTTCTGTTGATGGACACTTAGGTTGTTTCCATATCTTGGGTTTGTAAATAATGCTTCAATGAACATGGGAATAAGATATCTTTGAGACTGTTTTCATTTCCCTTGGATATATACCTAGAAGTAGAATTGCTGGATCATTATAGTAGTTCTATATGTAGTATAACTTTTAAAGAACTTCCATTTTGTTTTACATGTGGGTTACACCAATTAACATTCCCTCCCACCCACAGTAAACAAAGGTTCCGTTTTCTCCACGTGTTCACCAACATTTGTTATTTCTTGTTCTTTGGTGATAACCATTTTAATAAATGTGACCAATAGCCCATTGTTGTTTTGATTTGCATTTCCCTAATGATGAGGGGTGTTGAGCATCTTTTCATGTACCTGCTGGCCATCTGCATATCTTCTTTAGAAAAATGTATAGTTACTTACTGTGCCCATTTTTTCAATTGGATTGTTTGTTTTGCTATTGAGTTGTATGAGTTTATATGTATATTTGGTATTGACCCTTACCAGATATATGATTTGCAAATATTTTATTCTATTCTCAAGGGTTGTCTGTTAATTTTGTTGATGTTGTCCTTTGCTGTGCAGAGGCTTTTTAGTCTGACGTAGTCCCATTTATTTATTTTTACTTTTCTTGCCTATGCTTTTGATGTCAAATCCAAATATCATTGTCAGGATCAATGTCAAGCAGTTTACCTCCTATGTTTCTTCTAGGAATTTTATGATTTCAGGTCTTATGTCCAAATATTTAATTCACTTTGAGTTGATTTTTGTGTATGGCATATGATAGTGGTCCAGTTTCATTCTTTTGAATGTGGTTATCCAGTTTTCCCATCATTATTTATTGAAGAAACTATGCTTTCTCCACCAAATGTTCTTAGTTCTTTGGTCATAAATTGACCGTATATGTATGAATTTATTTGTAGACTTTTGATTCTGTTCCATTAGTCTATGTGTCTATTTTTATGCCAATACCATCCTGTTTTGATTACTATAACTTTGTGATATAGTTTGAAATTAGGAACCATGATGATTCCAGCTTTGTTCTTAAGATTTCTTTAGCTATTTCAAATCTTTTGTGGTCCTTACAAATTTTAGGACTGTTTCTTTTATTTTTCTAAAAAAATTGCATTTGATTTTTTTGTTTTTACTTAGATTTATTATATAATTTCATGAGAATACTTATATATTTACATTTTATAGATTACTATCATTAAATTACATTGCATTTGTAGTAGCAGTCTTGCTATTTTTCCCCATTTTAAAAATTTGAATTCAATTGATTAACATATAATTTATGGTTTCACAGGTAGAGGTTGTGATGCATCAGTCTTATGTAATACCCAATGCTCATTACATCACATACATTCCTTAATGTCTATCACCCAGTTACCCCATCCCCCCTCCTTCCTTCCCTCCAGTAACCCTCAGTTTGTTTCCTAAGATTAAGAGTCTCTGGTTTCATCTTGTTTCATTTTTTCCTCTTTTCCCCTATGATCCTCTGCCTTGTATCTTAAATTCCATGTATCAGTGAGATCATATGATAATTGTCTTTCTCTGATTGACTTATTTCACTTAGCTTAATACCCTCTAGTTCCATCCATATCATTGCACAGGGCAAGATTTCATTTTTTGATAGCTGAGTAATATTCCAGTGTGTGTGTGTGTGTGTGTGTGTGTGTGTGTGTGTGTCTGTCTGTCTGTCTGTCTGTCTGTGTGTGTATGTGTGTGTACCACATCTTTATCCATTCATCTGTTGATGGATATCTGGGCTCTTTCCATAGTTCAGTTATTCTGCACATTGCTGCTATAAACATTGGGGTTCAGGCACCCCTTTGGATCACTGCATTTGTATCTTTGGGGTAAATATCCAGTAGTGCAATTGCTGGGTTGTAGGGTAGCTCTATTTTCAACTTTCTGAGGAGCCTCCCTACTGTTTTCCAAAACGACTGTACCAGCTTGCATTCCCACCAACAGTGTAAGAGATTTACCCTTTCTCTGCATCCTCACCAACATCTGTCATTTCCTGACTTGTTAATTTTAGCCATTCTGACTGATGTGATATTATATCTCATTGTGGTTTTGATTTGCATTTCCCTGATGCCAGTGATGTGGAGCATTTTTCATGTGTCTGTTAGCCATTTGCATGTCTTCTTAGGAGAAATATCTGTTCATGTCTTCTGTCCATTTCTTGATTGGATTGTTTGTTCTTTGGATGTTGAGTTTGGTAAGTTCTTTATAGATTTTTGGATACTAGCCCTTTACCTGATATGTCATTTGCCAATATCTTCTTCCATTGTGTCAGTTGTCTTTTGGTTTTGTTGACTGTTTCCTTTGCTGTGCAAAAGCTTTTTATCCATTTGAATTTTGATAGGGATTGCACGAATCTGTAGATTACTTTGAGTAATATGGACAGTTTAACAACACTAATTCTTCCAATCCATGAGCATGAAATATGTTTTCTTTGTTTGTGTCTTCTTTGTCTTCTTCAATTTCATCTATATCTTACAATTTTCAGTGTATAGTTCTTTCATCCTCTTAATTAAATTTATTCCTAGGAATTTTATTCTTTTTGATGCAATTACTGTTAGGCTAATTGATTCACTAGAGAACACATTATGATCACCATCAAGAGCAGTATGCTTTTTTTTAATATTTTATTTATTTGACAGAGAGAAATCACAACTAGGCAGAGAGGCAGGCAGAGAGAGAGGAGGAAGCAGGCTCCCTGCGGAGCAGAGAGCCCGATGTGGGTCTCAGTCCCAGGACCCTGGGATCATGACCTGAGCCGAAGGCAGAGGCTTTAACCCACTGGGCCATCCAGGTGCCAAGAGCAGTATACTTTAAAAGCAGCAATATGTTGAAGTCACTAAATTCCCCTTTGTCTTCATTTTTCTAATGAATATGGGTGATAAAAGTCTTCCCAAATCTTGGATTTCTAAAATAACTAACTAAAACCATATCACCAAACTTTCTTTCCTTAAACCTAAAAAAAGAACAAATTTTGAGTAAAATTCAGAAGAAAAAGACTGAACTAAACAGCACTAAATTAAAGTGAAATGTTCAATTTTGCCAACTTTGCAAAGTGGCAAATTGTGAAAGAGTAAAAGAAGATTCCAAAATTCAATTGATTAACATATAATTTATGGTTTCACAGGTAGAGGTTGTGATGCATCAGTCTTACGTAATACCCAATGCTCTTCTCCAATGCTGCTGCTTCTCCAATATGCTGAGAACCAGGGGAATATAAAAAAAAAAGCTTTATTCACTCCTCAGCAAACATTTATTGAACACCTATTATGTGTTAGACACTATTATTGGCTAAAATTATAGAGCAATGAACCAAATAAAATAGAAACTCCTTCTTCATGGGTTGCATGTGCCAGTAACTATGGTGAAAATTTTAAGTGCATCCTAGTTAAGTGTATTTCTCCTTTACTTATAGGTGCATTTATATACTTAGAAAGCTTTGAAGAATTAAAATATTGTTAATTCCAATTTACTTTTGAAAAGAAAATTTTTTTTTATATAAAATGATTTACCTCATCACAAGCTTTGAATACATGCTTTTCAAAATTGTGAGGCTGCAGGTTTAGCTTATTCGAAATTTGGAAATTGACTTGTCAAATAAATTAATTAATGAAGGCAGTCTTCATTGTCAAACCAACCAGACTCTGTCAGAAAAGTCTGACTTCATTTTTTTCCATTTCAAATAAGCGTATTAATACCTCTATGACTGCGACTAACTTTTGAATTCTAAATCACAAAGCATTACCTTGAGTTTGCCACATATTTGAAATAAAGCACCATCACCATCCATATTTCTTAACAATGCTCTCTTTGTTTTCCTCTCACAAAACTCTACTGATCAATGAATTCGTTAAAAAATACTTGGGATGTGGAGGAAGAGAGTTCATTACACAAAAATTTGTTTCATCACTACCTTATTCTACGATATATCAGGATTTGGAACTTCCCAATGCAAATCCAAATGCCACATTTTAAATTGTTCTTCATTTAAAAGAAGTTTCACAAATATTCCAAATTTCTTCTTTGCTTGGCACTTGAGAGGCTAGTGGTATAACCTAAGGCACTAGAGTAAGATTCCAGATGGAGGAGTTGGATGCCTTACGTTTGTAAAGTGGGAGAAGGACAATTTTGAAGTGGACATGTGAGAGCAGAATCCGTAGGAGGCATGGACCAGAGTTGTATTCAGACAGGTTAGTTTTAGAAAGAGTAGATAAGGAGGTAGAGGGTCTGAAAACTGATGTCCTTAGATGTAGCCATGCCTGTGACCACTTGGAATTTCTCTGTGAACTTCAAAGGCATGTTCGTCACATTCAACTCCGCTAATTTAGCAGGCATTCACTGAATGTGGCTGTGTAAAAATTTGTAGGTTTAACAGTGGGTGGTGGGAAGTTAGAGAGCCTTCTAAGCTGCAGTCTCTGCCCTCAGCAAGTTCACACTGTACTCTGAGGGAGTGAAATCAAGGCAATGTTAATGTTCAACTTGGGCTAATGATAAAAACAGCTTGCAATCAGGTTCCAAAATGCAATACCAATATTATGTTGTGCAGGGGTTTTGTTTGTTTATTAACATTTATTTTGGCAATATGGATGTTAGTATGCCTCTATTTAGATCTAGTGTAGACTGTGGATGAGGCAGAATTTCATATATTCAAAATTATAAAATATGACAGAGTTTTCTCTTTCACTATGATATTATACCCCCTAATTCTTTGATCCAACCAACAAAAGGAGTGTTACACTCTGGAACAGTGAGAGGCTGATTATAGTAGAATAGGCATTCTATGCACTTCTTATATGTAAGGCCCTGTATTAAGTCCTAGGTCTACCAAAGGATAGAAGGCTTGGCACCAGCACATGATAAATACCACTCGAGTGGCACACACAGAAATTGCTGCAGGCTTTCTCTAATCATGCCAAGGCCGTATGTAGCCTTTTCCCACTTTGTCTCATTTAAAGGCATTGAGTAGCCTCCTGTCAAGTATTTGAAGAGTCACTGAAAATATGAACCAATACAGAAAACAACACCAATGCATACTGTTATGCCCCAATAATGGGTCCGTGATTAAAGGAGCGAGGCTGATACAAAGGGAAGGTCAAGCAAAGCTTTATTTTGCGCCAAGCATAAAGAATCAGACCAACTGTCAAACAGACATGTCGGGGCCGCCCCTTACAGAGAGGACGACCCCTCCCTGCTTTCCAGACTAACTTTTTTTTTCACTTTTTTAAAATTTCTTTTCAGTGTAACAGTATTCATTGTTTTTGCGCCACACCCAGTGCTCCATGCAATACGTGCCCTCCCTAATACCCACCACCTTGCTCCCCCAACCTCCCACCCCCCGCTCCTTCAAAACCCTCAGGTTGTTTAGTCTCTTATGGTTCATCTCCCCTTCCAATTTCCCACAACTCCCTTCTCCTCTCCATCTCCCCATGTCCTCCATGTTCTTTGTTATGCTCCAGAAATAAGTGAGACCATATGATACTTGACTCTCTCTGCTTGACTTATTTCACTCAGCATAATTTCTTCCAGTCCCGTCCATGTTGCTACAAAAGTTGGGTATTCATCCTTTCTGATGGAGGCATGATACTCCATCGTGTATATGTACCACATCTTCCTTATCCATTTGTCCATTGAAGAGCATCTTGGTTCTTTCCACAGTTTGGCGACCGTGGCCATTGCTGCTATAAACATTGGGGTACAGATGGCCCTTCTTTTCACTACATCTGTATCTTTGGAGTAAATACCCAGTAGTGCAATTGCAGGGTCATAGGGAAGCTCTATTTTTAATTTCTTGAGGAATCTCCACACTGTTCTCCAAAGTGGCTGCACCAACCTGCATTCCCACCAACAGTGTAAGAGGGTTCCCCTTTCTCCACATCCTCTCCAACACACGTTGTTTCCTGTCTTGCTAATTTTGGCCATTCTAACTGCTGGTGGAAGGTGGTATCTCAACGTGGTTTTAATTTGAATCTCCCTGATGGCTAGTGATGATGAACATTTTTTCATGTGTCTGATAGCCATTTGTATGTCTTCATTGGAGAAGTGTCTGTTCATTTCTTCTGCCCATTTTTTTTTGATATCTGTTTTGTGTGTGGATTATCTGTTTTGTGTGTGTTGAGTTTGAGGAGTTCTTCGTAGATCCTGGATATCAACCTTTTGTCTGCACTGTCATTTGCAAGTATCTTCTCCCATTCCGTGGGTTGCCTTTTTGTTTTGTTGACTATTTCCTTTGCTGTGCAGAAGCTTTTGATCTTGATGAAGTCCCAAAAGTTCATTTTCACTTTTGTTTCCTTTGCCTTTGGAGACATATCTTGAAAGAAGTTGCTGTGGCTGATATCAAAGAGGTTACTGCCTATGTTCTCCTCTAGGATTCTGATGGATTCCTGTCTCACATTGAGGTCTTTTATCCATTTAGAGTTTATTTTTGTGTGCGGTGTAAGAGAATGATCGAGTTTCATTCTTCTACATACAGCTGTCCAGTTTTCCCAGCACCAGACTAACTTTTATAGAACAAAGGCCCTGTGGTCACACACAGGTGGCTAATTGAATTACAATTCACCCCACAGTAGCTATGGAAACTAGCCCATCACCTTGGTATCTAGGAGAGAGTATGCGCCCCCACTGATTGAATACATCCACCTGGCCTGACCCACCCTTGTACTTGGACTTTGTTACCTGGGACTGGTTTCCAGGACTTGTTTTTAAGTAAGTTCTCCTGGGTGGGGGGGAACAAAGTCAATTTAAGTTTTACAACAAAATGGCAGTTCAAACGGGGTAGGGCTGCTCTGGCTGAATAGGCCCTTACAATACTACTAAAGGCGATGCAGAGAAACCCCAAATTTATTACATTCATCTTTTTTTTTTTTTTTTTCAAATTTTATTTTTTAATTTATTTATAAATTTTTATTATTTTTTTCTAATCTAAAAGTTTATTCTTTTTTTTATTATTATTATTTTTTTCCCTTTTTATTTATTTATTTTTTTTTCAGCGTAACAGTATTCATTCTTTTTGCACAACACCCAGTGCTCCATGCAAAACGTGCCCTCCCCATCACCCACCACCTGTTCCCCCAACCTCCCACCCCTGACCCTTCAAAACCCTCAGGTTGTTTTTCAGAGTCCATAGTCTCTTATGGTTCGCCTCCCCTCCCCAATGTCCATAGCCCGCACCCCCTCTCCCAATCCCACCTCCCCCCAGCAACCCCCAGTTTGTTTTGTGAGATTAAGAGTCATTTATGGTTTGTCTCCCTCCCAATCCCATCTTGTTTCATTTATTCTTCTCCTATCCCCCTACCCCCCCATGTTGCTTCTCCATGTCCTCATATCAGGGAGATCATATGATAGTTGTCTTTCTCCGATTGACTTATTTCACTAAGCATGATACGCTCTAGTTCCATCCACGTCGTCGCAAATGGCAAGATTTCATTTCTTTTGATGGCTGCATAGTATTCCATTGTGTATATATACCACATCTTCTTGATCCATTCATCTGTTGATGGACATCTAGGTTCTTTCCATAGTCTGGCTATTGTAGACATTGCTGCTATAAACATTCGGGTACACGTGCCCCTTCGGATCACTATGTTTGTATCTTTAGGGTAAATACCCAGTAGTGCAATTGCTGGGTCATAGGGTAGTTCTATTTTCAACATTTTGAGGAACCTCCATGCTGTTTTCCAGAGTGGTTGCACCAGCTTGCATTCCCACCAACAGTGGAGGAGGGTTCCCCTTTCTCCACATCCTCTCCAGCATCTGTCATTTCCTGACTTGTTAATTTTAGCCATTCTGACTGGTGTGAGGTGATATCTCATTGTGGTTTTGATTTGTATTTCCCTGATGCCGAGTGACGTGGAGCACTTTTTCATGTGTCTGTTGGCCATCTGGATGTCTTCTTTGCAGAAATGTCTGTTCATGTCCTCTGCCCATTTCTTGATTGGATTGTTTGTTCTTTGGGTGTTGAGTTTGCTAAGTTCCTTATAGATTTTGGATACTAGCCCTTTATCTGATATGTCGTTTGCAAATATCTTCTCCCATTCTGTCAGCTGTCTTTTGGTTTTGTTAACTGTTTCCTTTGCTGTGCAAAAGCTTTTGATCTTGATGAAATCCCAATAGTTCATTTTCGCCCTTGCTTCCCTTGCCTTTGCCGTTGTTCCTTGGAAGATGTTGCTGCGGCTGAGGTCGAAGAGGTTGCTGCCTGCGTTCTCCTCAAGGATTTTGATGGATTCCTTTCTCACATTGAGGTCCTTCATCCATTTGGAGTCTATTTTCGTGTGTGGTGTAAGGAAGTAGTCCAATTTCATTTTTCTGCATGTGGCTGTCCAATTTTCCCAGCACCATTTATTGAAGAGGCTGTCTTTTTTCCATTGGACATTCTTTCCTGCTTTGTCGAAGATTAGTTGACCATAGAGTTGAGGGTCGATTTCTGGGCTCTCTATTCTGTTCCACTGGTCTATGTGTCTGTTTTTGTGCCAGTACCATGCTGTCTTGATGATGACAGCTTTGTAATAGAGCTTGAAGTCCGGAATTGTGATGCCACCAACTTTGACTTTGTTCTTCAATATTCCTTTGGCTATTCGAGGTCTTTTCTGGTTCCATATAAATTTTAGGATTATTTGTTCCATTTCTTTGAAAAAAATGGATGGTATTTTGATAGGGATTGCATTAAATGTGTAGATTGCTTTAGGTAGCATAGACATTTTCACAATATTTATTCTTCCAATCCAGGAGCATGGAACATTTTTCCATTTTTTTGTGTCTTCCTCAATTTCTTTCATGAGTACTTTATAATTTTCTGTGTATAGATTCTTAGTCTCTTTGGTTAGGCCTTAAATGACACACTGGACCAGATGGACATCACAGATATATTCAGAACATTACATCCTTCTATATATACATGTTTGTCTCTCACAGAAAACAGTTTGGTAGAACAACTAAGAGTCGAAGATTACTGCATAGGCAAGAATAGGCATAGGTAACATCTAATGTTTTCACTGGTTTTCCAGCAAAGCATATTATTTTTGTGTTTTAAAGACAATAGCCTGGTGCCAATATGCTCAAGGAGAGGAGAGGAAGCAAAACAATTGATTGATGACCCTCTCTCTGGAGACAAATTTTATTCACTGTCTTGAGTGGCCTTTTTTGCTATGTTGAACTTAGGTACTATGAATTGATGGAATGTTGTGTGAAACATATCTTTTTCTTTTTCTACTCAAGTATTTTCCTGAGAATATAGAAGGCTGAGTACATATGCTTGAGCAAATATGTATTTGAATGTATTTCCGGGGCACCTGGGTGACTAAGTAGGTTAACCCTTTGCCTTCTGCTCAGGTCATCTCAGGTCCTGGGATCCAGCCCTGCATCAGGCTCTCTGCTCAGCAGGTAGCCTGCTTCCCCCTCCCCCTCTGCCTGCCTCTCTGCCTACTTGTGATCTCTCTCTCTCTGTCAAATAAATAAATAAAATCTTCAAATGTATTTCCAATTGTTATGAATATAGGTAAAATATAGAGACAAGTTATTTTCAAAATAATAAGTAACAATACTCTGTCTAGTTCCTATTATTATAGATGATGTTTAAAATTAAGTACTCAGTGACAACCACAAAGAAAAGTATGTTTTGAGAATATAGTTTCTTCCGATGCTATGGATCACATCCTCTGGCTAGTACTGAGATAAAGTAGACAAGGGTGAAAAGACCCATTTTTGTTATATTACTGGTTTTATGCTTGCTTCTGAAAAATCTGTATCAATCATAAAAAACAATAGGGATCCCTACCAAGTAAAAAACTCTGACAGCAATTGAACACTTCACAATCTATCCATGTAGTACATTTCATTTTTCAGTTAGCTGTAATTGTTAGAGAGCTCTTGGATTAATTTACAGTTTAGTATACAATGCATCATGACCATGGACTCCCTTGTTGTTTACACCATGTTTCTAGTTATAGAGCCCATATACTACTCCAAAAAACCTACTAAATCAAGTTTCAACTCACAGGTCACCAGTCCATGTATTTTAAGAGACACTGCCCAATTAACACTTTAAATATATCTTATGGCAAAGTTACAAGGAAATATAAATATAAATTTTTAGCCTAAAAAATCAAGCTCATGGGATATTTTTGAATATTTTACATCTGTCAAAAAATTTCAGTTAGATAAAAAAAGTTTGTATCACAAAAGGTGGTGTTCCATCTATGTTAGTAAGTGGCCTGGATTCATTGAATGGCATTTCCCTTATTAC
This sequence comes from Meles meles, assembly GCF_922984935.1. Taxonomy (NCBI): domain Eukaryota; kingdom Metazoa; phylum Chordata; class Mammalia; order Carnivora; family Mustelidae; genus Meles; species Meles meles. Next base: position 125,700,061 of record NC_060087.1, on the reverse strand, counting down.
TTCATTCCTTGCATAATACATATTAAAATATGATCAATTTTCTGAAGCAGACTCTGTATTAGGAGTACAGTGGTGAAATTGCTTAGTATACACTCACAATATTCTCAATCATCACCAGTTTATAGAACTGATAAAAATAATGGAAGACAGCAAATTTCATGATCTTATGGCCTGTGCCAATACTCATTGGTTGAGTCATGGAAGAGATTTATAAAGATTTACTGTACCATTAATTCCAGCTCAAATTTTTAAAAAAAGAATACTTGTCAAATATTCAATAATCAAATACAAAATTGATGCTATGATTTATATTTTTTTCACCAATACTACATTTCTTCTCAATGAGATGGAACAGAAGCGCCAAGCAAAGGAAAAGCTTGTGACCCAGCTAGAGAAGTATAAAAATTTATACAAAAATAGAAACTTTTCATAATATATATCAATATTAATGACATTACCTATTTTCCTATTATGAATTAACATATGGAAGGTATTAATTATAATTGACAGCACCAAATGCATTGACTGATGTATAAACTATAAGACAAATGCAAAGAATATTTTCCATATATTGATACATTTAGAATTACATTCAACTTATATAATACCCCTTTGAATTCAATATTAATAATGCTGAACTGACACAAGAGTTGGTAAATTTAATTCAGTTGGACAAATGCAGTTTGAAACTAATGTCTTTTTGCTTCAAAGTCAACTCTATTTTTCTAAATAAGATGAGCCAGTTTCATTATTTTATTTTTAAAAGATATTTATTTATTTATTTATTTATTTGTCAGAGATAAAAAGAGAGAGATTGAGAGAGAGCAAGGTAAGTGGCAGGGAGAGAGAGAAGCAGGATCCCCACTGAGCAAGGAGCCCAATGAGCAACTGGGTCCCAGGACCCTGGGATCATGACCTGAGCTGAAGGCTCATGCTTAACTGACTGAGCCACCCAGGCAACATGATGAGCCAGTTTTAGCCATGTGTATAGAGGTATTAAAGGAAAATATTTCTTGGTAGCTGTGTCAATTCCTGGAAATATTCAAGTGTGTTTGGGGTAACTTGAACATATGAATCTAATTTTTCAACATTAAATCTCATACAGTGTAAATGTAGATTCAGCATTCCTAAAGAAAAGAAGCATATGATTTTGGATATGCTGTTGGTGTAAAATATACACCAGACTTTGAAGGCTTAGTACCAAAAAATATAAAACATCTTATTATAATTTTATGTTGATTACATATTGAAATGATATTTTAGATATATTAGGTTATATAAAATATATTACTGAAACTGATTTCACTTGGTTTTTTTTTCCATTTTATTTATTTTTTTCAGCGTAACAGTATTCATTGTTTTTGCACAACAACCAGTGCTCCATGCAAAACGTGCCCTCCCCATTACCCACCACCTGTTCCCCCAACCTCCCACCCCTGACCCTTCAAAACCCTCAGGTTGTTTTTCAGAGTCCATAGTCTCTTATGGTTCGCCTCCCCTTCCAAATTTTTTTTTTAATAAACATATAATGTATTTTTATCCCCAGGGGTACAGGTCTGTGAATCGCCAGGTTTACACACTTCACAGCACTCACGATAGCACATACCCTCCCCAATGTCCATAACCCCCTCCCCCTCTCCCAATCCCACCTCCCCCCAGCAACCCCCAGTTTGTTTTGTGAGATTAAGAGTCATTGATGATTTGTCTCCCTCCCAATCCCATCTTATTTCATTTATTCTTCTCCTATCCCCCTAACCCCCCATGTTGCTTCTCCATGTCCTCATATCAGGGAGATCATATGATAGTTGATATGATATCAGGGATATCATATGATAGTTTCTCCGATTGACTTATTTCACTAAGCATGATACGCTCTAGTTCCATCCACGTCGTCGCAAATGGCAAGATTTCTTTTGATGGCTGCATAGTATTCCATTGTGTATCTATACCACATCTTCTTTATCCATTCATCTGTTGATGGACATCTAGGTTCTTTCCATAGTTTGGCTATTGTAGACATTGCTGCTATAAACATTCGGGTACACGTGCCCCTTCGGATCACTATGTTTGTATCTTTAGGGTAAATACCCAGTAGTGTCACTCGGCATCAGGGAAATACAAATCAAAACCACAATGAGATATCACCTCACACCAGTTAGAATGGCTAAAATTAACAAGTCAGGAAATGACAGATGCTGGCGAGGATGTGGAGAAAGGGGAACCCTCCTCCACTGTTGGTGGGAATGCAAGCTGGTGCAACCACTCTGGAAAACAGCATGGAGGTTCCTCAAAATGTTGAAAATAGAACTACCCTATGACCCAGCACTTGGTTTGTTTTTAATTAAACTTTTATTTTGACATGATTGTAGATTCACATGCAACAATAAGAAATAATACAGAAGAATCCCTTGTACTCCTTATGTAATTTTCCACAATCGTAACTTTTCCTGTGCTTCAACTACTCAACATATCCACCCTCCTTTTAACCTCTACCAATTGCTTACCTTTTTACTGTCTCTATATTTTTGCCTTTTCTGAAATGTCATATGATTAGAATAATAAAATAGACAGCATTTTCAGACTGGCTTCTTTCACTTAGCAATATAACTTTAAGATCTACCCATGTCCTCCTCGCTTGACAGCTTATTTCTTTTTATTTTTGAATAATATTCCATCATATGGATGTATCATAATTGTTTATCCATTCACTTATTAAAGGATATCTTGGTCATTTCCAATAGTTGTAATTATGGATAAAGGTGCTATAAATATTTACATGCAGGTGTTTTTGTAAATACAAGTTTTCAAATCAGTTTGGTAAATACCTAGAACCACAACAGCCAGATTGCATGGTAAACTATGATTCGTTTTGTAAAAGCCTGTAAAATTGTTTTCCAGAATGATTGTACTATTTTGGATTCCCACCAGCAATGAATGAAAATTTGTGTTGTTCCACATCTTCACCAGAAAATATTATTGCCACTTTTTTTTTTACATTTTAACCTTGTAATAAATGTCTAGTAGTATACCACTGTTGATTACTTTGCAATCTTATAATGGCATGATTTTGAGCATCTTTTCATATGCTTATTTGCAATCTGTATATTTTCTTTGGTAAAGTTCTGTTCAGAGTCTTTGTCCCTTTTATATTTTTATTGAAGAATAATTGACATATAATATTGTATTAGTTTCATAGGCGCAATGCCATGATTCAATATTTACATACTTTACAAACTGGTCACCACAATAAGTCTAGTCACCATCTATCACCATATAAAGTTTTGGTATAAAATGTTCTTGACTATATACCCTTTGTAATACATTACATCCCTGTGTCATATTTACTTTATAACTGGAAGATTATACCTGTTAATCCCAATTACTTATTTCATCCATCCTCTCTGGCAACTGTTTTCTATGAGTCTGTTTCTATTTAGTCTTTTGTACATTTGTTTTTTTTAGATTCCACATAAGTGAAATAAGTTAAATCATATGGTATTTGTCTTTCTCTTACATATTTCACTTAACAAAATATTCTCAGGTATGTCCGTTGGCAAGATCTCATTTTATGGCTGAGTAATATTCCTTGTTTATTTGTAGCACATCTCTATCCATTCACCTATTGATGGACATTTAACTTGCTTCCATATCTTGGCTATTGTAAATAATATGACAATAAACATAGGGGATCCTATGTCTTTTCAAACTAGTATTTTTGTTTTATTCAGATAAATACCAAGAAGTGGAATTGCTAGACCATATGGGTCATTCTATTTTTAATTTTTTTAGGAACTTCCTCACTTCTTGCCACAGTGGCTGTACAAGTTTGCATTCTCATCAACAGTGCTGAGGGTTCTTTTTTCTCCACATCCTGGCCAACACTTATTATTTTTTGTCTTTTTGATAATAGCCATGCAGACAGGTGTGAGGTAATATTCTGGTTTTGATTTGCATTTCCCTGATGGTTAGTGACATTGAGCATTTTTTCATGTGCCTATTGGCCATATGTATGTCTTCTTTGGAAAAGTGTCTATTCAAGTCCTCTGTCTATTTTCTTAATCAAATTGTTTATTCTTTTGATGTTGAGTTGTATGAGTTCATTTTCTTCTCATTTTGTTTATAATTTGTTTTTTAAGATGTTATTTATTTATATGACAGAGAGAGAGAGAAATTACAAGTAGGTAGGCGGGGGGAGGGGAGCAGGCTCCCTGCTGAGCAGAGAGCCTGATGCTGGGCTTGATCCCAGGACCCTGAGGTCGTAACCTGAACCAAAGTCAGAGGCTTAAGCCACGGAGCCATCCAGGTGCCCCTGTTTTTTATTATCATGTTCAAGTAGCCAGCATATAGTATAACATTAATTTTTGACATAGTGTTCAATGATTCATTAGTTGTGTATAACAACCAGTGCTCATCACCACACGTGCCCTCCTTAATACCCATCACCCAGTTACTCCCCCCCCCCCCACCTCTCTTCTGTAACCCTCAATTTGGTTCCCAGAGTCTAGAGTCTCTCATGGTTTGTTTCCCTCTCTGATTTCTTTCCATTCAGTTTTTCCTCCCTTCCTCTATGGTCCTCTGTGCTACTGCTTATGTTCCACATATGAGTGAAACCATAAGATAATTGTCTTTCTCTGCCTGACTTATTTCACTCAACATAGTCCCCTCCAGTTCCATCCATGTTGATACAAATGGTGGCTATTTGTCTTTTCTGATGGCTGAGTAATATTCCATTGTATATATGAACCATATTTTGTCCATCCATTCATCTGTTGAAGGGCATCACATCTCCTTCCACATTTTGGCTGTGGCATTGCTGCTATGAATTGGCATTTGACATTACTGCTATGAATATTGGGGTGCATGTGCCCCTTCTTTTTAATACATCTGTATCTTTGGGGTAAATACCCAGTAGTTCCATTGCTGAGCCATAGAGAAAGGGGAACCTTCTTACACTGTTGGTTGGAATGTATGAGTTCTTTATATATTTTTGATGTTAATCTTTTATCAGATAGATGATTTGCAAATATCTTCTTCCATTAAATAAAGCAGCTTTTTCTTTTTGTTGATGGTTTCCTTCACTGTGCAAAATCTTTTTAGTTTGATGCAGTCTCATTTATTTATTTTTGCTTTTGTTATCCTTGCCTATATGACAGATCCAAAAAATGTTGCTAAGACTGATTTCAAAGGGATTATTGCCTATGTTTTCTTCTAGGAGTTTTATGGTTTCAGGTCTTACACTTAAGTCTTTAATCCATTTTGAGTTTATTTTTGTATATAGTTTTTAAAAAGTGATCCAGTTTTATTCTTGTGTAGGTAGCTGTCCTGTTTTCCCAGCACCATTTATTAAAGAGACTGTATTTTCCCCTTTGTATACTTTTGTCTCTTTAGTCATAAATTAATTGACCATATAAGCATGAGTTTGTTTCTGGGGTCTCTATTCTTTTCCATTGATGTATAGGTCTGCTTTTGTGCCAGTACCATACAGTTTTGATTACTATAGCTTTATAATATATTTTGAAATACACAAGCATGATGCATGCAACTTTGTTATTCTTTCTTAAGATTACTTGGACTATTTGGGGTCTTTTGTGATTCCACACAAAATTTAGGATAATTTGTTTTAGTCCTGTAACAAATGCCATTGGTATTTTGATAGGGACTACATTGAATCTGTAGAATGAATAGTGTGGGTATTTGAACAATATTAATTTTTCTCCTTTTAGTTTAATTGTCTTCCTATTTTTGATTTTTAATGTCTTTATTTTGGATACAAGTCCTTTATCAACTCTGAATTTGCAAATATTTTCTTCCAATCTGTGGCATAAGGAGGTTTCTTTTCTTGTTTTAATAAAGCACAACCATCAATTTTTCTTTCATTGGTTGTATTTTTGTTATTGTATCTCAAAAACTATAGTCTTGGTGCACCTGGGTGGTTCAGTCAGTTAAGTGTCTGACTCTTGATTTAGGTTAAGGTCATGATCTCAGGGTTGTGAGACTGAGCCTCATGTCGGGCTTCATGTTAGTCATGGAGTCTGCTAAGATTTCTCTCTCTTTCTCCTTTTTTAAAAATTATATTTATTAATATATAATGTATTCTTTGCCCCAGGGGTACAGGTCTGTGAATCATCAGGCTTACACATTTCACAGCACTCATCATATCACATACCCTCCCCAATGTCCATAACCCAACTCTCCCTCTCCTTCTACCTCATCCCTCTGCTCACTTTCACACATGCTCTCTCTCAAAACAAAAAACAAAAAACAGAAACTCCACCATTTTCTACTAGAAGTATTATAGTTTTTCATTTTACATTTAGGTCTATTATCTGTGTGAAATTGCAAAAGTTATACAAAATTTCTTTTTTATTTTTAGATATTCAATTTTTCCAGAATCATTTGTTTAAAAAGCTATCATTTTTCCATAGAGTTACCTTGGAAATTTTGTTGAATAGGATATTAATAATTTCAAAAACTCATTTGGCAGTGACCTGGCATAACTTCTCTGGGTTCTTTTTTTTTTAAGTTTTTGGTTTTTTTTTTTGTTATTTATTTTTATTTATTTATTTATTTTTTTTTTTTAAGAAAGGCAGACTGCCACGTGCAGCGCCTCATTTGGATGTGTCTGGAGTCTTGGAAGCTTGACTACCCTACGTTCTCCTACAAATGGACCTTGAGAGCTTGTTTGGAGGTTCTAGCAGGGGAGTGCAGCTACTCGTATATCCTTGACCGAAGAACGGTCCTCTCCTCTATCGGGGAAGGTCGTCCTCTTCGACCGAGCCCGCAGCTTCGGGAGGGACGCACATGGAGCGGTGAGGGAGGAAGGGGACACCCGCCTAGCCAGCCAGATCAGCCAAATCAACCCTGGCGATCAATGGGGTGACAGATGTCGCAGCCAGATCGCCCTCACATCCTAAGATTTTGTTTATTTATTTGACACAGAGAAAGAGAGATCACAAGTAGGCAGAGATGCAGGCAGAGAGAGAGGCAGATGCAGGCTCCCCGCTGAGCAGAGCCCAATGTGAGGCTCAATCCCAGGACCCTGAGATCATGACCTGGGCCAAAGGCAGAAGCTTAACCCACTGAGTCACCCAGGTACCCCACTTCTCTGGGTTCTTAACATCATCTTCCTAAAGCTCATTCCTAAGGAGTTCAAACCCAGAGAACTTGCTTGGAATCTTTATGCCTGCTTCATGGCTATGATCCATGTTTTGTTGGAACATTCCTAACAAAAGAAAATGATACAAGTGAATAAATTAACATTGAACAGATTATTTTCCTTGTTTTTTTTTTTTTTAATGTTGCCCAGCAAGTGGTTTTTCAGCCATAGTAATGGTTGGGAAATTTAAACCAATCAACAGATTCAAGCATTAAATATTGTTTGACTTGGGATAGCCTGGAAAGCAAAACTAAATTTTAGCTGGAAAAATGAAAAGGACATAGCATCCTATTTCTATTCCCTTCTAGGTTCATTTTTTTCCTGTTTTCTTCTTAGTACAAAAGTTACACCTTTAAAACATGACACCTACGGAATTAACATTGTTATTACTAACTATTTGGATTTATCCTTGTTTACACTTTTATTGTTTATGAAGGGCTCTTTTATTTGTATAACTTACAAATAAATTCAGTAGTAGGTAATTAGCATTTCACTAAAAATGCTCTTATGTTGTAATTGATTAGTGTAGCATTTTAGTATAAATAGATTCAATCACAGCAGACTACTGATCATAAACATCTTTAAAATGTATTCTTAATCTTATGGTTGATTTAGGTTCAGTGATGTTGACTACTTACACACCTGCATTCAGTCAGAAACAATACTTTCCCCTGACACCATTTTCATATCTTAAAATTAACATGATAGATTTTCAGTGAATTGACTAAGCATCTGACTCTGGCCATTTCACTGATAAAGGAATATTCTCTGTTACATTTCTTTCTGTATCCCATGCCCCTTTGGATGGCATGAGAAGGTGGATCCTCCAATACTGACTCATTTTTCTTCTGATTTTGTATTTGGAGTGAAATAGCAAGTAAAATCACCATGTTTATGAGCCTAGAGGGTCCATCTAAATAAAATAACAGCTTCCTTGAGCTCTTTGGACAGAGATAATCCAAATAACTTTGTTCCTTAGGGCCAGATGGGAGTTGAGGGAGTAGTAGCAGAAGAGAGAATTTGCTTCTCTTCAAAGCTTGGAGGTAAATACCAGTGTTTCAGGTTTTCCTAAGGAACCTCAGTCTATGAGTCCCTTCAAAGAAGGACTAACTAAACTTGTATGTTTGGTAGTTTGTTACTTATAGTACTGGACTGTCCTTCCTTCCTGATCTCCGATGGACCCAGTAAAGCTGGGGGCTTACAGCTACACAAAGAGGCATCCAGAATTCCATATCAGAGAGAGGAAATCCAAGGGGCCTAAATGGAAGTATGGTTCAAGGACGTTGCCTGTGCTTGTGGTGGATTAGTGTAGGAGAAGTCACCTAAAAAGCCTCTTTACTATGTTCTCTTTGAATTCTCCTGTCTTGCCTTCAGCATTTTATGTATCATTCTTTCCTAAGAGTTGTGATAAACATTGTATCAACTTATTATTCATTATACATCTTGAAAAGGCAATTATTTTAAATAATGTGTTCATTTGGGTGAACTGCTCTTTCTTTTCAACTCCTGTATTTTTGTTGTCAAGTGGTTTTCTGTTCATTCAATGGTGACTCACAAAACCAGTGCGTTCTACTACTACATGGTTTACTACTTCTCAGAAAGACACTCTAAGTGACTTATGGGTGCAGGGGGGAACAGAAAACTGTGGTTAAGTAGTAAGAAATGTAACTCTTGGGGCGCCTGGGTGGCTCAGTGGATTAAGCCGCTGCCTTCGGCTCAGGTCATGATCTCAGGGTCCTGGGATCGAGCCCCACATCGGGCTCTCTGCTCCGCAGGGAGCCTGCTTCCTCCTCTCTCTCTGCCTGCCTCTCTGCCTACTTATGATCTCTCTCTCTCACTGTCAAATAAATAAAATGAAATCTTTAAAAAAAAATATAACTCTTTTTTTTAAAAGATTTATTTATTTATTTATTTGATAGAGACCACAAGTAGGCAGAGAGGCATGCAGAGAGAGAGAGGAAGGGAAGCAGGTTACCTGCCGAGCAGAGAGCCCAATGCGGGGCTAAATCCCAAGATCCTGGGAGCATGACCTGAGCCAAAGGTAGAGGCTTTAACCCACTGAGCCACATAGGCACACCAAGAAATATAACTCTTATAGGGTCTCAGTAACATGAGGGAAGAAATTCAATGTAACATTAAATGCAGATGATTTCTATTTAAATAGAATTAATGAAAAAGACAGAAGTGAACTCCTAAAGAAATGCATGTAGAATATATCAACATTTTCTTTGGAAGATTATTTTGAATTTAAAATTGTAGTAAATAAAATAGAAGAGAAGCTGATCAATGTTGAAAACTGAACTGAATTAGTGGACTAAAAAAAATCAAGTTGAAGAAAATCTAAAATACTGCAAAGCAAACAAAAATAAAAATCATGAAAAGAAAAATAAACTTTAAAGATAGATTCAGGAAAATAAAAATTCCTGAAGAATAAAATGGATTATGTTGAAGAAATATATAAATGAAACAAATGGTACAAGAATTTCAGCTTTACCCAAAGATTCACTTCAGCAAACTAAAGGGGCTCATGAATAAAAAGATTTAATGGGACAAGCAAATTGAAGGGGCTCCTAGGGAGGACTGATGGAAGAAAATATAGAGATGCCCCAGGGAAATTTATGAATTCCAGTAATGAAACAGTATTTTAAAAACTTCCAAAATGATTTACAAAAGATTCAGAATAGTATTGGTTTTCTCAACTGTAATGCCCCAAACAGGAAGTGAGTACGATATTCTTTACAAGCATTAGAAGATGAAGACTGCAATCCTAAAATCCTTTACCCATCCCAAATTACAGTTATCTGGAGAGTAAAATTTTAAAAAATAAACTTTTTAACATGTGTGGATTCAGAGAGTATATCACCCATACACCTTTACCTGAGGAAAATGTTAAAAGCTATTCTTTATCCAGGGCTGCAAGGTTGGTTCAACATCCGCAAATCAATCAATGTGATATAACACATTAATAAAAGAAAGAGCAAGAACCATATGGTACTCTCAATAGATACTGAAAAAGTACTTGACAAAGTACAGCATCCCTTCCTGATCAAAACTCTTCAAAGTGTAGGGATAGAGGGCACATACCTCAATATTATCAAAGCCATCTATGAAAAACCCACCACAAATATCATTCACAATGGAGAAAAATGGAAAGCTTTCCCGTTAAGGTCAGGAACACGGCAGGGATGTCCATTACCACCACTGCTATTCAACATAGTACTAGAAGTCCTAGCCTCAGCCATCAGACAACAAAAAGAAATTAAAGGCATCCAAATCGGCAAAGAAGAAGTCAAACTCTCACTCTTTGCAGATGATATGATACTATATGTGGAAAACCCAAAAGACTCCACTCCAAGGGGCGCCTGGGTGGCTCAGTGGGTTAAAGCCTCTGCCTTTGGCTCAGGTCATGATCCCAGGGTTCTGGGATCGAGCCCCACATCGGGCTGTCTGCTCAGCGGGGAGCCTGCTTCCTCCTCTCTCTCTGCCAGCCTCTCTGCTCACTTGTGATCTCTGTCTGTCAAATATATAAATAAAATCTTAAAAAAAATACTCCACTCCAAAACTGCTAGAACTTGTACAGGAATTCAGAAAAATGTCAGGATATAAAATCAATGCACAGAAATCAGTTGCATTTCTGTACACCAACAACAAGACAGAAGAAAGAGAAATTAAGGAGTCAATCCCATTTACAATTGCACCCAAAACTATAAGATACCTAGGAATAAACCTAACCAAAGAGGCTAAGAATCTATATGCAGAAAACTATAAAGTACTCATGAAAGAAATTGAGGAAGACACAAAGAAATGGAAAAATGTTCCATGCTCCTGGATTGGAAGAATAAATATTGTGAAAATGTCTATGCTACTTAAAGCAATCTACACATTTAATGCAATCCCTATCAAAATACCATCCATTTTTTTCAAAGAAATGGAACAAATAATCCTCCAATTTATATGGAACCAGAAAAGACCTCGAATAGCCAAAGGAATATTGAAGAACAAAGCCAAAGTGGGTGGCATCACAATTCTGGACTTTAAGCTCTATTACAAAGCTGTCATCATCAAGACAGCATGGTACTGGCACAAAAACAGACACATAGATCAGTGGAACAGAATAGAGAGCCCAGAAATAGACCCTCAACTCTATGGTCAACTAATCTTTGACAAAGCAGGGAAGAATGTCCAATGGAAAAAAGACAGCCTCTTCAATAAATGGTGCTGGGAAAATTGGACAGCCACATGCAGAAAAATGAAATTGGACCACTTCCTTACACCACACACGAAAATAGACTCCAAATGGATGAAGGACCTCAATGTGAGAAAGGAATCCATCAAAATCCTTGAGGAGAACGCAGGCAGCAACCTCTTCGACCTCAGCCGCAGCAACATCTTCCTAGGAACAATGGCAAAGGCAAGGGAAGCAAGGGCAAAAATGAACTATTGGGATTTCATCAAGATCAAAAGCTTTTGCACAGCAAAGGAAACAGTTAACAAAACCAAAAGACAACTGACAGAATGGGAGAAGATATTTGCAAACGACATATCAGATAAAGGGCTAGTATCCAAAATCTATAAGGAACTTAGCAAACTGAACACCCAAAGAACAAAGAATCCAATCAAGAAATGGGCAGAGGACATGAACAGACATTTCTGCAAAGAAGACATCCAGATGGCCAACAGACACATGAAAAAGTGCTCCACATCATTAGGCATCAGGGAAATACAAATCAAAACCACAATGAGATATCACCTCACACCAGTCAGAATGGCTAAAATTAACAAGTTAGTAAATGAGAGATGCTGGTGAGGATGCGGAGAAAGGGGAACCCTCCTCCACTGTTGGTAGGAATGCAAGCTGGTGCAACCACTCTGGAAAACAGCATGGAGGTTCCTCAAAATGTTGAAAATAGAACTACCCTATGACCCAGCAATTGCACTACTGGGTATTTACCCTAAAGATACAAACATAGTGATCCGAAGGGGCACGTGCACCCGAATGTTTATAGCAGCAATGTCTACAATAGAGGGGGAGGGGGGTTATGGACATTGGGGAGGGTATGTGCTATGGTGAGTGCTGTGAAGTGTGTAAACCTGGCGATTCACAGACCTGTACCCCTGGGGATAAAAATACATTATATGTTTATAGAAAAAAATAAGAAATAAAAAAATACCAAAAAAATCTATTCTTTAATGAAGTCACTGAATCAAAACAGAAATAAAAATAAAGTGGTCAAGAGGATGCCCTCTTACAGTTCTTCTCTATCTCCCAGAACATTATCAAGTCATGAGAACAATTCAGCAAGTCTGCCGATTTACTAAAAATAAAAAACGAAACAAAAGTAGTTGCTTAAAAATCATGTACAAGCATCCAGAGTTTTAATCATAATAATTAAGTAGGTCTTAGTGAAAATTAAATACTTGTTGGTTATGGTGCAGGAAAATGGGATGGAAAATTTGAGGTAAATTTATAGGAAATTTGGTTTTTAAAAATCAAGTCTTGAGATTAAATATGAGTTTATATTATGTAGATTCATTCAATATATATAATATGTGAAGCACCATGATGTATATTTTATAAATTCTATCTGTAATGTAGTTTTTTATTTTTTTTTTCATTTCATTGGTGATAGCACTAGGGTTCAGACATTTTAAGTCACTTCCACAAGATCACAAAATTTTAAGGACAGAGCTGCAAACCATTCATCTGTCTTAACACAAATTCAGTTTTTCCCACTATAAAATATGTGGGATATAAACAGCATATGATTGTACTCATTGGAGTTTTCCAGAGAAACAACCAATAGGATATAGACAGTTATATAGAAAGATTTATTATGAGGGTTTGACTCATGTGATTATGAAAGCTGAGAAGTCCTACAATTAGCCATCTGCAAACTGGAAGCCCAGAAACCTGGCCATGTAGTTTCAGTTTAAACCTGAAGGCCTGAGATCCAGGAGAATCAGTGGTGTAAGTCCTACTCTGAGCCTGAAGGCTACAGAACATGGAACCACTGATGTTCAAGTACAGGAGATGATGGATGTCCTTGGTCAAGCAGAGAGCAAATTCTGCCTTCTTCTTCTACCTTTTTATTCTATTCAGGCCATCAATGGATTAAATGATACCCACCCACACTGATGACCATGGTCTTTATTCAGTCTACTGATTCAGAGTAATCTCTTCTGGAAATACCCTCATAGAAACATAGAGAAATAATATTTTACCAGCTATTTGGACATCTCTTATCCCAGTAAAGTTGATACATAAAATTAGTCATCACAATGATCATATTAAATCACATAAATTCATGATCCCTAGTCTGAGTCATCAATATTTGTGGAAGTCCTATGTTCATAAAATGAACTATAAAAAATGGAATTATTTCACTATAAATTTATTTAGAATTTGCAATGATTTTCCCAGGGATTCAAAAGAGAGAGTGGCTAATGAAAGAATAATGAAATTACAGGGTCATAGGATAAGCTACTTAAGAGAAAATCACTTATTTGCAATGTCCTTTACGGTACTATTGACTTATAAATAAATGTAAGCAGCAACTGATTTTTATTTTTTCTTGTTAGTTAGGACAAATAAATTAAACTATCTTTGCTTTAGTTTCTTTATTTGTAAAATATTAATAATAATAATAGTACTTGCTGCATGGGCTAGAAGGAGTGTAAATTGTGTTAATACATGTATTGTGCTTAGAAGAGTGTTTGGCATTTATGATCAATACATATTAAATATGTATCAGGCATGAATTCAACAATGATATATCCTTATATCCAGATATACCATGTTACCTATTGGTTTAAGATGGTTCTTATAAATTAAATATCTATTCTGAAAAAAACTGTGAGACTTGTTGCAAAACTTACCTTGGCCTTCCTTAAAATTCTTGTAAATTCATGAACTATGAAGAGTCATTAAAGACATATTTGGGGTTTTTTTAAGTTTTTTTAAAAATTTATTTGAGAGCGAGAGAGCAAGAGTGCACAAGGAGCGGGACAGGCAGAGAATGAGAGAGATCAGACTCCCCGCTGAGCAGGGAACCCAAGGCAGGAGTCGATATCAAGACCCTAAGATCATAACCTGAGCTGAAGGCAAATGCTTAGCCAGCTGACCCACCCAGGCACCCCATAAAGACATATTTGAGAGAGAAAATATCTCCAAGTAAATATTAAGCAATAAAAATGTGTTCTTGTTATACAAGTCTTTCTGTATCTGTTTATCAATATAATTTTTATATAAAACTCTAAAACGTGCACATATAACAAAGATTATATTTGAGTTTTGAGCTACTGTAGAAAATTGGCATAGCCAATAATTACAATTAATATCATCTTATCAATATTTTATTTTGTTCATAGAAAATCATTACTCTCATTTATATTCTTTCTTTAGAGATGCATATCAACACCAAGAGGCCATGTTGTAGAAAATAAGAAAGCAAATACTAATTTTGCAATGTAAGGCAGAGACAGAAAAATAAAGTTCAGTTGGGCAAGCTGGTTCACACAGATGTTGTGTTGGTATTTGGGCAGGAAAATTATTAAGGAAATTATTTTTGATAACATGTTGCTGGTGTGCAAGATTAACAAACAAGAAAAAGCCATATATACTTTGTCCAGAAGGCATGTAAAGTTGTAATTAATGATATGCTTATGCATAAGAAATACAGATTCTGTTATTCAGTTATTTGTGAAGACATTAAACCTTAACTATATGAATCACCTCATTTCTTATATGGCTCACACATTCTGTGAACTGTAAAAATAAAGGAAAGGTAAATTTATGACTCCCAGTAAGAATATAAAGTTTTCTCCTAGAAGTTGCAGAAACCACTACTGACAACTTGTAAATTGGCTTCACGTTGTGGGCACATCCAAAAGAGAGTTCAGTGTCTTTTACCAATGAAATGCTTGTCCTAGAAAAGTGCATAACTAGCAGCTATAATATTCTTTCACTCAACACATTTGGTCTGCAACTCCATTGTAAAACACATTGGTTGAATTCATGAAACTATAACAAGGACACACACTCCAGGGGGCTCTGCATTTTCTCATCCTGCTTAAGAAACAGACCAGGGATGCCTCATGTTAACAGGATCCTGATTTATAGTTTATTAGTGGAAAATAGGGGGAGAATGAGTAAGAGTTGATCATGGAAATGCATCTTGGGTGAAGCATATTCCTGCCTAACAGCAGAGTTTCTCTGAAAAAACAAGGATTTTATTCACGAAATTCATCATACCAATAATGTAATTTTGAAAAAAAAAACTGTGGAAAGTGAAAGGAAAGAAAGTGAGGAGCTATCATTAATAGAGCATGTATATTATGCCAGGTTCTGTTCAGGTGTTTTGTATTTATTTAAGTTATGAGGATAACTTCCATATAGTTTAGATATTAATATTTCCATTTTATAAATGAAAATGTTCAAGCTCAGTGAGGCAATGCCAAATTTACATTGATACATCTCACTTTAATACCAAGTTTTCTTTAAAGCCAAATGTACCTTAATACATTTTAAGTAACTCGATAGAGACTGTATAATATTTTTCTTTTTATTCCCAGAGTCAAGCATAGTATAAGGCATGTGGGACACATTTAATAAGTATTGCCAAATATATGAGTAAGGGAATGAATGAATAATGCAACAGAACAGACAGTTGAGCACATGCACTTTTAACTCCAAGGACCACGCTGTTTGGAGAAAGTTACAGAATGTTAATTGCACTGGGATGAAAGAACATGCTCTAAATGATTTCAGTCATTAGAACTTTGTTGAGGGTTTCTATATGGCTCCATATATGGTGCATTTTGATAGATATTTCACATGCACTGGGAAAAATTATGAATTCTGTTATTGAATGAAATGTTGAAGAGATGTGTGTGTACATATCAAATAGGTTATATTTATTCATGTTTTCCTCAGATTTTGCATAACTTATTGATTTCCTTTCAATTTGTTCTATCAGCTATTGAGAGGGATGTTTTATACTTCCCTACTCTGACCAACTGAAATAGTCATTATATCTCTTTCATTTTTGCAAAATATTTTTGCTGGGTATAGAATCCTCAGTTAAGCAGTTTTTTATTTTCTTTCAATGCATCAAAAATGCCATTCCAGTAGGGGAGAGGAAGATGGCAGTGGAGTAGGAGGACGCTAAACTAGCCTCATCCCATGAACACAACTAGATAACTATCAAATCATACTACATACCCCAGAAATTGACCTGAAGACTGACAGAACTCCACAACTAAAGGAGAGAAGAGGCCTCATCGAAGAAGATATGATGTGTGGAGATGTGGTTTAGGGGACAAATGATCACAGATGCTGTGGACGGAAGGAAGCTGTGAGAAGGGTGAGGGAGAAGAGCACACAGGGGAAGACACAAGGAGAATGTTTCTTCAAATGCATTGGTTTGGAAAATGATAGGGGCTGAATTTTATGCATTCTTGCAACCAGTGGGTCTTAAAATCTGGAATTGTGAAGGTCAGCAGGCTTGACTGTGATAGAGGTCAGAGGGCACAGCATGGCTTCTGAAGAGAAGGCAGCCAAACAACCTAGGGGCAGATAGTGTGGAAACAGCTATCTGAAGAACACTTGGGGTACCCAGTAGGGAGAATAGTCACTCTTCATAGAGTGTGTTCCTAAGAGGCAGCATTCACGGAGATGCCTCCCAGGAACAATGGAGCTGGCTGACATCATTTCCCTCCCTCACCCCTCAGCATTAACACAGAGTCACCTGCAGGTGGCAGCCCAGCACAGACTGCCTAAATGTTATACACCAGGCTCCACCCACCCTGAGTTCTGATGGGATGGTCTTTCTCAGTCAAGATGATGTCAGTCCCAATGTGGTGGTCCTCTCCTCTAGAAGACCAGCATAAAATCCTGCCCACACCATATTCTGACCAGAGAGTTCTGTAGGGCTTCAGTTCTGGAAGTGGCATCAGGTCTCATTTCACAAGAAGACCAGAGCACACCTAGTTAAAACTTGCTACATTCAGGCTAGGTATCAAACACTGCTTATGACAGGCAAAGAGAGACTCTGCAAATGACTGGTCTGAAGCATAGAGAAGGCAAAACACAACAACAGAGCACATGCAGCACATACTAGATACGCTCCCTGAAGTGCCAGGCCCTTGGCACTACATAACCTCTTCTTCTAAGGCCATTACTTTCAGGACAAGGAGACACAACTGGCTTTTGTAATACAAAAGAGCAGGCAGAGACTTAGACAAAATGTGAAGATGAGAGAATTTATCCCAAATGAAAGAACAAGATAAGGCAATGCCCAGAGATCTAAACAAAACAGATTTAAGTAACATGGCTGATGGAGGATTTAAAGCAACAATCACGAGGATGCTCACTGGGCTTGAGAAAAGAATAAAAAACATCAGTGAGACCCTTACCACAGAGATAAGGGAGTTAAAAAAATAGAAAATAGTGAAGCTGAACAAAAGAGAGAAAGAATTATGCAACATGAGAATAGACTTAGGGAACTCAGTTGGGGGGGGTGGTTAAATAGGTGATGGTGATTAAAGTGTGCAATTGTTGTGATGAGTATTGGGTATTGAATAGAAATGTTGAATCACTATATTGTATACCTGAAACTAATACTACTTTGTAGGTCAACTAACTGGAATTCAAACAGAAACTTAAAAAAAAAGCCATTCCACCATCCCAAAATCCATATGTGAATAAAATCCATATGGTATATGAAGAAACCCTGAATAGCCAAAACAATCTTGAAAAAGAAAAAAAAAATTGGAGGCATCACAATACCTGATTTAAAAATACACTACAGAGGAGAAAGGAGTTGAGGGAAATTGGAAGGGGAGGTGAACCATGAGAGACTATGGACTCTGAAAACAACCTGAGGGTCTTGAAGGGGCGGGGGGGTGGGAGGTTGGGGGAACCAGGTGGTGGGTATTAGGGAGGGCACGTATTGCATGGAGCACTGGGTGTGGTACAAAAACAATAACTACTGTTACGCTGAAAAGAAATAAAAAAAATACATTACAGTGCTACACTATTAAAAACAGTGCAGTATTGGCATAAGACAGACACATAGACCAGTGGAACAAAATAGAGAGTCCAGATATAAACCCTACTTACATGGTCAAACACTATTCAGCAAGAGTGCCAAGTCCCACAATAGGGAAAGGAGAATCTCTTTACCAAATGATGTTCGGCAAACTGGAATTCCACATGCAAAATAATGAAGTTGGAGCCTTATTTTATACTATATAAAAATTACACAAAATTGCTTAAATACCTAAATGTAAATCTAAAACTATAAAGCACCTAGAAGGAAACATACAGAAAAAGCTTCATGACACTGGATATGGCAATGATTTCTTGGATATAACACCAAGAGCATAGGCAACAAAAGCAAGCAAAGACAAATGGAACTACATCAAAGTTAAAAAATCTCTGCACATGAAATAAAGTGAAAAGACAACCTAGAGAATGGGAGAAAATTAGATATTTGATGAGGGGTTAATATCTATAATGTATAAAGAAATTATAAAACTCAACAACAAAAAACAAAGTTGATTAAAAATAGGCAAAATACTTGAATAGACATTTCTCCAAAGATGACATTAAGTGGTCAACAAGTATATGAAAAGATGTTTAACACCACAGATTATTAGAGAAATGCAAATCAAAGCCACAATGAAATATCACCTTACATTCTTAGGATGGTCACTATTTAAAAAATAATCAAAAAGCACCCAGAAAATAACAAGTCCTGGCAAGGATGTAGGAAAACTGGAACCCTTGTGCACTGTCAGTGGGAATGGAAAATGGGGCAGTCAACCAAGGAAAACAGTATGGAGGGTCTTAAGAAAATTGAGGAGATTTGCCATATAAATCCAAGAATCCCACTTCTGCATATATATCCAAAGGAATAGAGAGAGGGTCTCAAAGAGAAATTTAAAATATCATGTTTATTATAGCATTATTCACAATAGCCAGGAGCTAAAAGCAACCCAAATGTCCATCAGTAGATAAATGGATAAAGAAAATGTGGTATGTATGCACAATGAGATATTACTTATCTTAAAAAAAAATCCTGGGGCGCCTGGGTGGCTCAGTGGGTTAAAGCCTCTGCCTTCGGCTCAGGTCATGATCCCAGAGTCCTGGGATCGAGCCCCACATCGGGCTCTCTGCTCCGCAGGGAACCTGCTTCCTCCTCTCTCTCTGCTTGCCTTTCTGCCCACTTGTGATCTCTGTCAAATAAATAAATAAATAAAATCTTTTAAAAAAAAAAAATCCTGCTCCATGTTACAGCATGAATAAACCTTGAGGACATCATGCTAAATGAAATAAGCCAGTCACAAAAAAACAAATATTGTAGAATTCTACTTTTATGAGGTGTCCAAAATAGTCAAATTCCTTTTTTTTAAGATTTTATTTATTTATTTGACAGAGAGAGATCACAAGTAGGCAGAGAGGCAGGCAGAGAGAGAGAAAGAGAAGAGGAGGAGGAAGCAGGCTCCCTGCCTAGCAGAGAGCCCAATGCGGGACTCGATCCCAGGACCTTGAGATCATGACCTGAGCCGAAGGCAGAGGCTTAACCCACTGAGCCACCCAGGTGTCCCCACAGTAGTCAAATTCCTAAAAAGCAGAAAGTAAAATGATGGTTTACCAGGGCATGAGGGGAGAGGGAAATGGAGGGCTGTTGCTCAATGGGTATAAAATTTAGTTTTACAAGATGAAAAGTTCTGGAGATCTGTCATATAACAGTGTGAATAAACTTTACTAACACTATAGAACTGTACACTCAAAAATGATCAAGACAGTGACTTTATTTTATGTTTTTTTTACCACAATTAAAAAAATTAAAAACATTAAAGTTACCATTACCATTTTTGCTTATATAACGGAGATTGCAGATAGAAAAGGCGTGATAGGGTTCTGAAATAACAGAGGCCAGGTAATGATGGTGTTGCATCACCTCCAGAAACCAGAGGGTAGAGTTACCACAATGAGTAGCAAGATTGGAGTAGCAGATAAATGATCTTGATCTGCAGAATATCATACAGTTGTCCCCTGGCCAGATGTACTGCTGGGACTGGCCAGGTGCCCTATGAAGCACATGCTTAAACAAAACAAGGAGGTTCCCTGCATACTCAGAATAGGGAAATGTTTCTTCTGATAAGGAAGAAGAATCTGGGACCAAGTGACATCTAAGTGCCTGCTTATATAGGGGAATGTTCTAGGCCCAGAGCACTAATTTTCAGGTAATCTGGAGATAGGCAGCAGGTTACATGATGACTGTTTTCCCAACGGAAGCAAGAGTGAATAGCAACCCTTTATCAGATATGTCATTTGCAAATATCTTTTCCCATTCTGTAGGCTGCCTTTTAGTTTTTCCTTTGCTGTGCAGATGTTTTTTATTTTGATATAGTCCCAATAGTTTTTGCCTTTGCTCCCCTTGCCTTGGGAAACTAAGAAGTTGCTATGGCCAATATCGAAGAAGTTACTCCCTGTGTTCTCTTCTAGGATTTTTATGGTTTCCATTCTCAAATTTAGGTCTTTCATCCATTTTGAATTTATTTTGGCGTGTGGTGTAAGAAAGTGGTCTAGTTTCATTTTTTTGCATGTCACTGTCCAGTTTTCCCAACACCATTTGTTGAAGAGACTGCCTTTTTTCCATTGGACATTCTTTCCTGCTTTGTTGAAGATTAGTTGACCATAGAGTTCAGATTCATTTCTGGATTTTCTATTCTGTTCCATTGATCTGTGTGTCTGTTTTTGTGCCAGTACCATACTCTCTTGATCACTATGGCTTTGTAATAGAGCTTGAAGTCCAGAACTGTGATGCTTCCAGGTTTGCTTTTCTTTTTCAAGTTTGCTTTGGTTATTCAGGGTCATTTGTGCTTCCACATAAACACCTTATAATTTCACTTATATGTAGAATCTAAGAGACAAAACAAATGAACATAGGAGGAAAAGAGAGGCAAATTGAGAAAGAGACTCAACTACAGAGAACAAACGGAGAGTTACTGGAGGGCAGGTGGGTGGAGGGATGGGTTAAATAGGTGATGGGGATTAGAGAGGGCACTTGTGATGAAGACAGGGTATTGTATATAAGTAAATCACTAAATCTACGCCTGAAACTAATATTACACTATATATTAGCTCAACAGAATTTAATTAAAATCTTGAAGGAAAAAAAATAAGCAAGAGTGGATCCATTAGGTGATGTTTTGCTGCATCTAGGCTCTGAAAGCTTAGAGGCCATGCCTTCCAAAGGGAACACAATTTCATCTAAAGACACAGTATCCTATTGAACCATAAGATATGGCTACTATCTGGGTACATTAGACTCCCTGTTTCCAGATACAGCCGGTGAGAAGAAGAGTTTCCATTTTATCAGGAGTAATTGAGGTGGATCAGACAAATGAAATTGAGCTGCTGTTAGAGTATCTTCAAAGAGAAATAGGTATGAAACTTTGGAGATCCACTTGGTTTCTTCTTGGTTATTTTCTCACCTAAATATGATTCTAAAAGGACAAGTAAAGCATCCCTGGCCCAAGACAGAAATGATTAGCAAGGACTCAGGCCCCTTGGTCATGGAGGCGGGGGGAGGTCTGGGTTGAGCACCAGGTAAGCCACTGAGGCCAACATAGATTGTAGCTGAGCATCAGTAGAATCTAGAATATATTTTGGAGGAGAGAAAATGAGTATCAATTATGAACACAAAAACAAACTGCAGTGAATGAGGCTATGGTTTTTTCCATTAACCTTCCTTTCCTAAGTTTCTTTTTTAGTAAGAGAGGCCCACCAGAATCCTAGAGCAGAAGGTCCTCAAATATATGTGGGAAAATGGATTGAGAAGGTACACAAGATGGACTGTGTTAGACATAGAGATCCACCACTCAGAATCTTCTTCAAGAAAGGATGAGTTAGGGCACCTGGGTGGCTCAGCGGGTTAAGCCTCTGCTTTGGGCTCCAGTCATGATCTCAGCGTCCTGGGATCCAGCTCACATTGGGCTCTGCTCAGCGGGGAACCTGCTTCCCTCCCTCTCTCTGCCTGCCTCTGTCTATTTGTGATCTGTCAAATAAATAAACAAAATCTTAAAAAAAAAAAGGAAAAGAAAGGACGAGTTACCCAGATGAGAGGAGTGTCAATAGCTGATAATCTCAAGCTGTCAGCTCCTTCAGGGTCTGCTTTAGCTACAGAAGCTTCCTAGCCTAAAGGTCAAATCCTTACTGGGGAAAGCCTCATCTAGTGATTGAGCAAAGCTTGAGTAAAAAAGCCCAGCTAATTCAGTCCAATGTGGGTCACCCCACTGGGAAACACTCCACAACTTTGCTGTGTATCCAAATGAGTATTACATTTGCCTATGTCCAAACTGCATCCTCAGCATTTGCTATGGGAATACCTATGAGGTTGTTATGTATTATTTTACCATGTTAAGTGGTGACTTTAAGAGCAGCATTTCTCATCCAGGGTTGTGCAAAATTCTAATGTTCTCCAAGATGACACTGGGGTTTATAAAATATCTTGACAAAGGAGGCAGAAAAAGAAAAAGTGAAAGAGAAGGAGGCGATAAAGGAAAAGGTAGCTTATTTTTGAAATTCCTGGCCCAAGCAATGCTAGTGCTTGCACTGATAGTGACAAAACAGTTCCGTCAGCAATTACACTAGAGGTCTTTCAGCCCCCTATGGTGATGAGCAATAGATGATGTTCATTTCATTGAGTCTATTCCCTACATTTGCATAAGAGATCATGGATAATTGGCAAGTACTTCCTTTCATGAATGAAGGACAGAAATTGATGGTAACAGTCTCCCTTCAGAATACCTGTCCCCAGTCTCCTCTTACACACCTGGCTCTCATTATCTATAATTTATTCACATATTGTTCAATCTTAGTTTCAGAATTGGTATTCCTCAGTACCAATACTCCTCAGAAAACATATGTAGTAATACGGTATCCACAATTCTTTCTTGTCTGTAGCCTAACAGTATCCAATCAAAATGTTGTTTTCCACCACTCTATATGTTATGCTATGCTTGTCACAAATGTAGCTACCATATGTCACCATACTACACTATTACAATACTATTGAGTTTATTTCTTATGCTTTACCTTTCATTCTCATGACTTATTCATTCCGTAACTGGAAGCCTGCGTCTCCTACTCCCCTTCTCCCATTTCACCCATTTTCCTGCTCCCCTCCTCCTCTGGAAACCACTAGTTGGTTCTCTGTAGTCGTGGGTCTATTTCTCTTGCACACCTGAAACTTATGTAAGATTGTGTGCCAACTACACTTAAATTAATTAAAATTTTTAAATATTAAAAGTACTGTTTTCTAAAGTAATTTAGCTTAGTTCTTTTTCCCTCATTCTCTTCAGTGTGGTTGTTTCTAATATTGCTGTATTTACTTGTTCCAGTTTTTATTCCATTTTATTTTCCCCACATTCCAATTTACTTTAAATATTTTAGAGATATGTGAAACATTATTATGGCTTTAACGGACATGGCTATACAAAAATATATATTTTGTTCAGATAAATGTTATTTGTCCTAATCCCAGTGAAGTCATTCTCATTCTCCCCTATATTTCACACCCACTTCCAATATTAATTTCTTTAGTTTCTGATTTAACATTTTGTATTTGTTTTGCACAAATAAACATGTACATGCATATTTTTATAGCTCTTTCTTGCATGGAGAGTAGCCTACTGGAGACTGTGTACTTTGCTTTTTTAAATTATTATGTGAAGGAAATCAATACATTTTTTTACATCTATATTAGGATTACATTGAATAGATGTATCATAGTTCATTCCATTTCACTACTAGGGAAAAGCAGTTTGTCTAACACTATAATGTAGTTTGGGATTTTTATTTGGATTATATTAAGTTTATAAATTAACTTTTAAGAATACTTATCTTTTTTTTCTTTTTTTTAAATTTAATTTTATTTTTTCAGTGTTCCAAGATGCATTCTTTATGTACCACACCCAGTGCTCCATGCAATACGTGTCCTCCTTAATACCCACCACCAGGCTCACCCAACCCCACACCTTCCTCCCCTCCAAAACCCTCAGTTTGTTTCTCAGAGTCCATAGTTTCTCATGGTTCATCTTCCCCTCCAATTTCTCCCACTTCACTTTTCCTTTCCTTCTCCTAATGTCCTCATCTTTGAACACAGAATCATTTTACTTAAGAACAAAAAATGTTTTTTCCATTTGTTCCAGTCTATTTTTGAGTCTTAAAATTTTGAGAATTTAAAAATTTTTCTCATTGCAAGTTTGCAGATTATTTGTTAAATTCATTCCTAAGAATATTAATCTCCCATTTACTCCTGTAAATAGGGTTTCCTCTATTATTATATCCTGTTTCTTATTTGTTTATGAAAACTATTGATTTTTATGTTAATATTTATCTTATTATTTTACTGGATTTGTTTACTGTTTGAGATTCTCTTGGCATTTCTCAGTATACTAACTTATCATCTACACATGGAGGTAGTTTTACTTCTTCATTTCTTCTTACATATGTAACTGACTTTTTCTTGTCTAATTAAATTTGCTATTACTTCTAGTACAACTTTAAACAGTAGTTGTTACAGTGGAAATCCTTGCTTTGTTTTTCCTTTCAGTGGAAATAATTCCAAGGTGTCTCTGTTAAATAAGATGCTGGGTTTATGATATATTTATCCTGTGATTTTATATATCCTAAAGCCAGTATCTTATTTTATTCTGGGAGTTTGTCAAATTCCTTTTTAGGATCAATGGAAAGAATAATATATTTTAATTAGATTTATTAATATAGTACATGCTTTTAATGGTTTGTCTAATATTGAACCAACTTTGCATTACTAGAATAAATCCCAACTGATCTGGTGTATTATTTTCTTAATGTAACATTGGATTTTGTTTGTTAATATTTTATTTAATATTATTGTTTTGATACTCATGAGTGATGTTTGTTTATAGTTTTTCTTTTTATTACATTTGGTTTGGACTATGTTACGCTTAGTTCAAAAAGGAAATTAGAAATTCTGATTTATTTTTTCTTCTTAGTGCTCCGGAATAATTTTTAGAGAATTACATTATCTGGTCTTAGAAGATTTTCTAGAATTCCTCTGTGAAACTTTCTTGGCCTGGTCCTTTTTAGGGGAGTGTTTGCTTAATAAATGCTTCTGTTTCTTTAACTGCAAATTGATCTGCTTGAGCTTTATTTAAAGAATAGGGTAACTTCTGATAATCAGTATTTTACTAAGAAATTATCCATCCTATCTAGATTTTTAAATGTATTTGCAAAGATGTTTGCAAATTAGACTCTTTGATTTTTTAAAATTGTCATGTGTTTCAATTGTTATTTCTTTCTTGTCATATCTGATTTTGCAAATGTGTGCTTTCTCCATATTTGCTTGATCATGTTATCTAGTGAGTTTTTTTATCAAAAAAGCACAAGATTTTGATATATTATTTGTAGTCTCTTCTCCACCTCATTGTTTTTATTTTATCTTCATTATTCTTTTGTCTTTCTTTTTTGCACTTTCTTTTTTAAATTTTATTTTATTTTTTCAGTGTTCCAAGGTTCATTGTTTATTCATTATACCCTGTGCTCCATGCAATATGTACCCTCCTTAATACACACCACTAGGCTCACCCAACCTCCACCCGCCTAGTCTCCAAAACCCTCATTTGTTTCTCAGAGTCCACAGTCTCTCATGGTTCATCTCCCCCTCCAATTTCCCCCAACTCCCTTCTCCTCTCCTTCTCCCAATGTCCTCCATGTTATTCCTTATGCCCCACAAGTAAGTGAAACCATATGATAATGGACTCTCTCTGCTTGACTTATTTCACTCAGCATAATCTCTTCCAGTCCCATCCATGTTGATACAAAAGTTGGGTATTCATCCTTTCTGAGGGAAGCATAATATTCCACTGTATATATGGACCATATCTTCTCTATCCATTTGTCCGTTGAAGGGCATCTTGGCTCTTTCCACAGTTTGGCGACTGTGGCCATTGCTGCTATGAACATTGGGGTACAGATGGCCCTTCTTTTCACTACATCTGTATCTTTGGGGTAAATATCCAGTAGCACGATTGCAGTGTCATAGGATAGCTCTATTTTTAATTTCTTAAGGAATCTCCACACTGTTCTCCAAAGTGGCTGCACCAACTTGCATTCCCACCAACAGTGTAAGAGGGTTCCCCTTTCTCCACATCCTTTCCAACACTTGTTTACCATGTTTGGCCATTCTAACTGGTATAAGGTGGTCTCTCAATGTGGTTTTGATTTGAATCTCCCCGATGGCTAATGATAATGAATATTTTTTCATGTTAGCCATTTGTATGTCTTCTTTGGAGAAGTGTCTGTTCATGTCTTCTGCCCATTTTTTAACATGATTATCTGTTCTTTGAATGTTGAGTTTGAGGAGTTCTTTATAAATCTGGGATATCAGCCCTTTGTCTGTAGTGTCATTTGCGATTATCTTCTCCCATTCTGTGGGTTGCCTCTTTGTTTTGTTGACTATTTCCTTTTCTGTGCAGAAGCTTTTGATCTTTATGCAGTTTCTTTTGATTTACTTTTTTGTTCTTTGTCTTATTTTATGAGTCAGGGACTCATTCATTTTTCATTTTTTTAAAGATTTTATTTATTTGACAGAGAGATCATAAGTAGGCAGAGAGGCAGGCAGAGAGAGAGGAGGAAGCAGGCTCCCTGTTGAGCAGAGAGCGTGATGCAGGGCTCGATCCCAGGACCTGAGATCATGACCTGAGCCGAAGGCAGAGGCTTAACCCACTGAGCCACCCAGGTGCCCCCATTTATTCATTTTTTATTGGCAAAAAGTTTTAGTGTGAGGACCAACCTGCCAAATGTAGGTGCATGACACCCAACCTTTGACTTTAAACTTTCTTTGTAAGTTGCATTTTGTGATATAGATATTATATTTAGTCCCTTCTCAGTGTGAGAGACTTCAGTAGCATAATTTAATCCATTTGCATGCCTTAATTTTTCCATGGGCATTTATTGGAAACTGAGTAATCAAAACTGTCTTTGGGGTACATTTAGGTATATACAGAAAGTAAATGCTTCCAATATCTGTTTGACCTCACAATAGCCTAATTTTCAATTTTAACTAATTTTATAATAATAACATTCAGACATATATCTCCCACAAAATTATTCTGAATCTTTGATAAGGTATCTGCATATAAACAATTCTTTTTAAAAAGTATTATTGAACACCACTCCATGAGGGTCTGTCTTCTAAAAATATAAAAGGCAAAAGAGACACTCAAACTAAAGATCATTTCTCTAAAAACAACTCCACATATGAGATAATTTTCTAGTAGAATTCCAAACATCATGATGTTGCAGAAATTTTTCAGAGTGTTGTGCATGAATAGCAACACATGTACTGTTGTGGTTCAGGTATTTAGCAGCTAAATTATTCTGTGGAAGTCATTCGCCCTTCTGGTTTCAGTAACCTCACTAAAAATGTTAAGATTGTTGTAAGACTAGATAAAAGACTATTATAATTACCTGGTGTCTGATGATGTTGGTAGCAGTAGTTACAGTGAGAAATAGTGGGAGTCTGGAAAAATTTTCAAAGTAGAGCCCTCAGAATTTAGTTTAGATTTGTGGTATGAGTTACTCATCTTATTTAACACAGCTATGATCATCTGTTAAATGGGGATAAAATCAATGAGAATTTCTCTGTCATGAGGTGATTGTTCTGATTAAGGGAACTAGTACATGTAAAATGTTTAGCATAAAAGGGGAAACTGAGTGATCAGTTAGTCGAGCTTCTCTCTTGGTTTTAGCTCAGGTCATGATCTCAGGGATCCAACCCTGCATGGGGCTCCATGCTCAGCAGGGATTTTGCTTCAGGATTTTTTTCCCTCTCCTGCCCCTCCCCCACTAAAATAAAAAATAAATCTTTAAAAAATATTTAGCATAATGCTTGTCAACTAAAGGGGCGCCTGGGTGGCTCAGAGGGTTAAAGCCTCTGCCTTCGGCTCAGGTCATGATCTCAGGGTCCTGGGATCGAGCCCCGCATCGGGCTCTCTGTTCAGCGGGGAGCCTGTTTCCCTTCCTCTCTCTCTCTGCCTGCCTCTCTGCCTACTTGTGATCTCTGTCAAATAAAAAATATCTTAAAAAAAATGCTTGTCAACTAAAGATAATTCTATTTTAAGGGACTTAAAGAAAGAAGCCTGTGGCCCCAGAGCAGTAACTTAGTGAAATCAAATTCAGTTCTCCAACTATGAAGAAGGCCAGGATTTATTTTGACTTTGCAGCTACAATATGGGGGAAAGAAACTATCAGAAAATATTTTTCAGTCTCTTTGCCTTTTGCTCTGCTGGTGAGGATTATTTCATGCTAAAAACAAACAAAAGAACAAACAAACAGGCATCCATTTTTTAAATGGTGGCATTTTGAGGTCAAGGTCATTTCTTTGCCTTGCTATTACTGGTAAAGATCTGGCTCATTCCTCAAGACATTTTTATTTTATATACTTAAATGGTAGAACACCACTAATAAGCTTTCCTCTCTGATTCCATTTAAAGAAACTTGGAGAGCTAATAGAAGTGTAGGCATCAGTACCAGTCATAAAAATAAGGCACTTTCTATGCGATATATACTTTTATATGCTTTCTTCTCCCCATCAATGCTAATAAAATACTGTAGTTC
Organism: Meles meles; assembly: GCF_922984935.1. Taxonomy (NCBI): domain Eukaryota; kingdom Metazoa; phylum Chordata; class Mammalia; order Carnivora; family Mustelidae; genus Meles; species Meles meles. The sequence continues at coordinate 125,671,229 of NC_060087.1, read as the reverse complement.
CATGTAAACAGCCACATCTTCCCCACTACTTCAGCCTCATTTATTTAGTGATATTGGAAAGTTTTATAATGATCTGTGATATCACTTTTTCTTGCATGTATGTTGTTGTTTAAAAGTCCCAGAAGGCCCATAACGGCTTTATTTTCTCGATATAATGTTTCGTAGGTATATAAAATTTAAAAATTCAGTACTTGGAAATCATCTCTGATTTAACTTTTGATGCCTTCCTTAAAAACCTATTCTAGGCAACTAGTTTGACTTGTAATAAAATCCAACATAGATTGTCCACAAGAAATTAACCAGAGTACCTCAGTCATCGGACTCATCTCCACCTAGTTTTCTGCTACCCTCTAGTGATTACAGGCAACACCAGCTTACAGGGAGAGCAGATTAACCATCTATGTACTGGAAGCAATTTTCCAAAATAAGCAGCAACTCTGCCTGAACTGGTTGTGTGTGTGTATGTGTGTGTGTATATGTATGTATGTATGTGTGTGTATGTATGTATATATGTGTGTGTGTGTGTTTATGTGTGTGTGTGTGTGTGTTGGATAGGAGAATAATAATATTTCAAGGTGGAGGAGAAGTGACCTTATGATACAAGTCACAAATAAATAACAGCATTCTGTTATGTTTGAATCCTGTTTAACCTCATAGTTAAAGCATGCTTTAGAAGAGAACTGATGTCTGATTAGAAAAATAATTCCTAAAGCTTCCCATAGAATAAATGCATAAATGTGAGATGCAACTGTAAATGAGTGTAGGTAGGCACTATAAATCAGCCTGTAGTTAGAAAATAATTTTTGCTTAAAGGACAAAAGAACAAAAGCTTTGAGCCCTGAGTAGGCACACACATTTACAAAAATCTCAGAAAGTACCAGTAGAGTCAAAATAATGAAGTAGTGAGTTCTAAATCATGAAGAAAACACATACCCAACCTAACTATATCTTTGTCAGACATTCAGTACCTGCTTTACATTCAAGTCTAGCAGATGCCTTGACTTGGATGAGCTGTATGCTGTCCAGGCTTTTTGTGACTTGATACATGGACTTTCCAGTAGGGGATCTTATAAACTTTTGGGGAAACTGAGAACTGATTTTTTTAGCTTCTCTAATTTTGTAAGTCTTTAATAGTGGCAATACTACTCTTTCCTAATATGGCTAGATTTGTGCTTGCTACTTATTCTTTGATATGCAGCTAGTTATTTTCTGGGAATACACACTTAAGGGGCAGAAATATAGAGAAAAGCCGGAGAACTATTATTATCTCAAGAAACAATAGCGATTATCTGTTTGTGGAGGAGAGTGGCACAGGGGGATACTAGAATACTGATAATGTTAGCTTTCTTAACTATGATTGTGATGTGAATAATTTTTCCTCCACTATGTCCACTCCTTCATCCCTACAACTTGGGAATGTGTTAGCTTACATGGTAAAAGGGACTTTGCAGATGTGATTAAGTTAGGGATCTTGATATGGGGATATATCCTGGGTTATCTGGGTGGGACCAAAGCAATTACAAGAATCCTTATATAAGGGAGATAAGACTGTCAGAGAAGAAAATATGGCTATGGAAGCTGGAATCCGAGATCAACATGGGAGAAATGTGAAGATGCTACACTACTGGTTTGAAGATGAAGGAACTCTTAGGAGTTTGCAGTATATATTTACAACTACTGTGTGTCTACCTTGAAATAATACAATGCCACTTTATATTTATTCCAAGTATCTTATAACAGAGTATTCCTAATTCCCCTCTTCAATGCCTTATGGCTTTGTTCTTACTCATTTCATTTATCTATGTTTTATAATCACATGATACGCTGTTACTGTTACTACTATAGGCAGTCGCTTCTAGGTTAAGAATAAGAAAAAAAAAGATTGTGTTTTACCTTTATTTATTCCTTCTCTGAGCCTTTTTTCATCTTTATATAGATCTGAGTTTCTGACCTTACCTAATTCTGGGAGACTTTATTTAATAGTGGCAATGTTGGCTTCAAAAGCAAGATGATTATTTGTGTCCAGAGGAGATAACAGAGACCACTGGTAGAGCTAATTATGTAGGTAATTATAAAAGATAATGTAATTGCATATTTCTTATTTCATCTCTTAACTGGCTATCAAAAGCAATGTATAAAACAATATGTATATAAATATATTACTGAGGCTATAACATACAGAAATACTAATTGTCTAATTGACAGTAGAACAGAGTTGTGGAAAGGAGTTGTATTTCAATAAGGAAATGACATCATATGGTAAGTTGAATTCACGAGATGATTAAAATAGCATGTGTTTTATAAATAAAAATAATTTTGAGATTGAAAATGTATTGAAATAATATATATAGCGCCAATGTCACAGAAAAGGGGACAAGTAACAGAATTATATTGAAGTAACTCTACATAATTAGCTCTACTAGTATTCTCTGTTATTTCCCCTGTATTCAAATAATCATCTTGCTATCAAATGAGTCATTTGCTTTCAGCCTGAAAAAGCTCTCTCAATATTTCCTATAAAGTGGATCTTCTAGAAACACATTGTCCTAGTTTTTTAAAAATCTAGGAATGTCTTTATTTCACCCTCAATTTTTTTTTTACAGAGCTATAATTCACATACCATAAGTTTATTATTTTGGAGAATAGTTCAATGTCTTTTAAATTCATGAGGTTGTGCTACCATCACCACACCACTCTCCAATCTCATGATCTTTTTATCACCCAAGAGAAACCTCGGACTCTTTAGTTGCTCTTCCCCTGTTCCCTCATCCCACTGAGCTATCGACAGCCACTAATCTACTTTCCCTCTTTAAAGAGTTTCTTATTCTGAACATTTTTTCTAAATGGAATCATATAATATATGGATTTTTTAGTCTGGATTCTTTCATCCAGCATATTTTAAAGGTTCATCCACACTGTAACATGTATCAGTACTCCATTTTTTAAAAAAATATTTTTATTTATCTGTCATAAAGAGAGAGAGCACAGCAGGGGCAGCAGCAGGCAGAGGGAGAAGCAGGCTCTTTGCTCAGAAAAGAGTAAAGTGGGACTCAATCCCAGGACACTGGGATCATGATCTGAGCTGAAGGCAAGCACTTAACCAACTGAGTTACCCAGGCATCCCACTTCATTCTTTTTATAGTTAAATACTATTCCATTGTATCCATATATCACATTTTGTTTATCCATTCATCATCTGATAGACATTTGGATCATTTACACTCTTTAGATATTATTAATAAGGCTTCTGTAAACATCCATGGAAGATTTTTGTGTGCACATGTGTTTTCAATTCTCTTGGGTATATAGGCAGGGGTAGAATTATTGGGTCTTATGGTAACTATGTTTCACATTTTGAGGAGCTGCCAAGCTGTTTTCCACAGCAGCTGCTCCATTTTACTTTCCCACCATCAGTGTATGAGTAGTATATTTCTCCATATCTTTGCCAACATTTGTTGTTTACTATTTTTTTAGAAAATATTACAGCTACACTAGTCAGTGTGAGAAGATATCCTATTGTAATTTTGACTAATGCTGGTCAACATCTCATGTGTTTGTTAGCCACTTGCATATCTTTTTTGAGAACTGTCCCTGTTCAGATGATTGCCCATTTTTATTTTTTTATTATTTTTTAAAGATTTTATTTATTTACTTGACGGACAGAGATCACAAGTAGGCAGAGAGGCAGGCAGAGAGAGAGGAAGGGAAGCAGGCTCTCCGCCGAGCAGAGAGCCCGATGCAGGGCTCGATCCCAGGACCCTGCGATCATGACCCGAGCCGAAGGCAGAGGCTTTAGCCCACTGAGCCACCCAGGCACCCCTGATTGCCCATTTTTAAATTGGGTTGTTAGCCATTTTATTGTTGAGTTTAAGGGTTCTTCATAAGTTTCAGGTATTAAAACCTTAACATATATATGATTCATAATCTTTTTCAGTTCTGTAGGTTGTCTTTTCACTTTCTTTTTTTTTTTTTGATTGAAGGACAGTTGACACACAATATTATATTGTTTCAGATGAATGGCATAATGATTCAACAACTTTATATATTATGTTATGCTCACCACAAGTGTAGCTACTATCTGTCACTCTACAGCACTATTACACTTTTTCATAGTGTCCTTTGATGCAAAAAAACATTAATTCTGATGACATATAATTTATGTATTTTTTCCTAGGATGTTTGTGTTTTTTGTGTAGATCTAAGAAACTATTGCCCAAATCAAAGCCCCAAAGATTTACACTGTAGCTTCTTCTAAGAGTTTCATGGTATTACTTCTTACATTCAGATCTTGTATCCATTTAGAGTTATAGTATGGTATGAGGTATGCGTTCATGTAACCAAATATTATTCCAGAGCTGACCTTGGAAATTACCATAGTATTCAGGACATGGTCTTTAGGGTCATGCCACCTACTATGTGAGAGGTGTGTTTGGATGTCCAGTTGGGAGGTTTTCTCAAACAAAATAGGGGGTCTTACAGTTTGGACCCAAAACTAGTCTTCTGGGGAGGGTCCAGTAAGCCTCATTTGGCACATGTAGTTATAATAGCAAATAAGAGAGTCACAGTTTCAAAAAGGCATGAAATCATTACATTAACACTTAAGAGGATGCATGAAAATGATCTGTCTAGTTTACAGCCTTGCACATAAAAGGAACAAAATAAAGTATACCAGTTGTCATTCTTTTTCTCTTGTTTAACTATTTTCACAAAGATATAATTGCTAAGGATGGTTCAATAAGCATTCACAGTTTTCATGGCAAAAGAATCATTCTGGAAAATATTTGGTTGAATTAAGTTGGGGAAGCATGTATTCCCAGTCTTCAGCAAAACAAACTTAATGTTCAAGATTTCCAATTACTAGATTTAACTGTAACTAACCAAGAATATTAAATAGTCTTGTTCAAGACTCAGTAAAAACCATCCCCAAAAGTTATCTATTGCTAATATAATTGATAATCTATTTTCATTTAGGTAAGTTCTTATGTTTTTGCGATTTAATATAAGAAAATTCCTTTGACAGTGTCTTGAAGATAAAAATGGGGATTTGTGTAATGTTCATTGTTTCAGACTCAATTTCCCAACACCCACTCCTGAAGAAATGTATTTAGCATCACCTTCATTATACCCCCAACAAAAAATGTTTATTCCAAATGGATCACAACTATAATCTTTTCTCTCTGTTATTCTATGATCTTCAGTTAAAATTAATCTTTCATATATTCAACTCAATTGCAACTGCAAAGATTTATGAGTACTTAAAAACATCCAGCTCAATTGTTTTCAAATAGAAAAATACTAATTTCATTGTCCTTGGGACTATTATTATTTGACTCGCATGATGCTTAATATAACTTGTCTTCTGAAACATTATTAGATTTTTAAAAATAATTTCATTTATTCCAATTTTAGAAGAATTTTACAATGTAATTTGAAAATAAATTATTGTTCTTTCAGTACTAACAGCAAGAATATTACTAAATGAATTTATTCCTTTGGATTACAATTAATTGCTCTAAATGGCATTCTGTGTTCCAGAGAAATATTTTCTTTTATTAGCCTCAATTGTTATGATACAAATCTCATGCCTAATCTCACAGACATTGTGGAGAAGAGTTATGGAGGAAAAGAAATCCGCTCAGAGCATTAAGATGTAAACAAAAAAAGCACATATGGATTCAATAATGATTCAAAAATGGGTTAGTGAGCATATGGCTCATGGAGGCCCTTATTTTCCTACCATACTTAAATTTTTTTTAAAGACTTTATTTACTTATTTATTAGAGAGAGAGAGAATGAAGAAGCAGACTTTCCACTGAGCAGGGAGCCAGGTGGAGGGCCCAATGCAGAGCCCAGTGGAGGGCCTAATCCCAGGACCCAGAGATCATGACCTGAGCCGAAGGCAGTTGCTTAACAGACTGAGCCACCCAGGCACCTTCCCTACCACAGTGAACATTTTTTTTTTGCCAGCCACTTCCCCCTCCATAGTCCACAGTGAACATTTTTTTAAGGCTTTCTAGTGCTCCTTATTTGGAGGAAGACAACAGTTAGATAAAAAGTAGAACTAGCATCCCCAAAAGTTAATGCTGTTTTATTATGTCAGTACCTTTAAATAATTACTCAGTACCTTACTGGGACCAAGAAATACAGTGGATACCAGAGATATAGACACATGGTTTTTGTCATGGAATTCTGAGTATTAGTCAGAGAGAAAAAAAAATTGACCCCTGTTATATACAGACCACAGCAGAGGTAAGTACAAGAACTTTTGTTAGAGATGAAGGGTGATAATAATCCAGATAAAATGAAAGGTTCAGTTTTGGAGAATGATTAAGTGTAAGAAGTCTATCAAGAAAGTGAGCAGCAGTGGTGATAATGGACATCCCTGCCGTGTTCCTGACCTTAACGGAAAAGCTTTCAGTTTTTCTCCATTGAGAATGATATTTGCGGTGGGTTTTTCATAGATGGCTTTGATAATATTGAGGTATGTGCCCTCTATCCCTACACTTTGAAGAATTTTGATCAGGAAGGGATGCTGTACTTTGTCAAATGCTTTTTCAGCATCTATTGAGAGTATCATATGGTTCTTGTTCTTTCTTTTATTAATGTGTTGTATCACATTGATTGATTTGCGGATGTTGAACCAACCCTGCAGCCCTGGAATAAATCCCACTTGATCGTGGTGAATAATCCTTTTAATGTACTGTTGAATCCTATTGGCTAGTATTTTGGCGAGAATTTTTGCGTCTGTGTTCATCAAGGATATTGGTCTGTAGTTCTCTTTTTTGGTGGGATCCTTGTCTGGTTTGGGGATCAAGGTGATGCTGGCCTCATAAAATGAGTTTGGAAGTTTTCCTTCCGTTTCTATTTTTTGGAACAGTTTCAGGAGAATAGGAATTAGTTCTTCTTTAAATGTTTGGTAGAATTCCCCTGGGAAGCCGTCTGGCCCAGGGCTTTTGTTTGTTTGGAGATTTTTGATGACTGTTTCAATCTCCTTACTGGTTATGGGCCTGTTCAGGTTTTCTATTTCTTCCTGGTTCAGTTGTGGTAGTTTATATGTCTCTAGGAATGCATCCATTTCTTCCAGATTGTCCAATTTGTTGGCGTAGAGTTGCTCATAGTATGTTCTTATAATTGTCTGTATTTCTTTGGTGTTAGTTGTGATCTCTCCTCTTTCATTCATGATTTTATTTATTTGGGTCCTTTCTCTTTTCTTTTTGATGAGTCTGGCCAGGGGTTTATCAATCTTATTGATTCTTTCAAAGAACCAGCTCCTAGTTTCATTGATTTTTTCTATTGTTTTTTTGGTTTCTATTTCATTGATTTCTGCTCTGATCTTTATGATTTCTCTTCTCCTGCTGGGTTTAGGGTTTCCTTCTTGTTCTTTCTCCAGCTCCTTTACGCGTAGGGTTAGGTTGTGTACTTGAGACCTTTCTTGTTTCTTGAGAAAGGCTTGAATGAACTATTGGGATTTCATCAAGATCAAAAGCTTTTGCACAGCAAAGGAAACAGTTAACAAAACCAAAAGACAACTGACAGAATGGGAGAAGATATTTGCAAACGACATATCAGATAAAGGGCTAGTATCCAAAATCTATAAGGAACTTAGCAAACTCAACATGCAAAGAACAAACAATCCAATCAAGAAATGGGCAGAGGACATGAACAGACATTTCTGCAAAGAAGACATCCAGATGGCCAACAGACACATGAAAAAGTGCTCCACGTCACTCGGCATCAGGGAAATACAAATCAAAACCACAATGAGATATCACCTCACACCAGTCAGAATGGCTAAAATTAACAAGTCAGGAAATGACAGATGCTGGTGAGGATGTGGAGAAAGGGGAACCCTCCTCCACTGTTGGTGGGAATGCAAGCTGGTGCAACCACTCTGGAAAACAGCATGGAGGTTCCTCAAAATGTTGAAAATAGAACTACCCTATGACCCAGCAATTGCACTACTGGGTATTTACCCTAAAGATACAAACATAGTGATCCAAAGGGGCACGTGTACCCGAATGTTTATAGCAGCAATGTCTACAATAGCCAGACTATGGAAAGAACCTAGATGTCCATCAACAGATGAATGGATCAAGAAGATGTGGTATATATACACAATGGAATACTATGCAGCCATCAAAAGAAATGAAATCTTGCCATTTGCGACGACGTGGATGGAGCTAGAGCGTATCATGCTTAGTGAAATAAGTCAATCGGAGAAAGACAAATATCATATGATCTCCCTGATATGAGGACATGGAGAAGCAACATGGGGGGGTAGGGGGATAGGAGAAGAATAGATGAAACAGGATGGGATTGGGAGGGAGACAAAGCATAAATGACTCTTAATCTCACAAAACAAACTGGGGGTTGCTGGGGAGAGGTGGGATTGGGAGAGGGGGAGCGGGCTATGGACATTGGGGAGGCGAGGCGAACCATAAGAGACTATGGACTCTGAAAAACAACCTGAGGGTTTTGAAGGGTCAGGGGTGGGAGGTTGGGGCAACCTGAGGGTTTTGAAGGGTCAGGGGTGGGAGGTTGGGGGAACAGGTGGTGGGTAATGGGGAGGGCACGTTTTGCATGGAGCACTGGGTGTTGTGCAAAAAGAATGAATACTGTTACGCTGAAAAAATAAATAAAATGGAAAAAAAAAAAAAGAAAATGAGCAATTCTGGGACGCCTGGGTGGCTCAGTGGGTTAAAGCCTCTGCCTTCGGCTCAGGTCATGGTCCCAGGGTCCTGGGATCGAGCCCCGCATCGGGCTCTCTGCTCTGCGGGGAGCCTGCTTCCTCCTATCTCTCTGCCTGACTCTCTGCCTACTTGTGATTTCTCTCTGTCAAATAAATAAAATATTAAAAAAAAAGAAAGTGAGATATTCTTTCTTTAGGATATGAGGAGGCTTCCCAGAAAAGGTGACATCTGAGTTGTTAAATTTCGCAAGAAGTCAATGGCTAAGCTCAGGGAAAGCTCTAGGAACACATCTCACATGACTATAGCAGTAATAACTGATACAGACCATAGCATTTGTATATTATGTAACCTTATCCAGAAACTTGTATATCCATCATGCAATTTGTGCTTTCAAGAAGTCCTATTTAGGATAGTAGCAATTTCATTATTTTTTCCACATTACAAGTGAATTAATAAGGGTTATGGTAAGTTGTGACTTGGATATAAGATTTCTGGGCCTACATTCTTCCCACTACATTATTCTACCCCAATGTTTGATAATATTTTTAAAATATAATGTACAGATACCAACCCTGATGTGACAGGAAGAAGTGGATGTTCAGAGGACCAGAGGGAAAGTTGACATAGAAGCTTTTGTTGAAATGAATAAAGGAAAAGCTATTCTTGACAAGATGGTAAATGAACCCAGGCTACTGCCTCACTTTGTCAATCTAATCCTGAAGATAGCATAGGTGAGGTAGAGAGGTTGGTCAAAATCTGAGATGCATTTAAAAACTAACCAGTCTTGAAAGAACAGAGATGTTTTATGAGATAAAATGTAGTTGGACGTGTGTGTGTGTGTGTGTGTGTGTGTTTGGGGGGTTGCTAGAGACTGCATGTTTGAGTCCTTTCACAATTAACGTTATAAAACCCTAGTCCCCGATGTGAAGGTATTTAAAAGATGGGACGTTTGGGAGGTAATTAGATCATGAGAGTAGAGCTGTCATGTTGAGATTCTTGTCCTTACAAGAAGAGACAGGAGAAATCTTGCTTCGTTCTCTGTTCTCTGGCACACGAGGACAAGAAGAAGAGAGCCATTTGTAAATCAGGAAAGAGGGCTGTCACCAAGAACTGAATCTGTGGACATGTTGATCTTGGACTTCTCAGAACCAAGAGTAATAACTATGAAAAATAAATATTTGTTGTTTAAGCCACCCAGTTTGTAGTAACTTCTTACAGCAGCCCAAGCAGACTAAGATGGCAGTGGAGTGTGAAGTGTTGGGAGGGGTGGAGTAGGAGGGGGTAGAATCATTATAGTTGTTTCTTTTGTACACATTTCCCTGGATACGAGCAGTGCCAGATTATAGAAAATAATAAAGAAGAAGAATGAGGATGAGCATGATGAGAAAGAGAATAAGAAAGAGTTGAAGGAAAAAAATAAAGGTAAAGATATAAGAAAGTATGTTGGTGTGGGGAGGGAAACCTTCAATATGGTGAGTTAAATAGGCATGGAGGAGGGGAAGGGAAAAACACCATTTGAAGTGATGAACTTCTTGTCTTATTTGGAGGAAGACATAGGTATCTCACAAGCTTGAGACACTGATAATGAAAAATAAATGTAAGTCTATCTTAATAGAATAGAGGTAATCAAGGCAAACAGAAGTGGAATGTATATCATTAAGTAAGCAGAAGAAAACAAACTCAATAGAATAGAAGATAAAAGTGAAGGAAAGGAGAAATACCATTTAGAAATGAAGTATCTATAAGAGACACATTTTAGGTAAAAATGACACAGAAATTGAAAATAAAAAGTTGCCATATGGTAAAAGCAAAAAAAAAAAAATCAGGAAGAATAACATATGATAAGAAAACTAAGGTCAAGTATTAATGTTATGAAAAAGAAGAAAACAAATGAATTTTTAAAAAATCTTAATATTTCAGAAGGAAGCCAAGGTAAACATTGTACTATCTGATGAATAAGATATGAAGCCAAAAACATCATAAAGGACAAAGAAGGAGAGTATGCGCTTGTAAAGAAATAATAGATCAAAAAGATGCAACAATTGTGAAACTAAAATACAGACTCAAAATATAAAGAACATCTGATAGAATAATAGAAAGAACTAAATAAGTTAGTAGTTGCTTTTGCAGAGTTTACACAGCCTTCTAGAAACTGACAAATCAAGAAGACAAAATTAAGTAAAATGCAGAAAATATAGCAATATTAATATAAGTTTATAATATGGAATATTTTATTCCATATATATGTCCTTATACCCATCAATAACAGTATGCATATTCTTTATTTTAATGTTTTTTATTATGTTCAATTAGCCAACATATAGTACATCAGTAGTTTTTGATGTAGTGTTCAACTATTCATTAGTTGTGTATAACCCTCAGTTTCCTGGAGTCCAGAGTCTCTCATACTTTGTCTCCCTCTCTGATTTCTTCCCATTCAGTTTTCCCTCCCTTCCCCTGTGGTCCTCTGCACTATTCCTTATATAATATGCATGTTCTTTCTAAGTGTAAATAGAACATTCAAAAATATACTAGGTCCAAATTAATTCCAAATAATCAACAACCTCTTTCAAAATATACTGACAATAATGCAATATTATTAATCTAAAAAACAAAAGATAGATTTCTATCTTCTGCTTAGGATTTAGAAAGCTAGAAAGAGCATTGCTCTCACCTTGAAACGTTAGGATATCTTCTTCAACTTCTCTTGAACTCATCTGAAAACTGATGGTTTCAGGTGAACAACTAACTTGAACTCTAAAGGAAAGGCACCTCCAGTGAGAAACGGGATGTGAGTGCTTCTATTCTAGGGTAGATGCCACATGTAGAAACTATAAGAAAAGTGCAGCTAGATTCCTTTCTCACATTGAGGTCCTTCATCCATTTGGAGTCTATTTTCGTGTGTGGTGTAAGGAAGTGGTCCAATTTCATTTTTCTGCATGTGGCTGTCCAATTTTCCCAGCACCATTTATTGAAGAGGCTGTCTTTTTTCCATTGGACATTCTTTCCTGCTTTGTCGAAGATGAGTTGGCCATAGAGTTGAGGGTCGATTTCTGGGCTCTCTATTCTGTTCCACTGATCTATGTGTCTGTTTTTGTGCCAGTACCATGCTGTCTTGATGATGACAGCTTTGTAATAGAGCTTGAAGTCCGGAATTGTGATGCCACCAACTTTGGCTTTGTTCTTCAATATTCCTTTGGCTATTCGAGGTCTTTTCTGGTTCCATATAAATTTGAGGATTATTTGTTCCATTTCTTTGAAAAAAATGGATGGTATTTTGATAGGGATTGCATTAAATGTGTAGATTGCTTTAGGTAGCATAGACATTTTCACAATATTTATTCTTCCAATCCAGGAGCATGGAACATTTTTCCATTTTTTTGTGTCTTCCTCAATTTCTTTCATGAGTACTTTATAATTTTCTGTGTATAGATTCTTAGTCTCTTTGGTTAGGTTTATTCCTAGGTATCTTATAGTTTTGGGTACAATTGTGAATGGGATTGACTCCTTAATTTCTCTTTCTTCAGTCTTGTTGTTGGTGTACAGAAATGCAACTGATTTCTGTGCATTGATTTTATATCCTGACACTTTACTGAATTCCTGGACAAGTTCTAGCAGTTTTGGAGTGGAGTCTTTTGGGTTTTCCACATATAGTATCATATCATCTGCGAAGAGTGATAGTTTGACTTCTTCTTTACCAATTTGGATGCCTTTAATTTCTTTTTGTTGTCTGATTGCTGAGGCTAGGACTTCTAGTACTATGTTGAATAGCAGTGGTGATAATGGACATCCCTGCCGTGTTCCTGACCTTAATGGAAAAGCTTTCAGTTTTTCTCCATTGAGAATGATATTTGCGGTGGGTTTTTCATAGATGGCTTTGATAATGTTGAGGTATGTGCCCTCTATCCCTACACTTTGAAGAGTTTTGATCAGGAAGGGATGCTGTACTTTGTCAAATGCTTTTTCAGCATCTATTGAAGTATCATATGGTTCTTGTTCTTTCTTTTATTAATGTGTTCTATCACATTGATTGATTTGCGGATGTTGAACCAACCCTGCAGCCCTGGAATAAATCCCACTTGATCGTGGTGAATAATCCTTTTAATGTACTGTTGAATCCTATTGGCTAGTATTTTGGCGAGAATTTTTGCGTCTGTGTTCATCAAGGATATTGGTCTGTAGTTCTCTTTTTTGGTGGGATCCTTGTCTGGTTTTGGGATCAAGGTGATGCTGGCCTCATAGAATGAGTTTGGAAGTTTTCCTTCCATTTCTATTTTTTGGAACAGTTTCAGGAGAATAGGAATGAGTTCTTCTTTACATGTTTGGTAGAATTCCCCTGGGAAGCCATCTGGCCCTGGGCTTTTGTTTGCAGGCAGCAACCTCTTCGACCTCAGCCGCAGCAACATCTTCCTAGGAACAACGGCAAAGGCAAGGGAAGCAAGGGCAAAAATGAACTATTGGGATTTCATCAAGATCAAAAGCTTTTGCACAGCAAAGGAAACAGTTAACAAAACCAAAAGACAACTGACAGAATGGGAGAAGATATTTGCAAACGACATATCAGATAAAGGGCTAGTATCCAAAATCTATAAGGAACTTAGCAAACTCAACACCCAAAGAACAAACAATCCAATCAAGAAATGGGCAGAGGACATGAACAGACATTTCTGCAAAGAAGACATCCTGATGGCCAACAGACACATGAAAAAGTGCTCCACGTCACTCGGCATCAGGGAAATACAAATCAAAACCACAATGAGATATCACCTCACACCAGTCAGAATGGCTAAAATGAACAAGTCAGGAAATGACAGATGCTGGAGAGGATGTGGAGAAAGGGGAACCCTCCTCCACTGTTGGTGGGAATGCAAGCTTGTCCAACCACTCTGGAAAACAGCATGGAGGTTCCTCAAAATGTTGAAAATAGAACTACCCTATGACCCAGCAATTGCACTACTGGGTATTTACCCTAAAGATACAAACATAGTGATCCAAAGGGGCACGTGTACCCAAATGTTTATAGCAGCAATGTCTACAATAGCCAGACTATGGAAAGAACCTAGATGTCCATCAACAGATGAATGGATAAAGAAGATGTGGTATATATACACAATGGAATACTATGCAGCCATCAAAAGAAATGAAATCTTGCCATTTGCGACGACGTGGATGGAGCTAGAGCGTATCATGCTTAGTGAAATAAGTCAATTGGAGAAAGACAACTATCATATGATCTCCCTGATATGAGGACATGGAGAAGCAACATGGGGGGGGGTAGGGGGATAGGAGAAGAATAAATGAAACAAGATGGGATTGGGAGGGAGACAAACCATAAATGACTCTTAATCTCACAAAACAAACTGGGGGTTGCTGGGGGGAGGTGGGATTGGGAGAGGGGGAGCGGGCTATGGACATTGGGGAGACTATGGACTCTGAAAAAGAACCTGAGGGTTTTGAAGGGTCAGGGGTGGGAGGTTGGGGGAATAGGTGGTGGGTAATGGGGAGGGCACGTTTTGCATGGAGCACTGGGTGTTGTGCAAAAAGAATGAATACTGTTATGCTGAAAAAATAAATAAAATGGAAAATGAAATGCAAAAAAAAAAAAAAAAAGTGCAGCTAACATTTTGTAAGAATACTAAAGGCAGAGTGTGGCCTAGCATGAGAGTATAGAACTCCTGGAATCTGCAGACACAATGAAAATGCAAACCTAGTTGCAGACACTTTCCCATGAACCTCTCTGGCTGCTTACGAGAATGAATTAAAGAAGGCATAGAGAGGGATGCCTGGGTGGCTCAGTTTGTTAAGCGTCTGCCTTCCGCTCAGGTCATGATCCCAATGTCCTGGGATCGAGTCCCACATCAGGCTCCTTGCTCAGCAGGGAGCCTGCTTCTCCCTCTGCCTTTGCCTGTGCTCACTCTTTCTGACAAATAAATAAATAAAATATTAAAAAAGAAGAAGAAGAAAGAAGGCATAGAGAGCAGAGAGAGCCTCCTTCTTAATGCAGGCCTGAGATGGGAAGCAGCAGCTATTGGCCCTGACTGGACTCCCCCTCCATTTCATGTCCCCTGTGAGACCAAAGTTTTAAACCCCTGGCAGAAATGCAAAAAGCCCTTTTTGTCTTGAAGGTGCAGGTGAAGACCCATTACAACAGGGGGAAGAGAACAGAAGAAAATTCTCTGTTCCTGCAGAAGAGTTGATTCCATCCTGCTAGAAACCTTTAGAAAAATTCTATAAACTGGGGAAGGTTCAGTATCACTGAGAAGGCCTCAACTCCTGAGACTAAGGCAGGCCTAGATATGTCAAAGAAGAAGTCTATCAAACATTTGAGAAAGCACAGATAATAGAGATGGTCAGTAAGACCACGATGGGATGCTGAACATCATTAGACATTACAGAAATACAAATTAAAATCACAGTGAGAAACAATGACAGGTTTATTAGAATACCTAAAATTGAAAAGGTTGGAGTGCCTGAGTGGTTCAGTGGGTTAAGCATCTACCTTTGGCTCAGGTCATGATCTCAGGTCCTGGGATTGAGCCCCATGTCAGGCTCCCTGCTCAGCAGAAGTCAGCTTCTCCCTCTCATTTCTCATGCTCCCTCTCCCTCTCTCAAATAAAATTAAAATATAATTAAAGGGAGGCCTGGGTGGCTCTGTCATTAAGAGTCTGCCTTCAGCTCAGGTCATGATCTCAGAGTCCTGGGATGGAGCCCCGTGTCACACTCCTGGCTCATAGGGAAGTCTGCTTATCCCTCTCCCTCTACCCCTCCCCTGGCCTATGTTTTCTCCCCTGCCCCCCAAATAAATAAACAAATAAAATCTTTAAAAAAATAAAATTTGAAAGGTTGGCCATAGCAAGTGTGATTTGGAGGAATGGAGCTTTTGCAAACTGCTGGTGGAAATGTAAAATTTTAAATGGTACAACCATTTTGGAAAAACATTTTGTAGCTTCTTATGAAGTTAACATACACCTACCTCAGATTCTAGGTATTCCACTGTTAGATATTTATCTTATACAAATGAAAGTATATATATATTCACTAAAAGACTTGCACACAGAGCAGTAATACTTCTAAGTGTTTACTTGTAATTTACTTGTAATAGCAAAAAAAAAATGGAAACAACTCAAGTGTCCACCAATAGGGGAATGAATAAACACATTTTGGTATATCTATAAAATGTAATACTACTACTCACTAATGAAAAGGAATGAACTATTGGTACATGCAACAACCTGAATACATCTCAAAATGATTATACTGATTGAAATAAATTCGATATAAAAGAGGCATTAAATAGTACATACTGCACAGTTTCATTTATATAAACCTCTAGAAAATGTATACTACAGTAACAGAAAGACGAATGGTTCCTGAGGTATAAGGGAGTAGCAAAGAGGGCAACCGGCAGATTGCAGAGGGGCAAAGGAAGTTCTTGAAGGTGATGAAAATACAGTCAACCCTTGGACAATCTGGGTTTGAACTGCGTGGGTCCACTTATACTTGGATTTTTTTTCCAGTATAGTATTGTAAATATATTTTCTCTCATGATTTTCTTAACATGTTCTTTTCTCTAGCTTACTTTATTGTAAGAATGTAGTACAGAATACATATAACATAGAAAATCTGTGTTAATCAACTGTTTATGTTCTTGGTAAGGCTTCCAGTCAATAGTAGGCTACCAGTAGTTTTGTTTTATGAGGATTTTTGACAACCAGGGGTCGGTGCCCCTAATACCCATGATGTTCTCTGTTACAGGGTCAACTGTATTTACTCTTTTGACCACAGTGATGGTTGCATACAGACATCAAGACTTATCACACTGTACAATTTAAACATGTGTGGTTTATTCTAAGTCCATTATACCTAAATAAAGCTGTTTAAAATGGAAACAAAGAACAGCAACAAAAAACCAAAGACCCAGAAACTAGGGCTAAATCCTGAAGGATTTTAGGCAATAAAATATCCCCCTCCAGTGGCATAATAAGTGTATTTGACATTCAAAGAGACATATTTTTTAGCATATCTTTTTAAACAGGAAAAAAAATTTTAATACTCATGAATTAAAGAAAATAATAATAATAATCAGAAAAATATAATAAATATTATTTATTGAGCATCTTATACATAATTATGATAGTTAAAACAAGGATTTTTTTTAAGAAAGCAAGCACTCCAAATAGTACAATTCAGGTAACTAAGTCACAAAGCAAACGTAGTGTTTTCATTTCTGATTTTGTCCTGCAGTTTAAAACCAATAAAACCAAATAATTAACTATTAAAGAATAATACACTTTACTTTGAAAGCTCTTGTTCAAATTCAGTAAAATACTTTATGTTCTAATCCAGTAAAATTTTGCATGCCCCTTCAAACAATTTACACCTTGCCATTCATATTTTGTTTCACTGACATAGATATAAGAGAAGTGGTTACATAAAATGATAGAACGATAAAAGCTGAGGGATCTTTTATCTTTATGATCAGCATGCTTTTATTGTTCTTTCATAAGCTACTGTCTATGAGTCGGGTGTATGTGCATCGCACATTTCCACAGGGACTATGGACTGGAAGTGTGCTTGAAGCAAACTTCAACAGTTCCAAAGCATGAACACTATGCTTTAGAAAGGAGCAGGGCAGCTGAGGGTTGTGTCAGCACCCAGCTGCCTAACAGAGAGTTCTCCAAATAAAATACCTTGTACAAGGGGCACCTGGGTGGCTCAGTCGGTTAAGAGTCTGCGTTCGGCTCAGGTCATGATCCTGGGGTCCTAGGATCCAGCCCTGTGCACTGGGGCTCTGGTGCACTGGGGCTGCCTGCTCAGTGGAAAGTCCGCTTCTCCCTCACCCTCTCTGCCCCTCCCCACTGCTCCTGCTCGCTCTCAAATAAATAAATAATTAAAATCTTTAAACAAAAAAACCTTGTACAATGACTAAATATAAGTACAAAAATATACTAATTTGAATCTTAAACACACACATAATTTAATTATATATAACTTTGTGTATCTGTGATATATAATAATTACATGTGTATATATAATTACATGTAAATATATAAAACTGTGTGATATATATAATAAAAATTTAATGTTAAACAACAGTCTTTTAGAATGTATACCAGCAGAAGATTATTAGGGGAAACATTTACACACTGATATTGTGTAGAAATAATATAGTATAAAAAAGGCAAGACTAGTTTTGTTTATTTTTTAATGATTATTTATTTATTTGACAGAGAGAGAGACACACACAGTGAGAGAAGGAATACAAGCAGGGGAACGGGAGAGGGAAAAGCAGGCTTCCGCGGAGCAGGAAGCCCAATGTGGGACTTGATTCCAGGATGCTGGGACCATGACCTGAGCTGAAGGCAGATGCTTAACGACTGAGCCAACCGGGCACCCCAGCAAGACTAGTTTTTACACTGATTTATTCTTGTCTTAAAAATCTCTTAAGAAAATGTTCTACTTTATTGCCTAAACTGGGAGGCTCATTCCCACACCTGCCCCTTGGGTGGCCACTGCAATTTAATTGGTGCTGGGTTTGTGCCTCTCAAACACCATTATTTCAGTCCTCAGTAACTTTTGAAAGGTGAGTTTCTTGGTTCTCCAGAGGGTCTTTAGATACTTACAGCATACTGTGGGGTGCAACAAATATCACTATGAGGTAAGTCACGGCAATTTCTTAGTCTGCCTCTTTTGGGGGAGTGTTATGTCACCTTCCACACCTCAAGCCCTCTTCCCATCTGGGTTCTGGCAGGCTAAGCCCTGACGTCACCCTCTCCCCCAAACACACACAGAATCACCACAACCTTGCCTATGTGTTAGTGCTTTGGAGGAAATTTGTCTTCCGTGTTCAGTCCTCACCCAGTCCTTACCCCCAATGCCTGGCTAGCTGTGAACCTCAACCCCGCAGAACTCCATTCCTACAATTGTTTGTCCCCTTCTTTTTCTCCTTCTCACCATCAGAGAACTCACAGAAAAGAACACACACATCTCCTGGAAGGAAGATCTTTTCATAACTTGGTGATTTTATTTTATTCACCACCATTTATGTATTCTGTTGTAATATTTAGTCTCTACATGGTGGGCCATTTAAAGTTGCAATAGACAGTTCTGAGGTGTCTGGCCCTTGTTACATAGTTACCAGCTCCATTTGCAGTGGTTCAGTTCTCAAGGGTCTCTTGATGCTGGTTTGGCAGATTTTGATTCAGTTTTTCATTCAGCCTGTAGTAATGTTGCCCCTCTTACAATGCTGGCTTTCTAGAAGCAGTGGTTGTTGTTAGAGAAGAACTGTTTTTACCTTCATGATTATTTTTGCATCTGGTAGGAAAACAGAATTAATGCAGAATGCCATCAGTTTGCCAGTTTCTTGTTTAGTGAAATGTATACTTTTCCATATGTACCAAGCACTCTACTTCTAGGTGTTTACCAAAGACAAATGAAAAACATTTGTTAATCAAAGATTTGCTCATGGATGCTCCTAGCCTCATTCAAAATAAAATAAAATTTAAAAACCTGTAAATAACTCAAATGTTCTTAACCTGGGGAATGGATAAATGGGTTTTGATACATTTATGTATTGGAATCTACTGAGCAATGCAAACAAATTAATTACTGGTACCCAAGAGTACATGGATGGCTCTGAATGGCACTAGCCAAATCAAAGGAATTAGATCCAAAGTGAGACCATTTTACAGACACCAAAGTATAGGGACATAAAAGAAGTCAGTGGCTTCCAGGGCATGAGGTAGGAGAAGATGTCTGTTATCAATGGGAATGGAACATTTTTTGAGGTAATGGAACTTGTTTATCCTTTGAACGTGGCCATACTTACATGACCATGTGCATTTGTGAAAACTCACAATACTGCATAAAAAGGTGTGTTTTATTGTATGTAAGTTATCCCTTAATGAAAAAAGATAATTGATAACCACTTGTAAATCTGTGTTCTTAAAGAAGATACTAGTTTATAGTTCTTAGGTCAAAATGTAAGGGTTAGAACCAAAACCTCCTTTTACCTCCATCACAATCCAATTCCTTCACAGCTGGTCTTTTAATCTCTGCCTTTCCCCAGTTTGGTTTCTTGATAGACATCTTTTGTGTAAGACATTTTATCAATCATCCTAAATATGAATGTTTTATAGAACAATAATGCTGAGAGGACATAGTAAAATGCTGGACTAAGATCCAGAAAATTTGTGCTCTACTTTCACTATGACACCATTTCATTGTATGGCTTTGCTCAACCACTTCTCAAAGTCCCTATTTCTTTCTGTATGAGAGAGTGGGAGTACATCTCTCAGGCCTCCTCAAGCTTCAGTGCTTCATGATTCTATCTAGAAATCAGGTTTAACAAATTGAAAATTAAATAAGGAGCCTCATAATTTCTGAAGTCATGTTTTCATCCAGGAATCTGATTTGCCAATTCATTATTATGGATTATTCATGCATATAAATTTCTTCAGGCAAGTTTACTTTTTCTTTGGTTTGCATTAAGACCTTATTCAGAACTTTGATCTTTGTGGAAATAGCCCCCTTTAGCAGAAAATTTCCCTAATGGCAGAGCCAATTAATTGATGATTTGATAACAAAAAGTTATAAAGTTCATCTGAAAGTGGGAAGCTCATTTTCATCCTAATATTTTCTACTTTCCAGTTTTAACTTCCAGTTTAGCAAATGCTTATTAAACCCCCTGTATGTTTGTATATATTTATTGCAATTTTAAAATTTTTGTGCTGAGCGAACTCATATTTAATCCATTAACCAGTTAATAAACAACTACAATATACACAGCAAGTGATTCCCATTGTGGGAAAGGATGGACACATCAAAATCTACAACTTGTTTTTTTCCAAATTTCAGAACTGCCCTCTGAACAGAAAGACTCTGGTATGTTCTATAGCAGTGTTTCCCAAACTATTTCATATCATGGCACCAACAGAAAGATATCTGTCCCCTTCATCTCCTGGAATAAATGGACAAGGCAGCTTAGGGTTACTTAAACAGCCAAGGAGACACAGCTGCCTCAGATCCCAATCAGCTAACCTCATTGATATCTTCAGACACCTGTAAACCATTTGTACCGTATGTCCCTGTATTCTGCATTCACATGCAGCCAGTAGACCACTGTTATTGAAATATACCTCCAGGTAATATGAAGATGGAAAAAGATAAATACGGGACTGTAGTTATAGACAGTATGCTGGGTCTTGAGGATTCGGAAGATGGGTAAAATATAGTACCTCTCTTACTGAGGTTGCAGCGTATAGAGAGTGAGGAAAAAGAAATCGTTGGAGTGTTGGATGATAAATGCCATAATAGAAGTCTGTATAATAGAGGGATGCATAATTGGAGCACACAGAGTATATTAGTTCAGGTCCCCCAAGAAACAGACATGAAGACATGTTTAGATATGCAGGAAAGCCAGTGGGGAAAACAATCAGGTGTAGGTGGGAGAGGTTCAGATGACAAAGCAGGTGTGACTTATATAAAGGAGACAGGAAGGGGAAGAAATGAAAAGCGGGTAGAAAGCATTTCATACTGCAGTGCATTTCTAGGAAAGATTTGGCCAGGCTGATGGGGAATCCTCAAGTCAGAGTTATTTGCTAGAAGAATCTGACCTTCCACAGGAATGGCCCTCCATTCCTGTGGAAGGTCAGATCCTAGCAGTACTCATTTACTAGAAGCTTAAGGAGAACTGAGCTGAATGTAAAGAGGAGATGCCAAGTAAGGTAAAATATAAGTTTTCTCATTTTATTTTACTTATCATAGAACTTTGACCCCATAATCGTGAGTATCATTGCTCATTTCAGTCCCTAATTGTAGTCATAGATACAATGTTAGCTATGGGTTTTTCATATATTTTTTGCCATTTCTGAGGAAGTTCACTTCTATTCCTAGCATGTAGAGTGCTGTTTTATTTTTATCGTAAAGGTTATTAGAGCTTGTAAAGTGATTATTTTTGTATAATTTGAAGTGATCATTTGTAATTTTTTCCTTGATACTGTTAATGTGCTGTATGACTTTGGTTGATTTTCGTATGTTAAGCCACCATTGCATTCCTGGGATAAATCCCAGTTAGTCACGTTGCATTTTATTTTTTTAACTTATTTCCCTTTTCAATTTTTTTTTGTTTTTTAATTTCATTTTGTTTTTTCAGTGTTCCAAGATTCATTGTTTATGCACCACACCCAATGCTCCATGCAATATGTGCCCTCCTTAATACCCACCACCAGGTTCACCCAACCCCCCACCCCTGACCCTTCAAAACCCTCAGGTTGCCCCAACCTCCCACCCCTGACCCTTCAGAACCCTCAGGTTGTTTACTATCATATGATCTCCCTGATATGAGGACATGGAGAAGCAACATGGGGGGGTAGGGGGAAAGGAGAAGAATAAATGAAACAAGATGGGATTGGGAGGGAGACAAACCATAAATGACTCTTAATCTCACAAAACAAACTGGGGGTTGCTTGGGGGGAGGTGGGATTGGGAGAGGGGGAGCGGGCTATGGACATTGGGGAGGGGAGGCGAACCATAAGAGTCCACAGTCTTTCATGGTTTGTCTCCCCCTCTGATTTCCCCCAGTTCTGCTGGATTTGTTGTGCTAGTATTTTGTTGAGGATTTTTCATTTATATTCATAAGGGTTATCTGTCTCAATTTTTCTTTTCTTGTGGCTTATTTTCCTGGTTTTGATATCAAAGTATTGATAGTCTCACAGAATAAGTTAGAAAATTTTTTCTCATCTTACAATCTTTGTAAGAGTTTGAGGATTGGTATGTATTCTTTAATTGTTTGGTGGAATTCAACCAGTGAAGACTTCTACACCTGAGATTTATTTGCTGGGCTGTTTATCTATACTTGTTATAAGTCTCTGGACTTTTTTTTTTTTTACTTTTTCCTGAGTCAGTTTTCATAATTTGTGTGTTTTCAGTAATTTGGCTATTTACAAACCATTTTATTTTAGTAAGATTTATAGTATTCACCCCACTTTCCGTTCTGATTTTAGTAACTTAAGTCTTCTTTTATTCTGTATATATTTTTTAAGATTTTATTTATTTATTTGCGAGAGAGAGAGAATGAGAGAGAGCGAGATAAGAAGGAGAAGGTCAGAAGGAGAAGCAGACCCACTGTTGAACAGGGAGCTCAATGCGGGACTCAATCCCAGCACTCCAGGATTATGACCTGAACTGTCACTCAACCAACTGAGCCACCCAGGCACGTTAGTCTTGTTTTATTCTAAATAATTCTAGCTAAAGATTTGTCAATTTTGTTGTATTTTTTTTTTTTAGATTTATTTATTTGACAGATAGAGATCACAAGTAGGCAGAGAGGCAGGCAGAGAGAGAGGAGGAAGCAGGCTCCCAGCTAAGCAGAGAGCCCGATGCGGGGCTCGATCCCAGCACCCCGGGATCATGACCTGAGCCTAAGGCAGAGGCTTTAACCCGCTGAGCCACCCAGGCGCCCCTGTATTTTTTTCAAAGAACCAAATTTTGTTTTCATTAATTCTATTGGTTTTCTATTCTTTCATTTGTTTCTGCTATAAAATTTACTATTTCCTTTCTTCTGATAGTTTTGGACATAGTCTCCTTTTTTTAGTTCCTTAAGGTGTAATATTAGGTAATTGATTTGATCTTCCTTAATTTTAATGTAGGCTTTCACAGCTATACATTTCCTTCTAAGCAGTGCCTTCACAGTATCCCACACATTTTGCTATGCTGTATTAATTTTCTTTTCTTTAAAGTATTTTATACTTTCCATTATGATCATTTCTTTGATCTCTTGGAAGTTTAAGGCTGTGTTATTTAATTCCCACACATTTTTAACTTTTCCAGTTTCTATATTTTCATTCCATTTTGCCTGGAGAAGATACTTTGTTTGATTTTGGTCTTTTAAAATTTATTTACACCTGATTTGTGGTCTGACATATGGTGTATCCTGGAAATACACCATGTGAACTTGAGGAAGATGTATATTCTACTGTTGTTGGATGGAGTCTTCAATAGATATACATTAGTACTCTTGGTGTATAATGGTCAAACTCCTATTCCCTTGTGACAGTCTGTTTAGATTTTCTATTTTATGAATTCTTATTGGAGAATGTTTCTCCATTCAATTCTGTCAGTTTGCTACATATATTTTAGAAATCTGTAATTAGATGTGTGCATGTCGATAATTATTATATCTTTTGGTGGATTAACAGGTTTATAAATATGTAATGTCCTTCTTTATCTCATAATAATTTTTGACTTAAAGTCGATTTTATCTATTTTATCTGATGTTATAACCATTCCAGCTTTCTGTAGATTATTATTTGCTTGAAATATCTTCTTCCATCCTCTCATTGTCAATCTATTTGTGTCTTTGGATCTAAAGTGAGTCTTTTAAAAAATAAATAAATAAAGTTGGTCTTTTATGGATAGCATAGAGTTGGATCATGTTTTCTAATCTCTTGTTTGAATCTCTCCCTTTTAAATGGAGAGTTTAATCCATTTGTATTTAAAGCAATTGCCAATAAGGAAGAATTTACTTCTGCCATTTTGGTCTTTGTTTTCTATATGTCTATGTCCTTTTTTTGTTCTTCCATTCCTCTATTACTGTGTAATTTCTTTTACTAAATCAATATTTTCTTGTGTATTATTTTAATTAACTTGTTACTTTTTTCCCTATATTTTGAGTTCTTTATTTAGTGGTTACCTGAGGGGTTACAGACAACATCTTAAATGTGTAACAACCTAGAACATATTAATACCAACTTACCTTCAATAGTATACAAATGTGTGTTCTTATGTATCCATTTGCCACCCTCATTATGCTGTTATTATCATAGATTGCATCTTTATACATTGTATACCCAAGAACTTAGATTTATAATTATTGGTTCTTTTAAATCAAACAGTAAAAAAGGATTGACAAAAAAAAAGCAACAGAACCCAAATCCATCTGTCTGATGCGCAGCAAAGCCAATCACTGAGACATCAGGTATTCAGCAAGGAAAGAGTTTACTTGAGAGCTGGCTAAAGGAGGAAATGGAATGCAAGCCTCAAATCTGCCTCCCTGAAGGGGGGAGAGAGAACAAGTGTTTTATAATCTTAGGGGTTGAGATTACATACATATTGATGGGAAAGGTAAGGAAGCTTATGACTATTCATGAGGAAACTTGTAGCAGGCACATTGAGCAAACATATATGTAACGTACATTACCTCTTCATTTTCTGGTGGACTTGACAACAGGAGGCAAAATTCAGCCCCTGATATCAGGAGGTTATTTTAGGAGAAGAATGGTCTATGGGCAGGCTCTGGGAGTAGTTATAAACTGGATGGGGTGCTGGCCTGTTATCTTGGGAAAGGAATGCAAGGCTTTGCTTGTTCATAGCCTAGAACCATACCAGTTGACCTGGACTCCAGGCTTTTGCAGAGACAGCTTGTGGATTTGTTAGTGAGTTCTGAAAAGATACAGTAGCTGATTAGGGGAAAACAGTTCTCTGAACAACAAGCTTTAAATTTTCTGCTGGTTTGAACCTCATTAACTCATGGTATAAAAAACCATTTATCTTTTTTTAAATTTTATCTATTTATTTGACAGAGATCACGAGTAGGCAGAAAGGGAGGTGGGGAAGCAGGCTCCCCATTGAGCAGAGATCCCTATTTGCAATGTGCAGCTGGATCCCAGGACCCTGGGATCATGACCTGAGCTGAAGACAGAGGCTTAACCCACTGAACCACCCAAGTGCCCCCAAAACAGTTTATCTTTTAAAAAGTGTAGTTACTCAAATAGTTACCTTTCCTGGTGGTCTTTATTTCTTTATGAAGGATCAAGTTATTGTGAAGTGTCCTCTCATTTTAGGCTGAACCTCTGCTTTTAGTATTTGTTGTAGGCAGGCCTGGTAATGACATGCTCCTGTTTGTGTGTGTGTGTGTGTGTGTGTGTGTGTGTGTGTTAACCTCGCAGTGTCTTGATTTCTCCTTCATTTTTAAAAGATAGTTTTGCCAGTTATATCATTTGTGGTATACAGTTGTTTTCTTTTCTTTTTTTACAATGGTTTCTTTAGGCACATATGTAGTCTCACTTCCTTCTGGGAAAGCATAGGGCCTTCTTAGGTCTTCCCTGAATATGTGCACAGCTCTAAGCACGTGGCCCTCTAGATTCCCAGGAATATCTTTGATGTTTTCAAAGCCTTTGGGAACATCTCATTCCCTACCCTTTCCTCCCAAGGTATATTGCTACTGTATTGATTGCCGCAAATATTATCTATTACTTCAGGCAGAAGCAACCTAAGATTAGCCTGTAAATGTATATAACAAATATGTTCTGGGAAGTAGCTTTAAAAGCAGTAGGCCAGTCCATTAACTTCATTTTTTTCTTAGGAGAGAAGACTACCACAAAATTTGAGATTATATTCACTAATGATAAACCTAAAATAAAGATTATTCACATTTAAGGAAAAAAAAAGGCAGCAGGCCAGTTCCCAGGCAGGTGAAATAAAGACAAGCCTTTTGAGCAGATCTTCCAAGGAATCACCAGACAGGTCAGAACAAATAATTAAATATAATTATTATGAATGAGATCTGTTCTGCTCCTTCCAGTATGGGGTACCAAAACCTGGAAAGTGCTCCATTATTTTCATGGCTACTACTGGTATAGAGAGCAGAAGAAAGAGCCAGAGTAAGTTAAAATGCCACAAATTTCATTATTCTTACCAACAATTAGCATTTTTGTCTAGTTTTATTGAAGAATGATTTAAAAATTGTATATATTTAAGGTATATGATGTGATGTTTTATTATATAAATACATTGTGAAATAATTACTATAATCAAGTGAATTAACAAATCCATTTTACATAGTTACTTATTTGTGGCAAGAACACTTGAGATTTATTAACTTAGCAAATTTCAAGTAAACAGTATGTTATTATTAACTAGAGTCATTGTATTATACATTATGTCTCCAGAACTTATTCATGTTATGAATGAAATAACTAATAATAACTAATAAATAACTTTAACTAATGTCTCCTCTTTCCCCCCCACCCTCTAGCACCTAGCAGGCACCATTCTATTCTGCTTCTATAAGTTCAGTTTTTTTAATATTCAAAATATGAGTTAGGTCATATAGTATTTTTTTCCATATCTCTCTTATTCCACATAGCGTATCTCCCAAGTTCATCCATGTTGTCACAATGGCAGAATTTCCTTCCCTTTTAAGGCTGAATAATATTTCACTGTATATGCACACTATGGCTCTATCCATTCATCTGTTATTGCACTCTTAGGTTGTTTCCATATCTTGAGTACAGTGAATGATACTGCTATGAACATGGCATTGAAGATTTCTCTTTGAGATACTGATTTCATTTCCTTTGGATATATACCCAGAAGTGTGAAGGATAGATCATATGGTTGTTGTATTTTTTTTTAATATTTTATTTATTTGACAGAGAGAAATCACAAGTAGGCAGAGAGGTGGGCAGAGAGAGAGGAGGAAGCAGGCTCCCCGAGGAGCAGAGAGCCCGATGTGGGGCTCGATCCCAGGACTCTGAGATCATGACCTGACCCGAAGGCAGAGGCTTTAACCCACTGAGTCACCCAGGTGCCCTGGTTGTTGTATTTTTAATTTTGGGGGAATCTCCGTACTGTTTTCCATAATGGCGGGAACAATTTACATCTCACCAAATGTGTACAAGGTTTCCCTTTTCTCTAGATCCTTGGCAAAACTTGTTATCTCTCTCTGTCTCTCTGTCTTTCTCTATTAGCAATAATCGCGCCTCGGATAAACCTCATTGGCTACTCTGTCTTTCTCTATAATGGCCATCCTAACAGGTATGAGGTGATATCCCATTGTCATTTTGATTTGCATTTCCCTATTGATTAGTGATGTTGAGTGCATTTTCAAGTATTTGTTGGTCATTTGTATGTCTCCTTTAGAAAAATGTCTGCTCACATCTTTTTCCCTTTTTAAAATCAGGTTATTTGTGTTTTATCATTGATGATTATTAAATTCCTTATATATTTTGGATATTAACTGTTGGTTATATGGTGTGCAAATATTTTCTCCCATTACATAGGTTACCTTTCCATTTTGATGACATTTCCTTTCTTTTGTATAAACATATTAGTATAATGTAGTTCTACTTTATTTTAGCTTCTCTTGCCTGTGCTTTTATTGCCATATCTAAAAAATCATTGCCATGACCAATGACAAGAAGGTTTGTTCCTATTTTCTTCCAGGGGTTTTATGATTTTAGGTCTTACATTTAAGTATTTAATCCATTTTTAGTTGATTTTTGTGTATGGTGTAAGATATAGATCCAATCTCATTGTTTGGTATGTGGACATAGTTTTCCCAACACTATTTTTTGAAGAGACTATTCTTTTTTCACTGTTTATTCTTGGTGACTTTGTCAAAAATCGGTTGAATATATTTGCATGGATTGATTTCTGAGCTCTCTCTTCTGTTCCACTGATCTCTGTGCCTGTTATTATGATGCTAGTACCATACAGTTCTGATGTTATAGTTTCACAGGGCAGTTGGAAATCAGGAAGTATGATGCCTCCAGCTTTGTTCTTGTTCAAAGTTGCCCTGGCTATTTTGGGTATTTCGTAGTTGCATATGAATTTTAAGATGGATTCTTCTACTTTTGTGAAAATTTCATTGGAATTTTGATAGAGATTGTATTAAATTAGTCAATTGTTTGGGAAAGTATGGGCATTTTAACAGAGTTTACTGACTGGTTTTGGAGAAGATAATCTTCATATATGGACTTGAGGGGCCACTTGATGGTATGTGCTGGTTCTAGGAAGGGGCACAACATCACAGTTTCCACACAGCTCCATCAGCTGATGTCAGCATCATGAAAATTGCAGGGATTCTCTACTACAAAGGCTGTGGGTATCCCCAGAGATGGTTTGGGCTGTTGAAATCTTCAATAGCAAAAGCTGCTAGGGTCCTATTCTTTTTTCCCTATAGGGGATGTTGTGGCTGAGGGGATCTCTCTTGGCACCCTCACCAGTTTGTGGTGTGCTTTTGATGGCAGTGGCACCAGTGTCTGATGTACAGGCACCTTTGGAGGAGCCACAGAACCTCAGGGTCTAGAGCATGGGCACATTTGGAGAGATTGTGGCTCTGGAGTTCAGAGTAACAGTGCTGTCAGTGTCTGGGATTCATCCCCTCATTGTAGCCTTGCTAATGGTGTACAAGACACAGAAACTCATTGAGTAGCTGTAGGATGGTGTCCAGAATGCAAGTGTTCATGGAGCAGCAGTGGCTCCAAAGTTGGGATATGAGAGATACCACTGCAGCAGTAACTCAGGCATCCTAGGTTCAGAGGCTTGTATAGTGGCCATGGAGTCAGGGTCTGGAGAATAGGCATGGAAGTCACCACAGCTCTGGGGTGTAGTATGTAGGCATGTTTGCTATAGCACAGTGGCTTCGGTGTCAAGGCATGGACACTAACAGTGTGGTCTTGGGGCCAGGGTACAAATACATATATATTATTAAAGGTCTATTCAAATTTTCTATTTCATATGTACTCAGTTTTGGTAGTTTGTATCTTTATAGGAATTTGTCTACTTCACTTATCTTTTTTTGTACAAAAGTGTTTTTAGTATTCATTTATATATTTTATATATATCATATATATTTTTATATGTTTACATAAATATAAATATATAACTATTTGTTTTTATTTACATTTATATTATATATTTTATATATATATATATATATATATATATATATATATACACACACACACACACACACATATACACATACACACTACAATTAAGGGAAAACCCTGGAATAAGTTGGGATTTTATCTCTCTCTCTCCATATGTATGTATGTGTGTATATATATATACATATATACATGTACATATATATATATAAAATCTTCTTGATCATATATTATCTAGTATATATAGGAATGGCTATATGTGTGTGTTCACTTTATCCCACACTTCAGTGTTTTCCTTTACAATTCCTAAAATGTACTATAATGCATCATGCCTTTATGCTTTTGCTCTTGCTATTCCATCTATTTGTGATTTCTTTCTGCCTGGATAATGTCTGGTCATCTCTAAAGATGTGGCATGAATATCACCTCATCTTAAAAAGCCTCCTTTTACACATTTAGGTGGGTTTATTAACAATCCTCTCTGCTCCCATAGTGTACCTACCTATCCTTGCACGTATATCTTGTATTGAAATAACCTGTTTCATATGACTACATTTCCCAATTGACTAGGACTTACTTTAAAACAACAAGTAATTTTTCTTTTAATTCCAGTGCCTTGAAGAGTGGTTAGTACATAGTTTGCAATCAGTAACTACTGAATTGGACTGAACTTTAGCTAAATTAATGTGAAGGATGCACAGATGCTAATAAATCTAGAAATCATAAAAATAATTTTCTATTGTGAATAATGTTTGCCTGATTATGTGAAAATAATAATAATGAAACCATCAACAGTAACAATAGCTTCCTTTTATTGAGTTGCTAAAGTAAGCCAGGTGTGCAATATGTGCTTTATGCATGCTCTCATTTCATCTACACAACAATTATGAGAAATGCCCAGCATTTTTATCTTCTCAATTTGGGATCAAGGACACCTGAATGTGAGATTTAAGCAGCATGCATTTTATACTTACTAATATGACTTTCATTCATTTTTTTCCTCATTTCTATTCATATTGTGTTTTGGATAGACTCTCCAAGCATATGTCCTTCCAAATGCCTTCATAAATCTTCTATAGTTGCTGTCCTTTACAAGTTTAATGAGGTAGGGAGATTTTCCCCTTTAATTAGTAAAGAGAAAATGGGAAAGTTGTTTATATTTACATGTTTCAGAATTCTTTAGAGCTAACTGGTAGAAGATGTAATTTCCCTCATTTTAAAATGTGCAATATTCTTTCTATAAATTCTGATCTGTTTCAGAGGGGGAAAAACCATTTCACTAATAAATAGGAGATATTCTAAGTTCAGTTCTTCACTAATTTATTGTCTTAGGAATTTTCTTAGCCTCCCTTTGCTCAGGTTGGTAATGAAGTCATTGAACTAAGTGATCTGAGGTTCCTTTGAGTTCTAATATTTTGTGACTATCTAACATGCAATGGGCAGGTTTGTTAAATGAATGTATGGCTTTGTTTGTCACAGAGTACCTCAATTGTTTACCTTCTAAAGATCTTATGAATTGAACTTCTCTTCCTTTTTCTACTACCATTTATGAACTCAGGCTTGAACAATTGCTCTGGTCTCTGAAATAGTGTCTACCTCTTATCTCATGGTCCTCCAATTTTTTTTGTACACATCAGTGTAAGAGTACCACTCTCATGATAAAAATTCCTCTGAAGAAACCTATATGATTCAGGAAAAATTCCATACTAGTGTGGACTAAAACCTTCTACATTCTTTCTACATTTGTATCTCTCTCTATGCTTCTCATGTACCCCAAATTCCATCAACAGAGAATTGTTTATCATTCCATGAAAATATCATAAATTTTAGAGTCCAAAACTTTGTACACACTAATTTTAATTTTTGTAATGTGATTTCCATATTCTCTCCCCCCTCCCCCCGCTGTCCCACAACAATCTACTATGGCACTAAGTATGATGACAAACAACAAATATGTGGTTGCTAGAAGGCCATCCCTCTTAGTCAAGTGGGTAATTCCCGGAAAAGAAGGGCTGGGCAAATAACCCAATTATACTCAAGATTTCAAAATACAGTGATCATTATAATGATATGAAAAATTACTTTAAAAATACTATTCCAAGTCTTTAACTTTTAGTGCCCCCCCCCACAAGAGGGGATAAATAATACCTTCTGTGCTGTCCAAGTTCTGAGCCAGTTAAGAGGCAAGACAAAGAATCCACAGATAGAGACCAAAATATCACCTTTGTTGGGACACCTGGGTGGCTCAGTTGGTTAAGTGTCTGCCTTAGGCTCAGGTCATGATCCCAGGGTCTTGCGATGAGCCTTGTCTTGGGCTTGCTAAGCGGAGAGCCTGCTTCTCCCTCTTCCTCTGCCTGTCGCTCCCCCTGTTCATGCTCTCTCTCTCTCTCCTTCTCTCTCTCTCTCTGACAAATAAATAGATAAAACTATAAAATATCACCTTTGTTATTTAAAAAGTTATTATTAGATAATGTAGCTTATATCTGAAAAGAAGCAGACTTAATTCTGAATTCCAGAAGTAGGCAGAATTGTCTCCCCACTCAGTCATAGCAGTAGGCAGGGAAGATTTCCCTACAGGAAGAGGGACAGCCCCTTTCAGATTTACAATATAAGAAAAGCAGATGAGATTAAGTGCTCCCTGTAGACAGTTCATTCCCCAGAGAGACTGGATAAGTAGGGACAGGGCTATCCGTGCTCAGTTCCCCAGCCTGACTCACTCATTAGTAACTAAGTAAGAGGTACAGAAAGGCTGAGTGGGTTACACTGTGATACATCTCTCTATAGGGAAAATAGAATCAGGAGTGAAAATAAGTACATTTGTTTTTCCCAAAACCACCAGAAACTTACTAAATCCTGGGAATTTGCAGGAAACTGTATTTTTATAGCCTTAGACACATAGGGTGTTTCTGATACACAAGCAGGTGTGAGAAACACTATACTGACTCATGGAAATAAAGATGTATTGTATCCCAAGAGAACTTGGGAAACAACTGGAGAGTTTCAAGGGAGTAGCAAGAAAAAATTATATTTTGTAAAGGATGAATGTTTGTTTGTATGAAAAAACACAAACCTTTATCAGTAGTATTGATTTAGTGCAAATGATTTATTGCCGTTCTTCTCAAACATTTTCACATCTTGGCACACAAAATAATAACTAGTATAAGTTATGGTGTAAATAGGAGAGGCTACTTGTGATCACACCTAAGCCTACCTGAGCCACTTTAAATACTAGACTGTATCATGCTACTTATAACTTAACCTATTCACAAAGCAGTCCAGTATGATGCCAAGTACTGATTAACTGGGGGTCAAAATGTAAACACTTATAGCATAACATGGTATTCTCTCAGACTGAGGTTTGATTTATCAAGTTTCTTAAAGTTCCTCATGGATACATGTAACTATAAATAATACTGTGCAGGTAAAGTGAGAATTATATTAAGGTATAGGAATCTTCCTTCACTATCCTTCACTGAACCTTCTCTTGCTTTATGGTTGTGCAAATAATTATAGTAAAATAATTTTGTAAATGTTTATTATGGGCTTGGATGGTACAAAGATTAAATCTAGGGAGAATGTTATGGAAAGCTGGTCTGAGACTAATTGCAGCTTGGATGCAGGGATTAGGGAGGATTCAGAAGAACTCAGTTTGGGTAATGTTAGGTTTGAAAATGTCCATGAGACTCTAAGAAAATATATCAACCAGAAAATTAAATATGCAAGTCTCTACCTCACAAGAACTTAGACATAAATTATGGAGTTATCAACATTAGATGGCATGAAATTACTAAGGGAAAGTGTAGAAGAAGAGAAGATAAGATAAGAGTCTAATGCAATGTTTTAAAGAAATTGAAACATTTAATGGTAAGAAAGACGAAGTCAGGGCAGTAGGCTAAAAATAAAGAAAAACACACGATATTGTCACTAAAACAATGAAAGAATATCAGGAGGTTCAAGAACTGAGTGGTCATCTGTGTAATGTATCAGGTAACATTAAAAATAATCTACTGGATTTGGCAAAACAGAGATAATTGGAAATAAAAGTTTCAGAGGATTAGTGGGATACCATAACAAGAATGTAATGGGTTTAAAAATGAATAGCAGGTGAGGAAGTTAGAACACCATGTATGAATATTTTTATTTTTTGAAAAATCAGTACTCTAATCAGAAAGAAGGAGAAAGGTTCAGAGATTCAGGAAATGGAGATCCCAAGAGATACTGGGAAGTGTTGAAGTTAATCCAGTAGAGAGGTATGGAGAATGGAAGATAAAGGAGAGACAGTGGAGCAAAGTCCTTACTGGGTAAAGAGAGATGGGATGCTGGTGCCTGGGTGGGTCAGTTGGTTAAGCATCTGCCTTCCACTCAGGTCATGATCCTGGAGTCCTGGGATCAAGCCCCACATTGGGCTCCCTGCTCAGCCTGGAGTTCGCTTCTCCCTCTGCCCCTCCCCCTGTTCATGCTTTCACTCTCTCTGTCTCTCTCTCTTTCTCTCTCCCTCTCTCTCCCCCTCTCTGTCTCTTAAATAAATAAAATATTTTTTTAAAAAGAGAGAGATGGTATGCAGACAACTTGTGGAGGAATTGCAGTGTTGGGAGGGGCATGCACATATGTACATGTCAGTCCGGATTCAACAACAGAAATATAACTTGTAGGATATGGAGATAAATAGAACACCCCCCGCAACACACACACACACAGACAAGGAATTGGCTTATGTGACTGTGGGCAATGGTCTCGACCAGGTACAATTTCTTCACTCTCCAGGAAGCCTCAGCCCTGCTTTTGAGGCCTTAACAAATTATCTAGTCAGGCCCACCCAAACCAGAATAATTTCCCTTAAAGCCAACTGTTTAGAGGCTTTAATTATATCTGCAAAATCCCTTCCCAGCCATGCCTAGATTAGTGTTTGTTTGAATAGCTGGGGACTGTGGCTTAGCCAAATTCACCCATCAGAAAGATCATCACAGGCACCTGCAAAATCATTTCATTTTAAAATATTCCTTAAAAAAATAGCCTTTAACTATTCGAGCAATCTACCATTCCACTGTTCATGTCATCTATTATCTCATGAGACTAGTGGAAATTGACATTTCAGCCCACAGACTGAGCAATTAAAAGATCTCATCAAGGTTTCTGGAGAGTTCTCAGGCTAAACATCTGAACTTATTGTTTAGGTAATTTTTTTTAATTAAACATTGTATAGGTGATGATTTGATATACATGTATATTGTGAAATGAGTACCATACTGTTATGACAACCATCATCTCAGATAGTTACCATTGTGTGTGTGTGTGTGTGTGTGTGTGTGTGTCAGAGAGAGAGATGAGAACTTTTAAGATTTATTCTCTTAGCAATTTTCAAGTATACAATACAATATTGTTTTTTGTTGTTTTTTTTAAGTTTTTATTTAAGTTCAAGTTAGCATATGAGTGTAATGTTAGTGTCAGGTGTACAATTTACTGATTCAATATTTCCATTCAACACCTGGTGCTCATCACAGCAAGTACACTCCTTAATCTCCATCAACCATTTTAACAATTCCCCACCCATCTCTCCTCTGGTGACCGTTTTTTCTCTAGTTAAGAGAGTCTGATTCTTGGTTTCTCTCTCTCTCTCCTTTGTTTGTTTTCTTGAATTCCACATATGAGTGAAATCATATGGTATTTGTCTTTCTCTCACAATACAATATTGTTACTATGATCACCTTACTGTACATGACATCCCCAGAACTTATTCATTTTGTAACTGGAAATTTGTACCTCTGACTACCTTTACCCATTTCTCAAAACCCACAATCCTTAGCAACCAGCAATCTACTCTCTGTTTCTGAGTTTGGTGTTTTTTAGTTTGCACATATAAGTGAGATCATACCATCTTTTTCTGATTTATTTCATTTAATGTAAGACCTGAAGCTTCACCCATGTTGTCACAATGACAGGGTTTCCTTCTTTTTTAATGGCTGAATAATATTCCATTTTATATGTATACATATGATATCTTCTTTATCCATTCATCTGCCAACAAACACTTAGATTGTTTCCATGTTTTGGCTATTGTGGATAATGCTGCAATGAACATGGGAGTGTAGCTATCACTTTTATTTATTTGTTTAAAGATTTTTTATAAATTTATTTGACACAGAAAGAGAGATCACAAGTAGGCGGAGAGGCAGGCAGAGAGAGAGGGGGAAGCAGGCTTCCTGCTGAGCAGAGAGCCCAATGAGGGGCTCGATCCCAGGACCCTGAGATCATGATCTGAGCTGAAGGCAGAGGCTTAACCCACTGAGCCACCCAGGTGCCCCTAGATATCTCTTTTAGATAGTGATTTTATTTCCTTCAGATATACACTCAGAAGTGGGATTTCTGGATCATATGGTAATTCTGCTTGAATTTGTTGGAAAAACTTCCATACTGTTTTCTAAAGTGGCTGCAGCAATTTACGTGCCCACCACAGTGCACAAGCATTTCCTTTCCTCTACCTCCTGACTAGCACTTGTATTTTTGACAGCAGTCATTCTGACAGGCATGAAACAATAGCTCATTGTGGTTTTAACTTACATTTCCCTGATTATTAGTGATGTTGAGCACGTGTTCACTTACATGTTGGCCATTTTTTTTTAAATTTTATTCATTTGTTTGACAGAGAGAGATCACAAGTAGGCAGAGAGGCAGGCAGAGAGAGAGGGGGAAGCAGGCTCCCCGCTGAGCAGAGAGCCTGATGTGGGGCTCAATCCCAGGACCCTGAGATCATGACCCGAGCCGAAGGCAGCGGCTTAATCCACTGAGCCACCCAGGCGCCCCCATGTTGACCATTTTTATGTCTTTTCTGGACAAATGGCTATCCAAGTCCTTTGCCCAATTTTTATTCTTTTTTTTTATTTCTTATTTTTTTCTATAAACATATAATGTATATTTATCCCCAGGGATACAGGTCTGTGAATCACCAGGTTTACACACTTCACAGCACTCACCATAGCACATACCCTCCCCAATGTCCATAAACCCCCTACCCCTCTCCCAACCCCACCTCCCCCCAGCAACCCCCAGTTTGTTTTGTGAGATTAAGAGTCACTTATAGTTTGTCTCCCTCCCAATCCCATCTTGTTTCATTCATTCTTCTCCTATCCCCCTAACCCCCATGTTGCATCTCCACGTCCTCATATCAGGGAGGTCATATGATAGTTATCTTTCTCCGATTGACTTATTTCACTAAGCATGATACCCTTTAGTTCCATCCACATCGTCGCAAATGGCAAGATTTCATTTCTTTTGATGGCTGCATAGTATTCCATTGTATATATATACCACTTCTTCTTTATCAATTCATCTTTTGATGGACATCTAGGTTCTTTCCATAGTTTGGCTATTGTGGACATTGCTGCTATAAACATTCGGGTGCACGTGCCCCTTCAGATCACTATGTTTGTATCTTTAGGGTAAATACCCAGTAGTGCAATTGCTGGGTCATAGGGTAGTTCTATTTTCAACATTTTGAGGAACCTCCATGCTGTTTTCCAGAGTGGTTGCACCAGCTTGCATTCCCACCAACAGTGGAGGAGGGTTCCCCTTTCTCCACATCCTCTCCAGCATCTGTCATTTCCTGACTTGTTCATTTTAGCCATTCTGACTGGTGTGAGGTGATATCTCATTGTGGTTTTGATTTGTATTTCCCTGATGCCGAGTGACGTGGAGCACTTTTTCATGTGTCTGTTGGCCATCTGGATGTCTTCTTTGCAGAAATATCTGTTCATGTCCTCTGCCCATTTCTTGATTGGATTGTTTGTTCTTTGGGTGTTGAGTTTGCTAAGTTCCTTATAGATTTTGGATACTAGCCCTTTATCTGATATGTCGTTTGCAAATATCTTCTCCCATTCTGTCAGTTGTCTTTTGGTTTTGTTAACTGTTTCCTTTGCTGTGCAAAAGCTTTTGATCTTGATGAAATCCCAATAGTTCATTTTTGCCCTTGCTTCCCTTGCTTTTGCCTTTGTTCCTAGGAAGATGTTGCTGCGGCTGAGGTCGAAGAGGTTGCTGCCTGTGTTCTCCTCAAGGATTTTGATGGATTCCTTTCTCACATTGAGGTCCTTCATCCATTTTGAGTCTATTTTCGTGTGTGGTGTAAGGAAGCGGTCCAATTTCATTTTTCTGCATGTTCCTTTGCCCAATTTTTAAAAGATTATTTACTTATCCTTTGCCCAATTTTTATTGGATTATAATTATTTTTGCTATTGAGTTGTATGAGTTCCTTATACTTTGGATATTAACCCCTTATCACATAGGTGGTTTACAAATATTTTCTTCCATTATGTAGGTTGCCTCTTTCTTTATTCTGTTGATTGCTTCTTTAGCTGTGCAGAAGATTTTTCATTTGCTATAGTCCTACTTGTTGATTTTTGCCTGTTGCCCATGCTTTTGGTATTATAGTAAAAAAAATTGTTGTCAAGACTAATGCCAAGAAACATTTTAACAATACTTTTTCTAAGACTTTTATTTTTTCAGGTCTTACATTTAAGCCTTTAATCTATTATGAGTTAATTTTTGTGAGTGGTATAAGGTAGGAATCAAGTTTCATTATTTTGCCTATAGATATACAGTTTGTACATCAGAATTTATTGAAGACACTATCTTTCCCCCCACTGAGTTTCTTGGAATCCTAATCAAAGAATAATTGACCATATGTGTATAGCCTTATGTCTGTGCTGTCGGTTCTGTTCTATTAGTCTATGTGGTTTGTTTGTTTGGTTTTTTTAACCCACTGAGCCACCCAGGCACTCTAAAAGATTTTATTTATTTGACAGACAGAGATCACAAGTTTTTTTTTTTTTTCTAATGCTAGTACCATACTCTTTTACTATAGGTTTATAGTATAGTTTGAAATCAGGAAGTATGATGCCTCCAGCTTTATTCTTATTTCTCAGGATTGCTTTGGCTATTCAGCATCCTTTGTGGTTCCATACAAATTTTGGGATGGATTTTTGTATTCCAGGAAAAAATGTCATTGGAATTTTGGTAGTGATTGCATTGGAACTATGTCTGAAGAGCGCAATAATTATATCCAGCTTCTAAAGTACTTCACATCCATAACCTTATTTTTATCTCACTGGATTCACACACAACCCTAAGGGCATTCCTTACCTTTGTGTTATAGAGCATCAGAAAATTGAAATGACTTGTCCAAAGTTACAATACTTTGAACTTAAACTCAACTTTGATTCTCCAGTGAATTGTCTTCCACTGTATAAGTTTTAGGCCATGCTTTGCAAACCTCTAGAGATTCTGTGAAGCCATCTCAGTGGCCACCATGAGGAGGGGATATGGGAGAGATTGAGGAATTTTTCTCTTTTATTTTGCATATTGGGTTTTTCCATTGGTCTGTGCAGATCCCCTTCAAGTAATGGAAATTGCATTCTTATGAAAACTTCCTCATACTCTAGAGTCATGATAGAGGCTGCCATGTTAGTAGCATATAATATCCTTGGCCAGCTTATGCTACCAAGAGTGGGTATCACATTTGACCAAGCAATGTTTCTTCATTTGTTCTCCATGCAATTCAACACAATTCATCCAGAGGTGCAGTCATTTTACCTGAGGGTGCCAATCAGAGGTCTGCATCAGATAATTTAGATTTAAAATTGAGACAGTCAAGTTTATCCTTTTTTATGCCATGGGACTGTATACCATGTAGCCTCAGAAGCAAAGGGAAGTCATCCCATGGCCGAGAATGAAGCAGTGAGACTCAAGCAGGGAAAAGAGACTGAACATTTTGATAGCATTAATAGCCTGGGTTACAGCTGTGGCTAGGGTCTGGCCACTTTATTGTTCTTGGTTTCAATGAGACAAACCCAAGGTGTCCTTACAAGTTATGTTTTCCCCTTGAGCATCCTCATGGCAAGTTCCTGACACAACTAGATTTCCTAATCATATTTTCTCTAGGATAAATATATATGTGTGTACACACACACACACACACACACACACACACACTCTTACACACAGGTTTCCCCCACTATCTGAAAGTGGAATGTTCCTATGAAACTTTTCATAAGGAGAAATGGTATAAAACAAAAAAGCAATTACCATTAATTTATATGAAAAATTTTTTGAATATTCTCAGACTCCCTCCCCCCAAAATCCCCTACTGTTTTCTGATACCTCAGGACACTTCTTGCTAACAGATGCACAAGATAAATCAAGATAAAGCACAGATGCTCACAGACACAGTTTAGAGCTCTGGAACCTTGATCCTGAGATGCTGTGTATAGTTCCTGGGGGAAGGAGTTTGGCGATACTAATATAAGACTTTCATTAAAGAGAAGTGACATAAGCCAAACTTTTGAAAAGTGAGGGATGTATATATTTTAAAATATTTAAAAATCTCTGAACTTCATAGAACTTGTATAAAATAATTCAATGTTTCTAAAACTTTGATATTTAAATTAATTGTTTAAGCAGCTGGAAAACCATTCAGATTTCTAGGCTTCAAACTCTAAAGGTGGGACATAGGAAAATAAGTTTTAAATGAGTACATAATTCAGTGATGATCAATGACTACCCTTTGAGGAACACTGTAATTCATTCTTTCTTGAATTATATGTGACTCATTAAATATTTTAAAAAGCATTTTAAATAGCATATTAATTTAATAATATTGACTTACATTATTTTAGTTGATTGTCACAATAAAATAAGTCAGCATTTCTCAAAGTATATTTTATAGAACATTAGTTGGCTCTAGTGTTCCACAAAATTATAGTAAGAATAAAAGAAAGTCCCCATGGCCAGATACATTTGGGAAAGGCTGTATACTTAAATTTCTTTTTTTTTTATTTTTTAAGAGTTCAGTGATTCATTAGTTGTGTATAACACCCAGTGCTCATCACATCACATGCCCTCCTTAATGACCATCCCTCAGTTACCCTGTCTCCCCACCCCCGTCCCTTCTGTAACCCTCAGTTTGTTTTCCCAGAGTCAAGAGTCTCTCAGTTTGTCTCCCTCTCTGATTCTTTTTTCCCATTCAGTTTTCCCTCCCTTCCCCTATGATCCTCTGTGCTATTGCTTGTGTTCCACATATGAGTGAAACCTATGATAGTCTTTCTCTGCTTGACTTACTTCACTTAGCATAATCCCCTCCAGTTCCATCCATGTTAATGCAAATGGTGGGTATTCATCCATTCTGATAGCTGAGTAATATTCCATTATATCTATGAACCACATCTTCTTTATCCATTCATCTGTTGAAGGACATCTTGGCTCCTCCCACAGTTTAGCTATTTGTGGACATTGCTGCTATGAACATTCTTTCATGTATATTCACAATGCATAACTATGTTTTAAGAGTGCAAGAAATCCTAAGGCAAATCCTCCTATTTTACTGTGTTTAATTTAGCTTCTCTTAAAATTATTCAATCACTGAGCACACTTTAGAAAATTCTGGAAGGATCTTTATACAAAGAAGTTAAATAAACAAAAGTAATTTTTAACCATTATTCTTTGTGCCTGTGCATGTGGTGGCTGAGAATATCTTACCTCATGGTCACTAGGAGCCCATTTCAAGAAATTTATAGTTTATAATTTTGTACCAAGAAGCAACGAATTCCTGGTTCAGCCCTGGAAATTGAACACATTTGAGAGTATACAAACTGACTTAAGATGTATATAGGGATTTAAAACTGAGACCATGTTTTCATGACTCAAATTTCTATAATATTTGCACTTAAACATTGCCAAAATTGGGATTTGACATATATTCAATGGGTATGTCATTGATAGTCTTTTTTTTTTTTTTTTTGCAACTCAACATGCAACTCCACACAATTTATCCAGAGGTGTTTCCTCTAGTAGTGTTTCCCTGAAACAGAGTACTTATACCCAAGATCTTTGTATCCTATTCTGTTTTCTGGGGGGCAGACTGGAGGAGACCCAAGCTAAGAAATAGCTAAAACAGAAGATATGACAAAACAGATTTTAAAAATTCAGAGGATGTATATATAGGTAGCCATCTTATTAAACTGTTATCTATATAATTTTGTTTAAATATTTTATACATCTCACCAAAAAAATGCATAAATACTGCATAATTTTCAGCTTAAAAATAGAGGTTCTGGAGTCAGACTGCCTAGGTTTAAATCAGATCTGACACCTAATAGCTATATAACCCTGTGTAATTTTATTAACCTTTTGACTTTGTCACACATAAAAATGGAGATAATAATAGATAATAAAACTTAGATAGCATTTACTATGTGTCAGGCACTATTATAAGATTTTTATATATGTTGTAACTAATTTGACTTTGAAAATTGTACCAGGTAGTTTCAATTATCAGCATAGTGGTTAATTTAAAATGAAGGACACTGGAGTTAAGAGAGTTT
Source organism: Meles meles (assembly GCF_922984935.1). Classification (NCBI taxonomy): domain Eukaryota; kingdom Metazoa; phylum Chordata; class Mammalia; order Carnivora; family Mustelidae; genus Meles; species Meles meles. The sequence goes on along the minus strand of NC_060087.1, from coordinate 125,629,499 downwards.
AAGGAACATAACTAGTAAGTAGTCCAGAAAAAAATATTTAACCCATTCTAGCTCCATTCTGGTGTTCTTAACCACCACAATATGCTGTCTAAGAATATATTCAAAGATTTCATGAATTGATTAAATAAGATAATACTGATAAGGCACTTAGAAGTGTTTACACACTATACTCAATAATTTTGCTGTTATTTTTATTATAATTATTTTGCCAATCATGCTGAAAAGAAACAAGAACTCCACAGCATTTATGTCATGGCTTTCAAAAGCAGCCTGAGCATTGAGCATTCAGTTGAAAATATTGGAAACAATGCATTCACTGCTGGCTTTAAGCATAAAGTGCTCTTTTTTGGTAGTTTGAATCAGAATATGACACTACATCATTTATTTATTGAATATCTTCATAAGAATATTCTTGGTCACTCTCTTTAAAATTTACCTCACACAATGCCAGCAAGTGTCTTGCATATTGGCCTCCAGAGAATAATCTGAGAGTTAAATGGGATAAATGTACCTCAAAATACTAAACGTCAGTACTGTAGGGATACTTTTCTCAAATTTGCAGTCATGGAACTAGTTACAATATATGCTATAATTTTCCTAAGATGTACAATGTTTGAAATTGTTTTGACAGGAAGAGAAGCATAATAATTTTTCACCATGGGAAACACTGTGGCTTTGATTCCTTTCCTCAAACATTATGATCAGCACATGTCTTCTCAGACAATTCTTTCGCTAATGTGGACAGTTAAAGTAGCCATCCATGAAAACTTTCTTTTCCACTCAACATCACTTTATGTAATTGACCCTTGAATCACCTGGGTTTGAACTGTGCAGGCCCATTTATTCATGAACTTTTCTCAATATACATTTTGGAAAATTTGGGGGAGATTTGCAAGTGTTTGAAAAAACTCACAGATGAACCATGTAACCTAGAAATGTCCCCCAAATAAGAGAAAGTTAGGTATTATTGTAAGAATAGTATATAACACGTATTCAAAACTGACTGTGTTATTGGTAAGGCTTCTGGTCAACAATGGGCTATTAGTAATTAAGTTTTTGGGAGTCAAAGTTATATGTGGATTTTCAGCTACATGTGGGGGTTAGTACCCCTAACTCCTCAATTGTTCAAGGGCCATCTGAACTTTAAATATTTCTTAATAAGGAGTTAGAAAATAAAGTGTTTCAAAAAAAGTGATGTTGATAAGTTTACTGTATTTCTTTCTCTGAGCTATGCTGGACATAAGTTTTATTGTTTGTTTTGTGCAAATGTGTGTTTAAATGAATATTCTCCATACTTTTCTCAAGCCTAGAAGCCTTCACTTACCACATGTATGCATCCACATGTACATGTATGCATGTGTGTTTATTTGGGGGAGAGTGATATGCAACCTGGGTATTGTAGGGGCCAAGGGTAGTTTACCCCAAGATAGGTCACTTTGGCATTAACATTATCTTGAGTTAAAAGCGATCCAAACCCAGCAGATTCAGAAAAAGCTCTTCACCCCCCTCCCAACTCCCTGCTTATACTATTGACAAAGGTTCCTCTTTATATAAGAAACTTATCTGCATAATAGGGCAAGCTTTGTTTTCCAAATACCTCCTTTCACCTTCCTGCTAATGGACTTTCTTCCCTTTTTAGCCACAGACCCTGCCCCTTCCATAAGCTCCTTAAAATATCACATTGCCTCACTGTCTTTGAAATTCCCATGTCTTTGTGGACTTCCCATTTGTACTCCATTAAACTTGATTTTTTTTTCCTGTTAATCTGCCTTGCACCAATTTGGTTCTTAGTCCAGCTAGAAGGACTTTGAAGGGCAGAGAAAATTCTTCCTTCTCAACAGTGTCTGTTAGCTAATATGTTTTAGATTGCTGGCATTTGCAAAGAAGCTGGTATCTTGAAGAGCTCACATTGTTTCAATTATAACTTCTTTGCTTTTCTTGGGTTTTATTTTGTTTTTTAATTAGAATCTAATTAGATGGAAAAAGGACCATGGGCAGATTGCTTAGCAAATATGCCTTTTAACTTAAGACCATCATTATTATCAAAGATGGTATAATAACACACCATCCATCACTTTGATTTTCATTAGGGATGCAACAGGAGAAACACAATGACCTTTAGGACCAATGTTTCATAAGTTCCTCTTTGTTACATCTATATGGCCAATGTTTCAGTTGGTCTCTTGATTTTATTTTCATTCTTGTTTTACATGGTTGATATTTAGTCCTTCCAGAAATAAAAAATTTCAAAACAAAAAGTAAGTGAGTCAATCCAATTTCATTTTTAAAAAGTATTAATGTCAGTTGTTAATTAGAGCTAATGTGTAAAAACTGAGAGCTAAAAGAGAATTTGGATTTCTGATCCAAATGTTCTCAACATGGGTACTCATCAGAATCACTGATAGGACTTAAAATGTACAGATTTTAAACACCTCTCCAGACCTCCTAAATCAGAATCTGCTGGGAACAAAACTTAGGAATCTGCATTAAAACATAGTTGTGTTGGAGAGGATGTGGAGAAAGGGGAACCCTCTTACACTGTTGGTGGGAATGCAAGTTAGTGCAGCCACTTTGGAGAACAGTGTGGAGATTCCTCAAGAAATTAAGAATAGAGCTTCCTTATGACCCTGCAATTGCACTGCTGGGTATTTACCCCAAAGATACAGATGTAGTGAAAAGAAGAGCCATCTGTACCCCAATGTTTATAGCAGCAATGGCCACGGTCGCCAAACTGTGGAAAGAACCAAGATGCCCTTCAATGGACGAATGGATAAGGAAGATGTGGTCCATATACACGATGGAGTATTATGCCTCCATCAGAAAGGATGAATACCCAACTTTTGTAGCAACATGGACGGGACTGGAAGAGATTATGCTGAGCGAAATAAGTCAAGCAGAGAAAGTAAAGTATCATATGGTCTCACTTATTTGTGGAGCATAACAAAGAACACGGTGGACATGGGGAGATGGAGAGGAGAGGGAGTTGAGGGAAACTGGAAGGGGAGATGAACCATGAGAGACTATGGACTCTTGAAAACAACCAGAGGGTTTTGAAGGGGGGGGTGTGGGAGGTTGAGGAACCAGGTGGTGGGTAATAGGGAGGGCACATATTGCACGTAGTGCATGGAGCACTGGGTGTGATGTCAAAACAAATAAAAAAAAAACATAGTTCTCTAGATGGCTTCCCTGCTCACCTTGGTAAGGAATCAATGATCTTGCCAAATCCCTTTATTTCACAGATGAGAAAGTTGAGTCCCAGAGCAGTGAATTACCTGGCCTAATTTATACAGCACATTAATGACAGAGATGAACTAATATTTATATATCTTAGCACTGGAACTGTCTCCTGTATTCTACCTATCCTGATGCACTAATTCGTATTTTAACCAAAAGAGCTCTGCTTCCTTTCTAGTGCATGTGTAAGCATACTGTTAATATTGATTTTATAAACTTGAAATTTTGCACAACTGCTTCAGTGTTTCAGTGACACAGTTGAATGGTGATTGATTTGTAAATAATTTTCTAAAGATTTATTTATTTGTTAGAATATGAGCAAGGGAAGGGGCAGAGGGAGAGGGAGGAAGAAAATCTGGAACAGACTGCCTGCTGAGTTTGGAGCCCAACTTGGGGCTTGATCCCACAACCCTGAGATCATGACCTGAGCTGAAATCAAGAGTCAGACATACAACAGACTGAGCCACCCAGTGCCCCAGATTTGTAAATAATTTTTTAAGACATAGGTTTTTTTTTTTTTAAGTAGTCCTCACAGTTTTGGAGGATGTGAATTACGTTTTTTTCATTTTGCAGACCTAAATTTTCATAATCAGATTATATTATTTATACATTACTACTTATTTAAGTAGCTCAAATTATGGTACAAATTTTATTTTTCTTTCTAACAGCTCTATAGATGAAAGATCATTTTAACAAGGGCCTGCTAACCAAAGAAAGAATCTAGTGCCTTATTGGGAGACATGAACAATGGAAACCAGTATAGTTTATCCGTAGAAGGGGAAAAACAAATCACCCTTGCAATAGTCACTGTGTAGAATTTTAATAAACTACTTAGTATGTACAGGAAATATGAAAGATACTGGGGGTATAGAGCTTACCTCAATAAGCTCATAATCCTAACGGAAAAGGGTACACATATATAAATACAAATAAGATAAAGCATGCCTAACAGTGTCACAAAATGAGGCCTTCATGTTAAGGGGTATACATATTTTGGGGTCGAGTGCAAAAGGCTGTTAAAAAAACAAAATTCAACTAAGTAAATGTTAAAAAATATAATTGGTTTTATTCAATGATTCATGAGTCAGGCAGCATCCCATCTAACAAATAGAAAGGAAACTCCAAAGAGCTGTATAGAGCAAAACCTTTTTTAGTCAGAAGTGGGCAGGACAAGGAAGATACTAGCAAAGAGTAGATTGTTTCAGACAAGGTGACCTTCCTTTGGGGGGATGACAGGAGTCTCTCAGGTGGTATAGCTCACCAGAGCTGACCAGGAAATTCCAGACTGACTGGTAAAGAGTACGTTCCTGGAAGAAGCTAAAACTGCAGCTGGGTTAAGTATTTGAAGGGTCAGGGGTGGGAGGTTGGGGGAACAGGTGGTGGGTAATGGGGAGGGCACGTTTTTCATGGAGCACTGGGTGTTGTGCAAAAAGAATGAATACTGTTACACTGAAAAAAATAAATTAAATAAATTAAAATTGAAAAAAAAAAAAACTTCCTTTGGAAGTTCCTTTGGAAACTTCCTTTATCTCTGCCCCGCCCCCCCCCCCCCCCCCCACCAACCACCCAAGACACATGTTGGCAGTCATTCCCCAAACATGTGACCCACCAATATGTAACTGAAGGGTCTCATGGCTAAGGTTTTTTTAGACAGTAATAAATGACATTTTCTTAACAATACGTAGCCCCCCAAAGGTCCTGGAAACCTTGATTTCAAAATTCCTTAGAGATTTATGTTCTCTCTAATCCCCTCCCAATCTGAAAGCTTATAGTCAGCCACTTCTCATGACCCCAGTGCAACTCTTTCTGCCCATGGGTCCTATCCCCATGCTTTAATAAAACCATTTTTTTTTTTTTGCATCAAAAAAAAAAAAAGTATTATGTCTCTGGTGATGTAAGCTTGGCACAAGCGACTCATTTTGGGCCTGTTTTGTCATTCTCTCTCTCTCTCTCACAGGGCACAGACTTTCAAAATGAACCAACTTGGTTTTATCCTAGAGAGTTGTAGGTGAACAACTTGGGTTCTAATTAATAACAGTTTATTTTAGGTCAATGGATTTTGAATCTTGTTTAAGAAAGCTTTTGCTATAAAAAAAAAGAAAGCTTTTGCTGTCAGGGTCTAGTATTTCTTTACTGTATTTTCTAGTAAAGTTTCTAAAGATTTGTTTTGAATATTTAAGTCTGTAATCCACCTGGAGTTACTTTTTTAATATATGGTATGAGAGACCTCCAATTTCTGGGGTGCCCATGTGCAAAATCATTTTGTCCAGTTCAATTTTTTGAATAATCCAATGATACAACAAATCAAATACTGTTAACATCCTGCCCCCACCACATTAACAATGGTGTCTTTATTGAAACCTGAGAAAAAAAGACATTCAAACTAATGGTCATAGTGGTGAAGAGGCTTACAAGAAAATTACTTACCATGGATCATCTCCTCCTAGGATCATACTATAAGACAAAAATTTTCATAATCAGATTATATTATATCTTTGTTTTTAGATAATATCTTTATATTTGTTAGAAAATATCTTTGTTTTTAGATACTTCCTTAAATACATGTGGACATATTCAGTAAAGGGTAAAATAATCAGCACAAAAGTCAATATACTTCAAGTCCCTTTTATAAGATATTTCATACTCACAGAAAGATCAGTAATGAAGAGTAAGCTAAGTTTGAATCAAAATAATACAGGAAAATTATTGTGAAAATTGAGGTAAAATCCCAAAGAAGAGTATGGTACCCCATGGGAAGTGCTGTGGATATGTTTAGTAGAATTCTGTGAAATTTTCTAGATTCAGGATAGCAAATAGCTTTCATGTTTTCTGACATTGGTAATTGAATTTTGAATTCCTTATAATTATGAGAATTTGAATCCTTGAAACTCATGAGAGAAAAGAGTGTCATTGTCAGTTATCAGTGATTAGTAAATAGGCTGCTACCACCACTATTGTTCTTATTGTTTTTCTTATTTTTAATTTTTAATTATATTATCATCAGAGAAGATAGACTCAAAGCAGACAAAAGATAGTAACTAAAGTGACAGTAAAGAATGTGTCTAGGGGCGCCTGGGTGGCTCAGCGGGTTAAAGCCTCTGCCTTCAGCTCAGGTCATGATCCCAGGGTCCTGGGATCGAGCCCCGCATCGGGCTCTCTGCTTGGCTGGGAGCCTGCTTCCTCCTCTCTCTCTCTCTGCCTGCCTCTCTGCCTACTTGTAATCTCTATCTGTCAAATAAATAAATCTAAAAAAAAAAAAAAAAGAATGTGTCTAGTCATAGAACAAAGACCCGGTGAACTGGTGATAGTTCATTTAAAACTATGTGTAAAACAATACTGGAACCATTTGGCATTATAAGTTTGCTTGATATATAACACTGAAGGAATCTACTAGTTAGTACTGAGACTAGGAAATAAGTGTGTCTGGGATTTTGTGTCTAGCACATGATAGGCACTCAATAACTATGTTCTACTGAATTAATAAATAAATGTGCAAAAGAATAAATGAAGATTATTCAAACATAAAACAATTTTTGTCCTAATGTCTATTTGTTTCCTATTACTATAGGTATTTCAGATGTCTTTTAGATATTGTTCACACGATTTAAACTGTACACATTTTATTTCAACTAATTTTTATTTTTGAATCTTTGTCTTTTTTTTTAAGACTTCATTCATCTGACCGAGAGAGAGAGATCACAAGTAGGCAGAGAGGCAAGGAGATGGGGAGGGGAAACAGGCTCCCTGCTGAGCAAAGAGTCTGATACGGGCTCGATTCCAGGACCCTGAGATCATGACCTGAGCCGAAGGCAGAGGCTTAACCCACTGAACCACCCAGGTGCCCCTTGAATCTTTGTCTTTGAATCTATCTATCCATCTATCTATATTAGTTATTTTCTTTGTATTGACAAAGAGAACTCTGAAAAGTAAACAAAGGCAGGCAGAATTTGGAGGACAGTCAAAAGTAGGAGATGTGAATGTACGACTCAGTTTCTCATTTGTTTTATTCCCATATAGCATTGTTCTGAGGGCAGAGCTCAATTAGGAAGCAAAACAATGCCAGTGATGATCCAAATGGGTAAAATGCCATTAGACACCCCACCTTTCCAGCTAAAGAGAGAAGGAAAAGGAGTCCTTTGGGACTGGAAAATGACAGGAGCATCACTGAGCCAACCAAGAAGGGGCTCTCTAATTCTTTATCTGAATTTGCACAACTCTCAAAATAATCCCTGATCTTTGAATGTTTAAGAAAGAGAGAAGTAGGGGCACCTGGGTGGCTCAGTCAGCTGAGTGTCTGCCTTCAGCTTGGGTCATAATGCCAAGGCTCAGCAGGGAGCCTGCTTCTCCCTCTCCCTCTGCTGCTCTCCCTGTTTGTGCACTTGCTCTCTCTCTGTGTCAAGTAAATGAATAAAATATTTTTCAAAAAAAAAGAGTGAGAGAGATGTAAACCAGAATAGCTAAGGTATAGAGAATCAGAGTTACCATAGAAGACTCGAGCTAATACCTGAGAGGCAAATGTGTGGGACAGACCTAAACTAGTAGAGCAAAGATTTTGAGAAAGGCACTGGAATTTGAATTACTACCTAATGAAGGTGAAATAGAACCTGTAGTTTGAAACTAATAGGGCTGATTATCAGCTAAAATTAAAACTTATTCCAGAAGATTGTAAGAAGAAACTGGTTCTACACAACAGAAAATTCATAATGTTCAGAATGTAATGCCAAATACTCTGCAATAATGAACATAATAGTGTGACCAATTCTCACAAGAGAAAGCAGTCAATAGGTACCATACCCAAGTTAACTCAGATTGGATTATAAGACAAAAACTATATAATTATGTGATGTGATGGAGGTATTAGCTAACACTATGGTAGTAATCATTTTGTAATATGTAAGTGTATTAAATCAACACATTGTACATCTCAAGCTTATAAAATGTTTATATGTCCATTATATCTCAATAAAGCTGGCAAAAGCAAATTAAGGTAAAAATTAAGATAAAAAATTAAGATAAAGCCTTGGGGAGGAAAATAATTGTGTGGCAGCTATTATAATTATGCAACTTGGTGTCAAGGAAAATACACCTGAAAGAAATCGAAAGATATGTTCTCTGTAGAGACAGAGAAAAAGAAAAAAGCTTAAATTGAATAAAATGCCAACTTTAGAACTGAAAAATATGATACTTGAAATAAAATCCACTGTATAGCCTCAATATAAAAATGGAGAGGACTGTCAGAAACAAAATTTGTAACATTGTTTGATGGGGTTCTTGACGAATGTAGATATATTACATATGACAACTGTAACAAAGATTAATGGAGTTGAGTGTAAAAAAAAACTTAAATGATTAAAGGGCTCCTATTTTTTACTTGATATGTTACAATATTAACTCTAAGTAGATTGTGAAGAATTAGACATGTATATTATAATTCCTAGATTAATCACTGGGTAATGGTATAATGTTATATACCCAAAACACCAACAGATTAATTGAAATGAAATCCTAAAAATTACTCAAATAATTCAAAGAAAGAGAGGAAAAGAATAGAAGAGGAACATAAAACAGAGGAGAAAAATAGAAAACAATAAAGTAGTAGACCTAAGTCCAAGCACACCAATGCTTACACTAAATGTTAATGACCTACAAAGGGTATACATATTTTCAAAAAGATAACCTCAACTCAAGGAGTATGGAGGCATAATTGGGCTTCCTAACATAAAGAGTAGTTACAGTCTTAAAATTTTTTTCCTTCCCGAATAGATGAGGTTGGCATTTCTACTTTTTACTTATACTTCTTTAATTATGAGTGAGGTTAACTCCTTTTAAATATATTAACGGGCATTGTGTGTGTGTGTGTGTGTCTGTGTGTATTTTCATCTGATGCTTAATTTTTTGGTTTTTTTTCAATTTTTTTTGTTTTTATTGAGTTATAATTAACATACTGTGTTATATTAGTTTCAATACACCATATTGATTGGACAATTCTATGCATTGCTCAGTACTTAACACTGTAAGTGTAGTCACCATCTGTCATCATACAACATTATTACAGTATTATTAACTATATTCCCTATACTGTAATTTTCATCTCCATGACTTGTTTATTTTATAACTGGAAGTTTGTATCTGTCTCGTTTTTTTCTACTAAAATAATTGAGAAAATAAATGCTAATAACCTAAACAGGCTAAAATGTAGTGATAGAATAGAACAGAAAAATTTTATATGCTACCCACAAAAGGTAACTTAAAGTATGAAGACATAGGTAAATTGAAAATAAATAGATGAAAAATATATGCCATGTGTATTTATTTATTATTGCATAACAAATCTCCCCCAAATTTAGCAGCTTAAAACAACAAGATTTTACAATCTCATAATTTCTGTGAGTCCTGAATTCATTAGTGGCTTTGTTTTTATTTTTTCTTTAAGGTTTTTTATTTATTTACTTGAGAGAGAGAGCAGAGTGAGTGAGGGAGAACATGAGTTGGGGGGAAGGGCAGAAGGAGAGGGAAAAGCAAGCTCCCCACTGAGCAAGGAGCTGGATGTGGGGCTTGATCCCAGGACCCTGGGATCATGACGTAAGCTGAAGGTAGACACTTAACCAGCTGAGCCACCCCAGGTGACCCTCAGTTATTTCCAACTTAAGATCTCTCATGAAGTTGCAGTAAATATAGCTAGGGTTCCAGTTATCTGAGAGTGTAAGTGGGGCTGGAGAAATCTGGTTCTCAAATGGTTCATTTAGATAACTGTTGACAAGAAGCCCTAGTTCTTTGTTGGGTGTTGAAAGGTCTTCCGTTCCTAGCTGCGTGTATCTTCTTGAGTGTCCTAACAGCAGGCAGATGGTTTCCCTCAGAATGAGTAATCCAAAAGAAAGAATCATGGAAACATCAATATATTTTGTGTTTTAGTCTTAGAAGTCACACAATTTTGTGTTTCTTATATTCTCCTAATTACAAATGAGTGACTAAATCCAACTCTGTTTAAACAGAATCAAGCTGGGGCGCCTGGGTGGCTCAGTGGGTTAAAGCCTCTGCCTTCGGCTCAGGTCGTGATCCCAAGGTCCTGGGATCAAGCCCTGCATCGGGCTCTCTGCTCTGCAGGAAGTCTGCTTCCTCCTTTCTCTCTGCCTGCTTGTGATCTCTGTCTGTGAAATAAATAAAATCTTAAAAAAAAAAACAGAATTAAGCTTACTCTTAAAGGGATAATTATTCAAGAATCTGCGGACATATATTTGCCATGTACACAGTAAACATAAAAAGGCTGAAGTCGCTACTTAAATATGACGCCAGCAGCTGGCTCCTTCTCTCTTGCTCTACAGGGGTCAAGATTTTGCTTGAAAAGCAAATTAGAGGATGTATCAAATAGAGCTCCCATAATTCTTAGTGTTCTACCTTCTGCTCTTAGTCTTTTCCTTTTTATCCATTCTCTCTTATATGTTCCTTCTTTTCTACAGAAGTAAATAAGTCCCTTTTACCTAGGAAGCTTTGGGCATATTTAGGAGCCTTAGGCTTCTACCGAATGTTAATTTTCTATTGGCTTCACATGAAAATAACTGAGTTTTGAGGGATTCTGAGGGTAAAAACAGATGGCATTTTTCTTCTGGCTGTCAAATTAGGAATAAAAAGTGACAGATTTTCATTGGGAGAGATACTTATTTCACCCTTAGGCAAAACTTTAAAATACTTTGGGTGACTAACAAAGGGGCACAGTGTTAAGACACCTTGCTCTCTAAAATTATGGATTGTTAGAAATGTGTTGATAGAAATCATCTTAGCAAGAATGAAACCTCTCATTCTTGCCTGGAGGATCTAAAATATGGTCACTTTGACATAAAAGAAAGGTTGATTTCCAACCTAGGTGCAGAGCAAAAGATAAAGGATTTGGAACACACACTCCACCTTTATGTTAACGTTATAGTTTTCAAGAAAACCTCTTGTTCCAGGAATTTTTTTACCCCTTTATATACACTCTGGTTTGTTTTGTGTCTATCAAAACACTGCCTCACTTAAATTTTACTTAAACTCCATCCTTCCCCCAAATTCTATCTTACCCTGTCTCTTCCTTAATATGATGAAAAACCCCTTGTTTCCCTCCTGTGTGGTTTCTATGTGGTAGAAAGTTAATTAACAGAACTTTGATGACAGGTTTGTCCCTGGTTATTTTTATCAGGTGGCTGTTATCACCACAAATTTATGCAATTAAATTCATTTCACTATCATGGGGATTGTTCCTTTTAAAATACCTGAAAATAGTCTATGGGAGAAATTCACATTTCTCCTAGAGACAGAGTTTTGTTTTGTGTTAATCAATGACTCTTTGTATACCTGATAACATTAAAATCCTGATAAATCCTTTGTATACCTGATAAAATTAAAATTAAAAAATTTTTTTTAATTGACTGAAAATGAAAAATATTGTCTGAAAGTTGTTTTTCTGTCTTTCTTGATGAGGGAAGGTTGTGAGAGGTAGGTCTTACTTTATGCCTACCCACTCAGTAAGAATAGAGCCATGAAAATGGCTGGCAGAGAAACTATGGATTCTAGGGATGCCTGGGTGGCTCAGTGGGTTAAAGCCTCTGCCTTTGGCTCAGGTCATGACCCCAGGGTCCTGGGATCGAGCCCCGCATCGGGCCCTCTGCTCAGTGGGGAGCCTGCTCCCCTCCCCTCTGCCTGCCTCTCTGCCTACTTGTGACCTCTCTCTGTCAAATAAATATAATCTTTAAAAAAAAAAAAAGAAACTTTGGATTCTATAGGTATGTTAGTGGGTTGTTTTTTTTTTTAAAGATTTTATTTATTTGGTATATATAGAGAGATCACAAGTAGATAGAGAGGCAAGTAGAGAGAGAGGGGGAAGCAGGCTCCCTGCTGAGCAGAGAGCCCCATGTGGGGCTCGATCCCAGGACCCTGAGATCATGACCCAAGCCAAAGGCAGAGGCTTAACCCACTGAGCCACTCAGGTGCCCCTGTTAGTGGGTTGTTAAAAAAGGTCAGGATACAAACAGAATATTCCCATATATCAAAGAATGTGCATCAATCTATGTAACCTCAACAAATTTTAAATTGTTTTCTAAAAGAACTTACATTTTTTTCAAAAAGTCTTGGTCATGCTCTTACTGTGTTCTGTGCAGGAATTAGTGATCTTGTGTTGTACAAATGAGGGACCTATCTTTGATTTAATTGTTGTATACCAGAGAAGCCAAAGATGGAAGTAAATATTTGTAGGAGTCTAGGGTTAGTGCTTTAGTACACATCTCTAAAAAGTACAAATAAGCAGAAGAAAGAAATCACTACATTATTAGAGAACACAGAATTTGAAGAACTTTTGTGAGATAACATACAAATGAAAATAGACTGCTTAAAACCTAACTATGGAGGAGAAACCTATTGATGAAGACAAAGTATTCAAAGAAAAATCTCAGCTTGAACAAATACACAAAGCAGGAAGAAGCATTAGGACAATTGGGTTAATTAATTAAATAAATAAATACATCCTGAACACTGAGCTCCATCAGAGTCCACTCCTTAACCCACCCAAAAGCACATATGCATGTGCACACACACATGCAAGCAGTAGCAGCAGTTTTGATGTAGTATGTAGTTAGACAAATTCTAGTAAATTCTATAAATTCAAGACATTCACTGTAAAAGACTGAAGCACCTGCCTGAGAATTACTTCAGACTCAGATTTTGATTATAAACAAACAAAAGGAGAGGAAAATTACCATGATGGTGCTGACTAGAAGGTAAATATGGTTGTAAGCTGTTATTATTTTAGTCACTGGGGAGACCGGATCCCCAATTTAGCAATCCACCCCTCTGCAACCTTAAAGTGAAATTTGTGGGTCAGTACTCCCCATGAGCACAACCAGATCAAGGTCCACGTGCCAACAGGCTTTGCTGCCTTCCCTTGTAAGTTAATGCATGTTCCTGAAAAATGGGAGAAGTTCAAGTACCCGAAACTCGTCTCCTCTTCCTACCTGGCCTGTGGAGGCCACTTTGCCAGCTTTGAGAAGCCAGAGCTGCTGGCCTGGGACATCTGCAAATTCGTGGGACTGCTGGAGCAGCGCTGATGCCCCCAGGGCTGGCCATCACCCACAGTCTCCCTGGCCAATGGCTGCCCCCCCGCCAGGGCCCTCCCAAGGAGCAGGGAGACCCCTCTCTTCTCTTTGAAATGATGTACACCTCACACCTGTCCCCCGCCCCTGCTGGCCCCCTGCTCCCCCCAGTGCTCCCACACACATGTCAGTGATAAATGATTCTATTCCTAAAAAAAAAAAAAAACTTTACTCATACAGAACCACTCATCAGAACCTGATTCAGGACAGAAATTTGTTCGGTAAAGAAACCTAAATTATGGTAACAACTTATATTTCTTACTTGGCAACTTACCTGTACAATCCAGGATCACCAGATATTTGGGAAAAATGTGAAAGAATAATCAAAACAATGATGATAACAGTTGGCATTTAATGAAGAGTTCATTATGTACAACAAAGTACCGTAAGTATTTGTTTTTATTACACATAGCTAAGAAACAGAGAGATGATGAAATGTTTCATTTTATTCGTTGTGCAAATGGTAGAGTCAGTATTCAAAACCAGAAAACATTTCTCAAGATAGAGTACTCATCTATTAAAAAAAGCAAGAATCCAGATTATTTACAATTCAATAGTAATATCCAGACCATAATCCAAAATTACTTGAATTGAGAAAATGAAACATATTCACAAGAGATAAGAAAATCAACAGTCTCGGGGCACCTGGGTGGCTCAGTGGGTTAAACCCTCTGCATTTGGCTCAGGTCATGATTCCAGGGTCTTGGGATCGAGCCCCATATCGGGCTCTCTGCTCAGCAAGGAGCCTGCTTCCTCCTCTCTCTCTCTGCCTACTTGTGATCTGTCTGTCAAATAAATAAATAAAATCTTTTTTAAAAAAAAAGAAAGAAAATCAACAGTCTCCAACTTCAGTATAAACGGGATATAGAACTGGCAGAGAAAGATTTTAAAGAATATATTAATTCTATAATTAATGAAATAAAGTATGTTGTTTAATTAATAAAATTCAAACCTAGGCAATATTGTTCCAAAGTAGTCATTTTTACTAAAAAAAAAAAAAATAACAGATATTTCCAGAGAATAACAGAAATAGCAAAAGGAAACCAGAAACTATAAAACAGAACCAAATGGAAATTCTAGAAATGAAAATTATCATTAGTGAAATAAAATGACTGGTAGAGAGTGACCACAGTCAAATGTATCCAACATTAGAGGAAGAAATAAGTGAACATGAAGCTTGACTAATAGAAATTATCCAATGTAAAGAATAAAGAGATAAACAATGGAAAAATTACAGGGCTTCAGAGAATGATCAGAAAATCTAAAATTGTCCAATGTATGCATAATTGGGAACCCAGAAAGAGAAGAGAGGACAGGACAGAAAAAGATATTTGAAAAGATAATGGCCAAAAATTTCTAAAATTGGGAGATGTATAGAGACTAGGCAGTCTAAAATTACAAGCAGAATAAATAGAAGGAAGTTCACAGAGGCATACTGTAGACAAACTGTCAAAAGCCAAAGATGAAGAAATCTTGAAAACAAGCAGAGAAAATGTCATATTACAAAGAGGATAACAATGACAGAGTTGATTGCTGACCTCTTATTAGAGACTGAGGCCAGAAGATAGAAATAATATCTTTAAAGTAATGAGGGAGGGGGAATTTATTCACTTAGAACTATGTATAAAACAAATGAACAAATAAAAACAGCCCTTCAAAAATGAAGGAAAGATAAAAGACTTTTTATGTAAACAGAAACCAATATAATTTATGGCCAGAAGGTTGTTATTAGAAGAAATGCTAAAAGTTGTCAGGATAAGGGAAATGATACTGAATGGAATTTGGGATACTCAAAAATGAATAAAAAGGATTGAAATCCGGATAAAAATGAAGGCTATGGGTTTTTTCTGATTTTTATCTTAATATATTTTAAATCATAAGTGTAGACCAAAATATAGCATGCTTTTATGGGGTTTACTATATATATGACAATTATACATATATACATATGACAAATATAAAGGAAGGCAATGGCATAATCTATAGTTATGTAAGGTTTCTGTATTTCATATGAAGACACATGATTAAGTGGACTGCAAAAAACTCAGATACATATTGTGATTTATAGCTCAATAACTAAAATATAAAACAAATATAATTAAAAAGCCAATAGAAAATTAATATTGATATTAAAATATTTATAAAATCCAATAAAGATATAGATTTGAGGAATAAATATTGTTGAAACAATTACAAAGCAAATAATAGAATAGACCCCAATACAACCACACCATCATTACACTAAAGAACTGAACACACCAGTTAAAAGGTAAACACTATCAGAATTAAGGATTTTTATTTAAGATTTTATTTATTTATTTGACAGATTACGAGTAGGCAGAGAGGCAGGCAGAGAGAGAGGAGGAAGCAGGCTCCCCGCTGAGCAGAGAGCCCGACGTGGGACTGGATCCCAGGACCCCGAGACCAATCATCTACAAGAGACTGAATATATTGAACACAGAATGAAAGCAAAAGGAAAGTGAAAACTATGCCAAGCAATACTAATATCAGACAAAATAAACAAAATTATTATAAGAAATAAAGATGGACATTTCACTATGATAGAATGGCTAATTTATCAGAAGGGCCTATTAATCATAAGTGTGTATGTGCCTAGTGATGTATCGTCAAAAAAGATAAAGCAAAATTGACCAAAATAAGGGAGGAAAATAGATGATTTCACATTCATAATTGGATATTTCAGCAGCCATCTTTATGTAACTGATAACTAGAAAAAATATTAGTATATAGATTATCAAACATTATCAAACACCTTGGGTTAATAGTATAAAACCTTATATATAACCATAGCTACACAGCATTCTTTTCAATTGCATAGGGCTCATTCACCATGAAAAATCCTAATTCTGGCCATAAAGCTGGTCTCAATAATATTTAAAATTCTGAAATCATATAGATGATGTTCTTAGACTATAATGGAGTTGAACTAAAAAAAAATCAATAATAGGAAGAAATTAGGGGGGAAATCTCAAATGTTTGCAAATGAAACAACTCAGCACCAAATAATATTATAGTTAAGGAAAAAAAATTGGGGGTCGCCTGGGATGAGAGAACAGGAGAGGGAAGGAAAGAAGACACAAATTATCAATATCAGAAGTGACTGTAGTGACACCATATTGATTATATAACATTAAAAGTAACAAAGTGGTATTATTAACAAGTTCGTGCAAATTTAAGTTTGACAACTTATATAAAAGTGACAAATTTCAGGACAGCCTGGGTGGCTCAGTTGGTTAAGCCACTGCCTTTGGCTCAGGTCATGATCCCAGGGTCCTGGGATCGAGCCCTGCATCAGGCTCTCTGCTCAGCAGGGAGCCTGCTTCCTCCCCTTTCTCTCTGCCTGCCTCTCTGCCTACTTGTGATCTCTCTGTCAAATAAATAAATAAAAATCTTTAAAAAAAAGTGACAAATTTCTTGAAAGACACAAATATCTAAATTGAACCAAGAAGTAAGAAAAAAACTCGAACAGCTACATATCAATAAAACGCCTTGAATTCATCATTTCAAGCATCTCTACAAAGAAAATTCCAGGATATATGTCTTCATTCATAAACTGTATCAAACATTTAAGATGCAATAATTCTAATCCTACATACCATCTTTCAGAAGTTACAGAAGCATATATTTATTGGTGTATGTTGCAGAAGGTGGGACTGGAAATTGAATGAAAATATATGATTTTTGGTCATGTCAATCTCTAAGATTCATCAGTAAAAAAGGGATTATGCTCTGTTTTTTCTGCTGTTTTTGTTTGTTTTGTTCTTTTTTGGTGATGTGGCTTAAATGCAATAGTTTTGTTTTGGGGACATATTTCTGCCAATTAAAGATTAGAAGGGCACATTTTTTGTTTACACCACAAGTTACTTCTTGTAAAGACTCTCCTCAAACTAGAACTAAAAGACATTTTTAGTTTCTTGACTTTAACACCCTAATATTGGGAAAAGACCAGGATATATCAACCCTAACCAATTCTCCTCATTATTGTATAGAAGTTCCAACTAGTGCAATAAGACAGGGGAGTGGAAAACATTTTAAGTAAAGAGTCAGATATTAAATATCTTGGGCTTTGTGGGTCATATAATCTCTGTGCAACTGCTCAACTCTCCCATTGTAGCACGATGTATATACCATATTTATATGAACTGGGAGGACTATGTTTCAATAAAACTTTATTTAAACAAACAAGATGTGGACTGAATTTGGCCAATGGGTTGTAGTTTGCTCATCTTTGCATTGAAGCAGAAAAAAAATAAATAGAAGGTATAAATATTTGAAATAATATTGTTTTGAGAAAGACATGGTTATATAGAAATTAATCTATATATTGTATAGATTATATAGAAAATCTTAAGGAAACTATAAGAAAGACACTAGAACTAATAAGAAAATTTAGCAGTGGGGCAAGATACAAGGTCAATATCCAGAAATCAATTGTATTTCTACATGTTAGCAATGAGTAACTATCAAATGAAATTAAAAACAACTCAATTTACAATAACATGAAAATAAAATACTTAGAAACAAATATTATGAAACATATGCAAGACCTTCACATTGAAAGTTGCCACTTCTTTCTCCTTGAGACACTCTTCTCCTTTAACTTCTTTAAAGCACAGTTGAATGGAAGAGTAAGTTCGTTAGTCACATTGTTTGAATCCAGGCTGTACACCTTACTAGTAATGTAATCTCTGGCAAATTAATTAACCTTTTTGTACTTCATTTTCTTTATCTTTTAAGTGGAGATAATAGTACCTATCTAGCTTTTAAGATTGTCAAGAAAGATTTAATAAGGTAATGTATATTTGAAGTTCTCTTGACATATAACATGCACTCAATAAATATGTGCCATGATAATAATTATCATTCTACAATATCTTAATATTGTGTGTGTGCATGCACATGCACAGGTGTACACATGCATTTGTTTTTTGTCTCTTCTTGGTCTCTTCAGGATATAATCTATGCATACAATAATGGTATGTATTCCCTATGATTATTTTTACACCCTGTTCTCTATACTCTCTCTTAGGGTTATCTAATTTATTCAAATGGCTTTAGTTATCATTTGATTACTGATAACTCTCAGATCTACATCCCTAGCCCAAATATTTATTCTAAGCTCTAGCCACATATATTAATTGGGATATTGAATACCTTCAATGTATGAAAAACAGGAAGCTCCAAATCAATATGCATAACACTGAACTCATCATATCCTAATCCCATATGTGGTTTACTTCCAGTTGTACCCATCTCTGCAAATGTAACCAGCAGCCACCCACTGTCCTAACCCAGAAATCTATGAATTTCCCTTGAATTCTCCCACTTCTTTACATCTGCCATTCATGCTGGTAATAGGTACTGTTTGGGGAATAGAAAGGCATATAAAATTTGGGCACTGCTCTCAGGGAACTCTGTTGAGAGTACATATATGTAATTTCAGTATAATGCAGCAAGAACTATCCACAGCATAGAAGTCTATTTTTTCTCCTCTTATTAAATAGAACATCCACTCAACAGCTTCCCAAGATAAAAACCCAAAGCATCCTAATTTTTAAAAATACCCTAAATTTAATTATATTTTCCTTATTCCCATATATAATTCATTAGCAAATTCAGCCAGTTCTGTCACCAAAACTCATGGAGGATCCTTTTACTTCCACCTCCCACTTCCATCATTATCATTCAATAGTTGTCATTTGGAACATCCCCCCCGCCAGGGGATATTTGGGGACATTTTTAGTTGTCACACTGGGGAAGTATTTGTTGGCATCTTGTGGCCTCTAATAGAGGCCAGGGTTGCTGCTAAGTATCCTGAAATGGACAGTACAGCTTTCCACATAAAAAAATCTGAACAAAATCTCGATAGTGCTTGGGTAAGAAACCCTGTTTAATGCAAGCCAGGATTATCTCTTATTTGTACTACTATAACTGCCTCTTACCCAGTGTTCCTATATGTCATGTTTTTACTTACATATACTTTAACATACTACTAATATTTCTGTCTATACTGAGCTTGTCCTCATACATTATTGGGGTTATCCCAAATAATGGCATATAGCTTCTTTTAAATATTAGACTTTTTAATAAGATATTGTACATTATATATAATATTGACAAAAGATATTTACCTCAATGTTTTCAAATAGAAACAATTGATGAGTAACAGTGTCAGGAATATAGAGGAGATGAAAGTATGTTACTATGTGAGTTTTGTGGGCAGTACAAATTTTGGAAGCAGTCCACTGCCCTTAGTTCATCTCTTTATTCTGGAAAGCCACCTTTACTTGCTCCCAGTTTCCTGAATGCTAAACCCTAAAATAATAACCTAGAGAACATACAGTTGAGTTGGACAAATTTTGTAATCTGATGCACCTTTTCCACTTTCCTGGGTGGATCAACTCCCATTTAGGTCCCAGTTTATGAATTTGTAAAATATCATTGTCACCACAGGTGATTCTAGCTTAAATTCTATTTTTGTCTTATTTTGACAAAGTTTCATTATTTCTCCTTCTCCTAGGATATGAAGTTGTGATACGTATCATAGAGTTTGGCATACAGTAGGCAGAGGTCTTCTACAGAAGTTGGTGGCCAAATATCAAGAATATTATTCTCTACTTAATGTAGCAGGTCCACAAGCATATTGTGTGTGTATGTGTGTATGTGTGTTTGTGTGTGTGTGTGTATTTGTACAGCCTTCCATTTTTGAGAAAGAAGCTCAAAGTGATAATTTTGAGCATATCTTTATTGCCTTTTATCTGTCCTTCTTTTGTTTGCTTAGAAAGTTTAACCGTATAAGTATAGAAACTTTATATTAAATACTACATTGTCACTGACTAAGATGGAATTGAAAAGTTATTTGATATTTACTTTTTGGCAGGCTGGGTGTTATCCATCCATATAGCTGCTTCTCTCCACCCACTCCTTGGGGGAATATAGAGCAGCTGTCCACATGGCTCCTCATCCTTCATATGTTTCCAATTCTGTTGAAATACATGCCCAATAAGCTGGAGCATCCTGTAACTCAGTGGCCTTTCCTTGAACCTATAGAATGGGTTTTAAATCCTAACTTGAAAAACAATCCTAAATGCAAAATCCTTATTAGTACATTCCTTTACTGATATGTAGTCCATTCCTTGTCTGACATCTAAATGTTCCCTTATAGGAAATACTCTTTCATCTTGAACAATGAGTCACTGCTTTAAAATGAAAGACAGGCATCTAGATTTCAATTAAAATTGTCACTGATTGACATGGAGGACATTGGGAGATGGAGAGGAGAAGGAAGTTGAGGGAAATTGGAAGGGGAGGCAAACCATAAGAGACTATGGACTCTGAAAAACAACCTGAGGGTTTTGAGGGGGGGGGGGTGGGAAGTTGGGGGAACCAGGTGGTGGGTAATAGGGAGGACACGTATTGCATGGAGCACTGGGTGTTGTGCAAAAACAATGAATACTGTTACGCTGAAAAAATAAATAAATAAAAATTAAAAAAAATAAAATTGTCACTGATTATTGTATTCTTCTGGAACCATCATTGTTCTTTAATAAAAGAGAATGAGAAGCTCACATCTTACGACAAATGCCTGGAAGTCATTGTTGGAATTGGTTGCTTATAAAATTTCACTTTATCCTTGACTTAAAGGCAAAGATATTTGAAAATGGGGAGTTATGGTACTTAATTTTATAGGTAGTACTCTCCCAGAAGTTGTGCAATTCCTATACCCAAGTAAAACGAGTATTTGAAATTATAATAAAGAAAGCAAGATATTTTCTTAACCAGATCGCTTACTGAACACTTCTTTCTAATTTTAGATTTTATTTTTATAGTTACTCCATATACTTATTAATCTATTTCATAAGCAGGACACATTTAAGAAGTATATCATGAAAATGGCAAAAACTAGTGTGTGTTATCTTAAAAATGGGGCGTTTATCTTGTTATTTTCAAATATATCAAAATATTCTCATTTTACAAATTCTTTTTAAAATTATTTGTATTAACGTATGATGTATTATTTGTCCCAGGGGTACAGGTCTGTGAATTATCAGGCTTACACATTTCACAGCACTCACCATAGCACATACCCTCCCCAATGTCCAACTACCCTCTCCCTACCCCCCTCCCCTCAGCAACCCTCAGTTTCTTTTGTAAGATTAAGAGTCTCTTATGGTTTGTCTCCATCCTGATCCCATCTTGTTTCATTTTTTCCTTCCCTACCCCCGACTATCCCTCACCCTGCCTCTCAAATTCCTCATATCAGAGAGATCATATGATAATTATCTTTTTCTGATTGACTTATTTTCCTCAGCATACCCTCTAGTTCCATTCATGTCATTACAAATGATAAGATTTCATTTCTTTTGATGGCTACATGGTATTCCATTATATATATAGACCACATCTTCTTTATCCATTCATTGTTGATGGACATCTAGGTATTTTCCTAGTTTGGCTACTGTGGTTATTGTTGCTATAAACATTCAGGAGCAAGTGTCCCTTCGGATCACTACATTTGTATCTTTAGGATAGATACCCAGTAGTGCAATTGCTGGGTCATAGAGTAGCTCTATTTTCAACCTTTTGAGGAAACTCCATGCTGTTTTCATTCTGCAAATACTTTTAAATGACAAACTTTTACTGCACAATAATGTCATTTTCCTCTTTAAAAATATGTTTTCTTATAAATAAACATATTACCATCCAAGTTCAAAATGTCTGACTAAGCAGTTAACTACTGTGCTTGGGAAAAAAAAAAACAGAGTGATCAGTTCTAAGACCTTTTCAAATATAGTTTAAAGTCTTTTTTAAAAGAACTAGCATAATACCTTATCAGCACATAATGTGATTTTTTTACCCCATTATAATTTTTCTATATTGTTTGGAGTCCTAATTCTGTCAGCTGAAGTTCAAGAACTGCAACAAGAGGTACAAAAGCAAGGAAGGAAGTATTATTACATCATTGGTGGAAGTCTATCAAAGTCCATAATCATGGATGGGAGAAAGAAGAAAGGATAATTTTTCCTTATTTTCTGAATGAGTGGAACAGTTGAATATACTTGTACACTTTCACAAGTAACAACTATAATCCATTTTGCTCTTGTTTTAATTAAACAAAATTAAATATTTTACTTTCTCTCCCCTCTTTCCCATCTGTCTTTATTTCTCCTCCTACATTTCTTGTTTCATCTCCATTTCCCTTCTTTCTTACACACTTCCCTCCCCCAGAATAATTCCACCCTTAGATACATACATGCATATATGACAGATAGAAGCTTGATATAGATATGTGATTACACATGATACACACATGCACACCTATGTACATGTATTTGTGCATACACTGTGAATATTTAGATAATGAAAAATATTTTTTTTTAAATTTAGATAATTAAAAAAAACCTTAATGCCTTTTACATACAGGAATTATTTTCCTTCAACCAAATTTTAAATATTTTATTGTCAGGACAATGTCCTTGGTTAAAAAAATGTTAAAAAGACAAAAACTTTCATGGTACCTGATGCAGACACAAACATAAACAGGGTATTTAACTTTAAAAACTTGCTTTAGTTCACTGAATTGACTATTTCTGCTTTTATACCCTTGAGCATTTCAAAGATACTTTTTTCAGCCTCTTTCAGATACTACAAATGTCTCTTTCCTGGCATGTGAATTCTCCTACTACGGGTTTGTCTTTTCTGATTCTAATGGTGATTTTTTCCCCTTATATGCACTGACTTTTTAAAAATTCTTAGTTGTTCTTTAGAGGGAGTTGTTTTCTGTTGGAGTCTCCCTTGCCCTAGCTATGGAGGCAACCTTATGAGGCAGTTTCAAATTTTGCCTCCATGGGACTCAATAGACTTCATTTCTTATGGACTAGTTTTAATGCTTAATTTATAGTCTTAGAGTAGTCACACTTTGTGGGTAGTGAGTACTTGGATCCCACTGTCCATGTATGGAAAATTTTCTGATTCTAACTTCTAATATATTACACTTTCTCCACTCTTAGCTCAGAACATAGGCACCTTTCCTTCTCCCCCCTCGGACCAGCTGGTTGAGATTTTCCTAGTCTTCATTACACAGGGTGACCATAAGTAGCTCAAGGCTTTATGCATAGAGCTTCATTCGAGGCTCCCCACACCCACCAATGGTAGCCTCCAAGATAGCAGTCTGACTTCAGTAGTGGAAGGGATGTCAAAATCTCAACCCAGTACTTAAAGGGACCATTGTGATCTGATGCAGTCTTTTCCATTTTTAACTTGGGAGTAAACATTTTGGAATCACCACATTGGATTTGATTTTCTTTCTCCCCAGGTTCCCAGATATTTCTCTCCCATTCAGGTCCTACCGATTATTATTTAATATAATAATTAACTCTGCATTTCTCCTTTCAATGTATAGTAGGGGTCATTTTCTACATCAGTTCAGTGGGTTATGTTGAATGGAATTCAAGTCTATTATTAACTGAGATGTTTACTCTAGCAGAAATTCTAAAGTACTCATGAGTAGGGAGGAAAGGCAACTTAAAGAATAAAAAGAGTCTAGCTCTGGGACTCTCTTTTTTATGTTGATTTGGGAAGTCAAGCTCAAGATGAACCAGTCTCATAAAGCAAAGATTATTATATTTATCTGATCAGAGAGAGGCATTTAACTAATAAACATTCTAATTTGCTTGCTAAATCCTAGAAATAAGGCTTTGATCCTTTAATTCAAAAATGCTCAGAGAATTTTTTTCACATAAATAATATTTTCCCTTTCTTTCCTTAGGGAGAAAAAAAAATCTCATCCTCACTCCTTACTAAGATCCATAAAGCAGAATAATTATCCATAAACTGAATATTTGGCCACATGCTATCCAGTTGATTTTCTTTTTGTCACTTAAGCAACTAGGTAAGCTCAATTTCTTGCTTGCCATTGTTATCTAAATATTTAGTAAAAAACAAAGTATCCATATAATTGGAGAGAATGTAGAATAATCATGATAATATAAGGAAACATATTCTGTAAAAAATTTCTCATACACACACAAACACATGTCACATGTGGATAGACACACACAGGCATAGTAATCCTTTTACATGAAGGTAACATCTATAAAAATTTTGGTGTTTTCAGACATACATATAGAACTTCAGAGATAAAGATTCAGAAAAGCATACAGGAGCACCTGTACATGTTCACACATATCAACACTGATAGATATACGCCATACATACATACGTACCTAACAAAGTAATGACCGTACAGTCAGTCTTAGTCTCCTCAGGCTGTCATAACAATATATCCTTGTCTGTGTGGCTTAAACAACAGACACTAGTCTTCTCACAGTTCTAGAGGCTGGAAAATCTAAGATCTATTTTCTGGTAGTGTTCAGTTACTAGTTACTGGTGAGGCTTCACACCACAGTCCATTCTTATTTTGATAAATATTTAAGGACCTCCTATTTTTTGAATTATAAATAATGCTGAAATTAATCTTTTATATGTAATATGTACCAGAGAATATACATGTGGTAGGCATTATCCAGGTGACCCACCTGAAAGAGGTACTGCTGAGTCAACCTTGTATTTCCAGTATCCTTGTTCCCTGTGTGTGTTTTACATTTCCTTATGGATAAATATACAAAAAATACATATATGTAGAGAGAGCTATTTTGCTCTATTAAACTGGTCCTATGTAGAAAAGATACATAAACAAAATTCCTACGCATGTGTTGTAAAAGTTTTTTCCCCATTCAAATGCCTTTGTACATTTGTTGAACATTGATTGACTACATATGTGTGGATTCCTTCTGGGCTCTCGCCATAGTTCCATTGGTACTTATTTATGTATTCATCCCAAGCATCACACATCTTTATTATCATCATCTTTATAGTATTACCTACAAACCAGAGAGTGTTAGTTCTCTAACTTCACTCTTCCTTTTTAAGATTATTTAACTGTTCTTGGTCTTTTACCTTTACATAGAAATTTAAAAATCAGCTTATAAATTTCAACACATTGTGCTACTATTTTGACTGTGCTTTCATGGAATTAATAGATCAACTTCAGCAGATTTGTCATCTTAACAATACCATATCATTATATGATATAGAAAACAGTATGGAGGTTCCTCAAAAAATTAAAAATAGAACTACCATATGATCTAGCAATCCCAATCTGGGTGTATATCAAAGGCATCTCCCATGTCACTGCAACATCATTCACAATAGCCAAGACTTGGAAAGAAGTGTCCATCTACAATGGAATATTATTCAGCTACGAGAAAGGAAATACTGCCATTTGTGACAACATAGACAAACCTCAAAGGCTAAGAGAAACAAGTTAGGGTTGTCACTTATATGTGGAATCTAAAAAAGCCAAACTCATAGAAACAGAGAGTAGAATGGAGGTTACTAGGGGTTTGGGGTGTGGGGGAACTAGCTATTGGTCAAAGGGTACAAATGTGCAGTTATTAAATGAATAAGTTCTGGGAATATAATATACAACATGATGACTATAGTTAACAATACTGTATTATATGCTTGAAAGTTGCTGCAAGAGTAAATCTTAAACATTCTCACAACATACAAAAATGATAATTATGTGAGGTGATGGAAGTGTTAATGCTATTGTAGCAACCATCTCACAATATACAAGTGAATCAAATCATCACATTGTATACCTTAAACTTACACAATATTATGGTAATTATATCTCAATTAGTATGGATGGAAGAAGACAAAGGTTTGAAATTTTGAGATTAAAAAAAAAAGGCATGAGGGGTGCCTGGGTGGCTCAGTGGGTTAAGCCCCTGCCTTCGCTCAGGTCATGATCTCAGGGTCCTGGGATTGAGCCCCAGATTGGGCTCTCTGCTTGGCGGGGAGCCTGCTTCCCCTTCCTCTCTTTCTGCCTGCCTCTCTGCTTACTTGTGATCTCTGTCTGTCAAATAAATAAAATCTTTTTAAAAAATGCATGAAAAGGAGGAAGAACAGACTGATGTAGACATAAAAAGTTGGTTTTAAGGAAAATCAAATGAGAAACTTTGAGGGGAAATATGTATCAGAATCACTAATGTTAGAAAATACAAGTAAAGGGGCGCCTGAGTGGCTCAGTGGATTAAGCCGCTGCCTTCGGCTCAGGTCATGATCTCAGGGTCCTGGGATCGAGCCCCGCATCGGGCTCTCTGCTCTGCAGGGAGCCTGCTTCCTCCTCTCTCTGCCTGCCTCTCTGCCTACTTGTGATCTCTCTCTCTGTCAAATAAATTAAAAAAAAAAAAAAAAGAAAATACAAGTAAAAAGTGGAATATAAATTTGTAGACCATCTGATTGAAGTCAATACTACAAGAAAAGTTTTGTTAAAAGCAAGAAATACTTGTAGTAGAAATTATAACACCCAAGAGGAAACAATGAAAGAGGAAATTGTTGGAGCTGGTACAGATTTCTTAAATCACCAAACACAGAATTTTCTGGTTTTCACAAATCATGCAAAATAATGCAAATGTTTAACCTTTATATAACGTAAAATAGGTAGACAACTGGATAATAACAAATTTTTAGTACTAACTTTGCCAATGAGTGAAATTATAGTTCTTGACATTTCCATAAAAAGTTGTTTCCTGCATCATTACCTAATAAAACTAAAGTTCTTTTCCCTAACTAAGAATATAGGTACAAATTTGGTCCCTTGAATAGTGATAATACATAATTCCTCTCCTCAAAATCACTTGCTTCATACATTGAACAGTATTGACAAAGAAGGTTTTGGCTCAGTGAGAACTGCTAATACAGATGTAACTCTTCTCTTCTGACTCTATACCATTAGGGGGGAAAAATATATAATATGCCTTTTGTCAGCCTTAAATTAATCCAGGCTCTGGTCGTCATTCCCATCTTTGCTCCATAGCTTTCGGTGAAATCTTATAAAAATGTCAAGGTAATTACTTTCAGAACTGTTCCCTAAGCCTGTTGATTTCACAATATCCATTCTGAAATCATGATTCATGATGTACTGAGAAAACCTTACAGGTAACCTTTTCTCTGATAGATTTCCCATCATCTCCTGAGCAGACATGTCTGTCATTTTATCACAATTTCTCCCTGTAGTCATTCTTAGACAAGTTAACTTTTGGCAGCTGATATAATGTTGTATGTGATTTTAAATTTTTCACAAGTGGCACTGCATCTAACGGTGAGATATCTCCCTTTAATAGTTTGATAGTTTAGGCACTTGTTAAACCAGTGGGTGAGCAATATGTTTTCCCTAAATCTGGTCAAAGAAAATTTACCCCAGTGTCTGTGTGTGTGTGTGTGTGTGTGTGTGTGTGTGTGTGTGTGTGTGTGGTGCACTCATGAGCGTGTTCATGTGTGTAAAATTAAATCAGAACCTCTCTTCTCTAGTCTTCTCTATTCTTCTGTCTCATCTTTCATCTCTTTCTCTCATCTCTGTTTGTCTACCAGTCATTCTCATTCTGGCTAAGGATTTATCAATTTTATTGGTCTTCTCGAAGAATGGGCTTTTGGTTTCATTGATTGTCTCTGCTGCTTTTCTTATATTTTATTGATTTTAGTTTTGTTCATTACCATTTCCTTTCATCTGCTTACTTTGTATTCAATTTGCTCTTATTCTTTTAACTTCTTTCTTGAAGTTGCAGTCTTGGTCCTTGAGGCTTTACTTCTTTTCTAACACCAGAATTTATTGCTATAAATTGCTCCCTGACTACTGCTTTAGAGACATCCCACACATTCAAATAAGCTGTGTTTCATTTTTTCTTCATTTCTAAATACATTCTAATTTTAGTTTTGATTTCCTCATTGACCTGTGGGGATTTTTAGAAGTGTGTTCTTTATTTTTCAGTATTTGGTGATTTTTCCAGACATCTTTCCTTTTGTGATTTCTAATTTAATTCCATTTTGAAGGTACAAAAAAAGAGTGTATGTTCTATCTATGGATTTTTAGGTTGTTTCCAGGACCTGGCTGTTGTGAATAATGCTGCATTGAACATGGGGGTTGCAGATATCTCTTCAACATAGTGATTTCAGCACATATCACCTAAGAACAAGGATATTCTCCAAAATGACCATAATATCATTATCATACACAAGGCACTTAATGTTGGCATAATTATATCATACAACTGACTATATATTGGGAAGTCTAGATAAAGGGTATGCAGGTATTGATTATAAATTTTTAATTGCTTCTTAGGTTTAAACTGTTTTAAAAGTAAATGTTAAGATTACTTAAAACATTTCAAATTATGTATAAGCTTATTTTTTAAAATTAATTAATTTATTTTTTCACTGTAACAGTATTCATTGTTTTTACACCACACCCAGTGCTCCATGCAATACGTGCCCTCCCTATTTTTTTTAAAGCATTCTATTTTATTTATTTTTTCAGCGTAACAGTATTCATTCTTTTTGCACAACACCCAGTGCTCCATGCAAAACGTGCCCTCCCCATTACCCACCACCTGTTCCCCCAACCTCCCACCCTTGACCCTTCAAAACCCTCAGGTTGCCCCAACCTCCCACCCCTGACCCTTCAAAACCCTCAGGTTCTTTTTCAGAGTCCATAGTCTCTTATGGTTCGCCTCCCCTCCCCAATGTCCATAGCCCGCTCCCCCTCTCCCAATCCCACCTCCCCCCAGCAACCCCCAGTTTGTTTTGTGAGATTAAGAGTCATTTATGGTTTGTCTCCCTCCCAATCCCATCTTGTTTCATTTATTCTTCTCCTATCCCCCTACCCCCCCCATGTTGCTTCTCCATGTCCTCATATCAGGGAGATCATATGATAGTTGTCTTTCTCCGATTGACTTATTTCACTAAGCATGATACGCTCTAGTTCCATCCACGTCGTCGCAAATGGCAAGATTTCATTTCTTTTGATGGCTGCATAGTATTCCATTGTGTATATATACCACATCTTCTTGATCCATTCATCTGTTGATGGACATCTAGGTTCTTTCCATAGTCTGACTATTGTAGACATTGCTGCTATAAACATTCGGGTACACGTGCCCCTTCGGATCACTATGTTTGTATCTTTAGGGTAAATACCCAGTAGTGCAATTGCTGGGTCATAGGGTAGTTCTATTTTCAACATTTTGGGGAACCTCCATGTTGTTTTCCAGAGTGGTTGCACCAGCTTGCATTCCCACCAACAGTGGAGGAGGGTTCCCCTTTCTCCACATCCTCTCCAGCATCTGTCATTTCCTGACTTGTTCATTTTAGCCATTCTGACTGGTGTGAGGTGATATCTCATTGTGGTTTTGATTTGTATTTCCCTGATGCCGAGTGACGTGGAGCACTTTTTCATGTGTCTGTTGGCCATCTGGATGTCTTCTTTGCAGAAATGTCTGTTCATGTCCTCTGCCCATTTCTTGATTGGATTGTTTGTTCTTTGGGTGTTGAGTTTGTTAAGTTCCTTATAGATTTTGGATACTAGCCCTTTATCTGATATGTCGTTTGCAAATATCTTCTCCCATTCTGTCAGTTGTCTTTTGGTTTTGTTAACTGTTTCCCTTGCTGTGCAAAAGCTTTTGATCTTGATGAAATCCCAATAGTTCATTTTTGTCCTTGCTTCCCTTGCCTTTGCCAATGTTCCTAGGAAGATGTTGCTGCGGCTGAGGTCGAAGAGGTTGCTGCCTGTGTTCTCCTCAAGGATTTTGATGGATTCCTTTCTCACATTGAGGTCCTTCATCCATTTGGAGTCTATTTTCGTGTGTGGTGTAAGGAAGTGGTCCAATTTCATTTTTCTGCATATGGCTGTCCAATTTTCCCAGCACCATTTATTGAAGAGGCTGTCTTTTTTCCATTGGACATTCTTCCCTGCTTTGTTGAAGATTAGTTGACCATAGAGTTGAGGGTCGATTTCTGGGCTCTCTATTCTGTTCCACTGATCTATGTGTCTGTTTTTGTGCCAGTACCATGCTGTCTTGATGATGACAGCTTTGTAATAGAGCTTGAAGTCCGGAATTGTGATGCCACCAACTTTGGCTTTCTTTTTCAATATTCCTTTGGCTATTCGAGGTCTTTTCTGGTTCCATATAAATTTGAGGATTATTTGTTCCATTTCTTTGAAAAAAATGGATGGTATTTTGATAGGGATTGCCTTAAATGTGTAGATTGCTTTAGGTAGCATAGTGTATAAGCTTATTTTTTAAAAAGTCCCCCATCATACCACCCTCTCCAATCCTCTAATCCTCCCAACTTACTTCTTAGAAGTAACCATAGTTAACAGTTTAGAATGGACCTTTTAGGGGCACCAGGGTGGCTCAGTTGGCTAAGTGTCTGACTCTTGATATCATCTCAGGTCATGATCTCAGGGTCATGAAGTTGGGCTCTACTCTAGGCATAGAGTCTTCTTAATAGTCTTTCTCTCCTTCTCCCCCTGCCCCTCCCAACCTGCTGTCTATCTGTCTCTCTTTCAAAAAAACAAAAAAAGAATGGACCTTTTAGACATTCAAACACACTCAGAAATATAATGATTTTAGCTTATTGTAAAAGTATCATTGTTTTGTATTGTTTTGTCTCTTGAACTTGTTACTTAATATATCATGTAATATCTCTAGGTTCATAAATATGAATATATCTCACTAGTTTCCCACCTTCATAGTAGTGCATTGTATAGTTGTACCATCATTGATACATTCATTGTCCAAATGAGAGGATACTACTACTACTACTACTACTACTAATAATAATAATAATAATAATAATAATGGTGGATATACAAGCCTTTGTTATGGAAATCATGGTACCATAAATATCCTGACAAATACATTTTTAGTTATTTTTGGGTGTTTAGTTTGTATAAATCCTCTGTGTATGAATTGATGAATCAAAGGATATGAGTATTCTTCATTTTAATATTGCCAAATTTCCCTATATGTTTCTTCAGTTTATACCATATGAAGAGTAAATGTTATTGTCTATATTCTTTCATTATTTTTCATTATTACTAATTTGTAAGGTGAAAATGATCACTCGTTATTATTTCAATTTGCTTCTGAATTTGTGCTATGTGATTGCTCTAAAAGGACTCATGGTCATTTGCTTATTGTTTTGCTGAAATTCTGATATAATCTTAATCTCAATGCAATGTTATTTAACTACATTGTAAATTTCTTCTTCCAGTGCATAGTTTATTAACTCAGTTTTTGACATTTTTTGTGGAATAGGAGAGTTCTTTTTATTAAGTGAAATCAATTGTACCCATTGTTATGTTAATCATTTTACTTCTTTTTAAGATATGTGTTTGAATTTTTAATTTTAATTTCAGTAGAGTTAACATACAGCATTATATTAGTTTCACGTGTTCAATATAAGTGATTCAGCAATTCCAAACATTACCTAGTGTTCATCATGAGAAATGCACTCCTTAATCTCCATCATCTGTTTCACCCATCACTCTACCCAACTCCCCTCTGATAACCATCAGTTTGTTCTCTATAGTTCCTTTGGTTTGTCTCTTTTCCCCTTTGATCATTTGTTTCTTAAATTTCACATATGAGTGAAATCATATATTTGTTTTTCTCAGACTTATTTCACTTATCATTACACTCTCTAGCTCCACCTATGCCATTGCAAATGGTAAGACTCCATTCTTTTTTATGGCTGAATAATATTCCATTGTACATAAACCACATCTTCTTTATCCATTCATCTACTGATGGACACTTAGGTTGCTTCCATAATGTAGCTATAGTAAATAATGCTGCTATAAACATATAGCAGCATGTATCCCTTTGAATTAGTGTTTTCATATTCTCTGGGTAAATATCCATATCAGATGTGATTCCTGCATCATAGGGTAATTCTATTTTTAAGTTTTTGAGGAACATTCACACTGCTTTCTACAGTGGCTATACCAGTTTGCATTTTCATCAACAGTGCAAGAGTGTTCATTTTTCTCCACATTCTCACCAACAGTCATTATTTCTTGTGTTGTTGATTTTAGCCATTCTGATAGCTGTGAAGTGATATCTCATTGTAGTTTTGATTTTCATTTCCCTGATGATGAGTGATGTTGAACATCTTTTCATGTGTCTGTTGTGCATCTGGATGTCTTTAATGGAATGTCTGTTAATGTCTACTGCCCATTTTTAATTGGATTATTTGGTTTTGGGTGTTGAGTTTTATAACTTCCTTATATATTTTGGATACTAACCCTTTATCAACTATGTCATTTTCAAATATCATCTCCCATTCTGAAGGTTGCCTTTTTTAAAAAAAAGATTTTATTTATTCACTTGACAGACAGAGATCACAAGTAGGCAGAGAGGCAGGCAGAGAGAAAGGGGGAAGCAAGCTCCCCGCCAAGCAGAGAGCCTAATGTGGGGCTTGATCCCAGGACTCTGGGATCATGACCTGAGCCCAAGGCAGAGGCTTTAACACACTGAGCCACCCAGCCGCCCCTGAAGGTTTCCTTTTAGTTTGTTGATTGTTTCCTTCACTTGTGTAGCCTTTCATTTTGATGTAATCCAAGTAACTTATTTTTCCTTTTGTTTCCCTTGCCTCAGAAGACATATCTAGGAAAATGTTGCTACAGCTTATGTCAGAAATATTACTGCCTGCACTCCCTTTTAGGATTTTTATGGTCAAATGATTTGTACTTTTAAAATTTATGTTTAACAAATGCTTCCATATTTTCAGTAGAATTTATTTTCTGTATTTTTTTCTCTAGTTTTTAAATCTTGCTTTTCATCTTTATATATTGGAACTGCCTGTGATGTATTTTTCTATATGGTGCTATGTAGACATTGATTTAAATTATTTTTCCATCTGGATAAGTAATTACTCAGCACTAATTTGCAATGGCAACTTTTTATTTATCAAATGTTTATATATACATCAATCTTTTTCAGGTCTCTCCATTCCACTTTGTTGATCTTTTGTCTGTGACCTAATATCACATTGACTTATAAAGTATGGTTCTCTAAAAACTGAATAATTTGTAGGGGAATTTTGACTGCCATCATTTTTTAAAATATTTTATTTAAACTTAATTTAATTCACATATACTGTATTAATAGTTTCACAGGTAGAATTTAGTGATTCATCAGTTGCATACAATACCCAGTGCTCATTACTTCAATTGCCTTCTTTAATACCCATCACCCAATTACCCTATCCCCCCACCCATCTCCCCTCCACCAACCCTCAGTTTGTTTCCTAGAGTTAAGAGTCTCTTATGATTTATCTCCTTCTATGTTTTTGTATTTTATTTTTCCTCCCATTCTCCCATGTCATCTGTTTTGTTTCTTAAATTCCACATGAGTGAAATCATATGGTATTTGTCTTTCTCTGACTGACTTATTTCACTTAGCATTATACCCTCTAGTTCCATCCATATCCTTGCAAATGGCAAGGTTTTAGTTTTTGATGGATGCATAATATTCCATTCTATATATGTGCCACATTGTCTTTATCTATTCATCTGTTGTTGAACATCTGGTCTCTTTCCATAGTTTGGCTATTGTGGACATTGCTGCTATAAACACTGAGGTGCATGTGCCTCTTCAAATCACTATGTCTGTATCCTTTGGATAAATACCTAATAGTGCAATTGCTGGGTCATAGGGTAGATCTATTTTTAACTTTTTGAGGAATATCTATACTGTTTTCCAGAGTGACTGCACCAGTTCCATTCGCCTTTCTCCACATCCTTGCCAACATCTGTTACTTCCTGAGATATTAATTTTAGCCATTCTGACCAGTGTGAAGTGGTATCTCATTGTGGTTTTGATTTGGATTTCCCTGATGCCAAGTGATGTTGAGCATTTTTTACATGTCTGTTGTCCATTTGTATGTCTTCTTTGGAGAAATGTCTGTTCATGTCTTCTATCCAGTTCTTGATGAGATTTTTTTTTGGGGGGTGTTGAGTTTGATAAGTTCTTTATAGATTTTGGATACTAGCTTCTTGTCTGATAGAACACTTGCAAATATCTTCTCCCATTCTGTCAGTCGTCTTTAGGTTTTGCTGATTATTTCCTTCTCTGTGCAAAAGCTTTTTATCTTGATGAAGTCTCAACAGTTCATTTTTGTTTTTATTTCTCTTGCCTTTGGAGACCTGTCTAGAAAGAAGTTTCTGTGCCTAAGTCAAAGAAGTTGCTGCCTGTGTTCTCTTCTAAGATTTTGATGGATTCCTATCTCACATTTAGGTCTTTCATCTATTTTGAATTTACTTTTGTGTATGGTGTAAGAAAGTAGTCCAGTTTCATTCTTCCGTATGTGGCTGTCCAACTTTCCCAATACCATTTGTTGAAGAGACTGTCTTTTTTCTCTTGGATATTCTTTCCTGCTTTATTGAAGATTAGTTGACCAAAGAGTTAAGGGTTGCCATCTTATTTTGTAAAGAAGCGCATTGACTATCATTGGCTCATAAATCTTTTAATATTAGTTTGCCAAGTTCCACAAATATATTTATTTGAGAATTTTGATTGGAATTTCATTAAATATATATATACATACATACACACTAATAAGGTGAAGAATTAGATTTTTATAATGATGATAAGTTTTTCTATTGATCTACTCAGATCTTCCTTCATGTTTTGTAATAGTATTTTGTAATATTCTCCACACAAGACTCTTGATAATCTTATGTTATTTACAAATAGATATCTTATAGTTTTTTATGTCTATTGGAAATGTAATTATTCTTTATTATATTAGTCACCATACAGTACATTAGTTTTTTTTTTTAAGATTTTATTTATTTATTTGACAGAGAGAGATCACAAGTAGACAGAGAGGCAGGCAGAGAGAGAGAGAGGGAAGCAGACTCGCCGCTGAGCAGAGAGCCCAATGCGGGACTCGATCCCAGGACCCTGAGATCATGACCTGAGCCGAAGGCAGCAGCTTAACCCACTGAGCCACCCAGGCGCCCAGTACATTAGTTTTTGATGTAGTGTTCCATGATTCATTGTTTGCATATAACACCCAGTGCTCCATGCAATCCATGCCCTCCTTAATACCCCTTATTGGCCTCACCCTTCCCCTCACTGCCCTCCCTTCTAAATCCCTCAGTTCCTTTCCTGGAGTCCATAGTCCCTCATGGTTCATCTTCCACTCTGATTCCCCCCTTCATTTTTTGCTTCCTTCTCCAAATGTCATCCATGCTAAATATAATCATTCTCTTATACTCTCTAATAGTTTTCACTTTTTTCATAGAAAAATAATGATTTTTCTCTTTTTTGTATCTAGCAACTTTGCTAAATTACATTTTTTAGTGTTAAGTTATATTTTTATAGATTTGCTATGTAAATAACCATAACTTATACAACTAAAGGTTGTGTTGTTTATTTTTTCTTATTCATGCATTTTAATTTATTTTATTGGCTTCATACATCATCCAGGACCTCCATTTCATTATGAAACAAAATAATAAATAACAAGCTGCTTTGACATTTGTCATACTTTAATTGAATTGCTTCTAAAGTCTTCCCCAGCATCTCCTTTACTGATTGGGTGAAAGTAATACATTTCATCCACTCCATGTTCTTTTCTTGTAATACAAAATACAATTGTTTGACTGCTAAGCTACCAAAATAAAGAAAACCCTTATTATTTAATGAGGCAGTGGATATTTTAAAGAACCTAATCTTTAAAATGACTGAAATTGTCAGTTTGCCCAAAAAAGCCCCTATGCACTCCCCTTAAAAATCTGTATATATTGCCTCATCATCCTCTTAATTTAACCTGATTTTATTTCTACATCAAGCTAAATGTATTTCTGGTTTATTATTCATTTTATAATTTGTGTCAAAATTATCAGAATTGCAAATGTTTCTTTTTAAATTTTATTTAAGATAAATACATGATTTTTCAGTGAACATATAGTTTAAACACATTTTCAAGGGTAATTGTCTAACATACTTATCATTTAGAAAATTGTTTCTATTGGAAAATATCCCAAGCCTCCAAACAACTAATATAAAATTAAATATTTAGAACTCAACCACTTTCTAAGTAGGAGAATGGGTATTGTCAGTAGTAGAGATATCTGATGTCTAAGAGGGATTGACCAAATAACCTATCAAGGTACAGTTTCCATCAACTGCTATCTATCCAAATTGTAGACAAAACTTCAAAATGACCAGGTTTTGAAGAATATGGGCCACAGAAGCATCCAACTATTTATATAATTTTTTTAAAGGGAAGAAGGCCCAATTAAAAAAATGACCAGTGCTTTCCAACCACTTTGCGATGCCTCATCCACTTACTTATATAAGAGGAACCAGAAGTGTGCTGTGGAGTGGAGTTTATTGCTCTTTGGTCTGTAGTAACAAAACAAAACAAAACAAAACAAAACAAAAAACTACAGTACTTTTTGAAAGCTAAACTATAGATTCAATTTTAACCCTTGGTTGAAGTTTTCCTTAGTTTTCTGAATGCTACATTTACAGTATTCTTAGAAAAGTTATTTTTAAACAGATTCTCATTAAACTTTTCAACAGTTCCCCTTTTTCAAAGTAGAAAAATGCATTCCCTCCTCTGTGCTTCCATAACATCATGTTGATGTCTGATTAGAATAGGATCTGAATCCAGAATTCAGTAACATTATTTTTTTTTAATTTTATTTATTTATTTGACAGACAGAGATCACAAGTAAGCCGAGAGAGAGGGGGAAGCAGGCTTCCTGCTCAACAGAGAGCCTGATGTGGGGCTCAATCCCAGGACCCTAGGATATTGACCGGAGCCGAAGGCAGAGGCTTTAACCTACTGAGCCACCCAGGCACCCCTCAGTAACGTTATTTTTAAGGAATAAAAATTAAATAGCATTTCTTGACTTTTAAACTATAGGCAATCTTTTTTTTTTAAAAGATTTTATTTATTTATTTGACACAGAGAGATCACAAGTAGGCAGAGAGGCAGGCAGAGAGAGAGAGGAGGAAGCAGGGTCCCTGCGGAGCAGAGAGCCTGATGCAGGGCTCAATCCCAGGACCCTGAGATCATGACCTGAGCCAAAGGCAGCGGCTCAATCCACTGAGCCACCCAGGCGCCCCTAAACTATAGGCAATCTTAAGATTTCCTTAGTCACAATATTTAATTGGGTTTTATAGTAATCATTGGCCCAAGAGCAGAATGTATCTGGATGATATAAGCATTAAGAATGATGATTTTATTTACTTCTTTGTCTACATTGGATGTTTGTGGTTTATTCTGGTCATCAAACTATCATTTAGAAGATTGTTATTCTTATAACATACAAGTGTACATTGTTGATTTTGACCTTATCCATAAGCATAAATCTTTCCTTCTCCCATATATCAAACTTGGATATCCCATCTTCAGCTCAAAAAGTATTATCAATTAGAAGTGGGTTGAGGGAAATTGGAGGGGGAGAGAAAGCATGAGAGACTGTGGGCTCTGAGAAACAAACTGAGGGTTTTGGAGGGGAGGGGGATGAGGGGTTGGGTGAGCCCAGTGGTGGGTATTATGGAGGGCATGCATTGCATGGAGCACTGGGTGTGGTGCATAAACAATGAATTCTGGAACAATGAAAAGAAATTAAAAAAAAAAAGCTTCAGCACAGCAAAGGGAACAATCAACAGAACTTCTGATTGGGAGAGAAGGTATTTACAAATGGTATATCCAATAAGGAATTAATATCCATAATATAGAAAGAAATTATGCATGAGAGACATGATATTCAAAAACTCTGAGTAAATGTATTTGTTTACCCTCTGAATAAACTTTAACTCAACTGTTCAAACAGCTACACAAATAAAAAAAATTGCAAAACTCTTTTGTCATTACTTCTTAATTAACCTTTCTTTCCAATTCCACTTTTTAGAGAATGTTTTAAAAAATGCAATCCCTTCAGCCTACAGAATGAGAAACAATGCTCAAAATTAATGTGACATTTTAGGTTTACATATCTGGCCAGTGAGGGTTCTGGATAGCAGCCACCTGGTGTTTTTCACAATCTACCATTCTTATGTCTAAGGCATCTCTATTCATCCTTGACTTCAACACTCCATTCATCCCCATGAATGGAAACTATTATAAAATTGTATTATTTATTAGTGGAATAATTTTTGAATCATAATTTTTCCCAATTACTATAACCATCACCTAACCTAGGTCCCTCACTCCTTGTATCTGAAGAAATACAATAATTCCTTACCAGATTACTTTACCAACAATTTATTTATCCTCCGATCCCCAAAATACAGAGATTCAAAGATTGTTTTTATGGACTATCACTCATTATACTTCAGCTCTACTTTTAGAAATCTAAAATAGCTGCAAATAAAATTAAACTTGCTCATTTTAGAATGTAAAATAGATTATATTTTGCTAAGCTTGTTTTTCATACTCCACTCAATCTTAGCTTCTGCTACTTCCAAACCTATACCCCTTAACCTTGGAAAGACCATCTGCTAATTCTCTGATACCTGTCATATTTGCTCTTGTTTTTGCCTCTTGGCACCTGCTGTCTCCTTAATTGGAATTACTCTTTCCATCTTTGCAAAGATTATCATCTCAGGTTCCACACATTTACACGAAATATTTGTCTTCTTTCTAATCAACCCATAAACTTTCTCTGAAGTTCTTTTGATTTATGACTATATCCAACTTAATACTTATTTAAATACTATTCAGCATTGATCATTTTTCATTTAGCCTATGTCAGTCTTATCTACACTAAGTACATGATATCAAATCTTTTACCTTATGTCTTTTTTATCTGCCTGAGCACTAGTATGGCATTAAATAATAGTAAATATTGAAGAAACACTGACTTCCTCAACCATATTTGTTTCTTTTTGTGTGTGTCTCTTTAAAAATTTAATTTGTGTATTTCTTCACTAGCAAATATAAATTTATATTTATCCATATATGGTAATAACTACAGTATTTAGTTTTTAAAACTTTCACCTAACTATGCTGCATTAGAGTACTATTTTAAGTCATATGCAAGGGCTCCTGGGTGGCTCAGTAGGTTGGGTGACTGACTCTTTGTTTCAGCTCAGATCATGATCTCATGGGTCATGGGATCGAGCCCCACATTGGCTCCATGCTCAGCAGGGGCTCTGCTTGAGAGTCTCTCCTTCTGTCCTTCCCCTGACTTGCACTCTCTTTCTCTATCTAAAATAAATAAATATTTTTTAAAATCCTATGCATAAAAAGTGTTTCTAAGACCCATAGAATTTGTTCTGTCAGACAGTAATTCAGTGAAAGAATGTACTTGCTATGCTGTGCTTATTTTACATACTCTGTAGTGACACATTTAAAAAATCTTTTTTTAAGTTTTAATTTAAATTCCAGTTAGCTAATGTACAATATAATATTAGTTTCAGATGTAAAATTTAGTGATTCATCACTTACAACAACCCTTAGTGCTCATCACAACAAATGCACCCTTTGGGGTGCCTGGGTGGCTCAAGTCATGATCTCAGGGTCCTGGAATCAAGTCCTGTGACAGGCTTCCCACTGAGCAGGGAGTCTGGTTGTCCCTCTGGCCCTCTCCCTGAAGAGCAGGAAAAGTTCTCTCTCTCTCTGTCTCTCTCTCTCTCCCTCAAATAAATAAATAATCTTTAAACACAAAAACAAAACAAAAACAAAAAAACAAGTGTACTCCCTAATACCCATCATCTACTTAACCCACTTCCCCCCAACTCCTCTCCAGTAACCCTGTTTGTTCTCTATAGTTAAGAGCCTGTTTTATGGTTTGCCTGTCTTTTTTTCCCCACGTTCATCTGTTTTGTTTCTTAAATTCCACATATGTGTGAAATCATGTAGTATTTCTTTCTCTGACTGACTTATTTCACTTAGCATAATACTCCTTAGTTACCTTGTCATTGCAATGGCAAGATTTTATTCTTTTTTATGGCTAAGAAATATTCCAGTATCTATCTATATATCTATCATCTATCAATCTATCCAGTATATATCACCTCTTCTTCATCCATTCATTAGTCCATGGACATGGGCTTTTCCATAATTTGGCTATTATAGATAATGTTGCTATAAACATCAGGGTGCATGTATCCCTTCGAATCAGTATTTTTCTATCCTTTGGTAAATACCCAGTAGTGTAATTTTGATTAGTGTGAGTTGATATCTCATTGTAGTTTTAATTTGTATTTACCTGCTGATGAATGATATTGAGCATATTTTTATGTGTTTGATGCCCAACTGTATGTCTTCTTTGGAAAAATGTTTATTCATGACTTCTGCCCATTTTTTAAATGGATTATTTATTTTTGAGTGTTGACTTTTATATGTTCCTTATATATTTAGGATACTAAATATCCTTTATCAGATATGTTATTTGCAAATATTTTCTACCATTCAGCTGTTTGCTTTTTAGGTTTTTTTTTTTTTTTTTTTTGCTTGTTTCCTTCACTGTGCAAAAGCTTTTAATTTTGTTGAAGTCCCAATAGTTTATTTTTGCTTTGATTTCTCTTATCTCAGGAGATATATCTAGTAAGAAGTTGGTATGGCTGATATCAAAGAAGATACTGCCTGTGTTCTCCTCTAGGATTTTGATGGTTTCTTGTCTCACATTTAGCTCTTTCATCCATTTTGGGTTTATTTTATGTATGGTGTAAGAAAGTAGTCCAGTTTCACTCTTTGGCATGTTGTGGACCAGTTTTCTTAAAACCATTTGTTGGAGAGACTGTCTTTTTTTTTTTTATTTGTTTATTTACAGCATAACAGTGTTCATTGTTTTGGCATCACACCCAGTGCTCCATGCAGTACGTGCCCTCCCTATTACCCACCACCTGGTTCCTCAACCTCCCACCCCCCCCCCCCACCCCCCTGCTGCCCCTTCATAACCCTCTGGTTGTTTTTCAGAGTCCATAGTCTCTCATGGTTCATCTCCCCTTCCAGTTTCCCTCAACTCCATCTCCTCTCCATCTCCCCATGTCCTCCCTGTTATTTGTTATGCTCCACAAATAAGTGAGACCATATGATACTTGACTCTCTCTGCTTGACTTATTTCGCTCAGCATAATTTCTTCCAGTCCCGTCCATGTTGCTACAAAAGTTGGGTATTCGTCCTTTCTGATGGAGGCATAATACTCCATTGTGTATATGGACCACATCTTCCTTATCCATTCATCCGTTGAAGGGCATCTTGGTTCTTTCCACAGTTTGGCGACCGTAGCCATTGCAGCAATAAACATTGGGGTACAAATGGCCCTTCTTTTCACTACATCTGTATCTTTGGGGTAAATACCCAGCAGTGCAATTTCAGGGTCATAGGGAAGCTCTATTTTTAATTTCTTCAGGAATCTCCACACTGTTCTCCAAAGTGGCTGCACTAACTTGCATTCCCACCAACAGTGTAAGAGGGTTCCCCTTTCTCCACATCCTCTCCAACACACGTTGTTTCCTGTCTTGCTAATTTTGGCCATTCTAACTGGTGTTAGGTGGTATCTCAATGTTGTTTTAATTTGAATCTCCCTGATGGCTAGTGATGATGAACATTTTTTCATGTGTCTGATAGCCATTTGTATGTCTTCA
Source organism: Meles meles (assembly GCF_922984935.1). Classification (NCBI taxonomy): domain Eukaryota; kingdom Metazoa; phylum Chordata; class Mammalia; order Carnivora; family Mustelidae; genus Meles; species Meles meles. The sequence goes on along the minus strand of NC_060087.1, from coordinate 125,587,660 downwards.
TTGGAGAAGTGTCTGTTCATATCTTCTGCCCATTTTTTGATATGATTATCTGTTTTGTGTGTGTTGAGTTTGAGAAGTTCTTTATAGATCCTGGATATCAACCTTTTGTCTGTACTGTCATTTGCAAATATCTTCTCCCATTCCGTGGGTTGCCTCTTTGTTTTGTTGACTGTTTCCTTTGCTGTGCAGAAGCTTTTGATCTTGATGAAGTCCCAAAAGTTCATTTTTGCTTTTGTTTCCTTGGCCTTTGGAGACATATCTTGAAAGAACTTGCTGTGGCTGATATCGAAGAGGTTACTGCCTATGTTCTCCTCTAGGATTCTGATAGATTCCTGTCTCACATTGAGGTCTTTTATCCATTTCGAGTTTATCTTTGTGTACGGTGTAAGAGAATGGTCGAGTTTCATTCTTCTACATATCACTGTCCAGTTTTCCCAGCACCATTTATTGAAGAGACTGTCTTTTTTCAATTGAATATTTTTTCCTGTTTTGTCGAAGATTATTTCACCATAGAGTTGAGGGTCCATATCTGGGCTCTCCACTCTGTTCCACTGGTCTATGTGTCTGTTTTATGCCAGTACCATGCTGTCTTGGTGATCACAGCTTTGTAGTAAAGCTTGAAATCAGGTAACGTGATGCCGCCAGTTTTGTTTTTGTTTTTCAACATTTCCTTAGCAATTCGGGGTCTCTTCTGGCTCCATACAAATTTTAGGATTATTTGCTCCAGCTCTTTGAAAAATACCGGTGGAATTTTGATCAGAATGGCATTAAAAGTATAGATTGCTCTAGGCAGTATAGACATTTTAACAATGTTTATTCTTCCAATCCAAGAGCATGGAACGGTCTTCCATCTTTTTGTGTCTTCTTCAATTTCTTTCATGAGTGTTCTGTAGTTCCTCGAGTACAGGTCCTTTACTTCTTTGGTTAAGTTTATGCCCAGGTATCTTATGGTTCTTGGTGCTATAGTAAATGGAATCGATTCTCTAATTTCCCTTTCTGTATTTTCATTGTTGGTATATAAGAAAGCCACTGATTTCTGTACATTGACTTTGTATCCTGCCACGTTACTGAATTGCTGTATGAGTTCTAGTAGTTTGGGGGTGGAGTCGTTGGGGTTTTCCATATAAAGAATCATGTCATCTGCGAAGAGAGAGAGTTTGACTTCATTGCCAATTTGGATACCTTTTATTTCTCTTTGTTGTCTGATTGCCGTTGCTAGAACTTCTTTTTTTTTTTTTTTTTTTTTTTTTTTTTTTAATTTATTTATTTGACAGAGAGAGATCACAAGTAGATAGAAAGGCAGGCAGAGAGAGAGAGAGAGGGAAGCAGGCTCCCTGCTGAGCAGAGAGCCCGATGCGGGACTCGATCCCAGGACCCTGAGATCATGACCTGAGCTGAAGGCAGCGGCTTAACCCACTGAGCCACCCAGGCGCCCCGTTGCTAGAACTTCTAATACTATGTTGAACAAGAGTGGTGAGAGTGGGCATCCT